>NC_092793.1:68423901-69077988 GCF_918797505.1 Bemisia tabaci | reverse complement strand
AGTCCCTGAAAATGTCAAGGAAAAATATTTATATATTTCCTCAAAAATATACATTTTATTGAAGGAAATCAGGCAACTCTCGAATTTTCATACGGCGTTCTTCCTTAGCTCGGCAGAATTGGACTACATTTTGCGATCTGAAACTACAAAACCTGGCTCGGTTTAGAAACGACGTATGTGCCATTAGTTTTCCTACGCCCATACAAGTTTTTGCCGATTAGCCACATATTGTATTTCCTCATTGCGAAGTGTAGTCCAAGTGGCGCACTCTCGCCTCTGATGATTCTCGTCCTATGGCAGCCCCTTGATAAACAACTGTTCGTACTGGGTGGATGTGCACACACGTGTTGCAATCCAAACAAAATTTAAGTGTCTTATTGTGCCCTCACTGATCTTTACGCCAGAGTTTTGCGAACTCCTATAAATGCACATATTTGTTGCTCTGATGATTGACATTGAGCTGAATATCAGATCAAGAAGTAAGGATGAAGAGATGAATCGTCCAGTGAGAGGAACTCCACGCATGAATTTGTCTCTTTTTCTCTTTAGAAGAATTATACATTTTGAGTTTAGCTATTTACAGGCATGTCAGCTGAAACTTTTGAGAACTTAACAACAGTTTTTGTGCGGATTTTTACAGAGTTTCAAACTCAGAAGACTGAAACCCAATGTATTCTCTTCTTAATTGAAGTCATACTGCCTATGATAAAGGCGATTTTTTGCCTCATATTTGCATTCCCGGTAAGGGTGAAGGGACCCTCTCTCTTGCTTTAGCCCTCCTCTACCTGAATGTGGCATCTCTAAACATGGAGGTCCAAAACCACCTAGGGATTAATCGTTTTGAATCATTTTTCCCGTTTTTGTAATAATAAGAAATAAATAGTATACAAATGCTTGAAACTGTTCGACAAGTTATACGCGGTAAGCAGTTTGTGAGAATATTTGCTCATGTAGGATAAAGTTTTTTAGCACCCTTCTCTAGGCAAACTGACCATCCCACCTATAATAGTTACCGGATCTATGTCAGCAATTCTTTCGTTCACGATAACTATCGTTAGATTTACGTTATCTGTCTCAAATTTTGTAATTTTGTCCATTTTGATCTAATGAAGAACTGTATAGATTTTCGGTTAAATCGCATTTACCGTTTGCTTATAAATGGTAATTAACGTAAGTGTCCCACTTACGCTGTTTTTCACTAATCTGTTTTTATGAAAGTTCCATTCCTTGGTTTCCTTGGTAACCTTTGTTTGCTATCAGCTGATGTTTTATTTCAATTTCTTTTTTATTTTTTTTTTTCATTTTTTTTTTAAATAAATCCTTGCTAGGTTAGTTCTAATTTTTTTGCCAGCATTTATTCTAACCCCCCCCCCCCCAGCTCATTTTTCTAGCTGCATCACCCTCTCCCCTCAACTCATTTTTCTATCGATTTTATCATTTTTTTATGCCATGTCTTGCTCCCCTACCACAATTTTTTCGGGGTTATAGATATTTTAGCGGCCTCTAGACCCGTGATTCCAGTCACGGGCATTTCGCTAGTTAACAAATAAGAGATAATAGCCGACGGAAGCGGTATAATTCGAAAATGAGCTATACGGACCACGTTTTGTCAAGAAATGGATTTTATAAATTTTATATATGTTCAATGTGATGTTGTGTGCAACTTTATTGATGGAATGTCAACTCAGTTGGCTTTATATATTTTGTGTAGCAGGCTCAGTGTAGTTTTTTTGCTCATGGTTGGTTTTTTGCTTAACTTGAAGTTTTATTTTCAGTTACTGTGTTCACAAGTCTCAATTTAACAAATAATAGAGTGAATAGACATCCATTCAACGTAGCGACTTTTGATCAACACAACATTTCATTGGTTTGACTCAAAATTCTATTCCCCAGGCACAATTTGAATTTATCTAGCACAATCTTGTGTTGATACGATACAACCCTCGCGTCGGGTAAAAGTAGCCAACTCAGCGCGTTGCATTGGATCAACCGAAAACTTATGAAGCTTCACATGAAGTGCGTTTAGATCACACACTTTTGAGTCAAACGATCGAAACGTTGTAATGACCAAACATAGCATCTGTCATGTTAGCTTTATTTTTGTAATATACTTAAAAGGTAACAACATTTTCTTCATGGTCACAGTGCTGCATTTTTACCAAAACTGCAAAAACTGTTAAGTACCACTAAAGAAACTAGAAAAGTCAAACTGCAATTTTAGGTGAGACTTGCAATTAAACATTACAGAAGCTATAGTTTCTTTTACTCCGACACTATTCAGCCAGAGTTCTTGGTATAAGAGATTACGTAAATTTTACTCTCAAAGCATTCAGAGGAAAAACCGTGAATGTTGCCATAGCTGCAGATTCAGGCCCTGGTACAACCTTACGTAAAAGAGTTGCACCGTAGCATCCTCACAGTTGGATTGGTTGTACTGAAACCAAAATAGTTTCAACCACCGAGAAAAGAATAACAATAATGGTGTATCCATGGTAGTAGCTCTGTAAGCTTTATCTTATCAAATTCGGGACTAGATACACCCCAAGATTTGAATTGTATTCTGATTCGCTGTTTGAATGACATCATCATAGTACATTGATAATTTGTATGGTATCACCGTTCCAATGCGATTGGTATACCTCTAAATTTGCATGTGCTTAAATTGTTATTTTTTACACTCGGAAAAATAGAGGAAATAAGCGGTTTTAAAATACCTCTAATTTTTGAAATGACAACTCCGAAAATTACAGTTAGAATGTAAGTTTCAAGATACACTCCTATGGGATTTTTTCAGTAAAATTTAAAAAAGGCTTTGAGTAGAAAAGGTGTTTTGAAAAAACCCTAAAAAATCCACTTTAACTTTTAAGCATCTGAAACATATATGTGAAAAATGTCTTAAAGAAATTAGTAGCTTTTTCAAGACACTTTTACGTACATTTTACTTAAAAGATTCTCGAGCAGAGTTTTGTAAAAACTGAATTCATCACAATTTTTTTTCTTCAAATTTTTAAAAGTAATCTCTAGCGGTCATCGCTACAATTGAAAAATACTACTCACGGGAGATTTTAAAGTAGTGCCGTCAAGTTTATTTCATTTTATTTATTTTTGGGGTTTCTTAACTTTGTTTTAAGAATTCAGTGAATACATTTTTCAGAAATAATATTATCAATATGCATTGCCATCTAGCGACCAGGGAGGAGACGGCTGCTCCCGATGACAAATTGTCTTCTCAAATATCTAGGTACGGAAAAATGAGACTCAATAAACTACGTGACACGAAAAGCAGGGCGAATTTAGGCGGTAGAATCCATCAGCCGAATTAATTTCCTCCATGTACAATAATGGCGACCGTGGAAAGCCGAGTCGGTCATTTGCATAGGGAGGAGCACCTTAACAAATTTATGCAGAATAAGCTGCATCCTCTACATTGGTCACGGAAGAAATTCAGAAGTCACAGCAAATCTGGCATCGCCGGTATTGAGCTGCAATAACTGGGCGCGGCGGCGGAGGGTTCGACGTGCGAGGGTGCAACTTGTGACTGCATCAGTTTGCGCCGGCTACTGCAATTGCCAAATTTGCTTTGCCATGGAGAAACGCTACATGAGCTTTCAACATCCCCTCCCCCCTCCCACTGATCCCACGAATTTTCCCCTCAAGGATATTGATATTTGAGAATAATTATTTTTCAAGGTTTTCCCTGAAATTTCCAGGTACATTGGAAATACAATTTTCCGAATTATGTAAGAAAAAATTCAAATTCTATTAAAACAGTTGTTTAATTTTTAGAAAAGGTATAGACTGCTCGGTCGTCTATACACTCACCTGTTTTTTAGTTCATAAGCAAAGTGTATAATTCCTGTGTAGGGGAGGTTCACTATAAATGATCAATAAATAAATAATAAAAAAATAAAAAAAATAAGATAAAATATTCGCACGATTGTCAGAAAGTGCTTTTAATTAGAAGAAATTTGGCACGTCTTGAATATTTATCCTTCATTTTTCCTTAACGAGGTGGAAATGTGAATGGACAAAAGCAAAAAAAAATTTAAGCATCAGTGGCACGAACAATGGAGTTTCCATTTAAGTGCTTAAAATAATCGTCATATTTCGAAGTAAACTACAGGTCTGACCCAGAATTGATTATACATAATGGAATTAAAAAGTGAAAACACATTTTCCCAACTTGCAAGGAATCTTAAACATCAATGTGCTTTTGAGGGATACAAGCTTATCCATAAGTCCCCACACACGGACGAAAAAAAACGCCATAAAAACACAGCCTCTTACTACCTGAAAAGAATGATGAACCGATGTTGTAATACTTAAAATTAAACTTCGATAATTTGCATTTAATAGGTATTTCTGGCCCTACTTGAAATAATCAGAATCTCCGTCTCTCGCGCGTTACCTACTCTCTTTGACAGAGCTGCGGTACCAAGTAAACTGAATCAAATTGACCAAGTCACTGTTAAAAAAAAAATAAATAAAATAAAATTTACTGCTCCCAATAAGTCACTTTGAATAAAGTTATGAAGCTTTTCCCAAGCGAAATAGTCGACTGCGGCTGGTTAAAGGACATTTCGTTAGCGATTTTTGGTCCGCGCACCTGTTTTTTCCAGTAATTTACGTCCACGCGTTTTTTCGGCACGGGAGTTTTGGAGTTCTCCTGTGTACGATGAGTATCTTGATTTATTTTGCGAGGAAAGATCTGTACTTTTAAAGGATGCCTGTCATTCTTAATACGTTCAATTTCGTATAATAATGTGCAACACATTTGTTGTGAAACAGCTGCTTCAGGCACCGCCGCACGGCGGGCGAGCGGCCAGCGCAAAACGCGCATTGGCGCCTACAAACCTAAGTGGATACTTCAAGCATTGTGCAATGCGTGAAGTATCCACTTAGGTTTGTAGGTGCCAGTGAGCCTCTCGCGCTGGCAGCACGCCGCTCGGCTCTATTAGACTTTAATATTTATACTCGCATAGTCATTAACTCATGATTTTGAAATGTTTGCACACTCTGCATTGATTATTCTCATTTAAATTGATGGGGAAAAAAATATGTATCAATTTATCAAAGGAGAATAATATTATAATGTGCGTTTTTCAAATATTGGCGGTTCCGTGTCAAATTTAATGATTTCCAAAGCACTTTAATTTTTTCTTTTACATGTTGTGCTTTTATTGTGCTGCAGCGAGGTGTACGCGCAACCAAACGCTCAAAATTTGACGTATTTGACGCTAAAAGATCGATGTACAAATAAGTTAAAAACAAAAAAATTGCGTGATTCTTGGTTTTTTGCCCTCTTTTATTCATTTTTTCAGTTTCTGTCGGCACAACTGCGGCTCATTAAGATTAATGCCGCTTGGAAAAAGTTTTACAAATATTTGCCACGTTTTAAAAATATAAATGTTTTCAAAATGAAGTAATAATTCCGTAAACAAAAAATTAAAAAAATAAAAAAAGTACCTATAAATATATAAGGTATATTGTACATCAAATACTTTAAGGATAGAAATAAAACCAAATATTCACCAAGGACAATTTTAAAAAGATGATTCGAAAGGAGAAAGTAATAACATTTCATTTAGAAAATGAGCAACCATAACAACACCTCCTTCTCTCTCAATTTCTCATTTCCATATTGTCAATATAATTTTACATACCGACTAAAATATAACGCTTGGACCAAGTCACTGTTGCTTATTTTACGTGTGGGCGTAAACTACTGGATAAAAAGGTGCGAGGACAAAAAATCGTTGACAAAATGTCCTGAAACCCTGCGGCTCGCTGTAAATATTGTCACTGATATGCATATGATGATGGAACTGACTGAATGTAGTCAAAGTGCTGTAAGCAAACGCAACTAGGTACTGCTGCTTTCAAGCCACCACAGCTCACAATACAAATTATGGATTTGGAATCAATTAATTTTACTTCGTTTGATTCTTAATTCTATTCCTTTATTCGTTCAGTTCTCGATATTTATTAATACCAATCAGGTTTTGACTATTGACAAAATTTGCGATCAACTGCAAGGCTCCACGTTCAGTAACATGTGATGACTTTGGGCAGTTCTGGTTTCCCTCAGAAGATGTAAAATTGAGGCCACCACCAGTTCTCCCAAAGAGAGGAAATGTATGAGTATTCTCGCTTCAAAAATCCGCCTTCCTGATGATAGGCTGCTGCGTCAGTTTGCGTCACAACAAGAGTTCCGGACTCCGTAACTGGAGTAGCATTGGAGCACCATATATCACTGCACACAATCATAGCAGCAATGAAGATCATGATCCGTGTCCGCATCATATTGGTATGAGCTCCGAGAGTGAAGATGAAAGCTGGAAACCCATTTTGAATGAATATTTGCATCGAAACATACAGAAATAGATACAAATTTTTAAGAGCAGCCCAAGACAATGATAACAGTGGAAAAACAAGGATGAAAAAACGGGAAACAAGGCTAAAAATACACACTTAATGAAACTCGAGACGTTTCGACTCAAAACTGAGTCATTTTCAGGCGGAAACCATAAAAATTTAAAAGAAAAACCGATAAAAAACCTGAGCCCTACATGGTGGCGGCCGGGATCCGAGAGAAAGAGAAAATTGATAACAAACAAGGCACATCGATGCCAGCAACCGATGACCGAAAATGATCGAATTTTCTCTTTCTCTCAGATCCCGGCCGCCACCATGTAGGGCTCAGGTTTTTTATCGTTTTTTCATTTAAATTTTTATTGTTTCCGACTGAAAATGACTCAGTTTTGAGTCGAAACGTCTCGGGTTTCATTAATTGTGTATTTTTAGCCTTGTTTCCCGTTTTTTCATCCTTGTTTTTCCACTGTTAACATACGGAAATCAAGTAGAGATATGGTCATCAATTTCGAGATCATATGGACTGCATTTTGCAATTTGGAACTATAAATTCTAGCTCATCTGAAAAAACACTTACGTGCATAGGGAAACTAATGGCACATACGTTGTTTTTAAACCGGGCCAGAATATATAGTTCCAAATTGCAAAATGTAGTCCATATGGAAGTCGATTCAATAGAATACAGTAACAAAACCGCGGGTTAAGATAACCAAACACACTAATTGAAATCCGTGTTTTCAGCTTTGCTGCTCGCGGTTTTGTTTGTATGTTTTATTGAACCGTCTTTGCCTGGGGTTGCTACGTAATAGTATATTTGATATCAAAGTTGATGAGAGCTTATGATTTTTATGGTGTTTTCCCCCTTTTGGTAGCAATTTATTCGACATATTTGCGTTCGGTGGAAGGACCACCAAAGGAGGCAGGATGCTTTCTCATCCAAATTTCTCGAGTAAAATGAATCGCACGAAAAAAAAGTGTAGACATCGTTTTCTAAAAAAGATATAACTGTTTACAATCAACGTAGTTTAAATGAAAAACATAATAACGTCATTCGTTTAATCTAACTTCCATTTGATCTGTGTTAACAAATGTGTTGATATCTCGTTCATGAGATGATTTCTGGATCCGCCTAGCCGGGAATCGAACCCGGGACCTCCTGATTAAAGAGCCAGCACTGCAACCACGCCACAGGAAACCGACTTTCTGACCTTAGAGTGGCCTATTTTATGCAAAAACGGAATTTCAGCTTATATTTCCAGTTTATTTAAAATTAATAGCTACTTATAAAGAGTTGATACCAAAAGTGAGAGGAGGAGTGCTAAAGAGGGGCATTATCACATCGCAACGTTTCAAAAACTCACCTGGCGACCTGTTTCGTTACTTATTGATGGGTCCTTGTTTCACATCAAAAATATATTCGGCATTTTAGACTATATAATCACACAAACAACTCTGACCACTTCTCAAGAGGAATTTGTAACCCTTTTTGGGTAAATAAGTAATTTATCAAATGAAGCTTTGCGACATTGAAGTGCAAAGAAGCCCCTCTGCCTAGAGTAATTTAGTTGCAGTGTTGACATTTTTTCTAAAGCACTTGCCCAATTGGACGTATTTCTGTCAAATGGAACTAAGCGCCATCGGGGGAGGAAGGTAGAAAGGGGCTTGGATTGGCGGCGGAACCGGGCGTCCGGCTCATTCGTTCCTATACTCGCAATGCTTTTCCATGGCGCTTAGTTCCGTTTGACAAAACGCGCTATCCGGCATTCTAAATTCCTCAAAAGGAACTCAAATTGGCGCTTAGTTCCGTTTGATAGAAATACGTCCAATTGGCTTACTGCGCCATTGTGGAGAACTTTACCTACAAAGACGCGACAAAATATAAATGCCTTAAATTAAGATATTCCACAAGATATTTTTAAATCTATATTCATTTTTTGCGATTTGCTCTTTGATTGTTAATTTTTTATTAAGATCTAAAATTTTTCTCTGAATCTAGTATTTTCCGTAAGTAATTAGGTGCTTAAAATTTCTGGAATAAAGAGGGTTATTCATATAGGCGAAAAATGTACCCAGCCCGGAATGTACGAAACTTTGTAGGCTGATAGTACTAGTTGAGAGAGGCTTATCCCTAGCTCCGTTTTTGCAGGAGCCCCAGGGAAACAGCGTTGCCATTTTTTAAAGTCGTAACCTTCAAACATCCATAACTTTTGCAGAAATACAGTTACAGAGCTCGTATTTATACCAAAAGATGCAAAAAATTACGCTCTATCGACCTATGCCAAAAAAATTTTAATTTGACTCCATTGTTGCCACGTTATGGCCATTTTTGTAATTTTCGTAATTATTTAAAATCACGTTACCGCCTAAAAAAGTGTTTGCGGTTGGTGGGGATTGAATAAAAACCTGTCGGAATTATTGTTCGTTCGATTCCGCATCCATCGATATATTATACTTTTCTGAGAGACTTAGGGAACACGAGTTATAGCGATTTGAAAATTCGGCAACACGCCTGATACCCCAATATTGACGCTCGTTTCGGTACGTTTCGAAACTCCGTGTTAAAGCAAAACGCCTAGACCAAACAAAATTCGAAAAGTCAGTTCATGTTTTGCGCTTTTTTGAAACTTTCATATGATTTTTAGGAATTCAAGTAGCGGCGGTGTTGCCGGTTTTCAATGAAAACCACCGCTGCGATCACAATTTAAAGTAATACTCATTCAATCTTATCCAGCTACATTTGTTAACCTAAACTGACCATTTGCGACATGGTGTTGACAATATTGCCTACTTTCCTTCGGAATTCGCGTTGAGGCGGAGTTGCCAGTTTTCATGGAAACCACCACCGCGATCACAAAAAAAAAATGTATTACTTATTTAATCACATTCAGCCTTATTCTGTAGTTGGAATTGTTTATTTATCGAATCGATGGTTTCCTCTATCTCTCTGCAACGGCAGTGGTGACCGACAGTAACGAGATATCGATATTGTATAGAGATCAAGAGCAATGGATCTAGGCCCCTCACCAAAACTACTCATCGGACCGCTTGAGTGATTCGGTAGCTTTGAATTTCGATATCTCGTTACTGTCAGTCACCACTGCCGTTGCAGAGAGATAGAGGAAACCATCGATTCGATAAATAAACAATTCCAACAACAGAATAAGGCTGAATGTGATTAAATAAGTAATACATTTTTTTTTTGTGATCGCGGTGGTGGTTTCCATGAAAACTGGCAACTCCGCCTCAACGCGAATTCCGAAGGAAAGTAGGCAATATTGTCAACACCATGTCGCAAATGGTCAGTTTAGGTTAACAAATGTAGCTGGATAAGATTGAATGAGTATTACTTTAAATTGTGATCGCAGCGGTGGTTTTCATTGAAAACCGGCAACACCGCCGCTACTTGAATTCCTAAAAATCATATGAAAGTTTCAAAAAAGCGCAAAACATGAACTGACTTTTCGAATTTTGTTTGGTCTAGGCGTTTTGCTTTAACACGGAGTTTCGAAACGTACCGAAACGAGCGTCAATATTGGGGTATCAGGCGTGTTGCCGAATTTTCAAATCGCTATAACTCGTGTTCCCTAAGTCTCTCAGAAAAGTATAATATATCGATGGATGCGGAATCGAACGAACAATAATTCCGACAGGTTTTTATTCAATCCCCACCAACCGCAAACACTTTTTTAGGCGGTAACGTGATTTTAAATAATTACGAAAATTACAAAAATGGCCATAACGTGGCAACAATGGAGTCAAATTAAAATTTTTTTGGCATAGGTCGATAGAGCGTAATTTTTTGCATCTTTTGGTATAAATACGAGCTCTGTAACTGTATTTCTGCAAAAGTTATGGATGTTTGAAGGTTACGACTTTAAAAAATGGCAACGCTGTTTCCCTGGGGCTCCTGCAAAAACGGAGCTAGGGATAAGCCTCTCTCAACTAGTACTATCAGCCTACAAAGTTTCGTACATTCCGGGCTGGGTATGGGTGATTTCACGATAATAGGAATAGTCGTGTCGCCGTGGGTTATGAACGACATAGGGCAAAACGATTGAAAACCAAATTAATTAATCAATAGGAATGATGTCCCTGAACCTATCCATGCTTAAAATTATGATGAATTATTATTATATTTAATAATATGAGACTTTAAAGGCCGAAAATGTCCGGTCGGTTACGCGTCGCCAACCTCGATTTTGAAGCAAAAGAGCAATTTGCGGTAACATATCAGTACTGATCATGAACTCTTTGGCAATATTTGCTGAAAAGAGACTCTAGTGTTCAAGAAAATTGCCAGTTTGAACTGAAATGTTTATTATTGAGTGAGAAAAGTCATAAGAAAGAGGTGTCGCCACATTTGGCAACACATTTTTGCAGTTGTATTAAGTGCAGTGTTTATCTCGCCAAATGGAGTCAGGAGTTTCAAAACTGCCATCAAATTGTTCGCTGAAGTCTTCTTGACAAAACCATTACTGATAAGTCACTTTTTTTTACAATGAAAACTTTAATTTTTATGAAAACCAGTGATTTTTACGTGTGTAGCACTAATTCCTCACTACGCAAAAACCTCAATTTAATAGTATTTAACTAAAAGAAAGTCTCCAAAGTCTAGAAAACTTTTAAGGCAGCATTAATTCCACGTCACAACTCAAGAATTGCCAAGTTTCATCTTTTGTATCATCTTTAATCTCACATTTTTGAGTGTCGGTTACGCTGCGTCTGTTACGTAACCGACACAATTTGGCAGGGCCGCCTTGTTTGCGTGGACCTCCAGCAGTCCCGCGGGAAGCGCTGATACCTGATTCAATGGCTTATTTATCAATCACTTTAACTTTGCACTGAATCATTATAGAGCGTGCCAAAGCTGGGAAAAGGAAGTTTAATACCTTTAAAATGAGGTAATGAAATCCTGTTAAAATTGGTGCACTTTTATTTCTAAGGTATTTCACATTTTAACTATTCCTGTTATCGTGAAATCACCCCTATACTCGCAATGCTTTTCCATGGCGCTTAGTTCCGTTTGACAAAACGCGCTATCCGGCATTCTAAATTCCTCAAAAGGAACTCAAATTGGCGCTTAGTTCCGTTTGATAGAAATACGAAATACGTCCAATTGGCTTACTGCGCCATTGTGGAGAACTTTACCTACAAAGACGCGACAAAATATAAATGCCTTAAATTAAGATATTCCACAAGATATTTTTAAATCTATATTCATTTTTTGCGATTTGCTCTTTGATTGTTAATTTTTTATTAAGATCTAAAATTTTTCTCTGAATCTAGTATTTTCCGTAAGTAATTAGGTGCTTAAAATTTCTGGAATAAATTTGCAAATCTGAGTAATGAAGTTTTACAATGTGTTCTGTTTTATCATGTATTTCAACGAAAAAAGTATGGCAAATGTTACCCGAAGTATGGTGAATTCTATCCTGAGTCTACTTGATATTTGACATAGTGATACTGTGAGGTACAGATAGTCAAACATCTTGTAGCATTTCCTGTACTTTCGGTGAATCTGATATATCAGAGCTATGGTATTTGCTTTCACAGCAAAGTATGTTGCTGATTACCATACTCATATATTACTGAGCCCGACCCATACTTTTTTCAGTCACTGAAAATAGGTATGGCAAAGTTTACTAGATGTATGGTAAATTCTATCATGAATCTACTGCCTTTTTAACACAGTGATATTGTAGGGTAAAGATAACCAGACATCTGGTAGCATTTACCATACTCATATCAATCTACCTTATACCACACTTTTATCAGTGATGCACAGTCCTTTACTATACTTTTCGTAAGAATGCAAGTGTTGGTAATTATTACACTGATAGCAAAGTATTATTGACGTACCTGACAGTGTAGTTCAAAAAATGATGCGAAGTCCTAAGTAATCAACGGTGAGTGTGTTACACGCACTGACTCTCAAAATTAGAGGCGGCCACAGACCTTGAATTTTTAAAATCTATTCAATTCCACCTCTACACCGCTTAATGCGAATTTTTCAACAAAAACTGTTTCCCGTTGTATGGAGTACACTTGATAATATTGTACAGGGGGAAAACTGCTCAGTGACAATGAACTAGTATTCCAGAAATGAAGATGCATCTATTGTTTACAAATTTTTGCCTAAAAAAAAGCGGAAGTATTGTGGAATTATTTCCGATTGTTTCTTACGTCGGGGGCACGTGTCATTACAAGGGTGTAACATCATTCTGCTCCAGTTTCTTTCCTTGAACGTAAAAAATACGCGCTCATGCAGGTTTTAAAATCTAATTGGAACGCATTGATGAGCGGAAAAAGTATATCGATGATGAAATTACCAAACCACGTATCTCGGTCCCAGACGTTGCAGACTTCCTGTCATAATTCATTTTTTTAATGGAGAACTACTGAGCGCGCGTCCATTCTAAAAACTTTTGTGATTTTTCTTCTCTGTGCCAGGCAAATTCTGAGAAAAAACTTCAAAGAATGATTTTGATTCGTTCTCCTTTAAAAAATAAAATGGGAGCAGAGATTTTTAACTCGCGCATACGAGATACATGGTTTGGTGGTTTCGCCATCGATATACCTTCATTAATATTACAACTGTATGCACAAACATAGTATCGATCGGCAATATGCGAGACCACATATCTTTGTTGCCGTGTTTCAAAATTTCCGCTTTTATCTAATTTGTTCGAAGAAAATTAAGATTGGAATTGATACCGATACTCTGCTGACAAATAAGAAAAACAAGAAAAGTTTTCAAGAAATTACGTTGATTAGTTTTCTAGAGAACAAGTAAAGTATTACAAGTAGCCTGGAGGCTAACACGAATGAAAAAGGGGGGGGGGGGCGAAATCTGACGCTAAATTTTATTTACGAAATTTACTCTGGAACAAAGTGGCAAGATCCAATTTCTGATATTTATTTCAAGTCAATGCTTCCCTTATCTACGGCGCTATTCATTTCCCAACAGTATTAAACAACCCAAAATTTTCACTTTTTACCTGATAGCCAACAGGTCGTTGAATATTTCATAATTTTCAAGTTATGTAATTTGTCCTTACCTCACAGGTTTAAGGGAATTTTTTGGCACGCAGATTTTTTGGCATTGTTCTTTACGATTACCTCCATCTTTAAAAAGCCATTTGACAAGATATCTTTGGCCTAAAATTATTACTCAAGGTAAAAAAAAAACTAGTGAGGATGGATTTTTTTGCCATTGTATCATCGCTATAAGCTCTCTGACCCTAAATGTAGTATACCGCCTTTGCGATCGTTTCGACCCCCCCCTCGATACAATAACCGAGTCCCCTAGTTCCTTACCGAAAAGTGACTACCGCGAACTTCTGAGATTTTCCAAAGCGTGTAAAAAGTTTACTAATCCGTCAATAATAATGATTAAAATTTGTTTCTCATTCTGGGGCTCGCTAGTTTATGTGTAATGAATACCAAGAGTCTACGTTTCTTGGTTTTTTTTAAAAAAACCTTAGAATGGGGCGCGCTGATTTAAAATATGCATATATAAGCGGAAGCAAGCGAACTGATTCGAGGATGGCTGACCAGTTCGGCACTCCTTGAATGAGAATTTCACTCACTCCGTTTTGTTCACAACGTTGCTTTGACATATCTCCACAACACTGTTATCCTTTTCAAAAGTTGGTACTCCTTGCTCTGATAGCCGGGGCCACCAGGATAGTGGTAAGTGCAATCTGTGATGAGCCTCGAGACTCATTAGACCATTTGCTAAACGTGGCTCATACAGGAGTCCACTAAGCCCTCTCGTCCCCACGCTCCTGATCACTGCGTCGGCGTCACGAAGAACAATGGGCCTTGGGTCCCAACGCGGCCGATACCCGTACCCCAATTACTCACGCTTCATTAACCATTTCACCGTCACGCTAGGATTCATCCAATTTTCAAAAAAAATTGTTTCGCATGTATTTAGCAATTTTTTCCTTACTCTCCGTTAAAACACAAATAAAAAGAGACCTCATTCATAAAAATCGGCCGAATAGAAGAGAAGTTACAGTAATCGAAATCCGAAGAAATCAACAAAACCTCGACTCCTCGATACGAAAAATAAAATGAAGGGGAAAAAAAGAAAGTATAAATTACAATTAAATATAATTGACCTCAAAATTTGACAAACAATTCATTTATATACCTAACGCTGAAAAAACTGGGAGAAATTACAAAAAATTTGCCTCTTGCAAGGGGCTTCTTTGTAAGAATTTTGACCTGAAGACAACGGTCGAATAACAGCAGTACTCCATACAATACACGGTGTGCCTGAACGAGTTAAACATTTTTCATACGTCCAAATCGAAAAATCTTTATATTTTTAACTACAATGTTTCTTGAATCGTTTAAGCAAAAAAAAAAAAAAAAAAAAAATTCCGTCGAGATTCTGGAACGCAAAGGCGCTTTAAAAGTATTCTGGGGCTATAATAGCTAAATCACCGGTAGTAAATTCGTTATATTATTAAAAAGAAATTGACTCCATAGTTTAATTCCTTAGTTTCTTGAATACGATTATTTTAAGCACTTAAACATTTATACCACCAATTTTAGCCATGGGGTGATTTCCTGAGAGCCGATAATATCACGAATTTCTCATAGAACCCCTCAACAGTGGCTTGCTTTTTTGGCAGCCGATTCGGCCATCGAACCGGAGTTTAAATGGAAGCTGATAATAACCCAAAGCTCTGAGAAAAATTTTGAGATGAGTATAAGAACGGTTTGTTGTAAGTAGCGAGGAGAGGCGGGCAAAGCGGCTAAAATCCTATCTAATTTTTACAGTTTTTCTGTTGAATTAATGTTGCCGCGGGCTTCTGACTGTCCACACATAGTTCTGTTCAGCATATCGATACATAAGTATTTACATTTTACATACGTAGAATCTAATTTTCACGTCGGGGAGTTGACATATTTTGATTTTTTCGATTTTATACGGAAAATTGATGGTTTTTCGGGATTGAAATTATTATTGTTTCATGAAAAATAAATGCACCCAAAATGACTATAGCATATTGATTCTTACACATTTGCACTCACAAAATTGGTTGGTAAATTCAACGAGTGGGTGCATCGACCTGGTATATCAAGTTTCTGCAATTTTTTACGGCAAATCAGTAGATTTTCGGGATGTAGATTGCTTACTTTCAATTCATGAATGAATAAAGCAACGACATGGTTGAACTTCTTTGCATGGAAAGACGTTTAAAATAACAAAATCAAGACGTATTTAATGCAATTGCATTTATATCGAGTCAATTTCTTTTCAATAATATAACGGGATTTTTACTACCGGTGATTTGGGTATTTTAGCCCCAAAATACCTTTAAATCGACTTTATCTTCTAGGAGTTCGACAGAATTTTTCCTTTCTTCGCTTAAATTATTCCGTAGCACTTTTCTTCAAGAATCTGATAAGATTTTGCTTGAGGCAGATCAAAAAACTTAAATTCGATCGAATAGCTTTCTACTTTCACAATACACGGTCTCGTCAAGGTGCGTCTTTGACCTCGCAGTGTTGGATCGTGAATTCTCTTTTTATGCTGTTTGCCTATTTTGAAATCTCTGTAAATGAAAACTAAAGGGGTTGATATGTGCGAGTTAATGACGCGCCTTATCAACACATTGTGTTGGATTTTACATTTTTTTTGTCACACTTCATTCTAGCGTTCTATTGGGCCGATTTCCATAATTTTCGCGTGGCTATTGCCAGACGATGGGCTCCAACTGAACCCGTTCTACTTGCATTAACTCACGGGGACCCGCGAGGCAATCTTTGGAGGGCGCAAAGCGTCTTTCGGGGGTTGGAGTGCGTATACCCCAAGTGCAGGGGGCACAATCCCCTAGTAATCTGCAATATCCATTAAAATATCAGGGATAGATTCGGACGCGTGAGTGATATAGCTTGCGTTTACCTCCCCTCTGTGTAACTTAGGTAAGTCAATTGTAGAGCATTACTTACCGGCAGGTTAAAGCAAAAGAGAAACACACTCTGGACTTGCTTTCCCCGCAAAATAGAGGGGACTCAGCACTACACGGAGAAAAAAACCTCGTGCTTGGGACCCGAAGTTTAGGTCATATGGATCTCTGAAGTTTTCGGATTGAGCATCTGAACACTTTAGGTCTAGCTGTCAAGGTTCGGATCACACATCTGAAACTTCAGTTCTTACATCTGAAGTACTTCAGATGTGAAAACCGAAGTACTTCAGATGTAAGAACTAAAGTTTCAGATGTGTGATCCAAACCTCAGCAGCTGGACCTAAAGTGTTCAGATGCTCAATCCAAAAACTTCAGAGATAAATAAGACCTAAACTTCGGGTCCCACGCACGAAGTTTTTTTCTCCGTGTTATTTACCACCTTGTTACATGCAGTTTGGGTCACATTTCTTAGTGTTTTTTTTTTTCTTGCTAATAGATGGTCCAATTTTCATGAGCATATTAATCGGGGCAACCAAGAGAAGGTTTTTTTCAAATATGAAGGCAAGATCAAGATTGTCACCGCTTAGATGTGTATCAGCATTCTAAAATAATAACTCAACATGATGATGGTTCATTTTACACAGTTTCATTTCGGAAAGGTCGGTTAATCATGTGCCGATCGGCAACATTGCTGCGCGTGTGTAATGTTCGACCACGGTCTTTTTTCCGATTTTTGCACTCGAGAAAAGTTCGACGAGAAGCATCTCAGACTACTTGCTGTCACTTTGACCGCAGTTTTGCTCATTTATCGGGATGCAACGCTAAAATTCTCGACGAGCCGAACAAAAATTTTAAGGGGCCTCAGGCAGAAAACAACTCCTAGAAACTGAAAAGTGGTACCTAATTCATTTTAGCATCGCCAGTTCAATTATAATCGCGTTCCTTCCCTTGATTTTGGTCATTTTCTGAGTGTGCTTTATTCTCTGTGTTATTTCTCCTCAAAACAAGAGGTTAAAAGTATGTAAAGCTTTTTAATTATTGAATTTTACGCCTCCAACTCTTGAATGCTGATATAATTCCAATTATCCTTCCTCGCGAATAGAATTGGAGAAAGCTGTAAATAAAATTGTCACAAAATATCTCAATTGATTTTATTGTGGCAGAATAATTTCCGTTGGATTATCTTTGTTGTGGGTTCATGATTTGTTTTTTAGTTGTCTAAATTACGAGCAAACCAACATATAAAGGAATTTTTGAGAAGATCAGCGGTTTTTCATGCATTCCTTTGTTTTAAAATTATTAATTTTACATTTTTTCCTAATTACTCCCTTGGAAAACAAGTATTCCTCCACCTGAAAAATTGCCATTTTTCCTACCTGTTCCTCATGTTTTGAAAAGTGCTTCTCATCTCAAGCTATAAATTCTTATGAATTCAATAGAAAATACATACACTAATCTACACTTCTCTTTAATTTGAGGTTTGCCTTTAATTTCGCCGTATCAGGCAACCGTTGCCTGATACGGCGAAATTAAAGGATTAAGATAATTTTACTTTTTGTTGCAGTACTCTGATCTTAGGTCAGAAGAATGGTGAGACTCAAGACCTCATTCCTAGCGTCTGCTTTCGCCGTTGCACTCTACTGCGCCGTTTTCTCAAACGGAGTTGGTACTTCTCCAGTTCCAAGTCCCAACAATGGGACCACAGCCATTGGTAATGTGGCTTCGGAAATTTGCAACAAGTTTCTTCTAGATGTGCTCATAACTACCTTACTTACCCCAATTCCCGAATCCTTGTGCATACCAAAGCCTATGCTTGGTTTTACAGGTATCGAAGTCTGCATTTTAAACGACGTGAAAAATAGGAATTTCCAAATCTTCATCATTTTCAATGACAAGTACAAGTTCACGTTCACTAGCGATACTGGCGAAATTTCGGTGAATCTGACCAATCAAGAGAACTTGCCGCTCCTCTTCTTTAAAATTTTTGGCCTTCAAGAATTTTGCAACGATCTGAAAACCTTTCCTTCAGACATTTTTTTCCAACAACTCCTTAAAAGTATTCAACTTAAATCGACGCCAAAAAAAATAGTATGAAAATTAGCATTGCTATCGTTAGTTTGAAGAGTAGGCCTACATTCAGGAATGACCAAAGAGAATGTATAAGGCAAGATATACGTCAAATCCAGGCTCGCCCTAGTTTAAAAATAGGAAATATTAGCGAGTGTATTAAGAACCCCTTCATTAATTTTTTTATTGTTTCTGATCATATTAATAAAGTTCCAGTGTTGTTCTCGTGCGTATAAGTTTATATGCTTATTGTTTTCTAAACTATGAGCTCCGCGATCTCCTAAATTTGCATATCTGGTAACGCTTAGTTCCAGCATTCTACTGGGCCGATTTTCATAGCTACGTTATGAGATCTCGGGTAGCTCCGATTTTCAGGGTAACCCCACACTCTTCTCACTCGTGTGGAATGCTTCCACATTGATTGAGCCGAATATTTTAGGTAATTTTGACTAACTTCAGTGTCTTCTCTGAAATATTCGGGCTGTCTTTAGGCAATTTTTCCGATGGAAAATGATAATGATTATATGTAGGCACGTTAAAACCATTTCTAATGCATCAACTTATTAATGCATTCTAAATGGTGTGTTGCTGCATCAGCGACGAGATCAAAGCTATTTACAACTCGTGTTCGTACCCGTTTTTTGCCTATTCTTCCTCTATGGAAGATACTCCATTTTTTTAAGAAGTGTAATTTTACATTGTTACATTTTTTACAGTGTAATGCCCCAAGATTTGTGGTCTGAAAGAGAGCAGTGGAGGTTAGGAGTCGTAGAGCGCGAGGGAGTGGTGTAAAGCGACTTATATGTATGTAATTTTACATTCTTGGGTGAGAACTTTTTCACTTGTTCCCGAAAATCTGCTCTTATTTCCTTTCCAAACTTCAGAGCAAATCTTTACTGCACACCAAAATAAAAGCTATCTATGTACGTCAAAATTTTCCTCCAATGTAAGTCTCTTTTTGAAGGGTGAAAATTGTCTCGTATTAACTGCTGCTTCTTGTTTTCCTTTAATTTTCCAAATACTATTTATTCGAATACTTTTGTCTGCACTCTGCATGAATTGTTTCATCAATTTTACCCAGCCATTCTGCAAACTTATTATATCTCCTCTTTTTCTAAAGTTTCTTTCAAATCTAATTCTGTATAATCGGTTCTAATCTCGCTAAACATAGTGCGGCCACCGGTCGGCGGAGAACGCTTATGAGCGCCTACAAGACTGCAGGAATACTTCATGCATTGCGCTTAACACAGAGAGGTCGTCACTCAGGACGGAACGCATATTAGCGCCTACAAGAGTGTAGGAATACTTCACGCATTGCGCCTAATGCACACAGTGCGGTCGCTGTTCGGCGGGAAAAGCATATTAGCGCCTACAAGACTGTAGGAATACTTAACGCATTGCGCCAAACACAGTGCGGCAGTGCGGTGCGGTTGCTGGTCAATAAGGAACGCATATGGGCTATAGGAGCGCATCTAGCGAAGAGGAATCAGCGCGATTACAGTGTTGTGAAAATGTTGCTTCTCCTTAATTACCTAAGAAATCTCTCAGAATGGCAAATAGTTTTTACTTCCCACCAAAAAATTGTTCATTTTAAAGGAAAATCATGGTGTGAATTTTAAAATTGTATATAAATTATAGGTATTTTTAAAAGAATGGAGGAGGTTAAACGATTATGATAACACTGTAATCGCGCTGGTCCTTTTTTGCTAAATGCCATCCAATTCTACGAAAATTGTCCAATTTGATCTTCAAAGAACTAATATTCAACTTGATTATCTTTAATCGAGGGTTTGTATTCTTAACCAAGTATATAGTATCAGACTTAAAAATTTAATACCGGGGAGGGGGGAGGTTGTGAGGGGCACAGCAAAAATACCATACACCGGGAACTACGTATGATAGACGCCTATTCTTCGCGAATCGAATCACCCACTTTTTCATTTCCCTCCGGACTCCGTTGATTCATTCATTAGACTCTAATCGGTTAAAAAGTCCACCAAACATCAGCATCGTATAACGTTCACCAATTCAAAAATTGTATCACGTTCGATCGCAAAAGTTTGTCTAATATCTCGTAAACTATATGAGAAACGTAGCAGCACGGCGTCTTTATAATATGTATTTTCTCTGCTTCTACAGTCTGAAGCAGGCGGAGCCAATCGGAGAGCAGCTCAGATTTCATGGACCAAGACAGTTAGTACAGATGGCAATTATCTGCCCGTGGAGGCACTGGCACTCTAAACGAGAACGGCATGCGCGGAGAAAATATGAGCACGCGTGACAGACCATCCTTCCACTGATAAAATAGCGTTACCGATTTTTAATATGAGTCCTATCGTCCGTATAACTCCATGCCTTCCGGAGCTCATGAGGAGACTCGCAATTGGACGTATTTCTGTCAAACGGAACTTGTGCATTATGACGTGAGCCCTGTAATGCATGTATTCTTATGGGTCTCAGGGCTCATCTATTAAAGCACATAGTTCTGTTTGATAGAAATACATCCAATTGAAGACTCGCGGAGGGCAGAGAAGCATCTCGCACGCGGAGTAATACTTACCGGTATAAATTTGGTTGAACGAGCACAATTAGGGGATGTAACTTTGAAGCGGTGTGTCAGCCAGGGTAGTCGCCGCCCCAACATACTTACATTTCGGCGGTTCGACGATGCCACGAGATGGCTAACGTTGTGACGTCGAGTTGAGAAATGAGCCAGTTTCTCGTTCCCTTTATTGGCTAGTTTATGACAACACACTGATGCCGTTCGGTGCCATGTGCGCTATAGAGCACTGGGTGGTTTTGAGTTGGGGCATTTCTCCACTGTCCATGGGGGCTGGGGGGCTAAGCACAAGGGGTATCGATGGGGACTTTTAGCCTGTGTCTCTCTAGACCCTAACAAGCAACTTTAGCCAAAAATCGCTTGTATGGGAATTTTTTCCCCTAATCCGAGATTTTTGATCTAATTTGACTGGACTATATAGCTAGTCCATCATTGTGCCTCTTAGTCTATAGCAACCACCTATTTCAACCAATAGGATCGCTCCATTTTCCCTTTATCCTCTTTGTCAATTGTTTTGTCTATAAAGTTCAATATTTAGCCCGCTAGGCGACTTATTCCTGAACTGCAACATGTCAATTTCCGGACGGACTCTTAGACAATAGCACCATTATGGAATCCAAGGTTCATCTAAGAGTGGGTATGTACCCTTTTAGAGACTACCCATGCATCTTTCCTTATAACCGCAGACAAAACTCGTCCATGGAATTATCAATCTCTTCCCTCTCCGATCAAGTGCACAGATCGTGGCTGTAAATCGGGGAAACGGTTGAGTGAGACGTGCGATGGAATTTTGTCCGGGTCAGATGACAGTCGGTAGGAAGAGAAATGTGACGAACGTGAGGTCTGAGGTGTGAAGAACCAGCGGTGGGTTTGGGGGCGTCGGCGCTATTGTGAACCTGTGATCTGCATTCAGATTCAATAAGCAGAGTGCATAATTCAAGCTCGATTTCTGCTGGGTGCCGCAGCGACGTTCTGGAACCTCCATCTCCGCACCACGGTGTCCGATAGATGGCAGCAACGCCAATTTTCGAACAAAAATGTCATCGTTTAACTTAGAACCCCTTTATAGGGCAGTGGCAAATCCGGGAGGCATGCCCCCCTTGGACCAAAGAAGAGAGAAAGAAAAAAGGAAAAAAGGAGGGAAAGAGGGGATGAGGGGATTAGGCAAAAGGGAGAGAAAGAAAGCGCTCCTAAAAGAATTTACCGAAAAGTCCTGTGTCTACTCGTCAAAATGGCGTTAAAATGGAAGCTCAAAGTGAACCGATAAATTCGATCTGTTCGCGATTTTTGCTCAAAAAAGAGTCGCGCAGCTCTATTTTACGATGCAACACTCATCAATCGCCTAAAGTCCCGAGCTGCTTATAGTTGACGATTCACTTTGGAGGGGGAGGGCGGGAGTGGGTATTTTGCAAAAATATGAAGCACAAATTGTATCTAAAACTGCTTAAAATACAATCTGAAAGGGGCTATTTTTATAAAAATTTTCCGGTGGAGGTCCCCCAAACCCCCCTCTCTCTAAAGGGTGTCTCTTTCAGACCCCTCACTCGACAACAAAAAGCTCACACACAAGCACGGTTTTCCCTAAAAGAGGCACGCTGTTTGGTGCAACACGAGTAACGACCATTCGATCGGTGCGTCCACCGCAATCAGTTTGCCAACCTCATGGGCGTTAGCACAGCGCACTTACGGCGTTTCATATATAGATGGAAGGCTTTGTCCCTCTACCCAAAGGTTACTCTCCCGAATACGTACGGGCCCAATTTTAAGTTTTTTACTGTCGATTTTCGTCGAGGTAGTCGGTGCTCTCTAATTTTGATAGAGTAATTTCAAAACTTTGATGGGAAACCGAATTTCCAAAATCATGATCCCGCCATACCCAGGGAACTCATGGGGGCTTCGTAACTATGAAATTCGGATTCTCCAAGGTCGCAATTCGCGCCTCCGTGGTCCTCGACTTTGTCCGACTTAAAATGGCTTTTGAGAAGAAAACCGGAAACGGTTGGTCCACATTACCCTGAGTAACAGCAGTAAGACTTAACTGAGACTTTAGACTTTGACTTCATGCTTATGAAGATTTAAGATAATGTCTAGCGTTGAAACCTGAAACTCTACATTCCTCTCTCCAAAGCACACCGGAAAAAAAGTGAAGTTGATGTAAAAAAAAGTGTTTGCGAGAAAACTATAAAACGCTGAATTACCCGCCACAGTAGTTAATTTTACATCTTGGCATTGCTGAAGTAACTATTTTAGCGGGCAATTCAGCATTTTATAAGTTCTCGCACACTATTTTTACATCCAGAATCTTAAATTTACTTCACTTTTTTTCGGTGTAGTTTTTCCCGGTATGCTGAGCAATTAATGTTTCCACCGCGAGGGCACATTATCTCTGTTCCCGTCCCGATTTCCTCTTTGGTCTCTGCGGAAAGTAAAGAAAGAGCGGAAATTTCGAAGCACCAGATGGACGTATTTCTGCCAAACGGAACTATGTGCATTGAGACATGAGCCTTAAGACCCATAAGAATATATCGACGGTGAAACTACCAAACCACGTATCTCGGTTTGCGACGTCGCAGACTTCCTGTCATACTTTATTTTTTAAATGAAAAACTACTTAACGCCCAGTCTTGAAAATTTCTGTGATTTTTCCTCTTCGTGCGGAGAAAATTCTGTGAAAATTTCAAGAAATGATATTGATTTGGTCTTCTTCAAAAAAATAAAAAGTGAGCGTAGATTTTTAAACACCGCAAACGAGATACGTGGTTTGGTAGTTTCACCGTCGATATGCATAACAGGGCCCCAACAACGGACAAAGTCGGGGACCACGGAGGCGAGAATTGCGACCTTGGGGAATCCGAATTTCATAGTTACGAAGCCCTCATGAGTTCCCTGGGTATGGCGGGATCATGATTTGGGAAATTCTGTTTCCCGTCTAAGTTTTGAATTTACTCTATCAAAATTAGAGAGCACCGACTACTTCGACGAAAATTGACAGCAAAAAACTTAAAATCGGGCCCGCACGTATTCGGGAGACTAACCTTTAGGTAGAGGGACAAAGCCTTCCATCTATATATGAAACGCCGTAAGTGCGCTGTGCTAACGCCCATGAGGTTGGCAAACTGATTGCGGTGGACGCACCGATCGAATGGTCGTTACTCGTGTTGCACCGAACAGCGTGCCTCTTTGAGGGAAAACTGTGCTTGTGTGTGAGCTTTTTGATGTCGAGTGAGGGGTCTGAAAGAGACACCCACTAGAGAAAGGGGGGTGCGGGGGGCCTCCACCGGAAAATTTTTATAAAAATAGCCCCTTTCAGATTGAATTTTAAGCAGTTTTAGATACAATTTGTGCCTCATATTTTTGCAGGGAGTTCCGTTAGACAGAAATGCGTCCAAAAAGTGTTTCCTTGATTTTACCATCGGCAGTTTCACGCGAAATTCTTCCATGGAAAAGTCATCATCATACACATGTTCATTGTCTCTCTTCTTACAGAGACAGGTCGTGGAGCAGACAGGTTGAATAGAGCAATCTCGTCGAGTTCGAGAGGAGTTCCTCCGAAAAGTACACACCTCTCTCGATGCTGGCCCCATGAGTACAATTCGGAATTGAATATGCATGGATGCGGCGATCCCAAGAGTCGGATACTTCCGAGAGCAGGTTGATCGTTTAAACTGAATTATTGCCCCGACCCCGACGCGCAACGCTATCATCGAGTGGATAATGAAATGCGCATCCGAGATGATAAACCCTCGTAATGAATCGGATTTTCCCGCCCCCATCGCCTAAATACCCGAGTCTCATTTAATTCGACCTGCAGAATTTACCACGATGGACCAATAGACAAGGTACGGTTTTAAGCCGTTTGTTTCCTTTTCAAAATTTCACGCAAAACACGATTCGCACGACCAAAATCATATATTGAAATGGACTCCTAACCACGCATTGTGACTAGTTTTACTTGAAATATTTAATATCACAATTTTTTCAAAAACTGCACTAATGTGTCTTGTCTTCCAAGCCCCTCATTTATATTATATGTTATATTATGTAATATTACATTATATGTGATATTATATAATATTATATGTTATATTAGTTAGTTAGTTAGTTAATTTTATTTAACGACGATCAGCATCTAGGCTATTTACGTCGGGGACTAGGCAATTTTAAATTTTTAAATTTAGTTTCTTGAAGAGTTTTAAAATTTCTGTTACTACCATTGGACTGTTATGGAATATTATAAGTCATATTATATTATATAATACTATATGTTACCTTATATCTTTATACCAGAAGGACTTTTAGTGTGCGATTTAATTTCGGTAGATGATGGTTTTTTTCATGAGAGAGAAATTTGAATGTATCAAGGAACGTTAATATCTTATTGATAGCTAGAACTTACTATCAGTAATATTCGTCGTACAAATCGTTTTTTTTTTTCTTGAAATTTTGATGAGAATAGATCCATACTAATGCTTATATTTGCATCTTATCTAGTGGTCCATTCTTTACTTTAAAGGATGCGCGTTTACAACGGCGCAGAGATACAACTATTCGTACTCGATGGACGTCCATGCTGCATCTAAAAAATTGAAGGCGCTATGACGTGAGGCGTGAGCTCTCAATGCTCTGCTATATGCTGTCAATATGAGGTGTCGCTCAGATTCGGGAGGAAAGTTGAAAAAGAGGCCCAAACACATCTCTCCTACCTTCGGCTGTGTTACTAACATAGTGCTTGAAGCACCATTACGAAGGAGATAAACGGAAACAAACACAATATGGAAAAAAAGCGAGGGAAAGGATGCGCGTTAACGACGGCGCGGCGCAGAGATACAACTATTCGTACTCGATGGACGTCTGTGCTGCATCTGAAAAATTGAAGGCGCGATGACGCGAGGCGTGAGCTCTCAATGCTCTGCTATATGCTGTCGATGAGGTGTCGCTCAGATTCGGGAGAAAAGCTAAAAAAGAGGCAATTTTTACTCTGTACGATTGATAAACTTTGAACCTGAAAATAGCGTAAATTTATGCCAAAATTTTCTGAACTCCTCTCCACGTAGGGGATGCCCTACCAGGAAATATCACATTACGTCCCTCAGCCAAGAGTCTACGCCCTCAGATGCGAACTAGTCCGACCCTGCTATCAATGTCAATAATCAGCTCACAGAACAGTTTACCTGCAGAGACAGTATGTACGTTATGGCTCATAGAGACCCTTAGAATTAAAAAAAAAAAAAAAAAAAAAAAAAAATGGTGGTGACTGGGCGGGAGTGGATAAGAGGAGGTTTTTGCGGTAGAAGCGGATCCAAGGAGGGCGTAAGGGGCGTATGCCCCCCGCGTTTACCCGAAAAAAAGATGGAAGAAAAAGAGGAGAAAGAAGGGAGAAGGAAGGAAGAAAGGAACGGAGGGGAAAAAATCAAGGACGCTTATATTTATAGCAATTAATTATGACGAAATTGACTCAAACTGCATCTTTGATACTCGAAAATTTTCTGGGGGAAGCTTCCCGAATACCCCTTTCCGCCCCTACCCCTCTCGTTTAAAGTATTTGGATCCTTCTATGGTCTTTGCCAGCCTTTGACGTTTATCGCCCCCTGCTTTTGTTACCGCCCGTGCCATAGAAAGGATCAAATTGGCAAGTTTTTTTATACTGGAATAAGCGTAATTGCTGTTAAACCTGAGTTAAAAGTATCTTACTATGCAACTTGAGTGAATTATGCGTTGACACAAACAAGTAAAACCGAATCGGCACTTTTGAATCATCTGCATGCAATATCCGCCATGTTTTGTTCTTATCCTGAGAACTCCACGAGACCTAAAATGGCAGATCCTATCAGAAGATAATTCTCCAGTGCCATGGTCTCCACATAAATGTAAAGTACGGGTAGAGAAAGATCGAATTGGAAAGCTTTTTTACACTGGAATGCTCGTAATTGCTTTCAAAACTGAGTTAATAGTATCTAACAATGTAACTCGAGTGAATTTCACGTTAACACAAACACGTAAAACCGAATCAGCACTTTTGAATCATCGGCATGATACATCCGCCATTTTTTTTCTCTTGATAACTCCTCGAGGCCTAAAATGGCAGAACCTATCAGAAGATAATCCTCGAGTGCCATGCTTTTCGCATAAAAGTAGAGTACGGTAGAGAAGCTTCGAGACACGCGCATTTGACTATTTGCGAGACACCTTCCGGTTATGCGAGGAGGGTTGCCTACCCAAGTATGCAGCGGGCGTTGGACCGGTCAAATGTTGCTCGGCTCCACGAGTCCCCGCGGCTCGATTACGTTGAGCTGCGCACGTTTATTGCGCCCCCCCCCCCCCCCCAGCGACTTTACGCTAAATTCTCGACTCCGTTTCCTTTTCGTCGGCCACCCTCCTTATCCCGCCTTTCGCTGCAATTTATTCCCAAGTTTCACTTTTCCGCACCGTCGTCTTCTCCTCTCCCAGCTGCGAAATTCCCGTTTGATTTGGGTCGCTGCGCTTCCTAGAGGGTCCTTATTCCAGTGAAGATCACCATAGAGCGCAAAAATTCAGCACAATGGACCACTAGACAAGGTACGATTTCCAGCATTCTGATACATGTTTCGTAACAAAAATTTCACGCAGAACACGATACGCACAACAAAAATGACCGACATTAACTCCTTACGAAGATATTTAATGGTTCTTGATGCGAGAATTCAAACCTCGCGCTCATGAAAACTCAATGCTCTACGTGATTCACATCGCGCGTTAAACGTTATCATGACAGTCTCCGCGATATAAAAATCTGGCAACCTCAATCTTGGCGCTTCGGCTCAGCTATAGCAAAGTGCTAATAGTTTGAACAACATATGGTGGGAAATGAACATCGCTCGATTGAGGAGCTTGCTGAAACCATTTCTTGTGAGCGGACAGTCCAAATTCCTCGTAACCAATGTGGAATAAAAACGTTAATATCTTCGTTAGGAATTGGTTTCAGTAATTTTCGTTGTACGAATCGTGTTCTACGCGAAATTCTGGTGAAGAAACATGTATCAGATTGCTTAAATTCGTACCTTGTCTAGTGGTCCATTGCAGCATTCTGATACTTAATATGAAGGTGAAGCTGTTTTATCGGGATGCATCGTAGCTGATTATTTTACCTTGCTTTTCCCCGATCACGTTGAATTTTACAAAAAATGGAAATGCATGTCCTGCAGGCACTTAGCAATCGCCGGCATTTTGCAAGCCACTGGTGAACAAATAGAACTGCATAACATTCAGAGGGGAAAGATCGGCATTGGAGTACTGATTTATTTGCTTCCATTAGTATGAATAGACACTTATTCCTCCGTATAGATATGGCACTAATAGGCACACTCAAGAGAGCGTGAACAGTGAAAACCGTTGCCCTGTTTGGGTTCGTACCAGACCCGCAATTAAACTAGCCTCGTGACAATGCGTCAAGTATCACAAAAAATGAAGGCGCTGAAATCTGGGATCTTGCTTTTGAAGTTTAAATTCATTACTATCAAAACTCAACTATGCCGATGCGCATTATTGCGCGGTTTATCGAAACAACATAATAGGCCATGTCACTTGGAAATTACCGGTGATTGCTGATGAACCTGCAGGCAAAACAAATCATTCTAATACACGTTACTTAACCAAATCGTCGCTTGACTGACATAACTATACATTGAGATGAGCCCGGGAAAGCATTGAATTGCATGGAGGACAGGGTTCATTGCAGAGTGTAGTTACGCCCTTATGTCAGGAAGACGACGAAATGTCACTGAGAAAACGATTCGCTCAACGAAAATTACTGGAACCATTTCCTTACTAAGACATTCAACGTTTTTTGATGCGTAAAATTGAACTTCCTGGTCATGAAACATCAAAAATCCACTTGAGACAAATCGCGCACTTAACGTTACCGTGACAGACTTCACGGTATGAAAATATGACAACCCTAATTTCGATGCTTCGGCCTACCTGTTGCGCGTTCTTAACACTTTCAACAACACAAGGCGGAAAAGGAATATTTTTCGATTGAGAACCCTGCTACAACTGTTATTGTATTGTGTGCGATTTGATTCAAGTTGATCATTGTTTTTCTTGAAAACAGGGAATTTAAAATTCTTGTAAAGTAAAAACGTTAATAGCTTATTTAAGAGAAGCTTTTGGTTTGGGTTTTGGTAACTGTCGTTGTGCATGCGAATTGTGTTCTACGTGAAATTCTTGTGAAGACACATGTATCAGAATGATTAAATTCGTACCTTGTCCACTAGTCCATTGCCTGCAACACATGCAAAACCTCTCACGAGAATATACCTACGGCTTCTATAAAGCATCTATAAACTGGGTGATCTCAAAATAATCTACAGTTTTTTGTTTTTTTAAAAATTGAGGGTGGGTTCCGAATTTTCATTATACACCTCATAAAATACAGAATTAGGGAGACAAAAATGATGATAAGTGGCTTCGAATTTCGCGTACTGACTTGCCAACACCACCAAATAATGTGGTGGCTATGGGGTTTGCAATTGCCAAGTAGTGCCACAAATAACGTATGGGTTTGAGGTACGCGTGTCGGAGAACACGCGTAACCTCAAACCCATACGTTATTTGTATTGTGTTTTACGTTATTTGAGGTACGCGTGTCAGAGAACACGCGTACCTCAAGCCGCGTCTTTGCAAATTTCCTGTCATTCAATAATTTCTGAAGGAAAACTGGACGTATTTCTACCACACAGACCTATGTGCAGGTGAGAAATATGGGGTGTGCTCTAGAAAGCTGCATAAGAAGCAATGTAAAAGTGGGCGTGATTCCTTTTGAAGAATTGGAAAAGCGGGATTTTACATTCTATCAAACAGACCTATGTGCCAACTGAATGCGGAACTCATGAGCCGCGGGCATGGCAAGAGAGCGTTGTGGACAGGGCTCATGAGTTAAAGCGCCCCGACGACGATCTCCCCCTCGCTCGAGTGCGCACTATCATTGCCACCGACGTCACTGGCGCTTTATTATTCCCATTCACTCTTACGGCCAGAGAACTAACGAGCACACCCCATATTTCTTACCTCCACATAGGTCTGTTTGGTAGAAATACGTCCAACTGATGGACACTATAAATTGGAATCTTCATCGAATATTTCTTCGTTCGACAAAAAAAGATATAGTAAAAATAAGAAAAAAAAAAAAATAAAAAAATAAGAGTCCTGTAAAATAAGTCCTGTAAAATAAGAAATGTAATTTCCGTAATGTGCGTGTACCATTCCGTAAAATCTTAAAAAATAATCTTCACTGGGTTTTATTTTTTAAAAAATGTATGATTAATTTAATATTATTGCAACATTGATTCATGCATTAGCTATTTTTCACCTCCGAATCATCAAAATTTGAGTCATCGACACTCAGAGATAAAAACCCTTTGCCTCCTCTGATCTGGCAATATTTTTTACCGTCAACCGAACGGACACCGGGGGTGTTTATGGAGTGTATTCACAGCATGAACAAGAATTAAAGTCCTAATTAAGGAGGCGTGATGAATGGGGCGAGCGGAGCTGTAATTAGCGAGGGCAAAAGGATTGGGGATGCGAGAGAGGGGCTGGGTGCGGAGCAGGGCAAGGGATTACCAAGTTCCAAGAGGGCCGCTCCGCGTAAGGTAACGCAACCCAAGAAACCGAACCCAGTGTTTGCGGGAAACATGACGCGTTATGGAACGAAACACGAGACGATCAAAATTAATGCGTGCGTCCATACAACTTTGCCGGTTCTGATGGAGAAAATATCCACGTAAATTGCTCTTTTCTGAGGGATACTTAAATTCCGATGAGCTTTGGCAACCTACTTGCGGAATATGCGGTCGTGGTTACGCGTCATACTCATAAAATTTTCAATCTCACAATTTTCCGGGTGCAGAAATTCGGCATCTCTGAAAAGTTCGGCAGGATGATCAGTTTCATCGATTCGTGATCTTCCGGCCAAAGTATCACAAGCGCCGTGCAAAGTTTCAAAATTTCCGCCGCAATTTTATTTTTTCACAGAGAAATCGTTGGTTGAATCTGTTTGAAAATTTCAATGAATTTTATCGAAAGCAGAAAGAAAATTCAGATAACTTTTTGGACAGCTTCGTTGAATAATTTCTCTGTAAAAAAAATATAATGGCAGCGGAAATTTTTAAACGTCGCATGGCGCTTGTGATACTTTGGCCGGTAGGTGACGAATTAAGGAACTATTTTTTGTCAGTTCGTGGGCAGCACTCTGCTTTGGGTATCAACTTTTAATGTGAACTAATGGGGGAAGAAAGTAAGAAAGAAAGAAGTGAAAACTTATTCAGAACACGCTTAAATGGACATATTTCTATTAAACGGAACGAAGCGCCTAATTGAGTTCCTTTCGAGGATTTTAGAATCCCGGATAGCGCGTTCTGTCAAACGGAACTAAAGCGCCATGGAAAAGCATTGCGAGTACATATAGGACGGAGCGAGCACCGCGTTCCGCAATACTCGTCAATCCAGCCCCCCCCCCTCCCTTCCTCCCCCTATGGCGCTTAGTTCCGTTTGATAGAAATACGTCCAAATATGGTTCCCGCCTTAAGAATGTATAAAATAAACGTATACTTAGTATTAAAAAAAAATTAAATTTCTCTGATGAATCAATGAAATGCCCGTAAAGTGATTGTAGTCAAGCTCACTGTGCTCTCTTTAGATACATTTTAAGCCCCCTTCGTGGTTCCACCGAAATTTCCTGAGACAAAAGGGAGCTCCACGTACCTACAAGAGCTATTTAAATCGCAACACGGATGAAGGATGTGCATACATACCACTCTGCAATGTAAAGATGGCTAACCTAAAATGCAAGCACCTGTAACTGCTACCAAGCCACTCTCATTGCCTAATCGAACTTTTGAAGGCGAACTATCATCAAAGAGCGTGGCACTGGTAGTAAAATTTAAAATCTCCGCTCCCATTTTATTTATTTTTTCAGTATTTCTTGAAGTTTTCACAGAGTTTCCTTCGCGCGGAGAGGAAAAATCACGGAAAGTATCAAGAATTGACGTTGAAAAGTTTTCCATTTAAAACATAAAATACAACAGAAAGTCTGCAACGTCGCAAACTGAGATCTGTGGTCTGGTAGTTTCACAGTCGATTTTTTTTCATACGTTAATGTTTCAATGTTAGTTACTATCCCCCATGTAACAGTCAGATGCTCTCTGACGAAAAATTCGCTGTGAACACAACAACGTGTGTTAGAATATCGCGTCTATTTATTCAAATTTCTTTATTACATGCTCATACGTTGTATGAAGTTAGAGTTCGGTTATTGGTTCAGGTGCATTTACCGTTCACCAATAGTAACGTCAGCTAGTGCTCCATTCATGCTGAAGAAAGGGTGAAAGAGATTTAAGAGGAACGAACTGAAGAAATAAAAGAAAGAAAAAGAAGTGAGGCGTGATGAGAGAAAAGAAGGAGATAAGAGACAGGAATAAGAAAAAAGATTCAGGAACTGAGAAAATTAGATGGCTTTTCAACACGGGAGAAAGATTACATGAACATCTTGTCAGTTCGCCTTCAATTTCAGTTTAGGCAATACAGGCTCTCCCATCGTCCGAATCAGGCCCGACACAAGGGGGGGGGGGGGGGGGGGTACTGGGTCCGTGGTACCGGGGCCCGGGTTACCCGTGAAAAAACACTACGAATTCACATGCAACCCTTGTTTCGTAAGAAAAAGTGAAAAATTTACCCTAAAAATTTCGCAAAAGATGAATAGATTTTCAGAAACACGCTGGGACACTGTAGAATTCTTCTTAATTTTTCAAAGTAGTATACTTCATGGAAAATGTCTATCTATTTTCAAGATTTTCAGTACAGAGGGATATTTTTAGTAACTGCGTTTCATTTTCTTCCGTCGTCAGATGCTTAGAGTCTCCAGTCTGGGCATCCTCGACTTCAATGGCTCATGGCTCAACTCCCTTGCCATAGACAAACGAAGGGGGAGTCCAGGGGGGCCTGGCCCTCTTAGAACTGAAAATAGTATCATATGCCCCCCCCCCCCCCCAAAAAAAAAATAAAACTTTTCCAGATGTTTTGAATGCAACAATTCGCAAGTATTTTGTGCTGAAAGTAGAAAAAAAAAACATAATTATTCCGCAGAAATTGATGGAAAAATTCTTTATGGAAGCTTCAAAATGCGTCCGATTAGTCGTATAAATTCTAAAATTTCTCGAAGGATGCCCCTCGGACACCCCCCCCCTCCGTGCTTGGGGCCCGGACCTTAAAATTGGTACCAGAGCCCGAGATGGGATGTGGCGAGCCTGCATGAAGGCTAACACCATTTTAAATCTTCCGTCACATTCTTACGGCGCAATGATACAACTATTTCAACTCTCCGGAATGCGTAGGTATCACGCCGCAATTGAAGGCGTTTTCAAAACAGCCAAGTTCCGTTATCAGAATAATCGTTTTGCATTTTTCATATTATTTTGTTAGCGGCTCTGGTGCTAGCTCCTAGAGCTGCTATTCCGGTCGGTCTCTGCAGTGGATGTTACCAATAGTACATCTACCATTGGTGAGAGCGCAGGTTGGTAGATGGGAATTGCCGCCATTTTTGGTTGTTGACCTTGCCACGATTTTATTTTAATTCATTGTTTTTTCTTGTGAGCGAATGATATGTTGTGTAGTGTATTTTTGGAGTCACGGTGATACTGTCGATAATTCAAAACTGGCCTGTGCTTTAATCTCGTATTGAAAAAAATTTACTTAACGTTTAAAATCTGAATTTCCAAAACGACAAGTTTTTGCGCTTTTTTGGAAGAATGCCGTGGTTAGAGCCTCCTAGTCGTACTACTTCATGGACGGATTCGTCCCTAGCGGCTCATTCATCGTTGTTTTATTAAGTTTTTGGACTAATGCTAAGTCGGGTCCTGTTCACTCGATTTTCGTGAAACTCGGTAACCAGAGGTATTTTTCAACGGGAAACTCGAATTTTTGGTCAGATTCTCAAAATTTCAAAATCCAAGATGGCGGCCGAGGCCTAAAATGCTATGTCGGCTCCTGTTTAATCGATTTCCGTGAAACTCGGTATCCGGAGGTATTTTTCAACGGGGAACTCAAATATTTGGTCAGATTTTCAAAATTTCAAAATCCAAGATGGCGGTAGTGGCCTAAAATGCTAAGTCTGCTGATTGTGAATGAGGACAAAGACAACATATTCGCCACTATTCACCATACTTCGTTAAAAAAAGGAAATTCGTTCTTTTAAAAGTTAATAGCTATGAGGGGCGGCTCGCGGAACGAGTCGCAAGTTCATCGCGAAACGAGGAATTGGGGGTCAGGGGAACTCCCCGGCTAGGCGTGACAGCTCGCACAGCGAGCTGAACACGGTTAGTAGTCGGATATGTCTTGGATATGAGCGGCCCAGAGCCGCTCTCCAGCGGCAGTGCACTGGAATTACTGCTTGTTTTCATTTCTAACCACTTGTTTAATTATAATCCTCCTATAAAAACCACCCATTTGATAAATACAATTCTAGCTGAAGCGCACTTCAGCTATGCATTCACCACTGCAAAAATGTTAACGGAAATCGAAAAGGCCAGCGTGCATGAAGGCTACTTTAATTGTAATCTTCCGTCGCATTTCTAAGGCGCAATGATACAACTATTTGAACTCTCCGGAATGCGTGAGGTATTACGCCGCATTTGAAGGCGTTTTCAAATCAGCCAAGTTCCGATACCCGGATTATTGTTTTGCATAATTCATATTCTTTTTTTATATTCCGTGCCACTTATTTACTTTTAATCCTCGTAGAATAACCATCCATTTGTAAATACAATTCTAGCTGAAGCGCACTTCAGCTATGCATTCACCGCTGCAAAAATTTCAGAGGAAATCGAGAAGCCCAGCGTGCAGGGAGGCTATCTCCATTTAAATCTTTCGTCACATTTTTACGGCGCAATGATACAACTATTTGAACTCTCCGGAATGCGTGAGGTATTCACGCCGCATTTGAAGGCGTTTTCAAAACAGCCAAGTTCCGATATCTGAATAATCGTTTTGCATAGTTCATAGTATTTTGTTTCATTTCTAACCACTTGTTTATTTATAATCCTCCTATAAAAATCACCCATTTGCTTAATACAATTCTAGCTGGAGCGCACTTCAGCTATGCATTCACCACTGCATAAATGTCAAAGAAAATCGACAAGCCCAGCGTGCATGAAGGCAGGCCCGCCACAAGGGGGGGGATACTGGGTCCCTGGTACCGGGGGCCCGGGTTACCCGTGAAAAACCACTACGAATTCACATGCAACCCTTGTTCTCGTAAGAAAAAGTGAAAAATTTACCCTAAAAATTTCGCAAAAGGTGAATAGATTTTCAGAAACACGCTGGGGCACTGTAGAATTCTTCTTAAATTTTCAAAGTAGTATACTTCTAGGAAAATGTCTATCTATTTTCAAGATTTTCAGTACAGAGGGATATTTTTAGTAACTGCGTTTCATTTTCTTCCGTCGTCAGATGCTTAGAGTCTCCAGTCTGGGCATCCTCGACTTCAATGGCTCATGGCTCAACTCCCTTGCCATAGACAAACGAAGGGGGAGTCCAGGGGGGCCTGGCCCTCTTAGAACTGAAAATAGTATCATATGCCCCCCCCCCCCCAAAAAAAAAATAAAACTTTTCCAGATGTTTTGAATGCAACAATTCGCAAGTATTTTGTGCTGAAAGTAGAAAAAAAAACATAATTATTCCGCAGAAATTGATGGAAAAATTCTTTATGGAAGCTTCAAAATGCGTCCGATTAGTCGTGTAAATTCTAAAATTTCTCGGGGGATGCCTCTCGGACCCCCCCCCCCCCCCGCCGTGTTTGGGGCCCGGACCTTAAAAGTGGTACCAGGGCCCGAGATGGGATGTGGCGGGCCTGGTCCGAATAGTGGTACTGTCGTGAGATGGCACGCTCATTTCGAAGTTTTCCTAACGAAATAACGTAACTACATTTCAAAGTTGTCAAATTTCCCCTTGAAAATTGCATTTTTACCTGGAGAATTTTGTAGGAATTTCTAACGAAAAATTCCACTAATTTTTGCTCTGATCTCGTCCGAATTAAATGAAAATTGTATAGGCAACAATTGCACACCTACATTCCTATAAAAAATTAAATTTTTTGAGTAAATTTGCAACTTTGGAATGGAGTTACGTTCCTTCGAACGGAAGACGACGATTCGGAACACAGGGAAGAAGAAACTTTTAGACGATTTGTCCCGATGAGCCCTGTTGGTATAAACTCCATTTCGGAGAAGAGAAAATAATATTGTGAAGCACGAGGGATCAGGCAGGGGAGAGGGTGTATAAGCCTCGTAGGTTAACGTTACCTAATTTAATATTGGGATGATCCCATAGACCGATTCGTCCGCAATTTCAGTGGAACTTCGGTAATTTTAATTTTATTTAATTTTTAATTTTTAATTTCAATATAATTAATGAGCGCGATTCAGGCACGTAGCGAAAAGGGGGGGGGGGCTCAAACCCCCCTCCCCCTCCTAACGAAAGCATAAAAAGGAGGAAGAGAATGAAGAAAAGAAGAGATAGAAAATAATATTAGGTGAGGGAAGACGATGTTTGAAGTTTCAAAATGCGATCAAATAGAGTTAAAATTTCTTAAATTGTCCGAATGTGTTGAATGCAACAATTTGAAGGTATTTTAGGCTGAAAGTTATGAAAGGAATTTAATTTTTCTGCAGAAATCGATTGAAAATCTGCGCCACGAAAGCCTCAAAAAAAGTCCAAATAGATTTAAAATTTCAAAAAATGTTCGAGGGAGGTCCTCCGGACCCCTCTCTGAACTGGGAGGTATTCCATACCCCCCCCAAACCCCCCTTAGTCAGGGGGAGGGGAGGAGGACCTCGCTCACCCGACCAAGCCCCCCTCGAAACAAAATCCTGGCTACGTGCCTGGCGTGATTAGATTATAATTTACGAAACGAAACGAGATGTTTCATTGTAGATCGCCTTGGAATTTAATAAAAAGAAAAAATAAATTAAAAAAAATACAACTGCGCGTGATTAGATACTCTTATAATTTCTCCTACACTTTTAAATAGATTAAAACGCGTAATATTCAAAATCTAAGCTCAGAATCGGATTCCTCGTTAAAAATCGATGCAAATTCATGTATCATATGTTATGATTCCATGAAGGTAAGAAAAATTATCTATCATAGTCACGGAAATTCTTTGGGATGAAACCTAGGCGCCAGTTGGCGCCGGCGCTAAGCCCTGAACGCTGAAGAAACATTGGACGAATTCCGGGTAGCTGGCGGCATGGATAAAAGGAAAAGGGTTTGAAGTTGAGATTGCTGGACTGAGTGGGGCTTGATAAATTATTCTTCCTCCTACATGATAACGATTAGGATCTGATTGGCTCATTTGAATGCTGCCTGGCTGCCGCTCTCAAGAAGCGCGGGAAAAGCACATGTGAGAAGTGAAATTGAGGTTATATTTTTATTTTGATCTGTGGTCGCAGTCGCAAATTGTCATAGAGTACATAGAGTCGTAATGTAATTGGGAGGGCTGGCGCCACTTTTAAGCATTTTCCATGTCCCGAATTCCGAGACTCCTGTGTGACGCCGGGTCACTTTTTCGATACATAATCGATTGTTTGCGATACACAGGTACCCGGTCATCCGATGACAACAACAACAACAACAACGGAGATAGGAATTACCATGTATTCCACACCGCCATTTTGGATCGAAAATGTATCGAAAAAGCGACCCGAACTCGGCGCACACCGGGCTCGGAATTCGTCGAGCAGAACATGGCGCCAGCTCTCCCATTTACATTACGACTCTATGTACTCTATGCAAATTGTTGATTTAATTTGTTTTCATTTTTCGTTCTCTGTCAAATTTGTTTTGTGATGAAGTATGTTTCCTCCTAATTGTCCCCCTAAATCAATGCTCATTTGCTCAGAAATTATGTGATGTCCTCAATTTTTTCTCGAAGTAAAAATGTATTTCTATAGCTGATAAGCAGGGTCCCTTTCAAAAGGAAACCAAAACGTAGGCCATTTGGTGAGTAAGTATTCAGGAAAAGTGATTTTCAAAATTTAGAACAAGAATCCTTGAACCCCATGACTTTGAAGGTTGTGATGAACCTAGGAATCAAGTATGCTATGTTTCTGTGAGAGTTTTTATCCTCGTTAAGAGGACAGGACAAAAACAAGAGGAGAATCGATCTTCAGCGGGCCGATGATTGAAAGCTTAAAGCAGCCCAGTATGACATCGAATTACAATATATTGCATGGTTAAGATAGGGCTATGTCTTGTTGTGTTGTATTGACATAGTTTCAATAATCGGGCCGCTGTGCTAATTTAAGTAAGTATGTTCTATTACCTAAGATTATTTGAATGAATAAGTCCTTCTTATTTTCTGTCATCAAACACAAAATGAATTGTATATTCATTTTTTCCCATACATTATGGCGCTATACCCAAGGGCCTCTTAAATCTCCCTTAGTCAAAGTGAAGATCATATGGTGCCATCAGAAGCTGTCTAAGGAACGATTGTGAACACAGTCCCAAGGTGACACCAATCAACACAAACATGTTAATTTAGTGGCTCCAAAAATATGCTCAGCACCGAAGCCCGGAAAGACTTATTTCACCACAATTCTGCACTCTAAATTACTCACTTAGGTATGCTGCAAATAATTATTTAATTTGTTTTCTTTGCCTGTGGATAGAATGGACCGAGGTAATAATCTCCGGGGTAGAGGTCAAAATAGTAACCCTCGTGGAAGAGGAAATGCATCAAGAGGTGATTGGTATCGTGGCAGGAATGGAAAATGGATGAACCGTAACTGGAGAGGAGGTGGAGGTAGGAGTAGAGGAGGCAGAGCAGGCGGGTCTTTTGCTAGAAACAACAGTGGAGGAAGAAATAATTTTGATGGCAGAAGGGGAAACAATGGTGGATCCAGTGGTAGTGAAGAAGATGCAGATGGTAATGATTTACTTTAAGTTTTTAATTTTCCTCCATACCTACATAATGATGGTGAAACTACCAGACCAGGTATCTTGGTTTGCAACGTTGAAGACCTCCTGTCATATTTTATTTTTTAAATAGAAAACTGCTGAACGTCAATTCTTGAAATCTTTGTTATTTTCTTCACTGTGCGAAGAAAACTTTGTGCAAATTTCAAGGAAAGATAATGATTTGTTCTTCTTCATAATAATAAAATGGGAGCGGAGATTTTTAAACACAGCTAACGAGATACATGGTCTGGTACTTTTCACCATCGTTAAGGCCTTATCCACATGTGCAGAGTAGGTACCTAGAACTTTGGCAGAATAAGTTACCTGTAGCTTGTCATAACTGGTCCCTTTTACGCACAGAAAAAGGGTGAAAAATGATGCGCAGCTGAAATTTCCGTGAATCGTTGCTTGTGTAGGCAAGGCCTAAGGAATATGTTCCAGCGGAGGGATTTTTGTAAAGATGGGTCAAAAAGTTAGAATTTGAGTTACTGACAGATCTTTTGAGTTTTTACCAGTATCCAAGTTGCAAGTTGTTCAGTTCATTTTTGTGCCTGTATGAAGAGTGAATAGTTACATTTGAATCCTATAATGGGCCTTTGAAATTCCATTTTGTGATCAGCAAACTGTATGTGGTCATGGATCTAGTCTGGTTCAATTTTGTTGAAAACCTATTGTAGCAAAATGGTAAGTACCAAGACACTCTGCCAGACAATAATACAAATATTATCTCAATTTTGAGTTTGTTGGCATGAAGGTCCCATACCCTGAGGTTAATCACAAATTAGTTTTTTCTTTATGATACTTGGACTCCGCAGAATAAATGTTTTTGAATTGAAGTCCTTCCATAAGTTCCTTTAAAATTTGAAAGCTTCCAAATGGCTAAGCTTTAGATTATTGCACTTTCTCTTTGCATTCTTCATGCATAGATTATTATTTTTCATATTCCTTTGGTAATGTCCTTTTTTTCTCAGATCCTGGTATGCCCTCACAAAATGAAGTCACTACTATTCAGGGTAATTTGGTTAATACTGTTCAAGTAAATACAGGACCATATAAAGGCTGGAAATTATATTTTCCTGAAGAGGGTAAGAATGTTGTATGCTATTTTTGTTTCACACAATTTTATCATTTATGGAAGAATTTTCAGCAGAAACTATACCTAATTGAATCGAAATTAACAAAAGAGAACCATTTTGATTACAGTGTTCGCAGTTTATCTTTATCTCAAAAAGTGCCCAGAATAGGAAATGGTGTTTGTTTCTCGATCATAAATTTGTTAATTTTGAAAGCAAAGGTTGTGTTTTTATAACTGGACGTCTATTTAGTACTTTTTTAATCAAAAAAGAAACGATTGCAGTGATTGAAAACACTGTAACTGAGTCGGTTCCCCTTTATAAAATTCAATTCAATTATTAGTCAAGGATGCAGAAAGTTCACAATCCACCATGTTTTAAATTGGCTTTCTATCTACCTACAAACTCCTTTTTCACTCAAAATTTCATTTAGTGCCATTAGCTCTAAGTTTTTGCTGCAAGTACATTGAAAAATAGAAATAGAAAAATTAAGCAGCCTGATTTTGGAGGAAAAAATATTTGTATGAAAATGTAAATGAGCAATTTATTGAATTATGCATTAGAAAACGAATTCTGTCAAACATCAAGTTTATAAGTCAACCACTCATAGCTTCCTTACCCTAGCCAGCCTAATTTTCATAGTTGGACATAGACCAATTATTATTCGATCATAATTACTCTTATTTTTCTTTTTTTCCCAGCATATCGTGATGGAAATCCAACAGTGCATAAAATTAAGGTTTTCGAGCTCTACATTCAGAAGAATAAGCAGTTTTATTCGCCCTCAAATATTCAGAATCAGAAAGCATTTCCCGTCGATGTTAAAAGTCTTATAGCTGACGAGGAGTTTTTAGGAGAATGGTCCAGTTTTAATGATGAGTTGACAAACAATCCAGAGCATGTTTTGAATAGCCTTAGCCTTGCTATGCACCAGGTAATTCTCACAGTTGGTTTTTATTTTCTTTCTGTCAAAATTTTGAGAAATGCTCATAAAGTTCAATCTCTCTTGATTTGAAGTGCTTGATTCCTGATTTCGGTTTGTTGCCAAACTTTTCAAATGTGTCCAATTTTTTACAGGAAAAGTAATGAAAAGAACTGATTCTCCAAGTCCTTGACATAATATCAAAAGATTTGTCTATTCAGAGTCCTCCACTTATCAATTTTTTTGTTTTTTGCCCCCAAAAAATTTCTAAATGATAGTTTTCTAAGATCTGAATTCGAATTTTGTTATCTAAATTAAAACTTAAAAATGACTTAAAAATACAGAAAGGTAAAATATGCCTTGATATCCCATGTGAAGGTATGCCAGTAATCTGAGAAACTGTTAATAATGGAAAATAGGTGCACTGTTAAGATTCTAGTTAGGTTTCAAGTTTTTTATGCTTTAAAAATTAAACATTTTTTTTAGCTGTTCAAATGTATTCAAGTAGTTACTTATCTCATTTGTGTTTCTTCGGTTTTAGTATGTTTTGGAGGAGCTTGAGAAGAAATTGGAAAGTGAGGTTGATGAAAAAGTTGATGTACAACTGCCCACCATTCGAGCTCGTGTATCCAATTTTGAGCCGTTGATTCTTTTGAAAAATCTAAAAGCAAACTATTATGGTATCTATGAAACATTTGTACATATTTTTCCCTCTTCTCATTAAATCACATGGCAAACCTCTGATTTATATAATTGATTTTCAAGTATTTTACCCGTGAGTATATTGGCCATCTTAAAATTTGAAATGCATTCTATGCAGATATGAAGTTAAGCCATAACAGTGAACATAGTAGTCACGAACTTTTTCAGCATATAAACAAGTAAAATTAATTCTACCGTGTCAACAGAGACGTTTATTTCAAGTAAAGGTTCTGCTGGATAGTCTAGAAGTTCAAAGCTGATCACTAATTTTCCCTCAATCTTTTTTTATAAAATATTTAAAGAGTTGTACATAGTAGAGATTTCATGTCACAGGTAGAGGGCAAAAATTTGCTGTTTTTCTTATCATACCAAAAATTGTTTCAGCGATGGAAACGCGAATGAACAGATTGAACCTTCTTTAAAAAAAGAACTGAAACAGGGGTGCAAAATCTTCCAACTTCCAAATTTTCATGCGTTCACCTACTATGACGTCACATTTTTCTCATTGGCTTTCAACACAATTCCCCTCCAATTTAAAAAGTGAGGACCTTTTCCTTCTTGTTTCCTTTAATTTTTAAAATCGAGCCCTTTAATATTTGCCCTCCCTCCACATTTTTGTGCGCCCTGGCAGGCGCATGATAGAACATTCTTTGCACCCCTATATTAAAGTTTCTCTGAATTCTTTGTCGTTCTCTTAAAAATGAATACCGCGATTTCCATCTTCCTGAAAAAAAGAGGAGAGATTTTCTACTGAAAATTTGTCAAAAAATTCTTTCGAACACCACTATTTTTAAGGTTACCCAAAAACATAAGTTTGTTAATTGTGTTCCTCTCTCTCTCTTTACAGGTAAGTTGGTTAGTATTAAAGGAACTGTAATCCGTGTAGGAAATACTAAACTTCAAGCTACCTGGTTAGCATTTAAATGTTCTGGTTGTGAAGGAGTACAGAGTGTGAGACAACCTGAGGGGTCCATCGTGCAGCCTACACAGTGCCCAGAGAAGACTTGCAGAAGTAGATCTTTCACTCCTCTTCAAGATTCAAGCCATACCCAGACAGTAAATTGGCAGCTGATACGACTTCAGGAAATTTTGTCTGATGATCAGGTTTGTCCTCTGATCTTCCTCCGCCCCATAAATACATCAGCAGGCACAGGGATGCAATAAAAAAGTGATTAAAATATTCCAAGCAAGATTGCAAACTTTCGGCAATTCAGATTTTAAATGCCTTACGTAGAACTTAAAGAAAGAAAAAACATCTTTGCGACGGTAAAATTACTGATTTGTTTTTCAATGCTCCATCAGTTCCTTTTAAGAGTATTTTATGATCTACAAGAGTTTCTCTCTGGGGAATAACAGTAGTTACTTGCCCATGCATATAAAATCTATTTTGTTTATTGCCCATATTTTGTACTTCATAAGTTTTTTTACTACGTAATGTTTTTTAATTGTTGTGCAACATCATAATATGTTTTTAAAATCAAAAAGGAGGGGTGGCACTTGACATGTACCTGAGCCTCTGTCAGAGGCTGACACATACAATTGTATTTGAATGAATGTTATGAAGGGTGCAGAATACTTACAGTAGTAAAATCAGATAAAATCTTGCACTAAAAACCAGCAATGTCTATTCAGCTCTGGTAGATGAAAAAGGATATTTTACATGGTGATAATAATAATACTACTAACTTTGTCTCGCTGCTCTTGGTTGCAAATGTATAAAATGACAATGAAGCAAAAAACTAAATTAAAGTTTCAAAAATTCAACCAAGGTAATAGAGTTTAAGCCCAAGTTAGTAATTAGTCAATGATGCAATATAATAAAGCTCAAATGTATGATCGCAAATGAGAGTAATAAAAAAATCAGGTTACCTAGATCTGTCATACTCTAAACTTTAAAAAGAAAGGACTTTTTTGGGCTTCGACTCAAATTCAGCTGCTAAACATGAAAAATTCAATGAAAAGCTGAGTGGAGACCCTTAAAAATTGGAGTCAGGTCACCACTTAACTTTCCACATTTTTCTTTATTTTACTGCTGAAAATAAACGTGTGACAAACGCAAGACGTTCTGTCCTTTGGTGTTTAAAAATGTTTAGTCCTGTTATCCCTATTTTTTAGGCATGCTCTTTTGTCAGCAATTAGATGCCATGATAATCGTAACACCAATGTGCATCCATATGTTTCAATGATTTTCTATATTTATTTGTGAAATAATGGTTATGAAAACTTTATTATGCTGTTTGATTTGTTCCTAGCGAGAAGGAGGTCGTGTTCCCCGAACTGTTGAGTGCGAACTCACGGAAGATTTAATCGAATCATGCGTTCCTGGAGACCTCATCTCTTTAACAGGAATTGTGAAGGTAAGTCATTGACATATTATGGCACCCTAGGATAGTCTCATTTGGGCTTTGTCAGATTTTTTTTTTGTACGACACCCTAAATTGAATCAATTTACTCAAAAAAGATCATCTGCCAAGTTTGAGCCAAATAGAATGATTTTAACCTGTGTCTGTAAATAGGTATTTTTATGTGCATTTCCAGCTTGGAAAACACGTCTTTTTGGAAATAATCAACTTTCCAGTAAATTGGTATTTTTTGCAGAAAAAAAAGCAAGGTAACTTTTGGTTTCAGCAGCAAAAAACAGATGGAATAACACTCATGAGACATTAAAAAAAAAAATTATTTTCCCCTTCAGCTGTGAGATACTCTGATGAGGTTTATAAAAGGGCACTTGAGGACCTAATGTCTCATCAAATTACTCAGGTCTGCATAAAAAAAATCAATTTTTACCGAATACTAGGTGATTCTTTATATGTATTACTACTCTTTGTTTCGGAATCTAGATAAAGAAATTCAACTACAGCCGTCATAAATTTTGGGTAAACCCTTCCAAGTCCAAGATAACAACCTAGTAGGTGGTTTGTAATGAAAAAATTTAAAGTTTTCAAATTATGGCGAATCTAACATCAAGTCCCTGCTTTTGTAACTTGACATAATTAGAACTCAAATTTTAGGTCAGAAATCACCATGGAGGTCATGATTTTGCCAAAATCCCAAGACGACGGGCAAAAATAACACTTAGGAGAAATACATATGTATTTATTATTTTGGATGCTGAGTGAGTTGTTGACCCTCCGGATTGCAGAATTCAAAAACAAGGTCCGTCACCTGATTCAACCACTAGAAAACTTCGAACGAATGTGTCTCCCTTTTTTTGTAGCTTAATCAATTTTTATTTTGTTTGTTCACCAGGTTCGAAACACAGAAGAATCAATGAAAAAAGGCAAAACTCCCAGCACATTCCAGCAATATATTAAAGTTGTTTCGGTAGTAAATGAGAAGAGCAATTCACAAAATGCCCGTAATTCAAGCACCTCTGGGATGGTTTTTGATATCAAAGACTACTATGCAATTCAAGTGAGCATTTCTCTTTCTTTCTAACAATATTCAAGTTGATCAAGCTTACTCCCCCAAGTTTTTTTTTTCCTTCTGCAAAACTTGAAATGTTCTCTTATATTTTATCAATAGATCAATGTGATTTTCTTTTAATTTGTAATAAAATAATGTACCAAAGTAAAAGTGATTATGAATCAAACCCAAGACTATTGATATTTACATCTATTGAAGAAAAACATTCTATTTTATGTATTTGTAACTGTCCACAAAAAAAAAAAAAAAAAAAAAAAAAAAAAGAAAGAAAGAAAAGAAAGAAAGAAAGAAAGAAAGAAAGAAAGAAGAAAAAAAAAAACAATAGCATTAGTGCTGAGGAACTCAAATTTGAAATTTTGGTTCTGCAGTCTTTGAGAAGTTTTTACATGAAGTCTATCAGAAAAAAGCCCCAAAGTGTAAAATTAAATCAGATTTTTAACAGATCAAAGTTTGCGGTCAAGACACATGACTTTGAGAAAAAGCTCTTAAAAGGTTTAATTCTCATGCGCAGAACTCAATATTGTCAAATCAAAACGTAACTCTACACCCATTGTACATGAACTAAACCAGTCATAACATTTACTCAATTAAGAACACCGGGGAGTGTTATCCGCAAGGAACTTGGAACTTTGACAATTTTAAGTTCCACCCAAAAAAATGGCTTCTCTGAAAAAAAAATACAGTCCTTCATCTCGCAGCGGTCACATCTGATTTTGTTGTATCCTCAAAACTTGTGCCAGAGAACTGGGCATTTCCTGTAGTTTACTTGATTGCGTCCAGAAATTCTAGAGCTGAGGAATTATTTATGATATCTCAAGTAATTTGTAGCTCCATTTGAGGAAAAGTAATATTCTGACAGGGTTTTTTTTTTTTTTTTCTTTCAGGAAATTCATTCAAATAAACACTTATTTCGACTATTAGTTCATTCCCTATGCCCAACAATTTACGGACATGAAATGGTGAAGGCTGGATTACTCCTTGCATTGTTTGGTGGCGCATTGGATGGCCAAGGTACAAGAGGTAATCCACATATTCTTGTCGTTGGTGATCCAGGTCTCGGCAAATCCCAGATGCTTCATGCTTGTGTCTCAGTTGCACCCAGAGGTAAGTTCCTTTGCTTTTTAATCTTACTTTGGCTCCATCTTGTTTCTATTTTTTATTTTTGTGTTATGTATACACATCTCCCAATTATTTGCCTCTTCAGTAGTCTCTTGATAATTCAGATTCAAGAATACAAGAGATTTGTTTGACTCATTAAGGTTTGGATCTTACAAAAGTTTGAATTAAAGATAATCCATTTGGGAGAAATCATAATCAAGGACGTTTGAATCATAGAAGACTAATTCAGATATTTTCATAGCTTTTATGAATAGAGTCTTGATTACAGTGAAACCATGAATTTAAATACTAATACCGTCATTTCTGTCAAAATGTTGATGAATTGATAAACTTTTGCATTTTCGAAGACAAATATTTCTTCTTTTATTTTTCATCAAAATCTGAAGGCATAAGCTTCATCAATCATTCAATTGATGCAGCAACTTCAGTAAGCATTTGATTGCTAATTTTGACTTTAGTTTGTGTACTTATGACTCATTTTAATTAAAACTTTTATCGAGAGATGTAACTTCTTATCATATGCTGACATGCACATGTCATCTAATAGTATTCAGATAGCTCTGGACAAAAAAGATATCAACAGTGAAACTCCTAAACTAAGTATCTCATTTTGCAGTATTTGAAATCTCCTCTCTGTTTTATTTTTTTTTTTAAGGAGAACAAATCAATATAATTTCTTGAAGTTTTCTCAGAATTTGCTTTGCACAGAGAAACAAAATCACAGAAGTTTTGAAAATTGATGTCAAGTAGTTCTCCATTTGAAAATGAATCATGTCAGGAAGTTTGCAACATCGAAAATTGAGCTACGAGGTTTGGGAGTTTCACCATCGATATATCCTCTGTAAATCTGCTGTAAAAATTGAGAACAAGTTAGCTGAAATTTTCATCAAACTGTTCTATGTCTAAGTTTTACCCAGTCGTTTATCCATCACCAGGTGCATACGTTTGCGGTAACACAAGTACAACTTCTGGATTAACGGTAACTTTATCAAGAGAAGGTGGCGGTGATTTTGCCTTGGAAGCAGGAGCTTTGGTTCTGTCTGATCAGGGTTGCTGTTGCATCGATGAATTCGATAAAATGTCTTCCCAACATAATGTAAGTGATGAGCTTGTAAACATTTTCAAATCTACTCCAGTTTTTGAACCAATGAAATCTCACCTCCTTCCTTTTTGCCAAAATTTAACTGAAAAAATGCTCAAAGTTATTTCTAGAACTCTTCACTGATTTTTCTCCTCTGCGTAAAGAGTATTTTATGGAAATTTCAAGCAATTATGTTGGTTTGCTCCTTTCGATAAAATATAATGAGGGCAGAGATTTTGAAACACCGCGATCAAGGCACGCCTTTTTGCGGTTTTGCTGTTGTTTTGCTTTTTCAGCTTGATAAAATCACCATTCATTTTTTTTCCTATAACTTTTATTACTGATTTAATCAGACAATAAAACAAATATGTTTTCTTTACTTTTAAAAAGGCTTTACTTGAAGCAATGGAGCAGCAGTGCGTGAGTATCGCTAAAGCTGGTGTAGTGTGTTCTCTTCCTGCGAGGACGTCTGTCCTTGCCGCAGCCAACCCGGTTGGTGGCCATTACAATAAGTCAAAGACTGTAGCTGAGAACTTAAAACTAGGCAGTGCTCTCCTCTCAAGATTTGACCTGGTATTTATTCTTCTTGATCAGCCCAATGAGGTAAGTAAGTGTTATTATTATTAGGGCCTCAGGCATTGTTCCTCTGCCTATAACATTTAAGTTTTAAAAACAATCAGAAAAAATTACCGGGAGATCAACTTACGCAGAGCGTATTGAAAAAAGATAAATAAAAAAAAAGTAGACACCACTAACCCATTTGTTTTGAATATTTTGACTGCGCCATGGTGCCATGGAAAAAGGAACTAATTGTGTGGCTAACTTATGTCCTTTGGAGATATCATGGCTAATATGTTATTTCTGAACTAGGCCAGATAAATTTGTTTATTTTTGGATGATGCAATCCATTTTTTTTTTTTTTTTTTGTGCTTTAATTAAGTTAGCTTGCTCTAATGACCATGTTTTCAAATATCTGAAGACTTAATCAAACATGCCAATTTGTAACTTTCAAATTTTTTACTACGCCAATAGTTTTGTTGATCTTTTTTTCTTTATTAAAATTTTTAGCTCCTTGATAGTTTACTCTCTGAACATGTCATGGCAATGCATTCAAAAGGAAAACCAGAACCTGGGTTATTAATTCTGACCAATCCAGATGGGACGCCAAACCAGTCGCTAGATGGAGGATCTGGTGTTCTAAGGTGAGCGTAAATAAACTTTTAAGAAAATATTTTAACTTTTTTCCTCTTTTGTACCCGCCTCAAAATCCCTTTTTCCAGCCTAAAAATATTTCTCTTGAGTTTTTGGAGGAGAGGCTATTTCAGCTTAAAAAAGTATCTGAAACCATATGTTCCTCAAATGGGCTCTAGAGGGTTTCCTCATCCTTTGTCCCCTCTAAAAACCAAAGAATCTGGTCTGAAAAATTTAAAAAAAAGTTAAATTAAATGTAAGAACCCTGCATACCTATGAAGGCTTGGTGGCCTTTACTAAATTATGATGAAACTTTAATATGTTGAACTATTGTATTACTGTTCATTTTTAAAGTCTCGCTAATTGTTAGAATATTTTTTTTTATTTCCTAGAACAATCTGTCGTCTGATATAAATTTAGTGCAAAATTGGACGTATGCACATCATTTATTCGATTTAAAACATATGTGTAGAGAATGTAGTCGCTTGCTTTATGGACTTCATAAATAACTTTCCTCCTGATAAAAATTTTTCAGTTCAAGTTTAAGAATGGTTGATCAGTCACTAGAGCCGGTTCCACATCACCTCCTGCGAAAATATATAGCTTATGCTCGGAAGTATGTCACGAATCCAGTTTTATCCAAAGAAGCTCGTTCTGTCCTTCAAACATTTTATCGTGAATTAAGAGGACGATACCAACCTGCAGATGCCACCTTGGTCACAACTCGGCAGTTAGAATCTTTAATTCGTTTGACACAGGTACTACCTAGATTTCAGCATATTTAATAAATTTTCTCACCAAAATTGCAGTTTTTCTGTCCTGTTTATTGTATCTGTGAGCTGAGCAGTTGTAATGGTAAAGGCGTCTCGGAAGGACTTAGTTACGCAATATGTAACAAATATTTCCTCACTTTTTTCAAGAATGTGCCAAGAATCGAAAAAACAAAAGAGGAAAGAACAATATTATTATTAATCTTTGTTTAATTTTAATTCACTAAGTCAGTAGCCAAGTGAATTACCTTCCATGTCAGACTCTTTCTCAAACCTTCTTTTCTGTTTTCATTACTAGGCTCGGGCAAAAGTTGAGTTGCGTGAAGAGGCAACTGCGCGAGATGCTATGGATGTCGTTGAACTGATGAGGTGGAGTTTGATTGACAACACGAGTGCTATTGAGTTCCAACGCAGTGGCTCCGGTCAGAAAACAAGGAGCAAGGTACTTGTACAACTTTTTTAAACTTCAATTCATCCTTTATCGTAATATCTTTTTTGTAAAATCTTCAACCAGAAAAACAGGGACACATTTATTTCATGTTATGCAAGACAACAGTATGTTGTACCTCATACTTGTTTGCTATTTTGCATATCAAAGTAATTATACTTAAATTTCAAGGTTCGAAGTTACCAGAGTGGCAAAGACAGTAGCATGTATTGTTTTCTCGCAGGGTAATGTGGTCTTACTCCTGTTTCATCTGAAGTAACAGCAGTTTTTGCACTTTTACTGCTCACTCACAACTCTTATTTTTTGCAAACAAGACGAATTTACCTGTTTTAGCGCAGTTATTCAGTTCATTTACATCAGATCAGTCCAATTCAGGAGAAAACTCAATTTCGAAAAATCGGTGGTTTCTGCTCTCTTCAGTAACGTGACAGATCAATTTCATTCTGTTAACGACTTCAATCAATTTCTTTCTCTTTCTTTCTCAAAATTACTTTCTTTCTTCGACCTTCCTGCAATTCTCTTTTCAGTAGCCTGCAAACCTTTCTCAAGCTTCCAATAAAATCGGAAAAAAATGCTACATTTTCTCCTTCCAAGATCTGCTGTAATAAGTGAGCATCTAAATTTTTTGCTCTTTTATCTTCTTTTTCATTGTTTCCTCTTCGTATTTATTGAGTAAGATTACCTTTTCACCTCATTAAATACTTTAACCCACTGTTCGCCTAATGTTTCCTCTTGTTTATCTTTTTAGTCTGAAAGCATCTCTTATTTTATTCTACAAATTAATTTTCATATTTTCTTTTTTTAGGCAAAGCAGTTTATTCGAGCGCTTGAACAGTATGCAGAGCATCAATCAAAGAATATCTTCTCTGTGAAAGAAATGAAAAGTTTTGCCCAAAATATTTCGATGGATACAACTGACTTTTACTCTTTTATCAGTAACTTGAACACAAACGGGTTTTTACTGAGTAAAGGAAATAACATGTATCAACTAGCAACTTGTGGCTAAGTTCTAGTTTTTTTGTTGCACCCTGATCCATCCATCAAGTTTCTCATGGAATAATTAATGTAATCCCAGCAAATTTAATTTCCCATCTTAAAATAGAGGTAATGTCAGTAAGTGGAAAGTGAAACTTCTTCACAAACGCCTTACCTAATATTAAAAGTCTTTAAATGTTGCCAACACCCTTTTACTGTCTCTCATTTACGGTGACTTAGGGCTAGTTCTATCATCTCTGGTCAAACCACTAGTCACGTTTGACAAGATGACAAACACAAAAATTTAAATCCTGGTCTCTGATTGGCAAGTGTGGCAGTCAACCGCAAAAGCTCATCCATCAATTCCTTTGATTTCTTTTGTTCTTTTCAAGTATTGTGCGTGACCTATAGCGACATCTTGTAAAACCGATTTTCAACCGATTATTGCATGGAGTAGATTAAAGCTTTAGAGGTAATGCGGCCAAAGTTGGTAGCATTTTGTTGCTGTTTTTCAAACTAAAATAACAAATTTAACTGTAGGCTAAATGTGACTAACAAATGATGATAGAACGGATTCTATTTTGACAAGAGGATAAGTGCATGATTCCTGGTCACGTATCTAGCAGATTTGACTAGAGATGACAGAACTAGTCCTTAGTGCCCATCAAATGGTAACTCTGTTCATACGAGTAGAACTAAAATAAGGGTTGGTTACTAGGTAAAAATTTCATGAAATAGAGGCGTTTGAGTGCTTACTTAAAAAGTAAAAATAATAAAATGTCTAAATATTGGTAGTCATAATCGCTGATTTCTAAGATCGCTTTGATCTGCAGAGCTTTTGAGCAATGCTTCTTTAAATTGTTTCCAACTCACGACGATATTTCCATTATATCTATAAAAAAAAGTGATTGTTTCAGCTATTTTGAGTCCTCATAAAAGAATATAGTTCCCATAAACTATTTTTATTTATCTGTTTGTACATTTATATATATTTTAGTAAGTATGTAAAATTTTCTCAGTTGATAAAAATGAGGGCTGTGTATTAGGTATTAAAATTCTTTTTTAAACAATAAGTGTATAATATTTTGTTTTTTGATACAAATAAAATCAGCAAATCAACTTTTTGTGGGATTTTATTTCCGTCAATTTATTATAGAAAAAGCCAAATGAAAATTACTGGTTCACAGATTCTCGTGAGTAGCTTGGAGAGAAAAGTTTTTGAAGGCAAGTCTTCTCTCTGAAATACTAAATTTTCCTGGAAAAATGAGATGTTAATCAAAGTCAAAATGTATTTAACAAAAAGAATGTTTTATTTGAACTGTACAGAGTAATATTGTAACAAAAATAATGCAATAACACTAAAAATAGATCGTTAAGAAACAAATCTAAAAACACAAACAATAAGTTTTGCATAGGTCTTTGGTTTTCTTCTTAAAATGCACCTATCTTACAAAATTAGTAACAAACACAAAAAATGAAAGGCAGACACTTTATTGAAACTTTTCAACATTGAGCATTTACCAGCTTTTATTGATGTGAAAAAAAAAGAAAAAAGTGAAAAAACATTAAAAAAATTAGGGACTCATTTTTCTTCCTTCATTCTTTTACGGAAAATAGAAAACTCTGATTCTCAGTTTCTGACATCGCACAAAAAAGGATCGACCATGTTTATTTTAAAAAAATATCATTTAAGTGTTAGAATTGCCCTCCTCACCAGTCAAACTGTTGGATGTTTAGTCTAATTTGTCTCTGCCATGGTCTGCCCTTACTGTCTGCACAACTCATTAGCCACATTTGTGTTCCGCGTTATTCTAAAATAGAGTTGTTATGGTGTAGTCAACCAGTGTTTTCCTCGTTCATTCACCACACCCATAAATAAATCAGTCATCTATTGTCATTTTTCCCCAACGACCGTGTTAAGATCTGAAGTGGACGTCTTTCTGTCTATAACACAATAAAATATAATGCTGCTATAAAATCGATGTGATGGTACTCATACTGTGATGCATATGGAAATGAAACAACACAACCTTCTTATATTTTTGACAGATTTTGCAAGGAGGTGTTTAACAGCTAGTCAAAAGCTTTAAAAGGAGGTGATATTTATCTTTTTCCAATGTTCCAATAATTTACTGATCAGTAATTTTCTTTCAGGTTGAAAGGTTTCATAAATTTATCAGGCAATCGCTATTATTGTATCGACCTGATGATGGACTGAAAAGTCCGGAATGATTATAGTCTGAACTTCACAAATTTAACAATCAGGACCAAAAATAAAAGCAAGTCTTTATCTTGATAATTTTTTTTGAACTGCAACATTGTTTCAGAGTAAGAATTTTTTTTAAAAAAATTAGACCTTTTGTACAATTAAAAGATAAGTAAAAAAGAGAGTAAGCAAAAGTTTGCCATTACATTTATTCTCATATTTTGGACCCCAGATCAGTTCCTGATTTAATATCCAAATCAAACGGAGAGAAAAGAAAGTTGATGCATACAAAAAAGACACCTACGAAGTGCCCTGAAAATCAGCACTGAAGAGAAACCGTCTGTAACAGCCGTTCACTATTCATCAGGAGGAAAGTACGGAAAGTAACTTTCTTTTTACTGAAAATTTTCGTCTAAGCTCTCGAGAATTGCTGAAATGAAAAGTTTGCCTTGCTTATTCTATTTCCATTATTTTATTTTTTTTTATTTGTATCTGCTCGAGAAAAGGCATTGTCTGTTTTCGAAAATAAAAAAATAAAAGGAGACTGCAGTGATCTTACTGCTCTTGCGATCTAACTTCAGGTGATTTCGAGCAATCAACCATATAATTAACTTTTTCTATCCTGCTGTCTGAATGGATTTATAACAATACTTGCTCCCAATGAATACGTCCTCCTTGTTTGAGAAGTTGTTTAAAAGCTAAAAATAGTATGAATTTCATACTTGAGTGACCCAGTTTATATGAGAATCTGTTCAAGATTTATGGCAAAGACCAAATATAGCACATAAAAATACCTTTGTATGCAATTGTCAAATATGTAAAATTATGTGTGGTTTTGTGCAGAGAGGTAAAAAGATCCACCGCTAAAAAGCTATCCAAAAGCTAACATGAGAAAACAAGGAATTAGAAACTTGAAAAGTTGTTAATAATTTAGAAAGTACATAAAGACACTGCAACTTTGCTAAACTATATTTTGCAAATTTATGCAGTTACATAGCAGTACTGGTTTGCCTCATAGAAATTATTAGGTCTCAATTAATAATGACACCGACAAATAACATGTGCAACAAAGTGAGTCACAGAAGCACTAAAAATCTTACAATTAATGTTGACGCATTACATTAAAATGGCATTTAACTCTTTAATACTATTTTCTGATCAATAACATGATTTTTCAGAAGCACTATTTTCTTATTTTTTTTAGAAAAAAAAAAAAATCGATAAGAAATGGATTTTGCAATAACAGATTAGGTCCATGTTGAAAAATGAAAGCACCCCAATATTATTTTAGTGGATAGGTTCCTATTAATCACACCATGATAGTTCAACAAAATAAGAATTGACTTCATAGTAATTACAACATAAAATGAGTTAAATAAGACAATTAATTGTGTGATGGGATCTTATAAAACTAGGTATCTGAGCTCTTGCCAAAACAAGTTCGGTTAAAAATTCAATATTGACAGGGTATTCATGGGAACCCTGCACATTTACACAAAGGCACAATAATATCAGTTAGCACAGAATAACGATCGACTTGTAGAGATTCCTTATAAATAAATTAGTATGGTGATACAAGAAAATAAATTCTGTTCCAAAGGTACTGACTGATAAATAAGTTGTGACTGGGGAGGTTTTACTGATTACTTGTTCAGAATTGACCTTATTTCCTTCTGAGCTGCCCTTATCTAAATCTTTGATAACAGCAGTAATTTGAGACACTCAGAGCATCGCAGTGATTTCCAGAATTTGCATTTTTGCTCTTATAAACAAATACATTTTTCTATAATTTTTAGAGTAAAAATTGATACTAAACACTTTCAGTATTCCACGTCTTTTACAATCTTTTGAATAAGTTAAAAATTACCTAGTCCTCTAAAGACAATGGATGTTCATTAAAATTGAGAAAATATTGTTTTTTTTCTTTTTTATCATTTTTGAAGTCTTCTGAGAGCAATGTATATGGCAACCCTGCAATTACGCCGGTGGTCCACTTGCGCAACAAACCAAAGGACCCTTCCTGTTTGACCATCCCAATGCAATACTGTATAATATACCTACCTATTAATGCCGTGTGAATATACTTACTCTCGTCCTAGCTTGCTTTCTGTTTAAATCCCTTACAGAATAAATGTTCTCATGACTCTACATCATATCGTCCTTCCATTCTTCTGTGAAACATACTTAACACTATCTAATTACTTTCAAGAAGTTTTTAATGTACGGTGGATGGGCACTGCTTGATCCAAACGAAAAATATATTTAATTACAATAAAAACCTTGGTAATCAAATTCAAAGTCTTTACCCCTCAGTGGATCCTTAGTAAAATCAGAAATATGACTTTAATTAATGAATAGAAGAAAACCAGTATTCCAGGAGACTTGGAATGAAATTGTTTTGATTTGTACATAATTTTGGGCATACATATCCATTTAAAGTCATGATATGGAGCAAAAAAGTGGACGTATTTATGCTAAAAGGAGCTACATATAAGCATAGGGTTACATGGTTCCTTTTAGCATTGATATAATAATAAATAAATATTAAGAAACGGTCTTGGAAGTTAAGTTCTGTCAATGTCCCAACGTTGTTTGATGATAACTACAGAAGGCGTAAATCAACATCAGGAATAATTGAGAAAAATTCGAATTGATGTACTTAAGCACTGGCACTCATTTTGGTAAATTAGATTCCTTTGAAATTTCACCAAGTGGAAATGTAGGTATCAAATAAAATTCAATTGCGATAATTGACTCTCATTACATTGCAATTTAATGAATTGGATCAAATTTTACAAAATGAGACAAGATTCTGAAACAATTGGCGCAAAAAACACCCAAAAATTGAGTCTTTAAGAGCATTTTAAAGTTTGGTTATAAGGAATCGTAAAAGAAAGAAAAATGCTGGAAAGTTACAAGACAATGCAACTGGAATAAGTCTACTTCGGCATCCATTCAAAGGATGTTATATTCATATAATTTCAAAATTTTAAAATGTCCTTAAAAATGTCGAAAAATTAAGTGTTTTGTGAAAAGAAAAAAAAATCATAATTTACAATGTTTGCTTCATGTAGAGGCAAACAGATGATGGCACTCAGCTTATTCACAAAAACCGCACTGCTGGCAGCTTTGGACTTGGTTTACTCCGAACTTTCCAGGAATCTTTTCAAGTGTAAATTATAAAATAGAATTTTGTCTCAGCAGTCTGTAAGGAAGCGGATGATCTCATATACAGGAAATACATAATTTTGAGTTTGAGTCAAATATTTTTGTTGTACTGAAAATTGTAAGTTACCACCTCAAGTTCTCACTCCATCTCATATCTTGAGGCAGAGTCAAGGCAAGTTTTATGAAAAATTTAGAGAATCCTAAGAAAGAGGAATTCCATCCAGATAAGAGCCTAACAATAGACTTCAAAATAGGAGGACACAATCAATATAAAAATAGAAAATAGGAAAAATTAGGACGCCCAGAGCCAAGTATTTCCTCTTTTGCTTGAGTGACTTTTCCTCTAAAGGCCGATGTAACAGCTACAAAACAATATAATTTACAGTTCTACATTTTAGATTTAAATCTGTTGGTAATATTTACTACTCTACTCTATATCTCGTTTAGCATCCTTTTCTGCAACGAAATTTTCAACAAGGGAACCACCGAGTTGAGAATCTAAAACATTGTCAATAGTCATGAACTCGGATGCGTTGAAGAAGGCATATTTGGCAACCATTACTAAGGATAGTCGTCCATTTCATTGCATTGAACGGTGTAGGCTTTCAGCTGCTTGCACAACCCATCTTTGATACGCTGAAAGGAGAAGGCTCCGTATCAGCCAGGACGGACTAGGATTTGATCCCCGAGAAGGTAGAGGAAGTTCCACAAACTTTAAAAGAAGAGCTGAAAAGAAAGTATCTGTCCTTGAAAGTGGACAGTCAGTCGTTTAAACAAACTCCTATTGACCCTTCCCAAATCCAAGATAACAGACCACAACACACCAATAAAATTACCAAATTTAGTGAACTACCAGAAGAGACACCGATTCCTGAAACCTCCCCCCTTTTCTAGTGACATTGTAGACAATCTTAAAAAGTTAGTCTTAAACTTTCACAGGGCCGATGCTAAACCGGATTCCTTTGTAGTCAAAAATGAAGGCCAATACCACAAAGTCACAGTCGACACCCCTCAAACTTATAGACTAATTCAAAAATATTTAGAAGAAACTGAAATCGAGTTCTTCCCCTATTCCCTCAAAAATGAAAAAGCCTTCTGAGCCGTTCTTAAAGGAGCCGATAACTCCTATTCTGCCGATGAGGAACTTGCTAGGATTGGTTTTGAGGTAAGATCTGTCTACTTTCTTTGTCTCAGTCTGAGGCAAAATCATCAGACTCATGGATTATGTGAAACTGCAGCCATTTTGTTTATGTGGTTTATTTATTTCATTTATTCAATTTTTTATTTAATGTTTTTATGCTTGTTCATTGTTAAAAATTATTCAATTATATTTATTGATTTTTGAATGTCACCAAAGCCACTAAATGTAAGAATATTTTTATTTTTTTACATTAAACGAAAAGGGAGTGTATGTACGTAAATTACCACGGATAAGATGAGTACCCTCTGTAAGACAAACAAGAATGGAAAGCAGTTTCCGTGTAATTGAGTTTTCTTATTTGAAATTTGTCAACCGCAAGCTTGTTTTTAAAATTTTTCTTCATTGAATTTTTATTGGGTATTAAATATTTGAGCAAATTATTCATTTTGTATTGTACTTATTTTAGATTGGTTCGTTTCCTGAACAAAATATAGTTCTACCTATGTTTAACTGCAACCAAAGCTGCTAACTGTAAATATATTCTCTTCAGCATCAAACCAAGAGGATACTAGACAAGATACAGAGTGGTTCATACTACCAACAAAATCATTTCTGAATGTTCTGCAGTTTCTACAGAAAATCTTGAAACAAGAGAATTCCATCATTTAAAGTGTACTCGTCTTTGAATTTGAGTTTCCCCTTTTTTCTTTGACATTAAATTATCTATTTTTCAAGCCTTAAATATTGTTGTCTGCACTACATAGCAATAGCGACACTAATCCCCTCACTTGAGAAATTGGGATAAGTAGTTATCCAGCAGCTCAATCATCAGCTTCTAACCTCAATCTAATAAAATCTAAACATTCGAATGGAACAAACAAGTCATTAGTGCAATATGACAGTCAATGAATCTTAGTACAGTTGTATCCTTATAAATCTTTTTAAAGCAGAAACGAGATTAAAATTTTATCTCCAGCAAAATTTTCCAAATCAACTTCAATAGGGACTGAGAGGGCTAAGGCTTTACAAGACTGCAGAGGAATAGACAATACTTTTCCAAATACTATGAACGATTTTATCGGAGCTTGAATAAATGCTCTTTAAAATGGTAATAGGAATGTTTAACATTTTTTTAACAACGGCATGAAGTTTTAAACATGACATACCATTGAAATTCGGAAGTGTGTGGAGAAAACTGCATTGGTCAACCCCACTTAAAGTTGTTGAAAAAACTATGAGATTTAATTTCTTCAGCTCTTCTCGGTCCAGAGCCTAATCTCTCCCTGGGGTCATATTTTAACAGCTGAAAATAAGGAAGCACAAAGAGTATTAGTATAAAAATACATGTTTTCTCTTTCTCTAGGGGAGAAGGAGCATATAGAAACAAAGAGGTAGTTGCAGTTTCCAATTTGTTTATTTTAAGGCAGAGGTGAATGCAATATGACGTCTTTTCCTGCAAGGTGAGGAAAGAAACGCGTTACATCCATTGTTTTGACATGATCCAAAAAAAAAAGTAACTTTCAGGTAATTTTCATAAACTCTTTTTTCAAAACACCATAACTTCATCCTTTTCAATTCAAATAAGCTTATCGACGGTATAAGTTGGCAATCACATATCCCAGTTTGCGACGTTGCAGTCTTCCTGTCATACTTTATTTTTTAAACAGAAAACTACTCAACGGCAATTCTTTAAAACTGCCGTGATTTTTCTTCTCTGTGCGAAGAAAATTCTGCAAAAACTTCAAGGAATGATGACGATTTGTTCTCCTTTAAAAAATAACATAGAGGCGGAGATATTCAGACACCGCAAACAAGATATGTTTGTCCTAATAAACAGCTTTTTACCACTTTTAAAAGAGGCCAAAATCAACTTAATATAAAGTTTGGTTTCTGAGTTGGAGTACCAGTTGGTATCATTCTGGGATACCCCAAAAAAGGGCTGTACCTCATACTTTGGGTTACTTCAGCCTTGAAAGCTAGTAACTAGCTAAAAGAAAGACTAGAGCTCGCCGCAGATTTGCCTCTAGGTAAATACTTGGTCTAGCAATATTTATAAATAATGTGGACGTATTCATGTTAAAAAGGACTCCATAAGCACTCAATTAAATGGAGCAATGTACATAGAATTTTCAGTTAGGATTAGTTTCAGGATAGTTATTTTGGATTTAATTATGACAATGTTGCTTCTTTTAGCATGAATACATTCATGTAACCTCAATGCGTGCAAAGAGATGCCGTCCAAAGATAATTTTACAACCAATCAAAATTTAAATATTTGATGGTTTTGATATTCCAAAGCATCCGCAAAAGAACAGGGAACTGAAATACCTGGGAAAGGAGTGAACTTCCGCTGCAGGAAACAGTATCTGGAATGTTAACCACCGTATGAGGATGAAAACCTTCAGGATGATGACTTGACAAACTCTGCAAAGGAGAATCGACAAAAGAGTGAAAAAATTTGTCGGTAATTTTATAAGTAAGCTTAGAAAATTAAGTCAACAGAGCTAAAAATGTAAAAGAAAATCTGTTGAGGTCTTTCTTTTTCCTCCTCATATTCTCACAAATTTGATGGAAAATTTTCACAAAATAGCCACATTTTGTCCAAACTAGAGTCATGATTATAGAAAAATACCTAATTTTTTAAAATATTTTCAAAGAGATGACCTCTGGAGGATTTTGATTTCCAGCTCATGTTGTAGAACATACAAGTATTTATTTTAGCCTCAAGAACTGACTTGTAGACCATTTTAAATTTGAATTATGGAGTCATAGACACAAAAAAAAAAAAATACACACAAAAAAAAATTAAAAATGAAAAGACTTATTCTAAATTTAACTCTCTCTTAAATTTGAAAATTCCTGTAGAATTAGATTTTCGATTCTGTATTTGATTCCCGGTCAGATGACCCAAATTTGTTGGTCTCAAAACAACGGTTGTCTGAGGCTAGAGTGCAGTAGGAACTGCGGGGCATGGGACTCTGACTGATACAGCATAGGATTACTTCTTGTGGGGTGCTTGTACGTAGTATTAAAAAAACAACAACACAATCGTCACCTAAAAGTCTTTTTAGTCAAAAGTCACAACATTTTCTAATATCTGTCCTTAGTTTTAGATTGATCAGTTTTGAAAATTATTAGTAAACATACTATACCTCTCTTACATAAGGAAAAAGGGTATCCTTACCTTCCCACTTAAAAGATGAAACAAGAGAACACCATAGCTCCACCAGTCTTGGGATTCATCTGGCGGAGCAGGAGGAACCACTAATAACTCAGGAGCAACATGATAACCCTCTAAAACAACCGAACTCCAGATAGGCAGAACTTTACCATGCCGATAAAAATATGTAAGTTTGATCTTCCCATCATGGCTCAAGAGGATGTTATCAGGATGTAGGTCCCTGAAGAAAAAATCGGAAACATGGTTATAAGAACACTCTCGCACAAGATCTCTTAGCCGAACCGCTCAAGTTGGAGTAAGAAGAGGGTAAGAAGACAACAGCAAGAACTGTTAATTTAGAAAAGTTATGGAATGGTTTGATTAAATGAAAAACGAAACATAAACACAGAACTTTGTTAAACATTCTTTGGAAAGCTGCTGTTACGAATTACAAACAAAAGGTATTTTAAAACCATGTTGAATATATTGACATTTCCTGTCAACATCATTTCAGCTACAGGAAAGCTAACAAATTTTTGCTTCTAACCTACAGCTGATTAAATTTTCTGGACTTTTTTCCATTGAAATGATTGATTTTGGAAGTACAGTAAGAGGTTTCAAGCCTTGAACCTGTAGATATGTAGTTGCAAAAATAAGAAATAAAACACCTCAAACACTTGCTTCCATATCGTTCAGTTTTGAGAAATGAATCCCAATAAAGGATCTTCCCTTTAATGTCTTGTTGAAGACTTTTTTTTGGTATACAGAGACTGTCATGAGCAACTCGCAATATAAAACACGCTGTTTTAAGTTACTTTGTTTATCATAAAATGTCAGGACTATTAAGTCAAGCATCATGTAAAAAATACTTGCCAACAAACAATGCCTCTCTGATGAAGATTTTCAAGAGCAATGAGTATTTCAGCAGCCCAAAGTCGAATTTTATCCTCCGTGACAGAAACTGGATCAGCAAACAGCATATTAAAATTGAAAGTCGAATCTTCATTCATCACAATCTGAAATGGAAAGTTTCTTCATTAAAGGTCAGCATTGAATTTGCATCAAGTTACAATGAGAAAAATCCGAAAATTTTTGGTCCTGAAGGAGGCAATTAAAAATTTCATACGTTAACATCCAAAAGAAAAGGAATCTTCTTCTATGGAAGCAACATTTTCAGCACAGCTATTTTTGTCAAGTCAGGTAAAAGAATTGGATTTTGAGATTTCAACGAAAAACTCTTTGAAACGTCTTACAAACCATAGTGTGAGCAATTTTGTCAGTTTTGGTGTACAAATTAAACGTAAAGTTTTATACATTCTAAGGTTCTAAAGTTCTAAACGAAAGCGATTCTGTGTACTGAACAAGGCAGATTAGAGTTTCTACACGCGTTTTCTCAAAACTACGCTTTTTGAAATTAAAAATGGTCAAACTCCGGTTTGGTTGAACATTTTTTGGCATTGATAGTTGCAAAATGTTTATGGATCACTCCTCTGCACTGAGATCCCTTCTCCTGTAGACGGCCTTGCATAGGCTATTTTTGGCTTTTTTAGGCTATTGTGGGGATTATTTTGTGCTAAAATGTTTAAAATATACTCCTTTACACAAAGCTTTTACTGTATAAATTTGAAATTCATCAGCACTAAGGGCTAAGGTCCCTGATGTTGTGAATGACTCACATCTATTTAATAAAATAGGGTTTGAACTTTCTCCATCATTTTGAAATGTAAGTCAACTCCAGAGGATGAGGTCAATTATCAAAGTAATATGTTAAAAATCAAAAGTTTTCAATTTTATACTATCAGTATTGCACTTTACAGATTACCAATCACTTTTTCCCTCCCAGCTGAATTGAGCCCTCTGATGTCACGAATGGATGGCATGAGAATGGCGTACCTGTGGTGACAAAGCTGCATGTTCCATGTTTGAGAAAGCCGTTTTCCAGTCATCAGATTTTCTCCGAGTTTCACGTCTGATTGTAGTGAGATCAACAGTCAAATCATTATTTTCCTTAAAAATCAGTTCAGACCTGTCCTGAGCAAGCTTTCTTCCAGCGTTTACTGAAGAAATATTGTGCTCATTTTCTCTTTTCTTTTCAAACAAGCCTTTTTCACTTAGAGTACTCCTTAAAACAGGTTTAATGGCAGCTGAGGCAGCAATACTTCTCGAGTCAACAATTGCATTCCTTTCAAATATACTTTCAAAACTAGGGTGATGTTTAATACTCTTTGTGTACTTTGTGACTTTAGTTGAATGGGAATTTTCATTATTCACTTGTTTATCACACTGTTGCAATGTTTCATTTACAGAGTCTAGAAGCTGTTGAGCTTTTTCAATGAGATCATCTGTGTTTGTTTCTGTTAAGGTAATTTCTTCTGCATGATTTGAATGAGATGGATCAAGACTCCTCTCTGCATCCTCATGATGCTCATCTGTCTTTTTATTGAGAACAGCTTCAATTTTGTTGAGCACCTTATAACAACTGTCTTTGATTAACTCAATATCACTATCAGGGTTAATTGCACTTGCGTGGTCATTTTCATCATAGCCATTACTAACTGAATGTGAGTCACATTTAGAAATCCTCGAGCTGGTTTCCTTCAAAGAAATTTTTTCACTAAAACTAAAGTCTAAATTGTTTTCCATTACTTCTGTCTTACTACTAGAGTCACCTTGATCTACATATTTCGAGCTTGCATCGTCCAAACTCTCACTAATTGAATCTATACTGATTAAGGAACTATCGAATTTGTTACTAAAGCTATTGGATACTTCAGAAGAGGTCAACCACTTTCCATCAGTCACAGCTGCTTCCGATTCAGATTTAGCACCAGAGGAGGTTAAGTTTGAGGTAATATCTGGAGTTGATTTGGAAAAGGTCTCTCTCTCTTTGCTTTCCATAAAGAGATCAATCTTCTTCATTAGTTTGTTGAAATTGTCCTCTTCTTGTGACCCTGTTTCCAAAAGAGGCGTTTCATATTCTAAATGCTTGACCTTTTTTTCAAGGACATCATTGAAAGTTTGCTCTTTATTCAGAACTTTGCTAGGAATACTGAGTAAACTAGTGGATATTTTTTGAGATTCAGCACGATAACTGCGTATCAATTCAGAATAGCTATCTTTTTGACTAAATTCACTGCTGTCTTTGAATTTATTGGAATGCAGAGGACTGCCAAGCAGGCAATTGAATTTTGATTTTGTTGCAAGAGAGTTTTGTCTTTCTGATGGACCTGTTGCTGTCTCTTTTTTTTGAGATCTTTGATTGAAGTAATTGGTTAGGTGGTCCCATAGTTTTACATGTCTGAAAACAAAAAGGAAAGAAGAAGTTAGTATTTTAATGCAGGCTTCAAATTAGACTTTTAATTTCAACACATTTAGAGTCTACGATAATTACATTTAAACACTTTCAGAGTGAGACCTTTCAAAGATTTGCCACCTTGAATCTTCTATTTACTTTTAATGCTAAAAGGTGACAGCCGCTGATCAGTGCTGTTGCAGGTTTGAAGTGTGTAAACTGCTTTGGCACAGGCTGAGCAGCAAGTGATTTTTGCTTCTTGAGTAATTTGATGCTAAAAATATATTTACTGTTAAAATATGTTGAACTCTCATCGACAAAATCCCTCCATTGAAAATCCAAGATGAATTTGTTTCGTTTTAAATGATTTAAGATGGAACTTTTGAACATTTTTTAAATATGAAAGGAAAAAAACGTACTTAACATATTCCAAAATAAGGTACAAAGATGAATCTGTTTCCACAGCATGGTGAAGGCGAACCATATTCGTAGTACAATGTGGTAAGATATTGGCCTTGTTCCAGTTGTTGGAGTCAACACTCTTAGGAACACCCTATGACAAAAAAAAAAAGAAGAGTAAAAAACAAAGAAAAAAGATGATTTTTTTTTGCAAGGCAATTCATGGAAAAAGGTTATGAGAGGAGTAAGGGTTATTTGAAAATTAAGTTTTCATATTTTTCCTATAAGACAGAAAAACAATCTTAGTCGAGCTCACTTAAAGCTTTCCGATAAAAAATGGATTTTGAAAATGGAATCAAGGATTTTGCTGGGTGAGCCATTTTTACCTAGACCGTCTGTTTCTGTCATTAGCCGTTTCATCTCATTAAAGATAGTTGTACGATTGTCAAGGCTTCGTTTTCTCAAACTAATGCTAACTTGGAAATCGCTAACCCTTCTTACTTGAGTAATGTTAATCTTTTGTAAGGGTTTTCCCTCATTTTCACTGGTTCAACTCTCTATTTTAAAAATCATTGATTAAAATCTGAGCAAATTTGTTGAACAGTCAACAGATTACAAAGATTCTTTCATGATTAAATTGGCTGACAAAAGGAGCTTCCCATGCAGCTGACTCCTGAAAGGTTCAAACTATGTATTTCTATCGCAGACTCTTCAGATATTATCATTAGGCACGAGTTTCAAATGATGATATTACCTTTATGAGATAAAATTGCTTGCTGATCCTGTCTTGAACATACATGAGATGTTTGAGAATACCAATGATTTGAAATCTGCTTAGATCTTGTTGACGATAGCTGATTCGGCATGCAACATCCGAGTCAAACTAAGAAAAAAAGAACCAAAGTTTTTGACATTAAAATCTCATGTATACAAATACATAAGTAATGATACAATAAACAATAGTACGGTTTTTTCCTAGCTCACATAATTAATAATGCAAAAGTTGTTCGAAAAGTTTTTTGCCCCCTCCTCCACCCCCACATCCTTAACAATTAGTCCAATTCTTTGATAGTCCTAATTAGATAGCCCTTGCATTATCGAATCATTGAAAGAATTGGTAAAAAAATCAGTGAATTTTGAAAGATCAACAGCTTTGCTCGGTAATCTGTCCTACATACTCAGCAGATATACAAAATCAATTTTTACAGAAAATGAATCTTCTGACTGCAACAGAGGATGAGATTCGTTATCCACAAAATTGTAATTGGACTCAACAAGTGAAACTGGAATTGACTTCACACAGCTAGGAGCACAATATATAATATTTAATTTCCTGATTTCTTCAAGATTGTGTAGCAACATAGCGATTGTTTGGTAATACTAAGAGATTGGATAGATAGATAGATTTAACACCTGGGGTACAAAGCCCAAAACACAGAAACTCTAAGGTGTTTATCGTGACCAGTTATCTCCTTGGGTTACATTTGTAGAAACTCTGTCCCCCTATGAAGGTGTGACAAAGCGCTAGCACATTCCGCGAGTGAAAAACAGTCATACAGTCAGTTGTGCCCAGTATTTCAGGTCTTCTCCTTTCCAGTGCCTTACATTCAAATATTATGTGAGTGATGTGAGATTAAAATTAACTAAAAAATTGACGCTACCACTAGCAAAAAGAACTTGAGAGACAGAACTGACCTGATTCAGACCATCTTCAAATTTTTCATGGATACTACAAGTAGAGGGAGCAAATTCTGAAACAATAATTGCAAGAAAACCATTGAACAAAACTAACAAATAAAGCATGCATAAACTACTGCAGCTACACAGAGATCAAAATAAAATCTTCATATAATATTTAGTTCTGGAAAGAGCAGTGTGGTGTTCTGAGAAGCCTTGGAGATATAATTTGATTCACACCTAAAATTTACTATTCACTAAAATTGTTTGCATGTGTAATAACCCTTCCATTGCCAGGCCAGGAAACTGTAATATGATTGATGCACACTCTGATGGTCAAATTCTTGTTCACAGATGTTTGCAGCATTAGGTATCAAATTTTAGGTTGCATGTTTGATTTTATAGAGGCATGTAAAAGCTAGAATACAAAATGAGAATTTTTGGGCGTGTTATACAGCATATTTGCTGATTGCAGCACAAGACATCTTGGACATGATAATGAAAGGTTGAGCATATCCTAATTTCTTACACCCTGACATTCCGCCAGAGTGAATTTCAGATACTTTTATTACAATTTATAGTGTAGGGTAGGTGAAGGCAAGAGTGCACGCTGGGTAAAAGTACGCACCGCCTTATTCGTGCGCGCTTCGTTTCAATTTATGATGGCACCGGGTGTTGGTTGTTGACAAGGTTGAGTATCACTTGTGGACAAAGTTTTGTTCGAAACAGATGTGTTTTGAATTAATTTTTTTTTAATTTCACAGTAAAAGTGGTTAGGCACTATTGGAACCCTTTGAGACCAGTTTCAGTCGTTTTCGGGGATTTAACAGCGATTTGGTGTCCAGGAGATGTTTTTAAAAAAAAATTCACCTGCGTACTTTTGCCCCATTAAAGGAGGCAAAAGTGGGCATTTTCAAATTTTTTTAAACAATTCGTCACGGCCATGGATTTGATTTCTAAATTCAGACAACGCAAGGACTTTGTGCGCAAGGGCTTGCAGTAGGTGCCTGGCAACTTTTCCCACCTTGAATGTCGATTCTGTCACAGAAATACTGGAAAACCCAAAAAATGCGTACTCTTACCCCCACCTACCTCATAATAGGAGAGTAGGATTAAGAAAACCTTTCCTGTTTGGAACACAAAGGCATTCATTAATCAACTATTTGGACAAACCTCCCCGAGCTGATAATGATACTTGTGAAATCAATAGATGGGACACAGAATTGAAGATCACACATAAACAGTAAAGACACTCACTGAATTTTTGGTCCCTTGAACTTTCAAAAATCATCGGCGAAGGCACAGACCCAACAGACTGATTACTTAACAAACTATCAGCGGACAATTTTGGGTGATAGGGTGATTCTTTAGCATCAAACTTGAAATGGGAAACTGAATCAGAAGGAGAATCAATAAACGGCACATCGACACTCTGCAAAAATAATAACAACACCATTAATGTGGAATTTGACAATGCATTAGGGAAAATTGGATCTTTCCAAACAAATAAGATGTAACTGACTGACTTTAAATGTTAAAAACATGTAAAGACGAAAGACAATTTGATTTTCCTGACTTGGTAAAAAGCTATTCAAACAACAGCCCTCCCTTTCTGGGGAAACGCCATCCAGATATGTTTGATCCTCGTGTTAATGTTTGATCCTCATATTAATGTTTGATCCTCGTGTTAATAAGCCCACTCTGCTAAATTAAACCCCTTCTTACACACCATGTAACCAAATAGAGCTACTTACAAAAATTTCACATGGGTAATGTGCTATCTACCTACAGCAAAAAAAAGGCTATTTGATATTTTATCCTTAATGTGTGCCAGTGTTTGGGTATAGAATCACTTAAAGCCTAGCTTTTAAATGAATAAATTTAAATTGAATCCAATAAAAAAAATACATGCTTTTATTATTATTAAAAAAAAAAAAAAAACGAAGAGAAAACATCAATATGGATAGTCTGTTATACCAATATAGATAGATACTGCTAAGTAATGTTTAATTTGAGAAAATGTTCAGTCATTCAATGATGTTGGTTTTTTTTTATTTTTTTTTTTTACAAAAAAAAGCAAAAATCTTGATCTTCAAGAGAGTTGAAAGCACACGGAGCTTTACAGTTGAGGCCTTATACTTGATATGCAAGTGAGGCAACTGCTACAATTTGCTGCAGTTTCAGACACAGTTATCGAGAGCAAAATTAAGCTAATGGAGATGAAATTGTTACTCAGACATTCATTGGTCTTGATTCTACATTGGGAGAGAATTTTGAAAAGAGTTCCAATCCAAGTAATGAGAGTAAAAGTTTGATAATTGTTATCTGATTATAGTACTCACTAAAACAGAAGAGTAGATGGCAGAATCATTATCTACAGCAGAACTACACCTAGAGTCAGTAGAGCAGTGGGATGCACTATCACTGAAATTTAAAAGAAAAGAAAAAAACTTTGATGAGAACAAAACTTCGATGATGTGAAAGAAAATTTATTTTGAAGTTATACAGTACTTCAAATTAGGAGTAGACAGCGATGGCCAAAGGTTATGAAACACCAGATTTTTCCACATAAAAAACAAGTCTAGACGAATGTGTATCACATTATAGGACTTGGGAAATTCAGGATACCAATTCAGCACCCCATAGTAAACAGATAATTATTATTATTTTTTTTTTAAAACAAATTGAGTTGTTGGTACCTTTGAGTTCTCCAATAATAGTTTCTGATACTTACAGAAGTTGGTCACATTATCTTAGTTCTAAGTTATGGAGTCCCACAATTTCTCATTAAGTAAAATTGGAAACAGTGAGACTTGTGCATAGATTTTAAAGTGCATAAAATTAAGTTCCTGTAAAAAGAGTGGATTGTTGACTCAAAATATCTGATGTAATTTTTACAAATGAACAAATTAGATTTAAAACAGATGTTTTCAAGCAAGGCTAAAAATCAAAATTAAAAATAAAAAAAATGTAAATTTATTATTTTACCAACTTACTTAGGATATTTGTCCAAATCCGAACTTTTAGGCAGTGATGAATCAACAGAGGACACATCATTACTTCCTGAATCGTTTCCTGGTAAGTAGCTGTTTCCCTAAAAAATATGGAGAATATGGTGAGAAGCGGATGGTCTCTTGGATCAAAGATCTGGATATGAATATCTCTGAGCGATGCCATGAAAGTGTTAGCATAGAAAATGGCAAAGAAAGAAGCTAATTAAAACACTGAGTAAATGTCAATTGACCCCTTCATCCATTACACACTTCTTTTAATGGATTTAAAAGTCTTTTTAAGTTATGACTTAGCAGCAGTTTGTGCAAGGAAATTTCAGTGCTCAGTTCAGTAGAGTTCTAAGGAACTTTGGGGCGCTATGTGAGTAGGGCTTCTGGATATTAGATCACTGTCAACAATTGTGTCCAATTTTTACTCGATAAGTTATTGCCGAAGTTATTCATTTTTATCAATACTACTGCAAGGCATGTCACAAGTCAACATTTCTGTTTGTTATGAGGAACCAATGAAAAGAAGTTATCACTCACGAGCTCACCTGCAAAAATTTTGTGAATAAATCAGAAGTGAACAACAGAGAATTGTCGGCGATGAATTCCAGCATTGTGAGCACTGCCTTCCGTCTGCTTTCAATCACTGACGGGTCAAACCTGGTGCAAAAAAAAGAGAAAAAAATAGAGGTAGGCTTAGAACAAGTATGAAGAAAGAATCACTGAAATTAATCACTGGTAGCAAGGAAAAAATTTAAATCCTCGGGGGTGAGAAATCATACCCCATTTCTCAAATTTAAAAATTTCTGCGGTTTCATATTTTAAAAATTGACAGAGAACTAATCAACATTTTCCATCAAAACATTTTTTGAAAATTATTTCTAAGATATCATTTAAAAAGAATTCATCTACCTACATAAAATTATACTAAATAATAATATTTATTTCAGGGTGCGAAGATGCTACTGAATTTTCAAAAAAAAATTCTTTACACGAAAAAAAGTTACTGAGGTAATTCATTCAGTTTTCATTATTGGCACCTGATGCTTCGGTAAATCTAGAAAATTGAGTGATGAAGAGTAGAAAATATAAGAGTTTCTAACATTAATTGTCACACATGTAAGAACTTAAATCATACAGACTGAAAGATTTCGAGCATTAACCTCCTCATGACAGTATACCAAATCTCACTCAAAAAGAAAATCCATGAATGCCTTGGAATTCTTCTTCCAAGAATTGAGGCTGACAACCAGAATCAAAGCCAGAAATTGACAAAGCGGAATGATTTACTGGAGTTGGAACCTAGCTTGTGACTTTCACAGAACCTGAACCGTCACTAGAACTAATAGACTCAACCCAAGACTGCAATTAAAAAGGTTCTACGACATTTCCAATTGGTTCCTTGAAACTTTATGGGATATCGGAAGTTTCTCAGATTTCAGATTCATTTTTTTCAGATTCATTTTATTAATAAAAGAAAAAACATAATACAAATTAAATTAAGGCCACTACAAAATAAAAAAATGCCAAGAGGTCTAGCCTCGTGTGGCAAAAGTAGTAAAACATAAACTAATTGAAAAAGAAATAAAAGAAATCATAGACGATTGGCACCACTGCCTACTCAGCTCACAATCAGTCTTCTAAGAACTTAGTTTAACTTAGTGACAATATAACAAAGTAAAAAACAAAAGAGAAGAAAAAGAAAGAACACATTAAAATTTAAGACCCTAATTAATGATTTAGACATGAAGGCATAGAGAGACTTTGGATTGCTGCTCGTTTTAGGACATGTTACTAAGCCACTCTCTGAGAAGACTGGGTGCACTCAACTGTCCCTCGGTGATCAACCTACACCTGAAGGCTTCAGGCAGTAGGTTGAACACCAAAGGCAAATTGTAGGCAATATTTTTCTCAGAGAGTGCTAGTCGTATGGGCGGTAGAATTGCTCGCCAATCACCTGCTCTACTGACCCCAGCTCTTGTGCATGCTAATTGGAAGTTGGGCATCTCTGATGGGAGCATATTTAAGAGTCCCTTATAGTATAACTGTTTGAATGTTGGGACATTTAAAAGGGATGGCAGTTCTTCGGAGGGGTATCGCCTAGGTAGATTCAATACAACTTTAATCACACTTCTCATTAATATAATTATTGGTTTGAGAATGGTGTCGGAGGCTGCACCGTATACTTCTATTAAAACCTTCCACAAAAATGACATTAAAACACGTCTTAGGGTTTCCTTAATCCCAAAACGAGTCCCTTCATCGCTTTTATGGTTATATCAACTCTTTGAAAGTATTATGAACTCAAATAAACTTAAGACTGGAAAAATGGACATAAGCGGTTTCCACACGTCCCGATTCAATTTCGAAGTCCATTTTCAGAAATCTCATGTGCTTACAACTTTCTACTCATGAATGCTACTACAAGCTTCCTTGTGAAATCAGGCAAAAACGTACTTAAATCATTCAGAAATATACTTTTTCAAAATATTGACTTGGTAGCCTTTACCTTTTAAAATATGTAGCTTTTTCCAGACGGGGAAAGTTTTGAATTTTCAAGCTTTTACAAAGCACTTTAATTTCTTCATGTAATTTTTTAAAGTCACTGTATCTTTTCCATATGATGACCTTAGTTGCTGCCTCTGGCATGCCACGTGGAAACACCTGAAATAAAGAGTGTGATCAGACACTAACACACAGGAAATTTCATGAATATGAATTTTTCTTTGAATAAGGGTGAGTTTAAGTGATGTTATGAATCTTTAATTTTGTTGTAGTGGTGGAGGATTAACTATGATGTGGTGCAGGACATCTGAAAGTGAGGAGTAATTAACTACAAGACAAGATACTAAACTGTTGCGATACAGTTTGCCTCAACTACTACCCTGTAACTCTGGTAATGAACATAAAGGGATTCCGAAATATGTTTTGTAATAGTGGGCCAGAGGGTGTACAAATTTCTTGGCCTGCCTATTTGTAATGGATCTTCACTCCTACACTTTCCAAAATTTTGAAATAAGATTTTTTTCTGCTTTCCGCTCGGGAAAGTCTGCAATTTTTCAATTGAAGAAAAATGGCTTTCTTACAGTCAAGATATTCCATCACCCCTGATAGGCCTGAAAGCCCCAGCCACCCCTCAGAAGCATTCTTGTTGGAACAGATTTGGGATTCCCTTTCAAGGTGGCCAGAATGTTCATGTCGCGTAATCACCAGTGTCCTAGAGTCATGCTTGCGTAGGGCAGCTTATAGGTTAGTATCCGACAATGAGCTCTGGGCCATTATCTGAGCAAAAACAAGGACGAGAAAAATAAAAGGGGATTTAAATAAAAAGAGGGTTCTAAGTTAAAAGTGTAACACTTACGACAGATGTCACTTTGTATATTGTGAACTGTTTGGCATGAAGAGTGGGGTCAGTTACTAGAAATCGCCGAACCCACTTATCGTTCTTGTGAGACATTTTACTTATCCCACATTGCACAAAACAAATTTGCTTTACCGATGATAAATTAAAATGGCAAAAACGCGACCTTAAGATAAAACAGATGCCTCATTTTGCCGTGGGAATTTGGGAAATCGTAGTAGTTGATACCAGACGCCAAACGTAATCACCAAAACAAACACAACACAGAATTTTATTGATAAAGAAGTTTCTTGACTCGTCACTAGTAGCGCTAGTTGTACCATAACATTGCCATCAAGATTGCCATAACCTAAAACCTCAAAAATAACGTGGCGCGTTTTGTTCTCTTCAATCTTAATTTAGCCCAAAATATGTCTACTTATCATTTTAATCGTCTTGCATCGGGAGTTGCATAACAAGTTCTAGCCATAAATTTCACATTTTTATCATGAGATGAATCTTAACGTGTTCAGATTTACTCCTTTCCTCAGAGCAAGTAGTTGACCACCGAAGAGTTCTCAACTGGAACCTGCTTGAATCGACTTGCCTACATTCGCTTTCAAGGTGAGTCAACTAGATCATTGAGCCTTTCTAATTTTTACCTTAGGACTGATTCTTCTTTAGCCCCTTAAGACTTGAGGCGGTGGGCACTGTCACAACACCACAGGACTGACCGGTGTTGCTGTACCTGCCAGGTTCTCAACGGAAAGAGTTACTAAGAACCAGCAGGCAGATTATTTAAAGTTTAAAAGCCCGATAAGATATTGAAACACGATATATTGCATGGTTTATATAGGGCTATGTCTTGTCTTGTTGTGCCAACATAGTTTCAATGACTGGGCCGCAGCCTGTGTGCGAGGAGTTTCCATACCCAGGTCCAAAGCAGGACACCCTGGAAGTTATGCCCGCCAGTAGTAGACAGAATCTGTCTAAATACCATAGAAGGGCAGGAAAGTTAGCATTTATCGAGGACTGCTCATAAATTGTATCACATCGAAAGTTCCATTTCTAACTCCTTTCAGCACCAGATTCAATTTCTTCTGGAATAGGTACATACCTCTATCCATGATGCAGCATCGTTTTTTGAACAAAAGTTGTCTGGCAAAGTTCCTTATTAGCGAACACTTCCTTTTACGTAGCTCTGAATGTTTGGAATTCAATTAGAATATCTAGATTGCAGCTTGGAACACTTTTTAAAAGTTATCCTTGTGATTTATCTTATTACCTAAATGTGTTAATTGATCTCGCCCGTAAAAAACCTTTTTCCATTAAAATAACAAATAGTTGATGATTATGTCATTCTCCGTTTCATAAGAATTTTGATCCGCTAGAATGACCAAGACTGAAAAACCGCCGCCTGGAAATTAAATGGAAAGATGAATGTAGAAAATGGGAACTATCTCTGTTGGAGCTCTTGATGGTTCACAAACCGTGTGTGCAAACAGGTTTGCAGGCTGATTATTGGAAAAAAGCAGCTTAATAAGACATCAAAATGTGATTTATTGAATGGTTTAATTAGGGCTATGTCTAGTCTTGTTGTTCCAACATGGTTTCAATAATCAGACTGCTGTTTCATTTCTTGTCATATTCCATTTTCATATTCATTATTTAGTACTTGTGAACAAAGTAAATGAGAATACACTGAATCTTCTTAAAGCGTATGTGTGAGGACTTATATGTAACAATAGCGGATGTTGAGTTTTCACGTTGTGAGGAAATCGCGTTCGAAATTTTCGAAGCTTTGCACTTTAGCGCCCATAGAACTGAGAGGATTCTTATGAAAATTTTCAAAGTAAGTAAGTAAGTCAATGCTGACTCATTTGACAATTCTGGCGAGACGGTCCCGATACGTGTCATTTGAGTGTCAGCTGCAGCCCATGGCCGGTGCGCGGGCAGTTATCGCAAGTGCCTTTGAATCTGCACGGTGTTCTGCCGCACAGGCCGGGAGGAACAGTGGATTTTCATATCCGCTGTTTTTAAAAATAACATTTATTTCAGTTCCTACCTTGCTGAAAAATTGGGCTGGTAGTCTGAAACTTTGCGCAGGCATTCTTGAGGGCTCCAGAATTTGAAAGAAGCGCTTTCCTGAAAAATGGCAGATGTCAGCAACTGCTATTGTTACATGTAAGTCCTCATATGTCTCAATGTGCTCCCAGTTTTCAATTTTTGAGGAATGATTATTCTATATTCCAACGCTAGAGTTTTCCTCCTTAACAGTCAACAAAAATTAGACTAAAGCTTGACATCAGGAGCCCCTAATTTTGGCTCACCCACAAAAGCACTTATTTACGTCGGGAAACTGATGACACATACGTTGTGTGTGAAATGTGCCAATAATTTTGTTTTCGTGTTGCAAAATGTAGTACAATCGTTGTGTAGAAAATTGATTATTGCGGAAGCTTGAAGCTTGATTATTTAATTGTAGAATTTTTTTTAAATATTCTTTAAAAAAATTGAGCACCCTTTCCATTCCTACGTTTTTATTTATAAAAAAAAAAAAAAAAAAAAAAAAAAAAAACCTGTAATGAAGCGAAATAAATTTGCCTATTTCTATAGAATATCCAAAATTTCAAAAGGAAAGAAGAGGGTAGGAGGTGTTGGGGGGGGGGGGCTTTTACAAAACATTCCCCACAGTGCGAAGTCATGGAACACCGCTAGGGATCCATGGCGTCCGTCAACGCCACCAAGCGGCCGCGACCGGCAACATCAATTTGCGCGAAAAAGGCGCGAGCTTCCCATTGGCTGCCTGCCGCGCAAGTCCTCTCAGCGGGAACGACGAATTCACGGGGATGAAGTTCGCCAGGCCCGGGGGAAAGGGAGAGGGGGGAGGCAGCTCGGATTGAGCATTACCATTCAGGAAGAGGGGTTGAGGTTTCCTGAAAGGGGTCGGATCGATAGCTCGACTCCATCCATTCCGAGTTGAAACCCTTCATCCCTTTATTTCCGTGTCGGCTCGCGGAATTTCCTCATCGTGCTCCCGGGCCCCTGTGTCGCGACCTTCCGTCGGCCCGCAATTTTTCTCCCTTTTCGACGGCGTTTCCCGGGTTTTCTTCGCGGAACCCGAGGCTCTTCCTTCCTCTTATCGTGCGGTGGGAATCTGGACGGACTTAATTATATCGTCGGTGCGGCAATAGCGATGCGCATCGTCACTCCTCAAGCATATCACATTAACTCAACTCTTACCTATTATAATACTTTTCGTTTTCTCTCTTTTTCACGCTCGGATCGTCGAGTGTAGTCTTCGCTTCGCTCGCGTTTCTCAATCGCCGTCGCTATCTGTCAACTCCTCGACTCCCTCCGCCGATGTAGGTTAGTCTCGTCGCCAAAGCATCCTTTGTTTATCCTACGCTTGGCCCCCTCATCCAGTCTCCACGGATCTTACTGAGAAACTCAAGTTTTTAAAGTGAATCAAGGGTCTTCACCCCGTCCATGATTTTTTCTTACAAGTTTGTGTATACTTAACGTTTGATATGGAAACAGTCGATTTTGTGCAGCTCAATTTATCTTGAATTAGCCCCGGTTGATTTTTTTGTCTCCGATCGGTGAATAAATTAAATGATGACAGTGACCGAAAACTACTATTTTATCAAGTGATTTAGATCAAGTGTACCTTGCTGATTTCGTCCCTCAGCTTATGATCTTTTAGTGATTAAACTATTTTTAAAATGAGTTTTTTGTGCGTCGCTCAAAAGGACAGAACTGCTCCGCTGTGTACCTACAGTTTTTAGCAGCTCAATGTCTAATTCACCTCTTAGCCTCTCTGTTCAAAAGTTTTCAAGATGACATCATCAAATGAAGATAGCTCATCCAAACGGAGTTGCTGTTCTTTTCAACATGGTCTGAGCCCCATTGAGCACAGGAAATGGCGAAGAGTGCATGGACTCCAATTTCCGCTGCACCCGCAACAAGTTGGAGGATGGGTTGCTCTTTTCCTCTTTGGTTTTGGATCTTTTTTTGTCCTGATACCTTCCCTAGGCCCAAGTTTGCAACCTTTCAACATGGCCCTCCTAGGGTGTTTGTTTGCTGTTCACATTGTCTCTCATTTAACTGCCCTGTTGCTTGATCCTGCTGATCGGCAACTACGTTTAATTAACCCACGCTCAAAAGCTGTACCAGAATTTGACCGTTCAAAACATGCTCATGTGATTGAAAATGGACGCTGTCATTTATGTAATATTAAAGTGTCTAGTCCACGCACCAAACACTGCGCTATTTGCAACAAATGCGTTGAGAGATTTGACCACCACTGCAAATGGTTAAACCACTGCATTGGTGGCAGGAATTACACAGCATTCATCGTATGTGTTGTCTCTGCTGTCCTGGCCACTCTTGCAATTGGTTTTCTTTCAATACTCGAATTAATTTTTTACAATGTTGATCCTGCCTGGCTGAGTGCATGGACCGAACAATCAATTTTCAACACCACACTCAACACATCAGCATATTTTCAGAAACCTTTACCCATCGATGATAATTTATTTTTAATAGTTATCGTAGGACTATGTATTCTGGCAGCTGTATCCGCAGGACTCTTGTCACATTTGTGCCTCTTTCATATTTATATAGCCTTCCTGAAAGTTACAACATATGAGTACATTCGCAATTACCGGCAGTTGTCAACCAAAACTACTGCCCCTCCAAATTCCGAGAGTGCTCATACACTTACTAGTTTACAGCCTTCAATCAATAATTCTGATAAGTCAACCTCTGCTTTCTGGCACAAAAGCAAATCAAGACTAAATTGTCCTAGCTACATTTCAAACCCCCTTAACTGTAAAAAATTAAGAAATAATGAGGGAAACACAGGGGTTGATGTCGAGAATGGGAAATATAGACGCACAAGCTCAACTTCCTCCATGAGTAACAAAGGAACTTTTGATAAAGAATTCTCCGTCGAGAGTATTGACACCATTTACAATAGTAGTGAAAGTGAAAATTTTGTCAAAGCAGCTTCAAAACCACCTGTTAAACGAATGTTTCTTGCATCACCAAATATCAGCACAAGTAGGAAAAATTCTTTTCAAAAAACCTGTCAAGGATGCAGGTACTGTAAAGTGATCAGCCGCCATCGCCGCACGAGCAATTATAATAAAAATCAGTTAAAATTTTTGAAACGCCAAAGAGGAGTGCAAAAGCGTGTCTACATAAAATTGTTACCAAAATTTTGTTACAATAATGACTCAGTTGTTTTATCCTCACCCTCTTTTCGCAATAATCAAATTAAGCCCTCCATACCACGAAACATGATGAAAACAAGTTCGTCTGATGATATATTGTGGAAACCAAAAGATAGACTATCCACTCCACTTCCAACGTTACCTCCACCAGCCAGGAGACAAATTCAAAGTGTATCTTTGAAAGAACTGGGTGATGTTCTTGCCTTTGTTCAAACCCCCCAAATCAAAAGACCTTTAAATCCTGCAAGAAAACAATTGCGGAAAAAAGTCAATTCCCAATGCCGCCCAACAAAGTCTCCTAGTCTGTCTCCAATCCACGAGTCAGGTCTTTCCAATCCTTCCACTCCTCAATTAAAAGATCGTCTTCTCAAAACCCTGCCAAGTAACTCATTTCCAGCGTAAGAGATTCAATAACCTCAGTTCATGAAAACTGAGAAACAGATTTACTTTTTCATTGACTGACAACTCTTTCAGGACGAACTAAAGTGGAAAGATTCAAAGGCTGTCTTCTCATTTCCTCCTCGATCGAGCAATTCCAGTTTTTAATTTTTTTGAAAAATTGTACCTATGATGATTATGTGCTTTAATCAGAGATGAAAGTGAAATTTCATGATATTTTCCATGAAATTTCATCGATTTTTCCGGCACTGGGCATGCGACCAAATTTCATTTTATCAATTTTGCATCTCTTGCCTTGACCCTTTAATAATTATTACTTTTAGCCTTGGTCATTGCAAACTCACACAACCCATCAGAGGGTAAACTGTTTCTATAATTGTGTCTGATGTACTGCAAAACCAAGAATTCTGCTGATACCTGGAAAATCAATCAAAATATCAGGTGTACCTAGGTATAGACTTTAATATTTTCCCCCTTTTTGAATCAAGTCAGGTACTGTTTAGGCATTCTTTTTCTGATACCTATCTAGCAAAGTTAATTCATTGCAAATTAGCAATAGTTCAAATGCGTGTGTGAAGATTTAATTCTTCACCTGAAATTATTACCACCAGGCACCAAAGCATTATTACAATGTTTTATTGAAAATATTAAAAATAGAAACTCTTATTCATCAATGATTGTCAAATGGGTGAAATTTTAAAATATTTGACTCGAAGAAGAAAGAACTGATACTTAAGTACGTGTTTAATTTTCTTTGGATCCCATGTGCATTGTGTTTTTAAAAGACATAACAAAACAAGGAGGTCCATTACCACATTTCTTAACTCAGCTAATATAGAGGCCTCAAAAAAGCCCTCTAAACCTGTTCAGATTACAATTCATCTCAAAGCAGCATATATTGCCAGTTTCGTTCAAAATTCAGCATTTAACTAGTGGTCTAGGTAATTTTAAAAGTAAGGAGATTGAGTCTCGTAAAATAGTTATTATTTAAATTACATACTTAAAGCACTTACTGGATCACTTGAAATTTACTGAAAGATCATTCTGCAATCTAGGTACGTTAGGTATTTTAATTTGAGTGATAGTATGGAAAAAAAAAGTATTGAGTCTTCAACCTTGGAAATGATTCCATCTGAATGGAGCATGCTACCTCGTACATCAGTCCCTTGTTTGACATTTTTCATAGTACATGTGCAAACATTCTTGTAAGATCAACTATTTAGCTAATCACCTGTTTTATGATTTTTTGCTTATGCCCCTCAGATTTTTAAAAAAAGAAGGACAATAAAGTAGGTTTTAATGGTGTAATATGGAAATGTTTTTTATGTGTAAATTATGAATAGCTCTCCAAACAACCCACTGTCCTTCCCTCTCATCTCAACCATGTATCTCTTGCTGAATTTTACATCAGCCTTTTTAATTGAACATCTGATTTTTGTTCATGTAATTATCTTGAATTTAATCGCATACAGTCTGTCGATTTCAAATCATAATTGTTTCAAAGAGGAAACATCACGAAGGTTAATATGATTACTACTGTCATCCTCTTTTTTCGACTATAATCATGCTGTGAAATTTGCAACTTATGTTTCATTTCCTGTACCGAGAATTGAAATATGAACAGGCAATATTTGTGAAAATTGAAAAGCAGATTTCCGCCTGTCTCATTGAATTGCATATCTATTGATGAACCCAAAATCCATACATCTTGACTTTCACATTACGGTCTCTCTGTCATTCTTCAAATCTTAATCTAAACACCAGTCGACGTAATATCATCAAAATTTCCATGAGTCTTCTATGTTTCAAGGAAATTCTTTGAAAGTGTCAAGCAATTTAGTCATCTTATTTCCCTTGAAAGAAGTAAAGTAAGAGCGGATATTCTAAAACACCGGCAGGAATCGATGTATCCACATGATTTTTATGGTTAACCATGGATATGCTATCACCATTTCATGAAAGTTTTTATCTGTTTCTCAGTGATCTTCAAAGTTTACCAGAAAACTACATGTACATGCATTCATGCAAAAAAATGTCTGTCTGCTTTTTAATTTTATTACAGATTGATTATACTTTCAACTGAGTTACATATTTTCACTATTTTCCTCTTAATTATTTTCTTGACTGAGGTAGAAACCTCTCAAGACATTGCATTGTGAACATCTCTATCAATTTTTTATTGGGAAATATCCGACAGAAATACATGTTTTCCAGTCTTATTACTGTTCCATTGCATCTCAAAAAGATTTGTCCACACTTTATTGTCATCAGCTATGAAATGAAGTCATTATACTGTGATATCAAAGCCATCGATCCTAGCCGTAGTTATTTTGTAATAACATTTTTTAGTTGTACCTCATTAGCTGTCGATTATTAGTAGAAATAACTGTTTAAGTAGGTATTTTTTTAGTCTAGCAATATTTCAGATTATTCGGAGTAAGCATATACTTTAGTAATATTTTAAGAAACCATTAAAGCAAAAAGAGTATCCATATCAAGACATTTCCAAATGAAAACTGCTAGAACGATAAAGTTATTTTGTGACTAAAAGGTTATTATTTAAAATGAAACTCATTAATTACGTATCTTGTTTTATCTATCGTTTTTTTTCATCATTTGAAGCATTTAGTTATAAATTTAAGAAAGAAAAATCTCTTTTTTCCATTCAGTTCATGTTAGTTACTCTAAAGCACTGGTAATATTCCATTTTTGGATGAAAACCAGCCTCAAGGATAAAAACATCTGCATTACCTCCTCCCTATTGAATGTGTCTTCTTGATTCCTCATGTAGATTTTTATTGAAATGCAATGCTCTGCTTTCCCTTCTCTTTCATTTCGTCAATATTATCTATCTCTGAAAATGATCAATACTTCAAACCCAAAAAGTGCTCTCAATGAACTAAACCTCAGTATTTTAGAAGGGAAAATGAAAATGGAGACAGAGTGTTTAGTTTTTATACAGAATAACTAGTATCAGTTGCTCCCCATTTGAAATTCCTCTTTGTCATTTTTTAAGAAAAATACACATAGTATGGGATCACTTGTTACTTTTGAAGAATTACAAAGTGATTCTTGCCTTTTTTGAAGAATTATATATCTGGCTGTCTATTGTAGCGGCATTAACGTCGTTCAAACAGTCTGGATTGCCCAATTAAGGAATAGGAATTTAATTTCACCCTTCCACTACTCTAAGTCAGTGGAAATAAAAAAATTTGAATCCGTCGATTGGTCTCTGTAAGAGAAATAGCAAAAGACTGAGGTGCACTATCTTATTAGTTGTACAATTTTTTTTTTAATTTTTTTATTTATATTTTTAATTATTATTATCATTATTTACCATGCAGATATTTTTTTTTCCTAAAAAGAAGAAAAACTTACATGCGTGTCTATCAATCCCTCCATGCATTTTCAATTGATTTTCTTGATAGATATAATCTTAAGTTGTTCTCCTAACTCATATCATTCTCTTTTGATTCATTTTTCTTCCATTCAAAAATTTATGCGAGCAAGGAAATTAGTTAATGCTTCAGTTGTCGACGGCCTCTCAGACAACGATGCCGTATCCTCTTAGGGCTGAATAATTTGCACAAGCCTGAAAGAGGAAAAACTGTAATATATTCGTTTTTTTAAAAAAAAATTAACTCTATTTAATGTGTAGATGTTGAACTGTTCTAGCGTACAATATTTGTATATTCAGTAGAATCATGAAGTAGGTAGAGTTTTATGTCGGAATTAAATTTTTCAAATTTTTAAGACTTTTGACTTGTGAAATTATGTACATTTTAGAATTGTGAATGTATTTATTTTATCTTGAGTGTTAAGTTTTGACAAGTAGTCCTTTATATTTTTTTATTTGTTGAAATGTTTGTTGTGTTCCAGTCATTTTTTCATCTTTGTTTCCTATTTTCTTTTTCCATTAAACCAACATTTTTTTAAATCATTCTTGTTAATTTTTTCAGTCATCCCCGAGTTTAATTGAATCAAAGTAATTCTTCTACCTTAATCAAAGGGGGGATGAAGAGGGAGTAAACAGCTATAAACATAATTTATGCTGGTATCTCAGACGTAGGTTTAAAGATTGAACCACTTCAAACCACTTTGATGAGTGATAGTTACTTTTTATAATTCTAGATTTCTCTAAAAGATTCTTAAGTATCGCAGGAACTTTTATATGGAAGACCATGAAATACGGTTACGTCTACATTGCAGTGTTTTTTCTCGTTTTTTAAACTTTTTGAAAGGAAACCTACCAATATTTGCATTCAAAAATTGTTGCAATTTTTCTTGCTCTCCTGAAGGTTATTCCTACAAAATGTTTAAGGACAATATTGATCGATTTCCTTCCAAAAAATTAAAATAGAAAATGATATTTTGAAACACTGCAATGTAGTTTTGACTTTTGCCTGTATAACCATCCGAATGAGCAACCTGAAAAATTTATGATTTTCACTTGAACAGTTCTTTCACAATTATTTTGAACAATTAATAAAAATTTAACATTCAATGGAGAGTTTTAAATACTAGGGGTCCTCAAGAAAGTGCATACATACATTACAGTCGCTTTACAGCGCGCTCGGGCGCTCTGCGACACCTAATCGCCATCCTTGCCTATCGATCCAGAGGTCATCTGGTAGATGGCATCTTGTAATCTCATCTTGAATGCCACCAATCCACGATTTTGCTGGGCGTCCCCTACGTCTTCTCCCAGGAGGAACCCAATCTAGCACCTTCTTAGGCAACCTATCATCCGCCATTCGTTGAACATGACCATACCAGACAAGCTGTTTGGTCATAATTTCGTGCACGATGTTCTGCTCGGCGTTCATGATCTCACGGACTCTTTCGTTCCTTACGTGATCTCTCCTCGAGATTCCGGCTGATCTTCGCCAGAAATCCATCTCAGTTGCCTTAAGAATCTTTTTGGTACGCTCTTTCATGGGCCACACTTCACTGCCGTAGGTCAGAATGCTTTTGATTATGGTGTTATAAATCATTCTCTTTTTTTCTTTAGAGATACTTTGATCCCAAAGAATCCTATTTAACATAGCAATAGCTTTCCTTCCCTGCAGGTTTCGATCTTTTATGGCTTGGTCCATCTTTCCATCCTGGGATACTCGAACTCCTAAATATTTGTAATGCTCGCAGCTTTTAATACACTGTCCATCTTCCAGCTCTATGTCTTGCTGATCCCCTCCAATCGTCAACTTTTCCGTTTTCTTGACACTGACCTCTAGGCCCCACCTTCGATATTCTAGCACTAATTTCCGAGTCATATATTCAGCGTCATCCGCATCCTGCGCGATCACCACCTGGTCATCAGCAAAACATAGAGTATACAATGTGTCCGTATCATTTAGGGGAACGCCCATGCCAGAGCACTTCTTTTTCCACTCTTTTAAAACGTGTTCTAGAAAGATCTTAAATAAAGTAGGTGACAGACAACATCCTTGTTTTAAACCTTTAGAAACATAAAAACCACCAGATAACCTCCCTTGACATTTAATTCTAGTAAAACTTCCACAGTAATATTTCTTAATCGCATTCACAAGTCCATCACTAAAATTCGATTTTTTCAGGGCTTCCCAGAGTTTCACTAGTGGAACGCTATCATACGCTTTCTGAAGATCAACGAAAACTAGATGGAGCTCCTGTCCTACGGCCATTTTTTTCTCAACCAGTTGTGTGATACAGAATAAATGGTCGACAGTTGACCTACCGGCCCTGAATCCTGCTTGCTCCTCTGCTTCATATGGAGCCCACTCTTCTTCGATTTTAGCTTTTAAAACTTTCCCGTAAATTTTACTAACTGTCCCTACGACAGATAGCCCCCTGTAGTTTTCGCAGTCATCCTTCTTTCCTTTTTTGTGCTTAGCTGAAATCCAGGATTCTTTCCACTCTTTCGGTACTTCCTCGCCCTTAATGCAACGATCAAACAAGTCCCTTAGAAGCTGAAATAACTTTCCCGTTCCGCATTTCATCAACTGTGATGGTATATCTCCAGCCCCTGGAGCTTTAACATTCTTTAATTCCTTGATTGCCTTCACAACTTCCTCGAGTTTAACCTCAAGGGACTGTGTTTCTTCGTTACATTCTGGAGCGCTATCTTGAAACTCGGGTCGCCCTTCCGTCAATAATACTTTAAAATGGTCCTCTAGTTGGTTGATTGTAATCGGAGATATAATATCCTTCTTCATGTTCCTTCGCAAGCCTTTTAGCAATTTCCAGCTTTCCGCACTCCTCCTTCCTCCCAGGTACGTGTTAATTCTGGAACAGTTTTTTTCCCAGGACTCGTTTTTCTTTTTCGTAATGAGTCTTCGTACCTTTGCTTGCGCATGTTTGTAAGCAATTTTGTCCTCATCACTCTTGGAGTGAAGGAAGGAGTGGTACTTTCGCCTCTTTGCATCGATCTCTTCCTCAATCTCTTTGTCCCACCAGTAAGGTTTGCATTCAGTGGTGATCTTTTCGCGCACTCCAAGGGCCTCTCTAGCCGAACTATAGCACTATACTCTATAGCACTGCCCTCTATAGCACTGCCCGTATGGGGGACTGTAGTGTCACAGGGTTAGCAATCCTGCGGACCCCAGCTGGTAACCCCTGCCTCAAAGGGGCCATGGACATGGTCACCGGCTTCAAGGCGTATGAACCACCCATGGAAGGGGCTGATTGGGCTCTTAGCCGTAGTGAAGGCAGCCAATCTACGAGAGCGTACTCCGAATTCAAACGCTGGTCCTCCAGGTTGGGGGTTGTGTCATCGGGCTAACTCCCCGATACCCGTAAAACCTACGCAATGTTAAACGACCTAATTTATGCCTCGGTGAACAACGGATTAAACGGATATTTCGACAAAAATTACGCAAAAGGACAATGGTATTTGGGACGTGGAATGTCCAAGGCATTTCCAATAAACTGATGGAGGTTGTTTCGGAGATTAAAAATAATAACGTTAACATAGCAGTAATTACAGAAACGAAAAAAAAAGGATATGGCTCTGAAAGTTTGGGATGCTATGATATGTTCTTTAGCGGCGTAAGCAAAGATCAGCGGGCCCAGCAAGGAGTGGCGATTTTGGTTCGGAATGACTTACGTAAGTGCATAACTTCTTGGGAACCGATCAACGAACGAATCGTCAAAATGAACGTTACTGTGTATGGTCATAAGATAGCCCTCCTTGGAGTGTATGGTATCAACGATGATGCGCCAGTGGCAGCTAAAGACCAGTTCTTTGAGCTCCTGAACGATGAAATCTTAAAAGTTGGAACCTCAAGGGAAGTTATCGTCTTAGGCGATTTGAATGGAAGAACAGGACACCGGATTGGTTGCAAGGTCGTTGGTCCATTCGGTGAAGATGTGGTCAATGACAACGGGAACCGCATCATCGAAGTCTGTGAGCAAAACGAGTTAAAAATCTTAAACGGATTCTTTCAACATCGGGATATTCATAAGTATACGTGGGTTCAACGTACTCGAGACTTAAGATCCATCATCGATTATGCGATAACAAACCAAACAACGAAGATAAAGGTTCAACAGGTGAAGGTGTGCCGAGGGTTATCTTGTGGCAGTGACCATCATTTCCTCAAAGTAGAAATAGCTTTTCCTGTTAAAAGTTTCCCACATAGCGTGCCTCAACAGCAGCAGCAGCAACAGGGAGAGAAGGTCCAGCCAGTAAGGTATAACATCGATAGTCTGCACCACCAAAGTGTCAAGGATCTCTATAGGAAGCGGTTAAATGAAAAACTTGATGAAAAACAGGATTTCTGTGATGCCGAAGATCAGTATCAATTCATCAAGACTTGCCCTTACGGGCCCCATACGGGCAGTGCCGAAGAAAGTGCATCTAAGCTCAAATAATTTATCCATTAATCAAATCAGTAGTTTAATTGTCCTCATCACTAGGTACTTTGGATCTGTTCCCAGCAAGTTTAACCTAAATGAAAGCCCTTGATGATAAGGAAGATTTAATATAATCCACATTATGGCATATAGCTCTGCAATGGCTAACCTCTGAAAGTCTATATCTCTAAAAGAGTTGTCGCAAATTTTTTCCCCATTTCTAATTTTTTCAAAGTAAAACAACCAACAATGCTGTCTCGAAATTTTCTCATTTGGACAAAAACACTGGTTAGCACCTTGAAAGTAATAGGAGGTGCTGGGATCTGTCAGTTTGTTGAACCGTGCAATTAACTTGCATAATTTGGATGGTGTCTCATTAATTTGGGACACTGTCATTCGATCCAGTATTGCATAATTCCTCAGCTCAATCATTCCCTTTCCACTGACTGAACTTGTCCTCATCGTGGGATTCGGCTTTAAAGCCAGTCTTGAATTTCCCTGTTACACTTATCTTCACCTAGGGTTTCTCCTCTGTTCTAAATCTTTCAGAGGATTCTTTGAATTGTCTCTTAAATTACTGACGTCATCAATATTCCCCAAATAATATCATTTACTGAAAAATGCCTCAAGCAGAAAAAAGCAAACTTAAATATTTAACTGTCGAAAAATACCAACTGGTAAATTCTTTTTGCCTTTTTATAAGTAAAATTGATTTTAAAAAAGTGATAACAAGGGCCACCAAAAAATTAAGGATCTAAACTCTCTTGCATTCTGAAGTTGATAGGAAATGCAAAAAGGAACTAGGGAAAGAAGAGATTCCCCCAAGTTGTGCTCTTGTGTTGGAAACTGCAAACCCAGTTCGCAAAATTCCTCTCCGTCATTGTTCTCCAAGAGCCTCTCCAAAGCGAATTCATTAATGAATATCTGAAATACAAAACCAATACCATGCATAATTTTCTTTACAGTTTACAAAAATTAAGTGATACTTATGAAAGTGCAAGATGGTATTTTCATTTATATATATCAAAAATAAAAAAAAAATTAAAAAAGGGTTTCCTAGTTTATACTGAGGTGCATTTTTTTAGTTTGTTTCAAGAGTTACTCCTTTTTGAATAATAAGAGTTTTTTTCAATACCTTGTCAATGCTATGGACGTGATACTTCAATACAGTCTTTCTTCCTTCACTATTTTACCATCCAGATATTAATTTGTATCTAGGGAGGAAACTTTGCTTTCCAGATGGACAAATGTAAAGTTTTTTGACAATTTTCATTCATCTTGGTAGATCTTTGCAAATTTCTACAGTTTTTTTTTTCTTTCCTCCTTTCTAGGAGCAAATTATTGGCAGCATTATGCCCCCATTAATATTCAACTGAAATAAAGCTCTTTACAAGAATGATGCATTAGAGGCCAACTGCAGCTTTATTTCAATTTTAATTGTTTCAAATTCTCGAGGTGACAACTGCAAAAAATATGTAACTCTTCTTGTAACTTGTGGTAAAGTCCATTTTGTTTCACTCAGCCCCCGGTAAAAGATTAGTTTTGTTTTGCAGTTTCTGAATGGTATATTGGTCCCAAAATGATAAAATCACTCTCTTAAGAAAGGATTTAAGTATAGTGTTAATGTATATGATGCGCTCGTGTTTTAGATGTCAAATGTATGGGAATCGCTTGGCCATCCAAAATTCATCCTGGCTCCTATGGTTGATGCAAGTGAACTTGCATGGAGGCTTTTCAGCAAAAAGCATGGTGCTCAGTTATGCTATACACCCATGTTCCACAGCTCTAATTTTGCGAGAGACAAGGTGTACCGCAAGGAAAATTTTCAAACCTGCTCGGAGGATAGACCCCTAATTGTTCAGGTACGCAGGAAAATTTTGTCTCTTTTCATAGATATGTTATAATCTAGTGATGAAACTGGAACTCGAATTGAAAGAAAAAATCAAAAGTTATTTTTTGGAGATCCTTTAGCTCAAACTGAATAAGTATTTATCTACATATCTGCTGAATCAATATAATTTTCTCCTTCTTTCAAGTATTAAGTTCTGATCTTTCTTTTATTTGACAGTTTTGTGCAAATGATGCAGAGACACTCTTGAAAGCAGCTCGCATCGTAGAGCCACACTGTGATGCCATAGATATTAATCTTGGATGCCCCCAGTCCATAGCTAAAAGAGGTCACTATGGTGCTTTCTTACAAGACGAATGGGACTTGTTGACAAAAATGGGTAAGTAAGCTGTTAAAATGAATACTTCAGCTTCCCAATGTTTTTCGTTTAAACTTGTTGAAAAAATTATTTTGATCAAGGCGCCCTGGAATAAACAGCCCCAAGTTACTGATTTTTTCCCCCCTCTTTTTTAAAAAAGAAAAAATAAATAAAGGAGAAATCTGTTTGCCACATTCTCTGCTTCAAACACTCTGGTCATTAAATATTTTATTCATAAAGGCATAAGTATTTGTTTCCAAACACATGAAAATTTGAATCACTTGCTTTCACTAAAAGTATATGTTGATGCCCTCTAAAGGGCAGTCTTTCAATGGCTACCTTTTGACTCGAAAACCAAGTTACTCTCAGTAAATTCGAAACCTCCCATTTTTTGGTAACTTTAGGGTCAGCATCTTTAAAGTTTTTATGCAGCTTCAAAATATACAGGATATTTTTTTAATGTATGAAACAGATGAATTTCGAAAGAGGAAAGTGAACTATTTTATCTGGACAGTAAATCTAGAATGCACTGTCAGAGGACATCTATCAATAACTTAAATAGCCGTTATGTAAAAGTCAAGATGTAATCAGTTTACAAGATAATAAAATGAGTCTTTATACAAGAAGCAGAAGTGTTTAATAATCTGTCTGCCGAATAAATCTCGACTTTTTTTAAACTTTGGAAATAAACAGTGGATATAACATAACATGTACACAACTTGTACACAACAACAAGTTAGGCAATTTACTGAATAGTATTTAAACTGGAATCCCTTTTTCTCCTTTTTTTGATGTCTTTCTGGTTTTTTTCCTTCCAGTCAAAACTCTTCGCGATAATTTAAGGATACCCATCACTTGCAAAATTAGAGTCTTTGAAAACATTGACCATACGATCAAGTATGCACAGATGTTGGAAGCAGCTGGCTGTCAGATGTTGACGGTTCATGGCCGTACAAGGGAGCAAAAAGGCCCACTCACCGGTGTGGCAAGTTGGGATCACATTAAAGCAGTCAGGTAATCATTTTACCAATATTAATCTGGTGGTCCTTTCGAAGAAAAAAAAGGTGTCTGGTGTGCTACGCAGTGTAACTAGATCATGAGGACAACTCTAAGTTGCGCATCAGTTGATCATGTTAGCTCAATGCAAATTTTATTTAAACTATTAGAAGTCTCCCCTTGAGAACTCTCTGCCAATTTTCATTTCTTTTGAAAAAAAAATAATAATAATAATAATAATTGCCCTGGTCTCCCCAAACTGAATCTCAAGTACAATACCTATTTACTTTTTACGAGTTTTGAAAACCTCTAAACCTGGAATGAATACGCATTGGTTTTTGTATGAAAACATAAAATGCACCTCTACTGAAATAATTCGTTACTCTCTGAGAAGGATGATAGGAAAAATAATTTACGAAATTATGAGTAGTTACTCTGTCTTCAGATTTTTTTTTTGAAGTCACCTCTAACTTTTTTAAGTTCTGACGTAATATTTTATACCTAATTTACTTTAATATTGCTACATTTCTTTTCCATTTAAGATTATCATAAGTGGTTTTTATTTTGTCCTCAGAGAAAATGTCAGCATTCCAGTGATAGCAAACGGTAATATTCAGTGCCTTCAAGATATCAAACGCTGTTTAGAGCACACAGGCTGTGTTGGTGTCATGTCAGCAGAGGGAAATTTATATAATCCTGGTGTATTCGAGGGTTTAAATCCTCCTGTTTGGGAAGCTGCTGCAGAGTACCTAGATTTTGTTTTACTACATCCATGTCCCACATCATACACTCGTGGCCATTTGTTTAAAATTCTCCAAACTTTGTAAGTTTTATTTCATCATTTTCTCAAAACTTGTATGTAGAGAAGAGAGCCAGCATTACTAGTCATTTTTTCCTTGGTTTCCGCTCTAATTTGATAGTAGCTTTACATGGCTAGACAATTTTAGATCTAGTAGTTCAAAAATCCACAACTGAGGTGAGATCATTCAAGTCTTATTAGGTGTGTGAGTTCGGAATCGGGCCCTGTAATCCCCTGGCCATTTTTTTCAGAGTTTGCGTTAATTTTCAAAATGAAAAATATTACTTTGAAAATTTAACAAAATTCTGTTGAAAATAAGCAAATAAACTCAAGTGGAATAATCCCTTACTAATTTACAGCCATCCAATCTCCCTTAGATCAAAAGAAAAAAAATTCTCAACTTTTTTTTTCTCTTGGACGATGACAATATTTCCTCAACCTGCAAGAGGAGCAAGAAAGTAAAAATAACAACCAGTTGGATCACAAAATGCTTTACCTCTATTAGTTGATTGAGATTAACAATGGATCTCTCCTTCCATTTTTGATTGCTAGAAATTAGAAACACCCTCACTCAAATTCAGCACTGTATGTATGCATATAATTCCCTGTTGCAGAAGTAGCATAATGAGAATCAAGTCTGCCTTACTACTTGTACACATCCCAAAAATCAACAAGTTATTGTTCAGCTACTAAGTTTTCTCTGAATTTTATCACGCCCTAAGATATTCATTTTTTGGAAAATTCTTTATCAGATCTTATTTACAAAATTCTTTTTTTCGCTTGTAAAGTATGTATCGCCGATCAAACCTATTAGTGACACTTTTTTACTTTTGCAGGTTCTCTTTACCGGAAACATTTGATCTCCGAGCAGGTATAGCCAAAGGACAGTCAGTTGAGGACTTCATAAAAGTAATAGCAAAAATCAAAGAACAGTTTGCCCCTATCCATGCTGGAAAAGTTCCATACAATCTTGAACAGCCAGGTACAGTAACCCTTTCTTAGTTTGGCTGTATGATCGATGCATTCAGAGATAAAAAATTTCATTAAAAGTGTCCATGTTATGAAATTTTACGTACAAAATTTCATGAAATTGTTTAAATTTACCTCAAAGTTGGGCAGTATCCTGGCAATAGTGTTGTCCAATGTAATTAAAACAAGAGAAATCTGATATAAAAACTTTTGAAGTTTTATTTCTCCGGTATCTATTAGGCGCAGGTCCCATATTGATGGAAAAACTGTGGGAATGCATACCTCGGTTTGCGGCATTGCAGATTTTCTGTCATACTTCATTTTCTACATGGAAAGCTATTAAACAACATTACTTGAAAACTTTGGTGACTTTCCCTCTCCATATGAAGAATACTTTACGAAACTTTCAAGTCATGATGTCGATTCGGTCTCCTATTAAAAAATAAAATAGGAGCGGAGATTTCACTTCAACCAAGGTAAGCTTTTTTGCAGTTTCACCATCAATATCTGGCTCCTGCAGTTCTGCTGATTTTTAATCTCAATTCTTTTCAAGGAAAATAAAAATAATTAAATATGACTGTTGATCAGGAGAGCACTAGCTTTTGTTTGTAGAGGCACTTTTTTTGAGAAAACAATTTTGGCAAGAAGGGTCAAATATTTGGTTTTTGAGTTTTGAATGGAATGCTCTCTTCAGTACTCTGAAGAATAAGTCTCAAGTAGTTCAGTTGATTTTTATACCAACAAAGAGTGGAAAGTTACATTTTTATCCCTTTACTGTGCCCCCTGACCGCTCTAGGGTCCAATGCCCCAAGAGGTTTTGTGTCTCTCATGTGCAGGTTTTCAATAGCATTAAGATTGTGAGGTGTTCTCATCATGTTTATAAAATTATGTAAATGACAGAAGTAATTAACAATTTAATTGAATAGCAGGCATAAAAAATGAAGCACATGTATGAAATCAACCAAAAACAAAGCAATTAACAGGTGAAAATCAAAATATTAAATTTAATTAACAAAATTCTGTATGTATTACCTTCCTAATTTTAAATCATATATTTGTAATCATTCACAAGATTGGAATAATTTCATCTTTTCCTCTCGTATTTGATTTGTATTCAAAATTCTTCATTTGCGCAGCTCTAAATGTTGAAGTCTTACTTTCAAAATATTCAAATTTCGCATTAGGAAATGAAATAGAAGGCACTGCTGAAAATTTTGTACACCATTAAGACACATTTTGAGCTTTCTTCTGATAAATTAATATTTGCACTCGTTTCAGACTACAATTTAAGGCTTCCTCCCTGGTTGTGTCAGCCTCATGTAAGAATTAGCCCTGAGGATCATTTGAAAAAAATGGAAGAATGCAGATTAAGAGATACCAAAAATGAAAAAGAGGTACTTTCCAGATTTGCACTATGATTTTTAGTTTTGTTTGTCAAAGAATTTTTTTCACCAGTCCACATGATTGCGAGTACTTTGAAAATAGTTTTTCGAAGTCTTTAATTTTTAAAAAAAAAAATCGTTCTCTAATGAACTGCATAATATGATTGTTTGAGATCCATTTTTGATAATCGTTTGAAACATGAGTTGGACTTCAATTTTCCATATTAACAGGATACCAAGTGAGAAATAGAGAAATTTTCCATTCTTCAAGTTATACATGCCATAAAAGTTAAGTTTTTGAAATTGTATCTTTCTTCCTGAACCTCTACATAAAATGGTTTTGTTCATATGTATCAAAGAGACACAGTGTGTGACAATATCAATCATTTTCTTGTGTCATTTTGTTAGTCTGAAAGACACTAAAACAGCTTTCGAAATTCTGTATCCGCTATCTTTCTTTCTTCTCTTCTGTCGTTCAAATACTGTCTTGTTAGTTTTTTTTTTTCGAGCTAGAGTCTATTTGACTTTAAAGAAATGATCAAGGCATTACTCACGTTTTATTTTAACCTCCTTATTTTTTCCTTTTTTTAGAACATCAATGAATGCTGCAAACGAGAAGGTTCTCCTTTATCAAAAAAGAAGATGAAAAGATTAAAACGGATCGGCAAAATAAACTTTAACCCCAGGCGCACTTTTGAAAAATGCTCAAAATGTTCGAATCCCGCAGTAAGTATCATTTTCACAGTCAATAATTTGATCCCATTTTTGCAGTATTTAGTGTATTTACATTCTGCCTTATTTTCTTATGTTAAGAAACTGAAGATCTAAGTTTTAGATTTTGAAGAGTGGAAACCCAAAATTGGAAGATTCCTAATTTTCTCTTGGCAGTAAGGAATCAGATTTTCAAGCTGTATTGTATCATTTAAATGAAATTTTCTTAGGTTATGGGTAGGTTTTGCTTGTCACAGAATCGTATTTCATGGTTTAAGCTCATAGATTGGCAAAAAGCAATGAGCTCCATTGAAACCCCCAGGTTCTACATTCAATATCAACGAGGACATCGCCTTTCAAAAAAGGTAGTTTGTGACATGATCATTGATCAATTAGTGATACACACATTTTCGCTGGTTGCTCCACTTAAATCATAGATGACATAGATAACACCATGGCATGCGCCACTGTAGTGAATGCAATCATTTGCAGTGTTTTTTGAAAGGTAATATCTCTTAATATTGAATGTGGACATTTTGTATTCGCATTGATGTTATTATTTTTAACTGATCCCAAATCTGAAATTATCTAAACAAGATTCTGTGATTAGCGCAACTGATCCATTTTTATTTTACCTAAGATTGTTTACAATTAGTTCAACTGACCACATTTTGCAAACTGTGGAAATTGGAGGTGAAAGGTAAAGAAAGGGCAGAGTATCAAAGAAAGTTGTCTATTAAAAAATCTGAGATGGAAATTATTTTAGTGAGTCATTTGCTCAGTAGTTTATGAATGGTAATTTTTTTTCTCTGCTTTTCCAGGGTACAAAATGTGAGCAGAAGCTTTGCAAAGTATGCTGTCGGACAAAATGCTATAATGAAAATTTGGATTGTGAAGGGCACCGGATACTCATTAAAACTAAAAGAGAAAGGTCTAAGAAGAATGATCTGACGGGAAAAGCTACAAAAGGTTAATATATACTGGAATATTCAATTTTTCATCCTTTTCATTATTTTCATATTTCACATCATAATTTCCAAAGGGATGAAGAAAGAAATGAAAACATGTATGACAGCAAAGTATGTAGTTCTCTTTTTCAACCACTCAATAATTTCAAGCATCTCTTTACCCAAATGGTTCTTTCTTGTTCTGTACTTGGATCCCGTTACCTAAATTATTCCTATGAGAATGCCATTCTTAAATTGGAATTAATCAAAGATTCTTAAAGTAATGTTTTCTGTTTCTAAAACAGAAAGCTTTACTGAAGCTAAATCGGCGCATGCCTCTGCCATACAGCTTCGAATAATGTTTAATCTAGGCCCTCTGTACTCACGTTCGAATAGGAAGACTAAATATATCCAACACTTTTTTTTCAGACGGCAAATTAATTTATATTGTGATGATTCTCTGGAAACTTCAAGAGAATAGTATTGTAATATTACTCAATTTTTTTATTTTTAACAGGAAATGGTGATTTAAAACATTCAGTTTCCAGTGTATCGGAGGAGTAGCACCATGTTTCACCTGCACCAGAAGTGGACTGTAGATAACTACTAATTTTACCTCCTGTCTGTGATATTTTAATCATTAAGTGTTTTGTTTTTATTCTAATTAAATTAAAATTGGCCCCACCCAACTTTTCTTAATTTTTTTCCTATATTATCAATTTTATTGAAAAATTAATTTTTAAAAATATATCTGCAGAATTAAAGTCTACAAGCACTAGGGACCCTCATCATCTTGCAGATTTTTTTCTCAAAAACTTTATTCAAACCCAGAAACATATTCTATATAAGTGGAACTTGGGTGTATAGCCGGAGAAAGAAGTTTTTCTTCAAAAATAGCTAGGGAATTAGTATTATCTGAATTTTTTCAAGATAGGGTGTTCACAAGAATTATGCAGCTTTCAAACACAATAGGAGAAGATCCAGAAAAAACATTAGCACTACAGGGGGAATACTTAAGAGAAATTTCTTTTTAAAACTCCTGTTCACTCATAATCTCTAAGAAAAGACTGTACTTTTAAGACCTGTTTGGCCTCATCATCAGTTTGAGCTTTGATTACTGCTTGCATTGATTTTGGCTCCAATCATTGAATTTTAAAAATTTACCAAACAATTCTCTGAATTTGTTGTCTTATCCTCCTAACCTCAAACAGTGATGAGAGAAGGATTGTTCAATATCTTAGCTTTTACTTTACCTAAACAAATGTGATAAAGTCAAGCAAATGCGCCCCAAGGTGGAACCTCACATTGTTCAAACCAGCAGGAGAACTAGTCTAGGGTAGAAAAAATTGCTTTTTAGTTTTTCAACACTCTTCCTAATACTCTAAAGAACATCGGGTCAGAGATTCGAGCCATTTTTCACATTATGAATGATAGCATAATCGTCTCTGAAGCTGGCCAGCTTTGTCTCTGTTTTCTCTTTGCGAATTATCCCTCCAAACTCTCGCTCATACTGAGTTACCTCGTTTTTTATATCTCAACCGCCTAACTCCATCATATATCTTTAGTAAGCACTTTAGACAAACATGAATTAATTTTGTTCCTCAGGAATTAATAAATAAAAAGACAAAAGAATGTGAAGCTAAGCAGTTGCTGCAAATGAAGCAGATCGAAATTTGCATTTTCAATAGGTCTAGACTAGGTCTAGCAAGACTTATGGATAAAACATTATTTAGAAGCAGAATGTCAGTTCCATGAAAGAAGAGTCAACATTCCCTTGCAAGTATTTACTCTTGTCAGTATGGAAACAAAACCTGATCAACAAAAAAAAATTTTTTTGGAAGAAAGGATGTAAAAATCATCCTAAAAAACAAAAATCAGAGATGGAGTCTTCTGTATTTTGTTTTTCCACAACTACAGTGGCTTTTATCTCACAACGACGTTTTTTTTTCTCACTGATTCGAGCAAAAATCGATATTATGATTTTTAAAGTACGTCATGTAATCAAAGAGCTGCATGCAAGTACAGTTGCCACTGCTGCATTTTCAGGCGCATTATGAATGCACTCAAATCTCCCGACAGAGTTTAGTTATCCCTTCAACCGTCTGGAGCAGCACTATTGTGTTGTGTGAATGCGAGCGGCGTGAATCAGCTGAATTTGATTATTTACATTTTTTTAGGAAAGTGCAATCATGGCTACAGCAAGCAGAACGCTCGAGGATGCCGTAAATTGGGAAAATGATGTAAGCTACAGTTTTTTAATTTCTAGTTTTAATTATAATTACTATTTCATACATTATTTACTCCACTGCTTCTCAAATATTTAAGGGTGAGGCTCTGTCTTAGTTTCCTAACCTCCAAATCAGCCTTATCTTACCTTGATGATAATAATGAATACATATCACAATCTCTGATTAATTTTATTGAATTATTTCCTCTTCCCCTGTGGATGATCAGCACATAGATTTTCTTGATACATGGGGATGGAAAGAATGCCACCATAGTCGTACGAAATCAGACAAAACTGTCCCACACCAAACACCGTCGACAGGCCTTTGTTCGTTCAGTGGAGCATCACGATCGACTATTCTCTGGAAGCATCAGATTCATTTTTTCCCATAGCATAAATATGATTTTGTCCACGCAAGCAGGGCGGTAGTTAGTTAGGATGATAATGAAAACTAATCATAATGCAGTTATTCATTGGTCATTATTGCCATACTGGCAGAGAATTAATAGCCAGCCATTCCCCTTCTTCCGAGCTTGTTTCTGTTCTTGGACCATGGTTGATCGCAGTAAAACATAAGCACTACCATTTTGAGAGAACGGTTTCAGCATTTTCCACAACGCCCCAGACCACTCATTGGTCAGGGGATGTTAGCGCAGGCTTTCAACTGTATTCACTATTCTCTTAGGTCTGACTTATGAATGTACTCACGCAAAGCTTTCAAGGGATGTGTAATTTTGAGTCCAGGCTCTGTGGCAATTTTAGATTTTCCTAAGAATTTAATGCAGAGAATTCCAGTATGATGTCGGTATCTAAAGATTCATCAATCTCTCAGTATGCCCTGTAATCATTTAAAATATTCTAGAATAAGAATTTGAACATCTTGGTGGTAAAATAGAAAATAACTCAAGGAATAAAAGGGGCTCCACCACTTAAATCTTCTCCGAGAAAGACTGAGCACAGGTGTCAAAATTTTATGTTTATATCTTATGCGTCCCATTTTTATAAGTTGAAATAGACCTATTTATTTAAAAATAGTTTAAGACTGTTGAAATCTTTTTGTGCACAGGAGTTAGGTGAGGAAGTGCTTCGAATGAGCACCGATGAAATTCTTTCTAGAACACGCTTGCTGGATAATGAAGTAAAAATCATGAAAAGTGAAGTTATGAGGATCTCGCATGAGTTACAAACTCAGACAGAAAAGATAAAGGAGAATACCGAGAAGATCAAAGTCAACAAAACTTTGCCGTACTTAGTTTCAAATGTTATCGAGGTAAGGAGCTTCAACTCAATAACCATTCATCTTTATTTTAAGGGGTTGAATTTTTAATGGTTGTAAAGATATCTAGGTATCGGTTACTTGAGTTTATCTACAGAACGATTTCTTGTCAATTGTGACTTTCAATCGGAACGTTTTTAATTTCAAGCGTTGTGTCTTACATACTATATATTAGGATCCCCATTAGCAAATGCATCACTTGTTAAGTCTCAATTGTTTTCTAAAACATTTATGCAGGTGAGGAGTCATTCTAAAATTACACAATTTTCTGTGAAGCTCAAATCCATTTGATCATCTTTTGATTGAACTTATCAATACTAAAAGAAACTATGCAACACGCAAACCTACTGCGTGTTCGTCCATTTTTCACTAAAATTTCTCTTGAAGGAGGGATTTTTTTTTTTTTTTAAATCAGAAAAAAAGCAAAAGAGAGCTAAGGAAGAACTCTTTAATTCTTTGCCTTTAAGCTGATTAATACCTATATTGAATAGACTGTAGAATTTTAAGTTTCAATCCCATTTTAACCTGCACTGAAATCTCCGAAGGCTCTGTTATCTTTTTCAAGTAAAATTCTTGAATTTTAGTCTTGTCAAAAAATTTTCTCCCGCTATTGTTCTCTTTTTTACTTGTTTTTGCCACACCTCAGTATTGTTCTAATTTTTCAGTTGCTAGACATTGATCCTCAAGATACAGAAGAAGATGGAGCTGTAGTAGATTTAGACGCCCAAAGGAAGGGGAAATGTGCTGTTATCAAAACTTCCACTCGACAGGTAAAACATTGATCTCACAATCAACGGAAAAAAGTAATAATTTATGCCCTCTTAAAAACCAGATGAGCAAAAACATTCAATTATTTGATCTGAGGGCTGCAGTAAATGTGAGAGGCATCTTGAGTAGCTCGGCAATTTTCAAAAGTGACTTTTTTCCCTCTTCATCACTCTGAAAAAGTGGGGCGAATCACATACTTACTTCTCCATGAACCGTTTTGCTATCACAGCCAAATCAAGAATTTGACCATTAGCCTACTTTCGTTGTTGATGGCCCAAGTCAAATTCTGCTACTTAAATATTCTTATACCTATTATCCTTAATCTTATACTTATTATTGGTACTTAATTATAATATTATAAGCCCCACCTGAAATTATAAGTGTTACCAAGATGACTCACAGAGCATAAAGGCCATCATACAAAATAAATTACAAATTCAATTGCAAATTTAATTATGTGATAAATTATCAGTGTTCACTGTTTTTCTAGTCCTATAATATGTTGTACTTTCTATTTATATTAACAGACTTATTTCCTCCCGGTCATTGGGTTGGTTGATGCTGAAAAACTGAAACCAGGCGACTTGGTCGGTGTAAATAAAGATTCATATTTGATTCTTGAAACTCTTCCTGCAGAGTATGATGCACGTGTAAAAGCAATGGAGGTCGATGAAAGGCCGACAGAACAGTACTCAGACATTGGTGGATTAGACAAACAAATTCAAGAGGTAAGGTCTGAAGAAAGTAATTGTCAAGTCGCAGAACAAAGCGTTCTATTGCTTTATCGCTGCCCTCATGTTTAATTGTCCTCAGAGTTGCTCAGTGAGAAAGTCTCAATGTACATCTTTCTATCTTTGAACATATCCTTTTCAGTTAGTCTTGCTGTTTCTGTGTTTTATGCAAGGAAGCAGTATTTTTTGTGTTAAAATTCGTGCTCCTCAACAGAAACTGGGTATCATCCCATCGCTAAAATTGATTGATACCAATCCTGATGACCAAGGTAGTTCATGTCAAGAAACAGGCAATGTTGGTGAACTTGCAGTGGAGGACTGCGCCATGGCTATTCAACCCCAACAGATTTCATTAACTGCCAATACTAGAGCTATAGTATGCATTGCACTTCACCAGAAAGTTTAATAATTTTTAGCTTTTCTTAACTCTTCTTTTTTCCTCGTTTTTAATGTTTATCAAAATAAAAATATCATTAATCACCCCATAAAATTTAGTGATGAAGTACTGCAAACTCATTTTGTCCATATTGTGTTAATTTTTTCTTTTTTACTCTCGAACTTTGTTTAGGAAGAACTTAAATACTAATGAAAAAAATATTTAAAGCGAAAGCATGAAAAGAAGAAAAATAAACTAAAAATTTATTTTATTTTGAAAATTGCATATTTAATCGCCTGATGTATGCTCTTTTTTCTAGTTGATTGAGGCAGTAGTTTTACCAATGACTCACAAAGAAAAATTCGTGAACTTGGGTATTCAGCCACCTAAGGGAGTCCTACTCTATGGACCTCCTGGAACAGGTAAATCTTATTTATATCATTACATCACTCAGAATTTGGATGTGAGGTTTGGTTTATTTGCTTTGGTTTGAACCATCACAAATCAATCAGCAATATATCACCATTATTGTGAATCAATTTTCGGATTATCACAAGAATAATGTATCTACCCGATCAGTCTGGAAAAGAAAATCTCAAGAGCATTCCCAGTTACGACTCAAATTCAGATCGTTTACTGAGTTAGTTTTGTGTTCCCTTGGATATTTAGAAGAAATAGATTTTTTTTCTGGAATTCCTAGCTACCATTCCTGTTTTCCCTTGGAAAAATTCCTATTTTGCGGCACCTTATTCGGATCTTTCATGGCAATTTGAGTCTATATTTGGTGGTTCTAGTTCTGTACTGTGCATAGTGAAAATCTTACATCCAATTAAAAGATACACTAGATTTAAGAATTTTAGTTATTTCTTGAATGGAGCTCACTCAGGTTTTTTGTCTCGTTTCGTTTTTTTTTCCTTTTCATAATCTTTAATCAATTTCCTGTGTTTTTATTTTCTAAGGTAAAACTTTGCTGGCCAGAGCATGTGCTGCCCAGACCAAATCCTGTTACCTAAAACTAGCTGGTCCTCAGCTGGTTCAAATGTTTATCGGAGACGGTGCAAAGTTGGTAAGAGACGCTTTTGCTCTAGCCAAGGATCAAGCTCCAGCAATTATTTTCATTGATGAGTTGGATGCAATTGGAACGAAGAGATTCGACTCTGAAAAAGCCGGAGACAGAGAGGTCCAAAGAACTATGCTTGAACTCCTTAACCAGTTGGATGGTTTTAGTTCAACAGCTGATATCAAAGTAAGTATGGTTTTTTTTTTTTTTTTTTTTTTGTTTTTTTTTTTTACTTAACATCAATATTTCAAAATTTTTTAAGTTTAGAAATCGGTTAATACAGATCCTTAGCCATCCAAAAAGAGGACCCACAAAAGAAGAAACTTTGATGCACAGAATATCGGGTACTATTCAGGAAGAAATTCGTGTATTTTTCACTTTTAAGAGATGGAAATGAAGAGAGCAACTATTCGAACGCCGTAGTAGATATGTGATATCACGCAAAATTGAAGGAAAATCTTTTTTTGCCTATCTCAAATTACTGACTGTAAATGGACATTATGCTCGCATCGAAGTAAAATTTGCGAATTTTCTGCGATAATGAGGTAAAAATCGTGTGATTCTGAATGTCTTTAATAAATCTGTGGAAATTTGCGTACATATTGCGATATTGAGGTGATTAATGTGTAAATTATGATAATTTTACTAAACTGACGGAAACATCGCGTATTTGCCGCGATGTCGCGGTGGTTATTGTGTAAAGTCTCATTTTGCTTATTAAACCGCTGTAACTCATCCCTACTATTATATGATGCTTGTCTCTAATTATCTGTCATATATTGCTTGTTTCTTGATCAGGTGATAGCTGCCACAAACCGTATCGATATCCTAGATCCTGCTCTATTACGTAGTGGACGTCTAGACAGGAAAATTGAATTTCCTCATCCCAATGAAGAGGCTCGAGCACGTATTATGCAAATTCACTCTCGTAAAATGAATGTCAGTCCGGATGTAAACTTCGAGGAGCTATCTCGCTCAACAGATGATTTCAATGGAGCTCAGTGTAAAGCTGTTTGTGTAGAAGCTGTAAGTATAGTCTTTAGGTTCTCCTCAACCTGATCTCATCTAATCTTAAAAATTGGTTTTTCAACCCATATTTAAGGAATAAATTTTTAGTATGTGTACCTGGTTTGTTGATCTTAGGTGTTGATACCCATAAGACCAATGTTAAATGCTATCAATAGTCCAGGTATCCATCAGTACATAAAGACACATATATTGTGGGAAGAAGAATCTACACAGCGTATCATATTCGTAGTCTACGGCCTTTGATTGATATTCTTTTGAAGGTCTAGGGCTGAGGTATCAGGGGCAATCACAATAATGTATTTGCCTTTGGAAAGTACAGGAAACATGTCGACGGTGTAAGTGGGCAATCACATAACTCGATTTGCGACGTCGCAGACTTCCTGTCATACTTTATTTTTTAAACGGAAAACTACTCAAAGGCAATTCCTCAAAACTGCCGTGATTTTCCTTCTCTGTGCAAAGAAAATTCTCCAAAAACGTCTAGGAATGATGTCAGTTTGTTCTCCTCTAAAAAAATAACATGGAGGCGGAGATTTTCAAACACCGCAAACGAGTTATGTGATTGTCGACTTACACCGTCCGTGTCTGTTTTTGTTGTTGCAAACGTCCTGTCTCCTATTTTCGAAACATCAAATTTTTCAACACCATTTTGGAAAAGTTCCTTGGTTCTTTTTCTTTATGTTGAATATTCTGTAAAAATTTCAATCTATACTATAAGCTCCAAGACCTCCTAATTTTGCGAAACTGGTGACGCTTAGTTCCAGCGTTCTACCGGGCCGATTTTCATGATTTTTGCGGCTATTGACGGGCAATTGTCTCTAGATAAGCCAACTCCTTTCAGATTTTGAAAATATGGCCCAGGTTTTTTTATATTACGTGGTAAAGTTGCGAATTCTCCCATATAAACAATGTAAATTTATGTGTTTTGTCATAGTTCGTTTGAGCATTCTACTGGGCCGATTTCCATGATTTTTGCGTAAATCGACAGGTAATAGGCTCTAGATGAGCCCGCTCTAATCAGATTTTGGAAAAAGGACCCAGGTTTTTTTAAAATCACGTTATTAAAGTGAGTGAATTTACAGAGTGCTCCGGGACTGCCACCGCTATGCGCGGGAGGATGCGCAGTGGTCGAGGAGATTGCGCAGTAGGTGTGTAGCCTGCGCATCAGCTCTACACTTATCTACACAAGATTTCCGCCGATTACCTCAAGACGAGCGGTGGCCGAGTCGTCTACGACGTCGGAAGTGTCCACATTGATTAAGGTGTGGGTTCGATCCCCGCCTCCAGAGATACTTAATAATCATCCGATTTAAGCAAATCGTTGTTTTACTGTAATATTTCATCAAGCAGTCATTCCAAAACGCGTCCTTTTGACTTCAAAAATTTTTTTTTCTTCATTCATCAAAACCAAAAATTATTTCATTCTATTAAGTATACCTCATATCGAATTTTTTTAAGGGAAAAATAAAACTAATACTAATAGGAGGGTAAAAATAGGGCCGCGAAGCGGCCCATTGATGGCGCGGAGCGCCTTCGGGGGGTTGGGCCGCGTAGCGGCCAGGGGGCGTAGCCCCCTAGTAAAATTATATTATCTTGTTCTCTTACAAAAAATGTCAGAAAGTAGAAGTAACAATTTTGAAACACGACAGTTGAGTTTTGTGATTTTCTAATTATGTTCATTTCTATGTCCAAGAAGACTGTTCAATAATTTTGAATGATGTTTGTTTCAGGGTATGATTGCTCTGCGTAGAGGTGCTTCCACTGTAACACATGAAGATTTTATGGAAGCCATCATTGAAGTTCAAGCCAAGAAGAAAACTAGCCTTAACTACTATGCTTAAATTTAATATCCATATTTTTTTTGTAAATACTTGCCCAATTTTCTAATTTGTTTTTTAAATTATAAATACAAAACAACAACAAACATTTTGGTTGGTTTTTTTTTCTCATTTTTTCTTAGCACTTACATCTTGTTCTCTGTTTATCAGATGACATTCCTGTTAAAATAGGTTTTTTTTGGGGTAGGGGGCTAACTTTTAGCCCAATCAAAGATTACACAATGAATTTGAGACAAACCATTTTTTCTCTCCTTATATTTTACATTACAGTTGGAAAACATGAGCAGAAGCTTCTCAGGACTTCAAATCCCATCATCAGAGCTTTCCGAAACAATGCACTTTACATAAACATAAAGGAATATATTTTCATGTGTTGTCCCTTGCTTGTAACAGCCCTGATGATAGCAGTCCCGAAAAGCTTCAGCTTATGTTTTCCAAGTGTAATTTAAAACAAATATAAAGAGAAAGGAATAGCATCAAGGTTTCTCTCAAATTTTGTATTCTCAAGATTATTCTAGAAGTCTTTAATCACATCATGTTTGATCAACTCGTATTGTTAATTTGGTACATGAGAAATCTTTTGTCCCACTAAATCAGTAATTCAAAGCACTATTCAATACATGTTCCACAAAATGTACAATTTTTCCACTCCAGTTTTCCTCTTACAAATATTTCCCACATCAGATATTATTATGATCTACTAAAAATAAGTTTCAAATGGACCTTCTCTTGTTATCAAAAGCTACTCTTTTGACCCATCCCTAAAAGCACCTATCTGTACGGGAAATTTACTGGCACATATGATTGTTTCTAAAATGAGCCTGAGATAATAGTTAGTTATCGTATCCAAGTAAGGCGATTCATGCCACTGCTCATGTCAAGTGGCTTCCTTGTATCCTGAAGCATTTGACTGTCATTGCAGCTGGCGTGCGTTTTGTCATGGATCTTTCAGAATGAATTTGTGTCTCCAACAAAGCATTGAGGCAAATCAGAAAATATTGCTGATTCTACCATTCAAAGAAATGAATGCGCGGGAAAATTTTTAATTCAATTCTCTTAGCCCAGTGCAGTGCTGCGCTCTTACGTAAGCAGTTCCAACTTCAGCTATTTGTTGAATGGTGCTGCGCTCTTCACCATTTCCTGAGAAAGTAATTTACGTTGAACTGTAGTTGTGGTCTTCTGATCGCCTAGACATCCCTAGAATTTTTAAATGGCGATTATTGACCTCAGTGGATAATTACTATGACTTGTTTTGCTGCCGTATTATTGCATGAAATTTCTAGTTTTCAGTTTACCCCATTTGCTTTTTACCAGTTTTAATTTATCTTTCTTTCGTGTGAGTGTTTGTTGTTTTAGTGTTTTACCATAACCTGCCTGCTCGAAGGTATTTCAGTTTTTCTTTTCCACCACATTTTATTTTTATTTTATTATTAGTTGCATTGTTTTCAATCTTAATCGCTGATTATATTTTTGCATTGCTACCTGTTGTCCAAACTTGTATGCTCCAAGCAACTTTCATCAGCAGGCTTTCGCTGCATTGCTAAAGTCTATGTCTTTTGTCACCCATCATCGACTGAATGTTGTTTGTAAACATCAATGTTTCAAATTCTTTAAGTATTTTAATATGCTCCTATCTTGACTGGATAACTCATGTTATTTCTGATGAAAAGTTCGATTTCTGACCGCTGTATTCATTAAATTATGGGGGCTTCCACTGCATGTGAATTTATAACAATTTCCAGCAAAGCCTAACGACGATTTGATGATTCTTTCGCTTCATAACAAACTGGTGCCTGCCTTCCAGTGACGTGAATTTAGATACTTAGATATTTTAAATTAGCTATTCCTCGAATCCTTAACCATTGTGAGCCTTTCTTGCCTCAGTCATTCAAACCTCAGGAGAGAGAAGCCCCTCTGTCTTACTCATCTGCCTCCAAGTCATTCAGTAATTCATTCGGTAAGCACCAACTACTATTTCAGACATCAGCTCCTATCTAGAGTTTGTGCAGCTCATGTTTAGATGAAAGTTGATTGCTGAATACCCTGAAGTCAGCATTACTCAGCAGGTCAACGCGTACACTATCAGGGACTGCTTGACAAGAATTGTTTCAAGCTGGGATAAACTTCTGTCCAAGTATACCATTTATGAGCTGTAGGAAGTACACATGGAAAAATCTCATCTCGAGGATGTCAAACCCTTGTTCACACCCCCATTAATACTTTAAATTAAGTACTATTCCTAGCACGAGGACTTACCTTATTCTAGCAAATCAAGTTTCTTTTCCTTACGGATAATCAACACATATAAGTAATTTGGAATTTCATGGTGCATTTGTATTCCTACATATTTCTCATTCTAAATCTGCTCCATCTATCGAAACCTGCATTGCTTCGTCAACGAACCAAACTTCCCAAGTTCTGCTGAAGTAGAGCTCGCGCACCGTATTTGGAGACAAACGTTAACCTCTGATTAGGCATAGAGAAAATAAAGAAGGTGCAAGGCAGCCATCTTGAATATTGGCTGTAAAGTAGAAAATTACACGGACTGGCAGCGTGTTCAAAATAAAGTACATTTTAGTACGAAACCTGTGTAAAGGCCTACATCACCACTGAATCTAACATTGAAAGTCATAAATTTGAACTTCAGTAACCATGACCCTCCAATTTCTGCTTTTTTGACGTACAGAAAGTAATTTAACATGTTTATATTTTCCAAACGGGACGAGTCGAGATAAAAGTTGTTATTAAGTATATGAAATATAAATTTTTAACTTCAAAAATTATTTTCAGTTACTTACAGTCAAACATGGGTAAAAAAACATGTTGAAACATAAAAAGTCAATAATTATAAGTCTTCCGAGCCAAAATAAGTGGGAAACTCACAACCTTTCCCGCTCCCTTTATTTTTCAAAAAGGTCCCAGTTTTCCTGCGATACTATTGACCAATTCAGAAGGGCGGCTTCATTTTTAGCTGTGATGTAGAAAAGTACATTTCTCCGCTTGCCACCACCTTCTGTATTTTCTCTATGCTGATTAGCTCTGAATTAGCACCCCTCAATAGGTTAATGCATGCAGTCAGATGGCACCTCTGATGAGGGGTGATCTAAACAACAACATGACATTTGTCTGAATATACCATGAGCGAGCTCTAGTTCAAGTGACTGACTGTGGCCTGTTCCAGGGGCGCAGAAAATTTTTTCCTTCACATTTTTTAAAGCAGCCTCCAGATTGCTGTCCACATAAGACCGCTGGCTTCACTATTTCCTTTGCATAAAACCCACAGTTCATGGTTTTCTTTGCTCAAAGCAATGCGCTAGCAGTTTCCCTCTGAAAGAATAATGTGTTCACCCAATAATTTCATTCAAGTAGTGCTACCTCCTTATTTTTGCATGACCGGATCGATCTCTCATCCCGTCCCCCTTGTACCCCTGGCCTTTCCGAGGAATTAATTTTCAATTGGTATAAACTGATTCTAGGGAGCCAAAAGTGTTGATTCAATTTTTTTCTTGCCAGTTTTTATGGAGATAATTTACGTAGTTTTGCGAAGGTTTGTCTCATCGCTCAATCTGAGAGAACTTGCCTATGTTTTTGCCCAGTCTGTGAATTAAGTAGGTGAAGATAATCACTAATTTTGTTCGGTAATTCTGAAGAGGACTTTGGTACCAGAAATTATAAGGAGAAGAACAGCAAAACACGTTGTAATAGACCCGAGCTCTAAAAAATGGAAGCAATGAATTATTTAATCACATTATTAATTAATCTACGATTTAAAACGGGTTGTTTACTAGAGTTTCCAATGATTTTCTTGTGTTATCATGTCTGGCGCTTAAATCTTCTTAAAAATGACCGCTTCACCGATTCGGTTATTGGCCTTAGATACTCTAGTCTCATGCTCTCGTGTCACTAACTAGTAATACTCTAACTTTATTGGTACTCTGCTATTAGAGTGCTACAACTGACGTGTTCTGTGAATCTTTGAAGAAGCGTGAAAAGCGAAAGTGCCTTCAATTTTGAACACGCAACACGCACATCCGTGGAACACGAATAGTTGCATTGATGCAACTATTCGTGTTCCACGGGGTCCACTGAACTATTCGGGTTCCACGGGACTCGGAAACGCCTCCAATTTTTAAATATGCAACACGCACATCCAAGATACTGAAAATCTAAGCAAAGTTTTAAACTCTCGTTCTATCTAAAAAAAACTTTCGAGAAAATTTTTATAAAAAAACGAGTTGTAAATTTGTTTTACACAACCTATGAATCGTTCTGATATTTTTAAGTTTTGCTCAAAATCTCGCGCACAATTCGACATGAAGTCAGTTAGTGGAGGACATTTTTCGATTAGCGAATGGGATGGGTTGCGTTTAAAAGTAACGATAGTAGCCGTCGGCGTAATTTTCAGACCTTTGATTGGCCAGTCCGCGGAATGGGCAAGAACATCGGCCATTTCGCGAATGGGCAAGAACATAGGCCAGTTCGCGGAATGCGCGAAGACATAAGCCAGCTCTCGGGCAACAGGAGTGACCTGTCCACGAACGGCACAAAAAAGTCTCCCAGTTTCCGGACCGGGCAATGTTACCAACGGGGTGTAACATATGCATGGCATCAAGAATTTCGAAAAAGGCTAGGACCTTTTCATTCACCCACCGTGTCACGCAAAGGACACACCTTTGGAGAGGTTGATCCTTCTCCCCTAACTATTTCGAGGTGTGGCCATGCCCACGGTTCTGTACCACCGCTGCGCTGCCGCTGGTAAACCAACATCATAGCATTTAGAAAATGGCACCAGCCGCGTATTCTTTGACGGTTTGTCAGTGAGAACTCTGTTTCGGAAAGTTGATTCTAAAATCAAGCATAGAATTATTGGTCAAATGAGTCTTGATTATAAGGGAACTTACCACCGAAATGTTTTAAAAAATATTGGGACAAAAATTTCGGGAAATTTTCAACTTTGTTTCTTCATTAAGTACCGATCACAGAGTAAATGCGGAGGCTTCTGGGATGAAGGAAAATTATGAAGGCAGAGGGCAAACCAGCTAAGGAAATGACTATTCGCCAAGGGAACTCTGTAACGCGCTCTCTTACGCGAAGAAAATATTGAAACACGCACTTTCATGCGAGGGAATTAGTGAAGAATGCAAAAAACTGTAACAGTTCTTTAATCGCGTGATTAAATATTGCTTCAAAGTTAGGTATCCTACAAACCTTCTAAATCTGCCATCGAACGTCAAAACCCAAATCTTTAAACCTTTAGAGGCCTTAAATTGAGGGGCTTGAAGGACACGGCGCATGCATAATTGCAGTTTTTGAAAAAATCGTCAAGTAAAACTAGTCTTGATGCATATTCTGTGAAAAATTCGCTTCCCAAATTCCAATTTCTAAGCATCAAAAAGTCAGTTTGAACTTTCTTTCCACTATAAGGGTTCATTTGTTTCGGAACTTCAAACAAAACACGTATTTCTGGAAATTGCAAAAACTGCACTTACGCGCCTTGTCCTCCAAGCCCCTAAATTCTCTAAACATGAAAAAAGACATTAGTTATTCTTGCACGAATGGATTCGATTGTTTGCTGAAGTAACTGATAGTGATCCTCCTTTTCAGTTCTCTATATAGTTTCCATTTCGAAACGAAAATCAAACAATCTGAAGACTCGTCACGAAGTCTCTAAGCTGGGAACGCCTGTCCCTCGCAAGTTTTTGCTGAAACGCCAGCTCCGCGTTCCCCTGAACTTCCGCCCGGGAAAGTGGAAACTTTCGACGGCGAATTAAATTCTCGATGAATTGAAACAGAAGCTACAGAGCGTAACTCGACGGATCTCTTTGTTCTGTTTTCTTGACCTAATTAATGAAGACCCACTCCCGCATCCAAGCTTGATACGGTATCATTTGCATCTTACGCCGCCTTTCACGCCCTACCCAAAACACTGAAGCCACGCTTACACGGAAAGCGCGCGACACGAAAAGAGCCAGTCGCGCCCAGAGATGGAAAATGTCATGTTTATTCGAATGAATTTCACGCGTGAAATTTCATGGAATATATTGGAACTTCCGGGGATACATACAGGAGGCTAAGAAACGCCTAGAAACAGTGATTCTAAATTTTGAAATTTTTTACCCAAGCCTAAAAAATTCGCGCGTTGCAAATGTTTTCGTTTAGCTTAGAAGTTAGGTTAGGGTTTTTCTCTCTAAACTCCCTTTTTTGCCCCCTCTTTGTGTCTGGCACCTTCAGTAGAGTAGCATAACACCGCAGCATCAACAGAAAGACCATCTGAAACGCTTTCAGACCTTCAAAGGTTCAATCAATAATACATTTCAACATTTGTGAAATTTATTCGAGCCTTATGAAGTTTCACTTTCCATCTCTGGTCGCGCCGCAGAGCCTACAGATGAAAAATGAATTTTCATTTTGCTTAGAAAATTCATGAATTTTCACCAGAACAAAATTAAATTCTGTATCTGGCCCTCTAAGTCTGTCGCTATGTCTTTAAAATCATCGCACTTGGTCGCGCGTTGTCTGTGGAACCTTAGCTTAACACATCCATTTCCGCACGCTCAAAGCGGAAGTTTCGAATGTAAATAACGTATCTAGTGCGAACAATCGAGATGGATGTCTCAGTCGCTACTACAGAGTTGTTAAATTGAAAACTCGTGCGATGGAATTTCCAGGGCGAACGCATGGAATTCCTGGATAGGTACACTGAGAAAGCTCGGATTTTGGAGGTCGATACAGAAATACGAACGTCCAAACAAACCCGGAAAACTAAATCGCTTTGAAGCATTTTATTTTGCAGGGTTTCCGGTCCAAGCCCTTATCCCACGATGAAATGAACTCATCAAATAGTCATCAAATGCAAGATGGCGACTGGTTTTCGCGCAAGTCTGCTACACAGATTAGTCGTCTGCTATCAAAAGTTAGCGGGCCGTCAAATGTTGATGAACCCGTCATCTTGCATTTGATGAATTCATTTGATCGTGGGACACAGGCTCTAGAAAACCTTGTAAACTAAGGAAATTATGGTGCAGTACGCAGTAGTGACTCTCCAAGTTGGCAACACTGTGTTTACTCCCTTTAAATCCATTAAAAATATCGATTTTAGGCGCTTGCAAGCTACCTCACGAAGAATCGATTGTTTTACACACATTTAAATGGAGGAAAAACAGTGTTGCCAACTTTTAAGAATCGTCATTACAGAGACGTGCATTTAACAGACACTTTGGGAACGTATATTCACTCAGCTACGTCTCGCAATCAGTTTCCGGATTTTAATTTCTCTAAATTCTGCCGATCTGGCTAAAATAAGAACGGATCAAATGAAAATTGTTCAACTGACATTGTTGTCAAATAGTGCTATAAATTCAGCACTTCTCTCCATCTAAACCCATGTGAAATATCCACGTTTTATCGCACAATCAGGTAACCTTGCGTTGTAAGACCTCGATCCCCGCAAAAATCGGCAACACGAAGCGTCGACATTTCGTCGCTCCTCTGACGTAAGGACGCATCTGGATTTCTGCATGAGCCCCAGAGAGCATGGATCTATACGTAAACCAGGGCTCTTGTCGAAATTGAGATAGGCCCTTTCGTCAGAGGAGCGAGTGTTTGGAGGAGCGCGTGTACGAACGTCCGATTCACGGCGAGAAATGATGCATGTCGCAATTTTACGGCGAAGCTCTCAATTCGGTCTCGAACAAGCTCAGGACTCGACGCGACGCCTCAAAGCTTCGAGAGAGGAGAGATTGATAGTTTACCCGGAAGCCGCGTGGGTGACGAGTCGAAATTGAGCCGCTCTCAATAGAAAGGACGTGTAAGCTTAGCTATCCTCCTCGGATGAAATAACTTCTTACTTCGTTCAAGAAGAAATATGTAGCTACTTGCGCCTCTGAGGTTGCATTTTAGGGACGGACGATCAAACTTGCTGCGCGTGGAAACGCACCTTCCCAAGTTCCCAGTGAGCGTTAGGGATGCATTTTCAGGATTTCTACAAGTCCGGAATTTCCGGAAAGTACGGACATAATACTGATTTTCTAAGGGCGGTCCGGAAGTACTGAAAAAATGCCGAATTCCGCAAGAAGGTCCGGAATTTTATCATTTTGTTGTCATGTTTGTCGTAAGTTGAGCGGGAAATTCTAATTTTTGAAATTTGCCGAATTGCTTCAATTGGAGGTACTGAAAAAGTACTGAATTTTTCTGTCGAGGAGGTACTGAATTTCTCGGGAATGTACCGTAAAAGTGCTAATTTTTGGCCAGCCTGTTTTAGTAGACACCCTGCCCCATGTCGTCGTCTCCCGCAAGAAGAAACGTATTTCCATTCCAAGGTTGCCAAGTTGACTCAAACAATTAATTCATTTAAGAAAGTTGTACCAATGCAATTTTTATCAAAAATTTCCTTGATTTTCGCACGAAATCCTAGTAAAAATCAGTGAAATTTTCAGTTACCAATGCCCAAAATTTTCCTGGTCAGTACATGCAATTTACGAGGGGAAATCTGGCAACATTGAAATGGATTTACGTTCCTTCGAGAGGGAAACTACGATGTAGGCGCTCTAATAAGAATCCCTATAGTCCAGTCGCGCGGCTCTGCTGCGCGGGCATGACGTCACGTCGCGCGCTGCTTGTGGAAACGTAGCCCTAGACGACCCTTTAAATAATGAGATGCTGCGCAAATAGCCGAATCGCTGAAGCACACCTCCCCTTCAAAACCGATCCCCGTCATGAAACGTCGCTCCTCCGAAACGACTTCATCTCCTTATGGACCCTGTTGTCCGCTTAACTGCGCGCTCGTCGGGGCTCAAGTTAAAATGGATCTAAGCTGCACAGCACAGTGGATCGAGCCAGTAGGATTGGTTGGACAAAATTGTCCAACTTTAAATGCTTCTAACTCCGTTTATAGAAAACTTTGAGGTTCCGAAAGTGGTTTCATTGGTTTTCCGTGAAATTTTCTCCTAGAAGCACTTCTTAAAATTTAAAATTTGACGAAATAAACATCTAAAGTAGTCAGGGTGTCTACCGGTCCCCACAAGTCCCCAATGTCCCCGATTATCCCTGATTTTTGAAGGGTGTCCTCGATATTCCCAAGTTTCTTGTGCAGGTCCCCGAAAAATGACAAAAATCGTCCTAAACACCGAAATTTTCAAATTTTCCTGCCAGCTGCGGCGGTATGACCAGAAGTAAAAATTCTGAAGTGTTGCTTGCAATTCGTATGTTTTCATCGGTTCAACATGACTTGTAAAATTAGTCGCATAAAATAAGCCTTTTTACGCTCTAACTAGCTCCCTTTCTCTTAATATTTCGGGCAAAAAAGTCCCCGATTTTCTTGAAAATACACCCCAAAAAGCCCCTGAAAGTCCCCAATTTTGGTTTTTTATAACTGGTAGACACCCTGGCAGTTTTAGCCAAAAATTAATGTTTGAGCTCTTCCACTGACTCCAGGGTGTTAACGAGTCCGGAATTTCCGGAAAGTCCGGAAATAGTTCTGATTTTTTAAGATTGTTTCGGAAGTACTGAAAAAGTGCGGAAACTCTGTAAGATGGCCTGGAATTTTTCCATTTTTTGTACTTTTCGTCGCATTTTGAGCGAGAAATTCAAATTTTTGAAACTTATCGAATTTCGTCAATCGGAGGTACTGAAAAAGTTCCGAATTTTTCTGTTCAGAAGGTACTGAATTTCTTGGGAATGTACGGAAAAAGTACCGTAAAAATACTGATTTTTGGCTTGCCTGTTATAGTAGACACCCTGGACTCGGTCCACTGTCCGCCGATGATCGAGCCATGAGGAGGCGAGGGGAACGTCGATGGCCGATCCGCGGAACGGAACTGCCGTCGCGATGTGACGTTGGACCTTCATCGTCCCCGAGGAATCACATTCGGGTGATGGGGCGTTGATGTCGTCGCCTCGCTGGCCGAAGAGCGGAACTCCATCCCGAGTTGTATGGACCGCAGGGATTATCTCCAAGTGTGTTTACGCCCTTTTGACGAGTTAAAATCGTGACCGTTTGAAAGACGGAGGGAACGCCCGGAGGCGAAGTTTTTAGACCGCGTCAAGCAGAAAGTAACCAAGCCACGTCAGCTATTGCCAAATTCGATCGGGCAATCCAATTTTCTACATGAAAACGGTTGTGCAGATATTTGTGGAAATTACAGTGAATTTTCTGCATAGTACGAAGAAAATGTTTTAAAATTTTCACCGGAATTCGTACAAACGTTCTCTTGTGAAATATTAAATTTCCCAGTTAAATTTGGCAATAGCTGATGTAGCCTGGTTTCTTTCTGCTGAAAATAGTGCATTTAAGAGACCGCGCTCTGATCATCTAAAAATAGTGTAAACGGGAGAGGTTTGATGTTCGATTCTCACGGCCTTGCATTTTCTCGCCTTTAAGGTTCTTGGAAGGGCTTCATTCGGGTGGAAAGTCGGAAAAGTACCTTAAAGTCCTTGAACCTATGAGTAAAGGGTCAAATTCCTGGAAAACGCAATTTTCGAGCCACGTTTTCGATTCGAACTATCTTTCGATCCAGTCCTTCACCATGGGTAATCTCTCGGATAGATGTTTTCTCACCCCTGCTTGAGTTTTAGCGTTCTGTGTGTGCTACTCGTACCGCGATTTCTCAAGATCAACATTTTTTCTAAAAAGTCCCCGATTGTCCTGAAATAAGAACTCGTAAAGCCCTGTACTTAAGAGCTCTCTTTCAAAGAGGTGAAAAAGGTCTGCTCCATGAACCATCCTTCGTCTTCATTTTAAGTCTCTGTTTTCTCAGGAGGACCAATTTGGTTTATATTCTCATTAAGGGAGGTTCACTAGGAGGTTGGCAAAAATTGTCCTGTTTCTAATGCTGTGGTTAAGGGTTTCTTTGAGCCTCGCTTTATCACAATAAAGCCAAAGAGAAAGGATCTGTTCAAGGAAAGACTTCATGAATGAAACTCCTAAAGGTTGGCCAGAATCCTTCACTTTATTTTTTCGTTAAGCCTATGTCGACCTCTTATACCCAGAGGAGGTATTGTTACCTAGACGACTAAACGCAAACCAAAAATTTCACCATACCACGAAACCTGCCTCGCCTTCATTTCTGAGAGTAGACAATCTCAGTCCTTAAAAGTCGAAACAACCGTACCCCAGAGACCAACCAAGATGCATGCCTAACTCTCTCGCAAGATGTGTATCACTCTTAGCGCATATTTCAGCACGATTATCCGCAGAAGGGAGGGCCTAGTCTCCATATGTCGCCAATGAGTAAACGAAAAATCAGAAACTGAATCAGAGTGTGTGTTTCAGGCACGGTGTTTGTTTTCATCTCACAAACCAGGATGTCTACAAGTCCGGGAAGTACGGAAATGGTACTGATTTTTTAAGGGCGGTCCGGAAGTACTGAAAAAGTACGGAATGCCGCAAGAAGGTCCGGAATTTTTTCATTTTTGTCGCAATTTGAGCGGATAATTCAAATTTTTGAAATTTGCTGAATTTCGTCAATTGGAGGTACTGAAAAAGTACTTAAGTAATTTTTCTGTTGAGGGAGCACTGAATTTCTTGGGAATGTACTGAAAAATTACCGTAAAAGTGCTGATTTTTGGTCAGCCTGTTTTAGTAGACATCCTGCAAACGCAATTTAACGACGGGAAAAGCAACTTGATAAACTCGTGAGTGGGAGCCTCTATGTACTTTACTGCCGCGCTAAGGAAGAACGCCGTATGAACCTTCGGGAGTTGCCAAATTTCCTTTGATAAAACCTGCATTTTTGACAAAGTACATGCATATTTTTCCTTGAAATTTTCAGATATTGTAGATTAAATAGTATCAAAAATTGTCTGAAAATTTGAGAAAATAATATTCACAATTTTCCCAGTAATCTCTGTTTTTATTGAGGGAAACGTGGTAACGTCTGAAGGCTCATACGGCGTTCTTCCTTAGCACGGCAGTTTAAGTCCCTGAGCAGAGGAACATTAATGAAGACACCAAAATCCAGAACAAAACACAAGTAATTGAATAGCGCGAGGGTGAATCACCGTTCAACTCTCATCACTCATCTCTCGCTTCGAGGGCAGAACTCTATCCCTTTGCCTTTCACTCCAACGCTTCATCACGCAGAATTGTTATGATGCCGGCTTCCTTGTCACAACTGAGAATTTCGGGATTCGCAAAATAAATGGATCGCACTCAGCAGAAAGGAACCAAGCCACATCAGCTGTCGCTAAATTTAACTGGGAGATTTGATTTTTTATAGGAGAACGTTTGTAATGATTCCTTTGAAAATTTCAAGGATTTTGCTTCGCACTATGCAGAAAATTGACCGAGATTTTCACAAAAATCCGCACGACCGTTTTCATGAAAAAATTGAACTGCCCAATAAAATTTGGCAATAGGTGACGTGGCTTGGTTCCTTTCTACTTAACGCGATCCAAATGATAAGTTGTGCGTAATCTTGTAACCTAGCACGGGGTCAAGTGCGGGTCGTGCAGATACTTGAAAGTAGTTGAATATATTTGATCCCTCTCTTTACCTTTTTTGTAGGTACTTGAATAAATACTTGAATTTTCAAAAATTGACAAAACACTCTTAAATATTTTTGACAAGAGACCCTAGTACGGAAAATCCGTGATAGATACCACTACTTTAAGGAGCGGTTAACCTACTTACATTTCATCACCCTAAAAACATCGGAAAAGTTCCAATCAGAATTGTGACAGTTTCCAGTTTCAGTTGACAAAATTACCATGAACAACACATGAAAAATAAAATTCCTTCAAGGTCTGTTGGCTGACTTAGCGAAAACGAGTCTTAATGCTACTTACATGGTTACACCCACCTTTAAAAAATAAAATTAATGAAAAAAAAAACTCAAATTTGGAACACAAACTGCTTTTGCACAAAACGATTTAGTCACTTACAATCTTTATATTTCTCAACATTCGAAAACAGTGTTGCCGATATCAGAGAGCACCGTTGTAGCTTTTTTACTGAAATTACTTATTTTTTCCGGAAAAAGGAATTTTGTATTCACTTGCGGCAACACTGCGGAGAGATGCTGCGTGGTCTAAGACGGGGGCGTGAAGTGGAGCCACAAAGGTCAACCTTGAGAGTTACTGCTTTTTGACATCGTGGAGAGAATACTTTCGCACTGAAATCAGTCCTTAGCAAGCTAGATCATAAATCCGAAATAACATGATTAAAAACTCGCTTTGGATCATTCAAAACGAGCTTTTTATGATGGCACTTACTAGTCGATGTCGATACAGTCAAGAGCCGCTTTCTGTATGGTACGATTGTAAGATACGATGCAGTTTAAAGGCAATTGGCATCAGGATTCGAATTGTTTCAGCTTGTCAGGAGGAAAAGGAAAGAAAAGAAAGAGAGAACGGAAAATCATTAGAACCGTAAAGAGTGGCTAGGAGTGTTTCGTAAAAGCAAATAGAGCTTTGATTAAAACAAGTAAACTTTTCTGACGTCAGTGGCATTTGAACTTTTCAGTCATCGAGGGTAAACTCTGGTTGAGGTAATATCTTAAAAGTCCTCGATGTAAAATTTGAGCTTCAGTTGGGAAGGATAACCGAAAAATATCAGCTGTCGCCGAATTTCATGGAGTTTATTTGTTCACGAGGAAATAATTGCATCGATTAGTTTGAAAGTTTCAAGGAATTTTTATTTTGCAACGGAATCCCTGTAGTTTTTAAGAGCATAGTGCTTATGTACAATGGAAAAATCGCACAATTTTTTTTGTTTCATTCATAATTCATTCTCGAAAATCACGTAAATAATGAACATTTTGTCTGTGTTTCCCGTGCGCAACAAACTCTTACAAACTAAAAGGTGTAGGGAAAAGCTGTGATAAAATCTGACAAAGAAACTGTAGACCTTATGTCCCGCTAGAGGATTGCTTAATTGCCGTGGTATTCAAGTTTCAAGAATCGAATGATTTAGTTACTTTTAAAGTTCAGTAACTTTAGTTCAAGTTTGAAGGTACTGTTAGTCAGGGCACTCGATGTCGGCTGCCGTTGTGCGTGCATTTTCTGAAGTTCGTTCACTGGAAGTATCAGCGAGAGTTTCTCTGCTTGTTCTTGCACGGTTCACTGGAAAGAGAGGGTCGAAATCAAGAAATCACTCGTTTCAAAAGTAATATGACATGAGAGGTACGGAATGCCGAAAGTTCGATTCCTTCACCATCTTGCCGAGTTTGTCTCAAACGCGTTGGCGATTCTCGCGAGTTGGCATCAAAGTTTTCCTTAATTGAACGTATTTCTGCCAAACAAAACTATGTGCATTATGATGTGAGCCCTGTTATGCATGTATTCTTATGGGTCTCAGGGCTCATGTCTTAATGGACATAGTTCTATGTGGTAGAAACGCGTCCAATTTAAATCCATGATACGTATCGATTTTTACTGAAGCTAGCTAAACGCTTGTTTTAAATTCTTTTAAACGGGGGAAAAAGGTAAAAGTGCTGCCAAATAGCAAGAATCGGAACTGCTCCAACGGGAGGCAATTGGACCGAATTGTTAAAAGGCAGGGCATGGAAGGACTGTTTTTATTTTTACCAGTCCGTCTTTCGAACCTTTTTACTTCGCCAGTTGTTTCAATTGTTGAAGACGCCTACTGTTTTGATCACTCGATTTTCCCATTTTTTTCGATCATCACCATAGACAAAGCAGACCAGTCTCCCCAAGCCCCCAGACCCAACATCCACTTAAAAAAATATTTTTACAAAGTGAAACACACTGAGAAGACGCAACTTCGGCTCATATGGAACATCAAAGTTATCGGTCTAGATAACCGAAGTATTTATAGGTGGTATGGCAACTTAACGTCGCCTGAAATCGCCGAGAAGAAGAAGAAGTACAAAAAGTTCCGCACAATCCGCATGACGGCTGACCAAAGCTTTGGTTACCTGCGAGCTGATTATTGACATCGATGATAGAGAAATAATTACAAATTGAAAGGCATTTATTACTTGGAATCCTAATTTTCCCCTACAACAATTCTACAATTTTCCTTTTTTGTGCTCTCTCTTGGCAGGACCGTTCCTCACTGTCCGACAACTTTTTCCACTCTCCCATATCTCACTGCTCTCTCTTTTTAATTATTTCGTCGGCTTGGCTTCCGTGAAAAATCGCTTCTCTCTCGCCCCGCTACTGCAAGGGTGCAACTAACGGAGCTGTGCAACAAATTTGTTTAGCTCCGACTTTAGAAGATTTCAATCATCCCTCCTCCCCCCCTTCCCGAGTGTCATTCCTCCCGTCATCTTTCCTCTTCAGTGACTTCATCGCTCATTCGTCTTCTGCCCCTGGCTCAACCCCTCCCAGTTTTCTTGGTGTTTATGTAAGGCTTTGCAGCGTTTTAGGAAACGTGGAAAAAAGTCGCTGACGATCTGAAAACCTCGCAAAAAAGGGATTTCCAAGAATTATCCTTGGATTTAAAAAAAAAACTGGGAAGCTACGCTTCCTGACCTCTTTGCGGTCCGATCCCTAGTAAAAGTGCCTCCCGCCGCTGCGCTAAACGCGGTCCAAATGTATCCTTGCCGAAAATAAATGTTGAATGGTGACACTTCCTTTTGATCAAAATTTGCCGGACCGCCAAATTTTGTCCAGAAGAAGAACGTTGCATGGTGACAAACTGTCATCAAACGGTCTAATTTGATTGAAATTGGTTGGGCATTGCACTCCCTTTTGACCAAAATTTGCCGGACCGCAAAATTTTGTCCGAAAGAAGAACGTTGTATGGTGACTAACTGTCATCAAACGGTCTAATTTGATTGAAATTGGTTGGGAATTGCTCTCCCTTTTGATCAAAATTTGCCGGACTGCCAAATTTTGTCCCAAAGAAGAACGTTGTATGGTGACTAACTGTCATCAAACGGTCTAATTTGATTGAAATTGGTTGGGAATCGCTCTCCCTTTTGATCAAAATTTGCCGGACCGCCAAATTTTGTCCCAAAGAAGAACGTTGCATGGTGACTAACTGTCATCAAACGGTCTAATTTGATCGAAATTGGCCGGGAATTTGATCATCTATCTAGGCCTTATCACGGTATTGTAGTCGAAGAGACCCGCGGAACATACCGGACTAGAGAGGAACTACTCTCCACCACGGTAAACAATAACAACGTATCTACTCAAAGATCCAATCTGAAATTACGCGGTTCGCGAACCGAGGAATCGAACGGCGCTAGCGAGCGGAAATCCCCGGCCAATTGGACGTAACGTTGCCGGGGTCCTGCGATAAAACGTGGGTAATTCACATGGGTTTATATGGGGAAATGTGATATTTTGCGACACTATCTGGCAACAATCCTCTGAGCCTAGTCGAGCCCTAAGAAGGATGTTGTCGAAACCGCCTATCCACCAACGGTGAATCGACGGCGGATGCGCGGTTTCCGAGGCGAGGCGCTATAACTGTACCCGGCGTGTTCGCAACATATGCGGTGGTCGGCGGGAATTGAATATTAATGGATTTCATTATTCCATTATTCGGAGATCGGCCCGGGGGGGGGGGGGGGGGGGGGGCAGGGCGTCCCTGTCGAGCGTCAGCTGCCTCCGTCCATTATCACCCCGGCGGTGTTTGGATTGTCGCGTAATTTTTTCGCGGTCGTCCGCCACGAATAATGGCCCCTGATTCGTCTTCTCCCCGGGCCAGGCGTCTCTTTTTGTCCGCCGTGCTCGCGCCTATCTGCGCGGGGGTTCCCGTCGGAGTTGAGCGGTTCTTGCCCAGCGCGGCAGTTGTGGCCGAAATCGATTCGCCCGAGTGACACGCGGTGGCGCTCCGCCGCGGCGCCCAACGTTGCCACTCGGTGCGGTTAATTACCTTTGTCGAAACGTGCGAAGGGATTTGTTCGGGGATGCAAATTGGACTGCGTTATGCAGTTTGGAACTACAATATTTAGCTCGGTTTAGAAACGACGAATGTGACATGATTATCCCTATGCATATGAGTGTTTTTACGGATGAGCTAGTGCAGGGTGTCTACAATACCGGAATTTCCGGAAATAGTACTGATTTTTTAAGGGCTGTCTTTAAGCACTGAAAAAGTGCGGAAATTCCGCAAAAAGGACCGGAATTTTTCCCGGATTCTTTTAAATTTGTCGCAATGTGAGTTAGAAATTCAAATTTTTGAAATTTGTCGAATTTCGTCAATTGGAGGTACTGAAAAAGTTCTGAATTTTTCCGCTGTGGAGCTACTAAGTTTCTTGGGAATGTACTGAAAAAGTACTGTAAAAGTACTGATTTTTGTCCAGACTGTTTTAGTAGACACCCTGTAGTAGTTGCAGTTCCTTATCATAAAATGTAGTCGAATAGTTCTCAACTGCATGGCCATATTGTGGTAGTGCCTTAAAGATTGCAGAGGTCAATTTTTTTTTTTTTTTTTTTTGGGGGGGGGGGGGTCGGAGGTTTTCAGATTTTCAACTCTTTGAGGAACAATGTGACTTTTATACTTATCCATACATTTAAAAAAATCATTTTGAGGTGACGGCCAGAAAGAGCCAGGCAAAACATTTGTATCCGTTAATGTTCGGGAAACCGACGAGTCACCCTATGGAAATGCAGAATAAAAGTTTTAGAGTTCAGGTGTTTAAATTAAAGTTTTCCCCCTAGGATTCTCTCTCGATTCTTAACGGATGGACAGGAGAGTGAGACCCTTATTCTTCCGTGCTAAGGAAGAACGCCGTATGAGCTTTCAGACGTTGCCAAGTTTCCTTTGATAAAAACCGAATTTACTGGGAAAATTGCGAATTTCGGTTTCCAAAATTTTAAGACGATTTTGTACGCAATTTAATCTAATTCATCTGAAAATTTTGAGAACAAATACACATAGATTTCACCAAAAACACATGTTTTATCCGGGGAAATTTGGCAACTCCCGAATGTTCATACGGTGTTCTTCCTTAGCACAGTATTTGAGTACTTACTCATCAGGTAAACACTCGACTCGATTCACTGGACAACTCCCTAATCCAGCTCACTCGCCACTCCAGAAAAGTATCTCGAATTATCGGTAGGTCTGACAACACTGCCCAGCGTAAATCGTAATCCATGCCTCTCCACGCGCCACACCTGAAAAAAATGAAACTTGCATTTTTCAAGTACCCTCCGCCTGGTTGTCTAATCGACAGTCTTATTTCTAGAATTTTTTTTATGTATATCTGGGATGGGGTGGGCAAAAGAAACGCTCGGAGTGTTGATGTTTCAATCACCATCTCAGCCATTTTTTACCGATTCGTTGAAATCAATCGCGGTGTTTCTCCATCTAAACCTATCTTCGAAAAGATTTTTTTGAAACAAGTAAAATATCATCGGAAATTTTGCACCATTGCATCATGGATACGCTTTTTTTTGACACAAGTACGTGGCCCCATCGAAACTGGGGCGTATTGTTAGAATTGCATGTATAAAGCTCGAACAGATGTACTGCTGTAGTAAGTGTACTCTATAGTTTTGCACATCTACGTTCCTCCATCCCTTCATCCCAGGACCCTTCATCTTTTAAACTCCAACTCTCGTTGAATGATCCCTCAGGGAAATTGTTGAAGCGTTCATCAATACTTAACTCTGTAATCTGAAACTTCTTTTTAAGGGGCGCTTGCACTTAGTTGAAACAAAGGGATGCAATGAATTCGACCAAAAGGTTCCCGCCGTAGCTCAGTTCGTCCCTCTTCTGGCGTTAGGGCGTATCTCATTTCCGCATGATCCACAGAATGCATGGGTTTATATGGAGAATAGGGCTCACGTAGAAATTGAGGCACGCCCTGATGTCAGAGGGGTGACGAGTGGTCTGATCCCTTTTTCATAGAGTACGCACGGCACTTGACCGATTTTTAGAATCTTCAATTTTGCAGGACAGATGGTTTTTTTCCGTAGAGAGAACGACCGCTTTTCGAACACAAACTGTGCGGTATGGTAGCGTAACAAGACGGAAAATAGGATTACGTATAGCACTGTGTCAACAAACAGTGTTTCTATAATTTTTGGTGGCAACATGATCATCCAACAATGAAAAATTCTGACACCTATTAAAGATGATCACGGTGTCAACGAAACTTAAATCCTCCATCTATAACATTTTTCAACTTTAAAGTCTCGTTTTTCTTGTGCTATTTGCTCTAACCCAACTTTACCTTACATAACCTTATGGACCTAGCCCACTTTCAGTAAACTTAACTTTCCCCAGCTTTATACCCAACCTAACTTTAACCGTATCTACCCCCTAACCTAAGCTAACCTAATATATTTATACGTGACCCAAACCTCTCTTATTGACTTAGTTTTTTATTTTTACTTGTAAGGAAGACTTGTTTTTCTGTTTGTTGACACCGTGATCGTTGACACCATTGTCAGGGCCCATTTTTACGTTTTACTGCCTGACCACGACGTCAACAATCGTTGGCTCTATGATCAGATTTTGGGTTTGTTGACACCATTGATCGTTGACAACTTGCAACGTCACCGAAAGGAGTGACATACTGCAGAAATATTGCATTCGATTAGTCAAATTGAACTGGAATTTTGGCCTTTAGTCTTATTTGGCTTTTGTTTAGAGTTTTCGGAGAGATTTTTCACCAATAGACTGCTGAAGTACGATTCTACACGGTTGCATCTCTGTTTTTACGAAAAGAGAAAAGTAGAACTCGTATTCAACCAAACTGTTCGTTTTATCGACGTTTGTTCACATTCTTAGAGGAATCACCTAAAAATATAAAGTAGCGGAGATTTTGAAACACCGTAATCGAGATACGCATTTTTCACTTTGGGCGTCGATCTGGGATACTCTGTATGTTTTAAACACAGATGATGGAGTGAAGGTAAAACGAATGCTGATCTCAACGGCTATCCCAAGTATGTCGCTAAGTACAGTGACGTCCGTGCGGCATTTAATTCTTATCGGATTATTTGCAGTCTTTTGGATTAATTTAGTCACCGCAATCAACACATGGTGCTCCTGTGGGCCGTTATAATGGTAATTTAAATTTTCCTGCCAAATTACCATAAATTAGACAAAAAAAATCGGCCGTGTGCAAGCACACCTGCCCAAGAGAAGGCTCACATCAATCCGTCATTTCCTCGGCGAAAAAACGTAACTACATTTGAACGTTGCCAAATTTCCACTCGCAAATAGAACTTTTGGTAGGACCTGTCATGCATCCATAACTGCAAATTCCATTTATTGTCATACTGATTACACACAAAAATGGGCAAATTTTGAACGGAATTTTTTTTCTAAATCGTATGTATTTTCCGTGAAAGATGTAGATTCGGGTACTCGAACTGAAAATGAAGATGACACCAGGTCCATCATAGAATCGACAGCAAATAAATATTACGATTCATGGAACCGCTGACTTTGACGTTACACGGAATAAATTAAATTGCTGATTTAACAATTCAACTGCTGAAAAAAGTGACTGCAAACTGCAATGTTTCAATGTAAATTTTACAACAAAAAAATGCTTCTTACAATGTTTCAATGTAGATTTTACAACAAAAAAATGCTTCTTGCAATGTTTCAATGTAGATTTTACAACAAAAAATGCTTCTTGCAATGTTTCAATGTAGATTTTACAACAAAAAAATGCTTCTTTAACCACCTTCGTGGTTACATTAGTTTACAATAGTGGTTAAAGTAGCATTTTTTGTTGTAAAATCTACGTTGAAACGTTGCAGTCACTTTTTTTAGTACTTGAATGTTAAATCAGCAATTTAATTTTATCCGTGTAGGTGTTAATTGGACCGAGCTGAGCCGAACAAAACTGCACACGCGTCTTTGAGTATGTTTCTTCTTACCAAATCTTTTGTAAACAATCACTTCATCTTCCTTTCAAAAACACGGCAGATGACGTCATCCAGTGTGTATTTTGAAAGACGATATCTCGACTGCGAATATTGGACGTAGAAACTTACAATCAGCGTTTCCTAATAGTCAAACAGATTGAACCATCGAAACAAGATTGCCTCACATACGGAAACGATCCATTCGATCAAATAACCCAAACTAGCAACCGGGATTCGCTGAACAAGATCACATGATTTCAACCGCGCGGTCGGATCCGAAAACTATCTTAATCCAGGGTTGCACGAGTGAAATGAGAAATATGAACGATTCGAAATTTCAAACATGCGTTTCATGAGGCTATGAAACATTTCATACTCTGTAGTAGCTAAGATATACAATTTTCACTTCAAAAACACAGTCAATGCAAAAGAGGAACGATTTGTTTTTATTTGTGGAAAATGAACAGCAAACACACTTATACTGGTACAGCTATATGTATCATTGTATTCATCTGAATTATATAAACTGCATTTTAATCTTATTGGAGACACATCCTCATATATTTCGCATCTATGTCGTCCATTAATTTTACTGAAATTACTGATTATCTAACGTTAATTTGTGTATTTAATGAAATTATTTAGTTTTTTAAATCGTGTAGAAACATACAAGACATATTCTTGTAGTAGTCACATTTTATTTTTTAAAAAAACACTGGGAAAAAAATACATCGGTTCTAGAGTCCAGACTCTTGAAAACATTGACAAGAAAAAGGACTCTTGATTCAATCAGATTTAAGCGTAAATCAAAAGGAAATCCGCTCAAATTAATAGGCTTGGTTCTTGACCTGATTGAATCAAGAGTATTTTTTCTTGTCGATGTTTTTAAGAGTCTGGACTCTAGATCCAATGTGTCTTTTTTCCCGTGAAAGAAAGAAAAATAAAGCTGAAATTTCCTAACTTGAAATCTCGAAATTTCATTTCTCTTAAATAATTGCAACCGTGCCACCATCTTAAGTGGCCACCCAAGTAAGTGTTTGGACGATGATAACTGAAATCGGCTTAAAGAGTCTGAAGCAACGATCCGCTTTTCGCGCGACGTCTCTGAAGTCTGAATTAATCGCATATTTGCCCCTCTGCTTTGCTAATGCTACGAGCGGATCGGTAAATTTTGATTCGCGTATATGTAAACGCGAAAGTACCTTGCTTACATTGTAAGGTACTTAAAGTCGTGATCTTCGGATACTGCAGTCTGACCTCATTTATCAAGGAGGCTCATTGTCTACATCGCGTTTCGATCTAATTGTGTAGAAGTACGTAACGTCTCACAGGATTCGCCGCGCCTTAAAGGCCCTTTTATGTACCTTTTTATTTTTTTTTTTTTTTAAGTATTCAAGCCTTTGAATATTCTTAAATTTTGGGAACTTGCGCAAGTATAGTCAAAAGTTTGTAGAGCCTCCATTATTTCCACTTTTCCAGTTCCATTTTTTCTGGATATTCTTCATAATTTAGAAAACTGTAAACAACAGTTGGAGAAAAATTATCCTCTAGTTTCCCTTCAAAAAAATCAGTGTTGTAGATTCTGAAACGGCGCAACCTATTGAGTGCCCCTCATTCATGCACCCAGCGTAGCGCCTCAAATCTTATCCGTCGGAAGCCGTCTCCAGTTCCGGCCGACGCGACGCACAGTGCGTCCCTCTGTTGACAAAAATCGAAAATTCACAACTCGACTACTCAATGTTTTTTTTTTTTTTTTTTGAGTTTGTCATCTTGAAGATATTACTGACTCTTAATTTTGGTTCATTTCCAAGTTTTTCGCTCTAAACTACTCCAAATTTGGGTGGAAAGTCGGGAAATGGGTCGAGAATCGTTGGTCCACAAGAAAAACACGGGAAAAAGACGTCAATTTCAAATGAAGATGCCTCGCTTGAAACGCAAAATGCTCTGGGTGGTCGACATTTTCTTAATCCTCAGATATCCAACTCCAATTCTACCCAAAAGATCTTGCGACTTTTGCGACTATCAAGAGATATATGAAGTTAAAGTTTGTGTGTTTCACGTTGCTTGAGTTGTCAACATAGGGCTAATTCGAGGTTGCCAACCTCAAATGAATTTTTCTCGAAAACTGCGCGAAAAAACCGGAGATATAACATTTTCTTATTCCTCGAGTGTCTTACTTTGATAGCGCCGAAGGGTTTTCCTATGTCGGTGCCACTATCTTCATTATTTAAAGTTAAGTGTCTTTTACCGATTTTTGTCCGCATCGTCCACGAGGATGCCGCACTGTGCGACGTCGCGAAGTATCAAGATGACGTCACTATCGAATCCCTGAATTCGGAACTCCTTATCGTCAGCGCGGCGGTGGATCCTGTTTCGCTAATTGAATTAAACTCTGAGACGGCGTGAGGCACACGCTCGCCCCTTGGCAGGTAAGCCGAGACGATGGCAACAAGTGACTGGTGTTGATTGGCGCGTCGTTATCGGAGCATCGAGACACAATTTCCGGAGAATAGTGATGGGGCCATGTGCGGGGGGGGGGGGGGGGGGGGCATAATGGGGAGACGTCGCGTCGTAGCGCGGCGCGGCGTGGGGGACCCGGGATGCAACCACGTCGTCGCGACGAGCCCGGCTGTCAGCTTTCGGGAAAAGTCGGAGTACGCGGTCACTGTCAGAAATTTTGAAATGTCTGCCGGGTGGCATCAGGCCAGCCGTCCCCAAAGCACCTAACGCTCTAAAAAGAGGGGGTCGAGAAAAGCGTTACCCTATTTTGTTTTTATGTGTGAATGGATGCCTACCTCACTAAAGCATTTCAGGGGGGGGGGGGGGTGTCAAAAATACCGAAAAAGTGGGTTACGTAATTTAGGGAAGGCCCCTTAATAACCCCCCTTAAGAGTAGGTGTAACTAAGTTAGGGACCGCGGGAAGGTATAGATCATTGACCCTGAGGAATCATCGGCTCAAAGCCAGGTCCCAAGGAAGTCGAAAATAGAGGTCTTGACTTTCAAAGTTGAGATTTGCGACAAAATTTCGGAATTGGTCTATCGGACATTTGTAATCTAATTCGTTTATTTTTAAACCAGATCTATTTAAAGATATAGTGACCATTGAGAAAGTGTATGCCTTGTTGCACCCTCTTTTTCACGTTCTTTCCGGAGGTGTATAATTTTTTATCCCGAGGTGAATTCGAAATGTCAAATTGATGGATTTCAACGGTCTCTGGTGAGACCAACGAAGAAGTCGATTATCATTGAAAAAAAATGCACAATCGTCGAATATCATTCAACGGTGAATGATATTCGATCGCGATAATTCGACTTATAATATTGAAGTATGGTGGAAAGACCAACGAAATTCGGTCCCTGCCAGTCTGCTGACGTAGCGTTAACGTCACCGTCGCGCGCGTCGGATGACGTTTTAAGAGTCGCTGCGGCCGTCGTAAAACGTTGATAAATCCTCGGAATCACCACTCATCGACGAAAGACGAACGTGATCTCCCGTTCCCACTCCGGGATCCACTTCCGCAACGCCGAATGCAGTGAGAATCGCTTCTAATGACTTTTCACTGCCCCCCCCCCCCCCCCCCCCCCAACCACCATAGCGCCTACATTCTCTCCCGAGCGCGCGTGTGAATCGCGCGCTAATCTCCGGTCTCTCCGACTAATTTATCTCTTGTTTCGTTACCTAATTTTCGCGCCTCCCGGTGGTTGGTGTTGTCCGACGGGGCGGCCGCATCGCTGTGAAAAGACCGGAGAGAGAAAATATCGGGCCATCGTTGACAGACGCCGCAGATCAATGACGTTATTTTTTAACCGAAAATTAAAACTGTCGTGTTACCGAAAGGAGCGAAAATTTCACTTCAAGGATCCCGTCTGTCGGAAATTGTCAAAATTCATCGCAAAGACACCAGAGAGCTGGCAAAGTCAGGAAATACCGAGAAACACCGGGAAACTTTAAAAAGTCAGGGAAAACCTGGAAATGTCAGGGAAAAATTGTTGGATCTTCTTTAATTATTTGCTCAGGAATGGGTTTGACGTTTTTGTGGCATATATTTAATCGTCGTGGAATTTCACCAAAATGTGTATGGGAAATATCAGGGAATTTCATTTTCTAAATTCTGTGGCAACTCTGACTCTCAGAATTTGTTCAAATTATTAAAAATCGACGAATTTTATTTCCAGTTATTTGAAAAGAGCCTTTTTCACTTCATATTAGGCAAGATAGCATGTCGTGTTTGCGTTTTGAGTCGAAACGTTTGAACACAGCATTTACAACGAACTTTTTGGGGTAAGAAATCGGGCACCATTTTACTTATCCCTCGCGACACAAATGGACTTACTTCTGTTTTTTCTGTGACGACGTCAATTTTTGCGCACTCACTGCCTTCTCCGCGGTATCGTTTCTTTTTCCAATGAAGCGAATTTTGCTGTTTGACCTGAATCAGTTAGCTCATTTTAATTAGATGAACAAATTTCAAAGAAAACTAGATTTCAAGGGCCACATAAATTCAGAAAAATCTTTTAATCCGTAGTTAATGAAATCGAGCATTTTCAGTTCATCTCTCAGTGAACCCTGAAAAAAAAACACACACTGGATCTAGAGTCCAGACTCTTAAAAACATCGACAATAAAAAATACTCTTGATTCAATCGGACTTTTGCTTAAATTAAGAACCAAGCCTCTTAATTTGAGCGGATTTCCTTTTGATTTAAGCTTAAATCTGATTGAATCAAGAGTATTTTTTCTTGTCGAGGTTTTTAAGAGTCCGGACTCTAGGTACAATGTGTTTTTTTTTTTTTTCCAGTGAAGGAAAATGCGCCGAATCTAAGGAACGCTTCTAGCAGCGTTACAGTAATTTTAAAACTTCGATCGAGCTCGTGATTGGCGTTACCGCCTCATCGAAAGTCCGAATCGGCTGTTCTTCGCTTTTGTTCAAAATTTCGGGAATAATGTATGGAAAAAACGAATAATGTAAAAATACAGAGTGATCTCTCCGTGATTGCCCAAGGTTCGCCCTACGTTCTACGCGACCCGCGGGTCGCGAAATCAGCAGACATGCTTCACAACTCGGGTCCCCTGACGGCGCAAAGGACATTTTGACTTTCCCCAGTTTGGATTTGTTGGCTGCTCGGCGCATCATTCGATGACATCACACCGATCTTCTATGATTAATCGATTGGTAAATTGAACATTTTAAGCTCAGCTCGGCATCGCCCTCAAGGATTTCAACACCCACGGCTCTCGGATCTCGACGCGAAGTTGTACAATGATTCTAAAATCCTTCGCCTCACTCGACCGAGCGTCATACTGCCGTGCTAAGGAAGAACACCGTATGAACATTCAAGAGTTGCCGCATTTCCTCCGATAAAATTTTTATGTTTGAGAACGGTATGAATATTTTTCCTTTAAATTTTCAGGAATTGTTGGTGAAATTGCGAGCAAAATTATCTGAAAAATTGGAGGGAAAATATCCACAAGTTTACCAGGGAGTTCGTGTTTTATCCAAGGAAATTTGGCAACGCTTGAAGGCTCATACGACGTTTTTCCCCAGCACGGCAGCATACTTCTCTGTTAAGGAAGAACGACGTATGAGCATTCGGGTGTTGCCTCATCTCTGATTAAATATATTTGAGAAAATCTCGTAAGTTTTTTCCCGCTGATTTATTTTAGAGGGGACATCTACGGAGCTTGTTGAGCGTATCGGAAAAATTGCATAATTAACTCATCGTTGTGGATATTAATCCTGACAGCGCGTTGCACGTACTATCGTAAAGGTTTCGTAAGAAAACTCAGAGCGCCTTCACTCCTTTATATATGCAACACGGGCGTCCATTGAGCACGAATAGTTGCTTGCGGTGCGCCTTCATCATCAACCTCGAATGAATAGCGTGTCGCTCGCATTTGGATCGATCACGAGACTTGGTTAGAAATGACGTACTGCAGAACATAAGTTTTCTTCAAAATTTCAAGCAGAACACGTTGAACATATCAAAAATTTTCGTATTTAACTTTTCGTCGCGGATATAAATCCTAACAGCGCGTTGCACGCACCACGCACCATTGTAGGTGGCATTATGAAACTCGAAGCGCCTTCAATCCTTCAAGTATGCAACTTGGGCATCCATCGAGCACGAATAGTTGCTTACAGTGCGCCTTCATCATTAACTGCAAACGAATAGCGTGTCGCTCGTATTAATGGATCACGAGACATGGTTGGAAATGTACGCACCATACCACGCACGATATTATACCTAATCTAGGGTTTCTGAAATTTTTAAAGAGGGATATTCATAATTTCCCTCCAAAATTAATATTTCAACTGGGGTTTCATAACGTTGGAATGCGCTTGCGGCGTTTTTTCTATGCACAGCTACGGGCTGATTATTGAAACTGATAATCAAAACTGTCAACAAAGAAGACAAAAAAATGGAAGTATCCATCGGTTGAAACGGGTGGTTTTTATAGACTATAGGGGGAATGATGGACTAATTACAGGGTTATTTTTTAATCGAAAAAAAATATATATATATTTTGCCTGCAATTTTTACTTTTTTGGTTAAGTATTATCAAACAAAGTTTATTGGACTTAACATTTTAAAACGCAACGACGTTGACATACGTTGAGTTTTCCAAAGCAAAAATAAAGTACGATAGGAAGTCTGCTACGTCGCAAACGGAGATACGTTGTTTCACAGCTTGGCCATCGATATTGGAAACGACGATATTACGGTAATTTAGTACCGCGCGACAATGTTGCCGCAACATTAGCCAGCCGTCGCACAGTGGATCGAGTCAATTAGGGAGGTAGGACATGAAATTTTTGACCAATACTACAAATTTCGATGTTTATTTCGTCAGATTTTAAATTTCAAGGGGTGCTTTCAGAAGAAAATCTCACGAGAAAACCAATGGAACCACTTTTCGAACCTCAAAGTTTCGTATAAATGGAGTTATAAGCGTTTAAAGTTTCCAAATCTTGTCCGATCTTTCCTATCGGCTTGATGTACTGTGCGTCGTGGACGAAAGCATCGTGTACAGCGGGATTTCCGCGGGTGGCGGGGTTAAGGGTATGACGAATAGCGGTCACGGGTCGTTAGCATAAATCGGAGCCGAAACCGCGCATGGACGCGCGGCCTCGGTCGGGTCGGGCGCAGCGTGTTGGGAAGGTGATGGCGTGTTGCCGGCCGGTACGGTTCCGTCTGTCCACCGCACCGACCGTCGAGATCCAGCCGGCTTTAATGGAGCAGTGCAGAGTGCAGATGCAGTTGGAGTCAGGCGCTGAGTCCTTGCAGCAGTCGTGCCAAGGACGAGTTCCCAGTCGCGATTCCCGGCCCCGGCTGCCGACGCGGTGCGAAGCGGAGTCGCCGACCGGGCGACGCGAGTCGCGTCGCGTCGCAGCCGAGTCCATGTCCGCCCTCCAAGGAGCAAGTTGATCGGAAACGCGGATCGCTGCACTGCCATGCTGAGGAAGAACGCCGTATGAGCCTTCAGACGTTGCTAAGTTTCTTTCGTTAAAAACCGAATTTGCTATAGGGCGTCTACAAGTCCGGAAATAGTACTGATTTTTCAAGGGCGGTCCGGAAGTACTTGAAAAAGTGCGAAAATTTTGCAAGGAAGTCCGGAATTTTTTTCATTTTTGTCGCAATTTGAGCGGGAAATTCAAATTTGTGAAATTTTTCGAATTTCGTCAGTTGAATGTATTGCAAAAGTACTGAATTTTCCTGTTGTGGAGGTACTGAATTTCTTGGGAATGTACTGAAAAAGTATACTGGAAAAGTACTGATTTTTGGCCAGCCTGTTTTAGTAGACACCCTGTACTAGGAAAATTGTGAATATTTTCCCCCCAAAAATTCCAGACAATTTTGCACGAAATTTAGTCAAAAATCTCTGCAAATTTCTAAAAAGAAGGTGGGTGAATGTCGTCAAAAAGACACGTTTTATCTAGGGAAATTTGGCAACTCTCGAATGTTCATACGGCGTTCTTCCTTAGCACGGCAGTGCAGGAGCCGGAGATGGTCCAGCTCCAGCTTGAGCTCAAGACACCGCCCGGAAAAAATATGTAGGAAAATCACGGAAAAGGTCTCTTGCACTTTTTTTTAAAAATTCATTTTCGTAAAATACACCAAACACGAGGAAACCCGTCTCTTACCTTTTTTTCATTTAATCAAATTTTAGGTGGGAAAACGCTCTCCAAAGTTGCCGTACGTTCAACTCCATTTCAAACGGAAAAATATCGCGCCAACAGATTTCGTGACGTCACAAGAATCATTGACCGCCGTGATCCTTTCACCTGCGAGTATTTATTTATATAAATATCGGTCGTTCAACAGTCATGATACATTAGATTCACGACGGTTGAAACCATGGGTGGTCTCCTTATATGACGTCATAAGGAGAAAGCCAATGAGATATGTTCCTCTCATCCCCACAACTTTAAGTTCATTTTTGTCGGTCAAAAAAGCTGTTTCCAGCTTTTTTGCGCACGGAAACGTGCTCTTCACTAAAAGTTTCGTCGGAAATAATTTTTTTATTAAGGAATTCCAGGATCATGCAACAGCCCGATTGAGAATAGACCACTAACACTCGACAAGGTGCATTTAGCATTATGATTTTATCTTTCCTCATGAAAACGCACGTAAAGCATGGATTTGCACAACGGAAATAGAGATGTTGGGTGCTTGAAGGGCATTTCTTGGTTGCGGTATTCCGGAATCTTCACCGCTAATTTATATTTTAGAGAGGTAACTAAAGGGTGGATTTTCTGAAATGTTTAGTTTTTAGAATATGCTAAGAAAATAAAGAAAATTCAGTGAACGTTTTAACGAACTCCATGCATTTGCTTTTATTATAGTGGATGAAACGCTCACGGAAATTCTGAGAAATCGCAATTAAGAAATGCCCTTTCAGCACCCCACGCCTCAATTACCCAAGTTGACCCCTAACCGCACGATATTAACGTTTTTCGATGCGTAAATTCAAACTTCCCGTTCATAGAAAAAACAATCAATTTGACAGGGTTGCCAAAGCCAGGAAATATCGGGAAATGTCAGGGAATTTTAAAAATCCAAAGAAAACCTGGAAATGTCAAGAAAAACACGAAAGTGTGAGGAAAAACTTGTTACGTCATCCTCTTTTGCTCTCTAAAATGGTTTTGAGGATAGCCTTGGTTCCTAAATCGAACGATCATCATCGAAGAATATCGGACATATTGGCTGGGATTCATGAGGGAATGAGGGAATGAAGAATAACGAAAAGGTGTGGAAGAAATTTTGCAGACCCAAAGAATTCGCGGAAAACTAGAGAAGCATAATTACAGAAGATACAATGAGATATACGATAAATACAGAATGGTCGTCTTGCCAAATTTTGGAGCGGAGGACGTGTTGAGAGTATGCCAATTTCTCTCAAACTTCTCTAACGGACATTAACCCAATTTCCTTTGCTAGGTAATTGCTTCATCATTGTCCGTCGTAGATTAAATCTTCCATATCCAAATAGCTCTGAACAAGTAAGCTTTGCTCGCTTTCCAAAGGGCCACCCCTAAATTTTCGTCATCGAAAGAGCTACAGATATGCTGCTCTATTGGGTCATTCTATCTCAGAGGCGGCGTCCTTTGTTTTCCTGTGAATTCTGGACAAGTTTGTGGTACTTTTCTCCAGTGAACAGTAGACAAGACCCGCAAACATTGCAATTTCTCAGGAGGTACATCTTGGACAAGTGTCCGAAGAAACCGCTGATCGTCCAGGAGGACACGATAGTGACAACGTGTTATACACAATTGAACAACTGTGTGACGTTGAAATGAGAATAGGAAGCGCGTCATTGTCATATCGTGCAACAAAATCCGTAAATTTTGAGTTGATTTATTTGATGAGCTCGTGTAAGTTCCTGAACGAGGCGACAACGTTGGGGAAGCGGAGACGTGCAGACTTGCAGCGACCAGCCGGCTGACCAGTGGCTCTGACTAGTCACCAATGAGTTGTCAGTCCGCGATCCAGGAAAGTTGAAAAGAAATAGAGTTCCCGATGTGCGCTTTTACATTGTTGCGAAACGCACTAGTGCCCCTCCCCCCTCCCCGAATACTTTTAAGGGTTATGGACGATGTAAACAAGTGGGAAAATATGGACGGGATAGTATATTTTGACCGATATGAGGAAGTCAGCTCATTTTTACGGTCCCGCGAAAATCGGGAGGGTTTTTCCTGGTTTGCTGCGCCAAATATCTCACTTTCGCTGTTTAGGTGTGTAGTACCTCAAACAGGGGTAAAATTTTGTTGTTGTTCGTAGAAAAGAAAATTCGGTTACTACAGCAGCCAAGCTGCAGGGGGCTACAATGATTTGCCACCGCAAAAAGTATAAAATACGGAAGAAAAAATTCTATGATTTCGACGAACTCTAAGGTACTACTCAAAGGTAGAATGTACCCAACTCGTTCGACATTTTCTTTTGTATTTGGAATTTTTTGCAGTAATGAATCATTGTGATCCCTTTGAAGGATACATTTCCGAAGTTATTATCCGCTGAACGATACTCGAGGTTTGCAAAAATCGTCCTTTTCATGATGCTACGTTAAGAGTCTCCCTGAAGCTCCATTCATCACAATGTAAACTATAATGGAGCTTTCCTAAGGAAAATTGCCGTTTCAGGAACGACTATGAACACAGCCTTATGAATAGTTTCCGCACACCGGCTCAGGTTGGCCGACTCTTCAAGTAAATCGTTCCGAATTCGTCGAAAATCGTTCACTTCTCGCTTGTTACGATCAAGTTTACTACCTCAAGCGAATTCTTTACCGTCAAGTTCGAATTGTGGCCTCACTGCCGATTTGTGCACGGTTACTGCCGATTTCGCGCCAACACGTGTTAGACGGCCATTGATTTTAAGTCAAATTGGCAGACAGGGGGCCTCGCGGTCTGTGGGAAATCCGCCGATTTTTACCTTAAATTTAAGCGCGCAACGTGCACATTGCAGTCGAGGCTCTGTGGTGCGGCTCATTAAATTCTATAAAAAATGTTGTCCAGCTGGCTGATTGTCGAAATTGATAGACAAAGCGATAGACAAAGAAGACAAAGGGAAATTAGAGCGAACCTGAGGGCTGAAAGGTTGATTATTTAGGACGTAAGGGGAAAACGATGAACTTACCACAGGTTCTATGGTAGGTTGCCGTCAGCAAGTCTATTACTTACCTCCTTTTGTCCATTGCAACTACCCGCTTCTCCAACAGGATCGCTCCAGTTACCCACTGTCCGCTTTGTCAACTTTGTCTATCAATTTCAATAATCAACGCGCAGGTCGTGTGTACGACCATTGCCGCTTTTGCCCCCTTTTCCCCTCAATTTTCCAGCCTTAGGATAACGAAGAAGCCTTATGGTGACGGCCTTAGATCTATGGGCCGAGGGATTTTAATTATTTACGATCCTTGTGCCTAACGTAGCGCCTCCAAAGTAGCGCGCATTAAGAAATGAACCAAGTTCTTTCTAGATGTACGTCGATTCCAGTGGCGTGGCGTGCTTTGCGATATATCGATCAATCTACCGTTTAAACCTATGGAAAAAATCGATTAAGAGGGTGTTCGCAACGAACACCGTACTAATCGATCCTTTACCACAGCTTTAAATGGGGAAATATCGATAATCGACCATTCACGCCACGCCACCGGTCGATTCCCGGACGAAGGAACGTAACTCTATTCCAACGTCGCAAAATTGACTGAAACAAGTGATTTTTTACCAACATGCACCTGTGAAATTTTTGTCCGAAATCGTTGTGGGTTTTGCATGAGATCCTAAGCAAAATCAGGAACATTTTCAGCTAGAAATTCCCAAGATTCTCCCGGTAAAAATACAATTTTCGAGGTGAAATTCCTCGCCTCCGGCACGAAGAAAGGTAACTTCATTCCAAGGCTGCAAAATTCCCTCAAACGATTCAATTTTTTTACGAGAATGTACTTAAATAATTTGTGTCCAAGATATTTATGATTTCTGCACAAGATCGGCAGAAAACCAGGGAAATTTCTTAGCTAGGAATAGCCACGATTCTTCTGGAAAATTGCAATGTGCGAGGAGAAATTTAGCAACATTGATATGTAGTTACGTTCTTTCTTGACGCATAGGGTGTCTACAAATCCGGAAAGTTCGGAAATAGTACTGATTTTATAAGGGCGGTCCGGAAGTACTGAAAAAGTGCAGAAATTCCGTCAGAAGGTCCGGAATTTTTCATTTTTGTCGTAAGCTGTAGAGAAATTCAATGTTTTGAAATTTTTTTCGAGTTTCGTCAAGTGGAGGTACTGAAAAAGTACTGAATTTTTTCGTTGAGGAGGTACTGACTTTACCGGGAATGTACTGTAAAAGCACTGATTTCTGGCCAGCCTGTTTTAGTTAGAGTCCCTCTATACTGAGAGTCAAGACAACACCCCCTCATGGAGTCACAAACGGGAACTAAAGATTACAGAATTTGAACGTTATTTGTAATCTTTGATCGGCCCATTCTCAAATTCCTTTCTCCGTTCCCTCTCTCATTCCGTTTGTTCCTTGCCAAACCCGTAATTCCCTGGTCCATTACAGATTATAATCTTTGCAATCGGTAAAAATGTAATCTTTATTCCCGTTTGTGACACTGTGAAGGCCTAAAATACGGGAACCAATCAGAAATGGATTCACATCGTCTTGACTCTCAGTATAAAGGGACTCTAGTTTTAGTAGGCTCCCTGTTACGGAAACGACGAATTTCGCAACATCAAAGTATAGTTAGGTCCTTTGGTGAAGGAATGACGGTATGTGATTTTCCTGCTTTTCTGCGGGCGTTTTTTCGTTGGTCGTTAACAAGGAGCGATTGTCATGGGTGCCGCAAGCGATGGAAACAATGCCCCGGTTACGGCAACGCGGCTTGGCGCCCGGCGCGGCCGCGGCCTTATGTTATGTATTTATGATCCGTGTAGATCAGTACCGGCCGACCTTACTCGTTTATGTCACGCCAAGCCACACGGCGGAGCAACCCGCGTTTTCGGCACGATCCATCGTCTCCGATCCGCTTTTCGAGTTTTCGCCACCGCCGCCGCCAAATTGCCGTCCGACCCTAACAACGTATCCGCAGGAATGGATCCTTTATTTCGAAAAAAGTCGGGAAGAAAAAATCCAAAACACGATAAAAAAAACTATTCGGAAATAATAATTACCACAGTCAGAAAAAACCGGGAAACGTCAGGGAATTTTAAAAAGGCCAGGGAAAACCTGGAAATGACAGGGTAAATGAAGAAAATGTGAAAAGAAAACAGTTAAGCCACCCTTATCCCTTATTTGTTCTCTAGAATAGATGAAAAATTTCGAACAATAAATTTTCCTAAAAACTATTTAATATTATGTCTTATGAACCATCTGGCATATCTTCGACTGTCAGGGAATTCTACCAAAATGTGCCAGGGAAATCAGGAAAATGCCAGGGAAATTCAGTTTCTAAATTCTGTGGCAATCCTGAAACGACTATAGGGCCATGTCTGAATTTGAGCCATTGTCACATCAGTGGATCGAATCAATCAGAGAGGTCGGACATCAAATTTTGGACTAAAACTGCAAATTTTGATGTTTATTTCGTCTTGAAGAAAATTTCACGAGAAAACCGATGGAACCACTTTTAGAACCTCAAACGGTATAAACGGAGTTATAAGCGTTTAAAGTTTCCAAATTTTGTCCGACCTTTTTTATTGACTCGATTCACTGTGTGCCGCCCCGAGACAGCTAGAATTTTGCCTCCCACGTAGACAACCAGGGTTGCCAGCGGTCTGGAAAACCGAGAAAATCGGGGAAAGTCAAGGGATTTGTAACGACCAGGAAAATTCAGGCAATTCGTGGGAAAAGTTAGGGAATTGCTGACACTTCTACTAATCACTGAATCATGTCACTGAACGTCCAACTGTTTACCTTTTCTGGTTATTTTTAGGGCTTGTCGTCTTTTACCAGCTACTGGATGTCTTTTCTGATAATTTGATTCCTAAATAAGGTAATTCTGTCCAAAGTTTTACAGGGTTGCCACAGTCAGGGAATACCGGGAAATGTCAGGGAAAATTTGTTGAATCACTTTTATTTGCTCTCTAGAATGGGTTTGAGATTTCGAACAACAAATTTTGCCTGAAAACTATTCTCAATTATGCCTTCTTAACCATCCGTCACATCTTCAGTTGCCAGGAAATTCCACCAAAATGTGTCAGGGAAATCAGAGAAATGTCAGGGAATTTCATTTTCTAAATTCTGTGGCAATCCTGGCAGCGTATTTAAAAAGTGGTGAGAATTTTGAACGAAGGCAAGGAAAAAATCAGGGAGTTCGAAATTTTTGGAGTCAGGAAAAAGCAAAAATAGTCAGGGAAAAGTCAAGGAATTTGAAGGTGAAGAAAGTATGACAACCCTGATAAGGGTTCTAGCGGGAAAACTTACGAAGAGTCACCAGAGGGCCTCTTCTGGTTAATAATTTTATTTCTCTACCCATAGGGAGATGAAAAACGGGTTCTTTCTTAAAAGCACCCTGCGCAAAATTGGATGAACCTGACCCATTTTAAATGTCGCAGCGTGGAAACGATGCAACGCGGCGATAAGTCGGCAAGTTGCAAGTTGAGCTTGTCCGAGGTGCCCGCGACTCCTCATAACTTTCCTCCGGTAAAGTCGAACACTACTCCTCGAGATAAAACCACCACGATAGTCAGCCAACCCGCGAAGACAACTGGAGGCTTCGCGTAACTTTTAATTTTATTTATAGTCTCCTCTTAAACTCACTCCACTCTGAAGAAAGAACGTTTAATTCATATTACGATCAAGGGGAGTTTAAAGAGACTCCGTGTTAGAAAACGGGCGATGACATGATCAAACTGGACATGACTGCATTTCACGTTGTCTGATTTGTTCTCTTGTTTTAGTTTCTCCATGAAAAAAGGACCGTCCGTAAATGACGTGCTTAGGGTTGCGTATGACTATCTATACCTAAGACACCCCTGTGAATGAAGGCAGAAGGGGGAGAGGGGATCTGGCAAGGAGGGAGGGAGGGGTAAAAAAATCGGGAAAAGTGCCTAACGTCATACAATTTTACGAACGGTCCACAACCTGAGTAACCATGCCTTATAGCACTTTCTCTGAATATTTTGTTAATCACTCGAAATATATGCTCGAAATTTCACGGTCTTCGGTTATAAGTAAATCCGAAAATTCCCTCTAAGAAAACATAACCAGCATTAGCAGAAAGACAAATTTTGGAAGCCTCAGTGCACCGATTGACAACACGGTCCATCCGATTTTAACAAATTTTCATGCTACTGCACAGTTGTCACGCTGTTTCATTGTCGCCTGTTCTTTGGGTCTCAGAGACTTCATGTAGTCATTGAGTTGTTATTGTTTATATCTCGTCTGACATTGACTGCGATCACACTTTCCATTCATCAGCTGGACATTGTCTTCGATGTAGACTCTATCATTGATAAGTCATTTCATTTTTTGAGTAAACATTGCGCAGCTAACTAACATGGAAAAAATAGAAAAACTCGTCCTCGTAAATAGTCTAACAAAGCCATCCTCGTCCATCATCGGAAAATTATCCCATCAGAACCTGATATTGGACTACATTTGGAATTCCTCAGTGGCGAAATGTAAAGTAGGTTAAAGTCAACTCTGCAACTTATGATCGAATACATACACTTTTTCGAGACACACACACTTCGAGGACCAGCAATGGTGCGATACCTTCAAGAAATCGGTGCATTTTCCGAAAAATTGAAAATGTAATAAAAATCAGTAAAACATTTTGGATCCTCGTAGTACCGCGCTGCGGGTGAAGCGTTGAATGTCTCTAGCATCAAAACGCCTTCGCTTCCGTGCGTATGCAACACGGACCTCCTTGGAGTTCGAATAGTTGTATCCATGTTACAATACAATCGGTCACATACGATACTAACTGAGGGCGCTTTGCTTGTTTCTCCCACACATTAACTTAATTCCAGCGTTGCCTATTGTACCGCTTAATTAAACTATCACTGATTTTCATCCCGACATCTTCAATGTTTCGAAAGATGCATTGATTTGTTAAAGGCATCCTAACGTTGGCGGTCCTTGAAATCGCGAAAAAATGTAAGTATCTGAGCATAATTTCAGTGGCGAGGCGTGAATGATCGATTATCGATATACCCCCATTTGAAGCTATGTTGAAGAATCGATTATTAAGGTGTTCGTTGCGAACGCCCTGTTTATCGATACCTCCTTTTCCATAGGTTTAAATGGCAGATCAATCGATATATCGCAAAGCACGCCTCGCCACTACATAATTTGTATGGTTTCCTTTAACCTGCTTTAACGAGTAGTCCAAGTAGTCCTTTGTTAGAGTACACCCCCCCCCCTCCCCCCGTCGAAGGTATACCTTTGACGCACCAGTGCGAAACTTACGTATAACAATCGCACGGAACTCGTATCACTATAAAAATCTCTCCGGTTTTGCGCTTTAGTACATTTGGACTGCATTTTTCAATTTGGAACTATACATTCTGGCTCTTCTGGAAAAACATTTATGTGTATAGGGAAACTAATGGCACATACGTCGCTTTTAAACCAGGCTAGAATTCATAGTTCCAAATTGCAAAATGTAGTCCATTTGCCCTCTTGGGATTTTACCCTTTGGGGAGACTCATTATTAAGATAGTCTCGAAGCGCATCCTAAAATTCTGACCGAGTATGCCCCAAAGGTATCCGTGTGTCGCCGTGGGTCGATTGTTGAATCGACATAGAGACCTTGATCGATAGATAGCATTGATATTATAGGCTTTGATCAAGTTCATGTCGTATCGATTCAACAATCCAGGCGCAGCTCTTCCTGAAAGTAATTAGCCTGCGCGTCAAGAGATAACGTCATGCACCGCGTGGAGTATTTAGAATCTCGGTGCTTTAGTCTCAAATGATGTGTGTGCGAATCGATTAAGGAGCAAAATATGGAACGAATAATGAAAGGGGACCCGGGGTAGAGGAGGGGGATATCATTTGGAGCCGGGGTCGGTCGGAAGTTAAGCACCGATCGTCAAGCGACGTTGCCGAAAGCAAGGATTAACTTTTTATTTTAGAATAGAAATAGACGCACTTAGAGTCCCTCTATACTGAGAGTCAAGACAATTTGAATCCATTTCTGATTGGTTCCCGTATTTTAGGCCTCCATAGTGTCACAAACGGGAATAAAGATTACATTTTCACCAATTGCAAAGATTATAATCTGGAATAGACCAGGGAATTACGGGTTCGGCAAGGAACAAACGGAATGAGAGGAGGAACGGAGAAAGGCATTTGAGAATGGGCCGATCAAAGATTACGAAAAACGTTCAATTTCTGTAATCTTTATTCCCGTTTGTGACATCCATGAGCCGAATTGTCTTGACTCTCAGTATAAAGGGACTCTAGACGCACTCTATGCAATGAGCACCTCTCTGATGTGCTATTCTGATAACACGAAGAAAAAGTGTTAGGGTTTATCCCCTAAAATTGTGGTAGTACCCCACTTTGTTGGATGATATGGGCATTTCCGATTAATCATGGTAGTACCGCAACGTTTGGGTTAGTCGCCCAATTTATTAAGGTACTACCACAATTATGGGGTCACAACCACAATTATGGGGTCACAACCACAATTATGGGGGCACTACCACAATTATGGGGGTACTACCACAATTAATTGGAAACGTCCAACAACCTGTTTTTCCAAGACAATTCTGCAACTCCGAACATATTTTTCAGCAACTCCAATAACCTTTTTAAATGGTAAAATAATCTTTCCCCAGGAAATGAAGAACTTCACACCCGCAGCAATGGGCACTATCGCTGCCATGGTAAAACGCTGCGTGAACATCCAGGCGTTGTCTTCCTGTTGATAAGGACAGAATTTTCTTGATAGTTGTTATTTATTTCTTTCCAAGATGTTCAGAATTTTTTGCCAGCGTAGTCTAATTTGTATGAAAATTTGGGAGAAAAGTGTCCATTTAATTTTTATTAAAAGCGCAGATGTTATCAAAAAATTTTTGCCCACGCACAAATACTCATACGACGTTTTTTGGACAACGTCGGTTGATGTTCTCAGCTCCAACGTTGCCAGGCTGGTGAGGTTATCTCGGATTCTTCTCCGCAGACTGGTAGGACGTAGGAATTCGGTTCCTCCAGTCCTCACCTGCACAACTCGGCAGCAAGGATTGGTCTCTCAGAGGCGCATCACCCACCTGATTCTGCAACGTGCACACCCTCCCTACCGCCACTTAATCCATTATTCATAGCTTTTGCAAATTTCCTCGAAGTTGAAGCTTTTGACATTTGTCAGTCGATCTTTCGACACCTGTACCTGCGTTTTTACACGCCGCGGTGCATCGTCGGAAAGTTCGACATGCCGCCGCGCGTATTTTCGGCCTATTTTGTACAGGGTGACAAGTTCTTGAAAATTTTGAAAATTTTACTGAATTTTCAACCATTTATCATTGAATTATTTTATGGAATCGGGGATAACCTGAAAATTGCGTAATAGAATTCGCGACAAATGTTTTTATTTTGGAACTTAATTCGTGGGACTATCAAATTTTTACTTTTCTGTTTCCAAATGATAGGAACTCGGAAGAACATTCTGATAAAGTTTTGACCGCTTTAATCAGCACCGAGTGTTCTCAATTTAGGCATTAATGTTTTGGCTGCGTTTTAACACGCAAACGCTCAACAACCGCGCGCAAAGTGTCAGAGAACTTTGAAAAAAAAGAAGAAAATTAGTAATCTGCCTGAGCTTTTTGTATGAAACTGTAAGAAAATTAAAAGGACAAAAAAATTAGTTATTCTGTTTTCTGGATCTGTTTCACAAACTGATGTCCTATGTTTGGAACGTCCTATGTTCTATGTTTTTATGCTATCCCTAAAAATAGAAAAACCTCTACATTGTTTGATTTTCCTATTTGTTTCAGATCACTCACCATGCCATGATGTACGAAATGAATGAACCGCTCAACGACAACATGAAGTTTCCCCCGCTTCTGCCAGGTAAGCGCTCTCAAAACACATTTTCTCTTCCGTATAGTTATATTGAAAAATCTAAAGAAGGTGGTCTCCTCTTAAGTGCGACTCCGGAAATATTCAGTAACCGAAAGTTTTTCCTTCGTCGACATTTTTTTAATTGGCCTCAGAGTCCTTGGTAAAAATTGGCAGTAGAATCTGTGTTCCAAAATACCATAGACCTAAAGCCGGCTGTAAGATTTCCAATAGCTTCGTAGCCGGCTGTACAATTTCTTTTAGCCTTTTATAGCCGATGGCGATTAAGCAACAACCAGACGATAAAGTTAATGCTAAACGTTACAAAATACGGAAACTAGGACTTAGTTAGTTTTTGGACTACCGCTCTCTTTTTGTGCCGTAGTATCTTGATTTATTTTGCGAGGAAAGCTCCGTACTTTTGAAGGATGCCTGTCATTCTTAATATGTTGGAGCGCCTTCAATTTCTTATGATACTGTGCAATACCTCTGGTGTGAAATAGTTGCTTCAGACGCCGTGGCACGCTGCGGCGCGCACTGAGAAAAAACTATGGCTTATAAACCTATTAGAGGTAAATATGGAACACCACTAATAGTAGTACCTCTACATATAATAATAGCACATATACCTTAGTTATGGTACGGGGTACCTTAATTAGGTACAGAGACCTTAGTATGGTTCACAGACCGAGAATCATTAGTTTATTTACGACTATTATAGGTGTTCCATATTTACCTCTAATAGGTTTATAAACCATAGTTTTTTCTCAGTGCGGCGGGCGGGCAGAGAGCGCGAAACGCGCATTGGCGCCTTCAAACCTAACAGGGATACTTCACGCATTGCGCAATGCGTGAAGTATCCCTGTTAGGTTTGTAGGCGCCAGTGCGTCGCCGCTCCGCTTTGTGTTAGGCTCTAATATTTAGTCTCGCGGAGTCACCGTTTTTTAACTCATGATTTTGAAATGTCTGCACACTCTGTATGGATTATTCTCATTTTAATTGATGAATAAAAAAATGTTTTAAAGGAAAATATAATGTGTGTTCTGTAAATATTAAGGTAGTTCCGTATCAAACTTAATGATTTCCAAAGCACACGAATTTCTACACAATTTCTTATAGCTTTTAATAGCCAATGGCGATAAAGTGTAAAGCCGGGCGATAGGAACTATAGCCCGACTGTATACTTTTTCATAGCTTCGTATAGCCCGGCTATATGATTTGCTCCACTTTCTACAGCCAGCTATATGATTTTCAATAGCCTTCTTTAGTCGGATTTAAGAACTCCTATGGTATTTTGAAACGCAGCTCCTATCGCCAATTTTTACCAGGGGTCCGCAGTCAAAGTGCGGTTCTTTCAAATTCGTTCGAATATCTTCATTGAGAGAAATTTCAACATCAAAGTTTGGTTAATACGGGAAGTAAAACGCACAAAATAACCCTAGCCTTCAGTTGACAATTTCAAAATGAAGTGCCTCCTAGTTTTCTGAAGAAATTTAATAAAAAAAAAAACGAGTGGTGAAGAATACCAACGCCGCAATCGGAGGAATACACTTCCCCAGGCTCTCCATTATTTTCTGCGCTAAATCCACGGCAAACTGTTCCAAAATCAACACAAAGGTTGCGTTGGTTCGTGTTTCACTACCTATATTAACCAAAAGTAACACAAGAACACAAATATTTCTATCCGTGTTGGTGTTAGTTCACTTTCGCTGAGGATTCACATTAAAATAAATTATTGTTAGGAATGGAACGCGCGGAAAGCTGAGTTTTCGTTTGCATTTCGCCGCAAAACGTGAAAGAAAGGAACAACCGTCTTTGGGGAAATTTGTTGAGCAAATCGTCTTTCCGCTGCAAGCTTCACTCTGCAGTCTGCCCTGCATTCTCGCCAATTAGAACGTGCTCGGCTCATGGCAGAGGAACTGAAAATATACATACTTTGGGTTAATCTTTTAAAATTGGATGTAGCTCCATTCGTCTCGACTCTTTCAACCCCCACGCCTCGATGCTGTATCACGTGCACTCGCCTTTTGTAATAGTACTTACACGTCGAGATGAACCCTATCGGCTGTATAACTTGATCCTCTCCGAGGCTGAAGTGAAAGTTGAACTACTCCCTTACGCTTTAAGTCTTATGCCGTCAGCGTGGTTTACAATAATCCCGAGGGAGGACGTCGCTGCTCCCGTCTCTGGAACTCGTGCGAGACACGTGTATTGAAGTACATCGCGGGGTAATTTTTTAACATTTTATTTTTCGTAGCCGAGTTGCCATGTTTAAAAGGAAGAGACGGAATTCGCGCGTTTCTTCCAGATCGCAAACTTAACGTGGGTCGTGGACTCAGCGCGCGAAGAATGTGTCAGCTCCCCGAGGGCCTTCAAACCTGCGGGCTGATTCTTGGAATGGACCACTAGACAAGGTACGAATTTCAGCACTCTGATATATGATCCGTAACCAAAATTTCACGTAGAGCACGATGCGCACAATGAAAATTATCGAAATCAACTCCTCACAACGATATTTAATGATTCTTGATGCGTGAATTCAAACCACCGGCTCATGAAAACTCAATGCTCTACGTGATTCACATCGCGCGCTAAACGTTATCATGACAGTCTCTGCGCGATGTAAAAATCTGGCAACCTCAATCTTGACGCTTTGGCTCAGCTATAGCAAATTGCCTATAGTTCGAACAACACATGGTGGGAAATGAATATTGCTCGATTAAGAAACTTGCTGAGACCGTTGTCTTGCGCGATTTGACTCACGTAGAGCTTTGAGTTTCTTGTGAGCGGGCAGTTCAAATTCCTCGTAACCAATGTGAAATGAAAAGGTTAATATCTTCGTTAGGAGTTGGTTTCAGTAATTTTCGTTGCGCAAATCGTGTTCTACGTGAAATTTTGGTTTAGAAACATGTACCGGAATGCTTCAATTCGTACCTTGTCTAGTGATCCATTGATAGACAAAGCGACAGATATAGAAGACAGGGAGGAATCCTATCGGTTATAACGGGTGGCTGTATTAGACCTAAAAGCGTAAATGACGGACTAACTCTTAGGTCCTTATAGATTGCCGTTATTTAGTCTATTACATACCGTGTTTGTCCATTGCAACCGTACGTTTCCAATTTTCCACCAACAGGATCGCTCGATTATCTTTTATCTACATTGTCTATCGCTTTGTCCATCAATTTCAACAATCAACCTGCTGTGGTTTGACCGTCAGAATTTTTTCATGTTCAGGAGTATGATACTACCAAACCCAAAGTAAATTGACGATAGCCTCCATAGGGTTTGAAAACCTAGAAAACTAATCAAAGATTGCCCTTAAAATACCCGGTATAGAAATTTTATGAAAAGGACCGGGGGAAATTGTTGGGTCACCTGTTTTTGCTGTCTTGAATGGGTTCGACGTTTCGAACAGCACATTTTGTCTGAAAACTATTTCTCATGTCTTATTAACCATCTGGCATATCTTCATAATAGAGAATTTGCAGGTGTCCGAAATTTTGACAATTTCATCCTTAAAATGATACTGCTAGGAAAACTAAGTACGAGGATATCCTTGCTTTCTAAATTGGACAATTATTGGAGGAACTATGACAAAATAACCTAAGCAGCTAAAATAAATGTGTTCAAATGGAAAATACCGCCAGATGACGTCATGAGGCGGCACATTTTCTCACTTTTAAATCCATTTTTCTCCAATTTCCCATGCCAGAAAAAAATTATGGAAAATATTGCGGACCCATCTCATTAGGCACTCTCAAATGAAGCAATAAAATTTTTGTCTGCAAATTCTACATTGCCAGGGAATTTCACCAAACCGTGTCCGGGAAATGAAGGAAATATCGGGAATTTCATGTGGCAACCCCAATAAAAGAATATCTCCGTTAAATCTTTTTTCGGTCAGCTTGTCAACCACCGACCGGAAACGTTTCAATTTTTTATCCGAAGACTGCATGCTCGAGATGAATAGTCGGATGCGATTCGGAGTCACCAGAAAACGCGCCCGCTTTCGCGGCGGCGCACAGTGGATCGAGTCAATGGAAAAGGTCGGACAAAATTTGGAAACTTTAAAAGCTTATAACTCTGTTTACACAAAATTCTCAGGTTCTGAAAGTGGTTCCATCGGTTTCCTCGTAAAATTTTCGTCTTGAAGCACCCCTTGAAATTTAAAATGTGACAAAATAAACATCAAAATTTGCAGTTTTACTCAAAAATTTCATGTCCGACCTTTCTGATTGATTCTATACACTGTGCGGCGGCCTAGGTGCGAGCTAAGAGGGATGAGCGTCTCGCGAGGAATCACTCAACTTTCCTTAAGGGCCTAAGAGTTTTTTGCGTGGAGCCCTACTGTCCACAGAAGTTGATGCGTTCCAGGGCTCACGCGGAAACTGAGATATGCCGTTACGTTGGGCTCGGGAATATCCACCGCCCGATTTAGCTCGATGTCTCCAGCTCGGCTCGCACGAGCCATGAATATCGTATTAAGGGCGCGGAAAAGTCCCGAGTCGGCTCAATCCGAGCCCAGGCCCACCTCCCACCCTCCAATACGGAATTACCATCCGGCGACGATTGCTGCATCCGCGGGTTGTCACGCCAAACGGAAAAATCTCGGCTCTACAGGGTGGATTGAGTTTAGTAGAAAGGAATCAAGTTTTTCCAAGAACACGATTGTCGTTGAATTTTACTTCTATTTATCATGAGAAGAAGAGAAGCTGTTGAATTTTAGAATTTCGATTGACCTATCGACAAGGTGCAAAAAGCATTATGATACGGACCACGTTTTGCAGTCAGGAACTACAATTTCTGGCTCAGTTTTTCGACGAACACGATTGTCGTTGAATTTTACTTCTATTTATCATGAGAAGAAGAGAAGCTGTTGCATTTTAGAATTTCAATTGACCTATCGACAAGGTGCAAAAAGCATTATGATATTGACCACATTTTGCAGTTAGGAACTAAAATTTCTGGCTCATTTTAGAGCCTACTCGTACATAATGTGCCATTAGTTTCCCTATGTAGATAGATATTTTCCATGTATAAACCAAAAATGCAGCCAATTGCAACCAATTTGTTGCAAAATGCAGTCCATATACGTCACCTTCTGCCCAAATCACCACAAGCGCCATGCGACGTTTCAAAATGTCCGCCGCCATTTTTTTTTTTTTTTTTTTTTTTTTTTTTTTTTTTTTTTTTTAACAGAAAAATTGCTCAACAAAGCTGTCCGAAAATTTCGCTGCATTTTTTCTGCGCTGCCGATAAAACTCAGTGAAATTTTCAACCTGATTTAACCAACAATTTCTCTGTAAAAAAAAAAAAAATGGCGGTGGAAATTTTGAAACGTCGCATGGCGCTTGTGATATTTTGGCCGGAAGGTGCCAATATATGCTCCCTCATCAAAATTTTCCGTAAAACACGGTTTGTGCAACACAGGAAACGCATTGTTGCCGTTTTTTATACCAATAGACAAATGCCTCTCAAAATATCATTTTATATAAATAACTGATCAGCGAAGATATATATGGAATCAAGGAGGGTAACATTGAGTAGACAATAATTTATGTTTTAGTTGCCTTTACAGTATACCTTAAATGCCTAATATTAATCAGAATGAGAAGCAAGAATGGAAAGTATTACATACTGGTGCCATGCTGAACAGTTTAAACAAGTAGAATTCTCAGCCTGAAGTCAGGTACAGGCGAATAGTTTTTTGACTCATTATCAAGCTTAAATGAAAATCCTTTGTAAAACGAGCGACCTTTTAGACAGAAAGGAGTGACACAGAAAGTTTCAACTACACCGCAGCTCAATTTGCATAACCGTTGGAAGGAAGGGGCTGCAGTGAAACTCGGCTAAGGTCTGAGGTTCTCGACAATATGTTGATTACCTTTATTCCCAACTTGGAATCCAACTTATCTGGCTATGAACTTTCCCTCGTGCGTCGTATTTTCTTGCTCAATATTTTGAGGATAAAACTTGGTATTTCACGTTAGAAATCGTTCCCTCTGTGTTATTTTTATGTCGTATTAGGCGATCAACAATGCCATGCCCAGGATAAATAAATGTATGTATGTGTATATTGTGAGAAAAACAACAGTGAAATGGTGGAAAACAAGGCTGCAATACATCCCCCCATATTTTACTGTTGTTTTTCTCATCATGTTTTTTGGGCCACTGAAGTCACATCTTTTGATGTGTGTATATTACACACAATATTTAGACGTTGTCAATTTTTCTCAATAAGAATAGATCTTTATGGAAAACTTTTCACTATTTTTCTTTTCTTTCTTTAGAGAGTATTCTCTCCAATTTATTTTAACACAATTGCGATTTTCAAGGGAAAGTGCTCATGCCTTTTTCCAAAAATAGATATTTTGTTAGAATATATATTGCAACGCCTGAAGTTTGTCTTGATAATAGAACAGTAATATCTGTAAATCAGTTGTATACGCCATAAAAGTAAGTACGGCTTAATATTTCAGTACTAATACCACCCACAGTCACATTCAGCAGAAAATTGCATCTATCTTTTTTGTAAAGAGGCACGGAGGGGGCAAAATACCTATTTGTGCCCCTCGTATCGGCAAATAAGTCTCCACTTCTTTCACAAAAAGTTTTCAATATTTTCTGGGAACACGAACCTCAGGAGGGGGGTCTACCCTCTGCCCGTCCCTCATTCAAGTACTCAAATCGGTATTTCTGATTTGGTTTTGATGTTGAATGACCCTCCAATGCAACAAACCGGCAATCATTGTTAATAGACAGTGCTGAGATCAGTATTTCTCTATGTAAACCAATGTAAGATATCCTACGTTTTACCGCACAACCTGGCAAACTTGCAAGCAACTTAATTCAACGATTTTGCACTGGATCTGACGGCCAAGCGCCGCGCCACAGCTCACCCTGCAAAATATTTGATGTGATGTTGCAAATGATGCTAGAAAAAGGGGTAAAGAGCATGATGGAGAGAGATGGGAAAGGATTTCCCGCATAACCCCCCTCCCCTCCCGCCCCTAGGGCTCTCGGCTCATTGATTTTACTATCAAAGAGACATTTTTTATCACGTCATACCTATCACATCAACCCCAGTTTAGTAGGAGCCTCAGCCACATAGCGTCAATTTTGCGGAGTCGATTCTTTTAGTTTTCTCCTAAATTTTTTATAGTCTTTTGAAATTGAATCAGTGAGAACAAAAACACACCAACTCGAAAAAATTATAATAATCATAACACACGCAAAACTGCACAGTAGTTGAAGAAGTTAGCACAAGAAAAAGATTTTTGGTGCCGGAAGACGAATACTTAAGAACACCTCAAAGGTCCAAGTTGGAACAGATGCGTTAACTGCAATGACCCTATTGAAAACTGACTCTCTTTAATGAAAATTGAGCATTTTTGAATTACCGAGTTAGTGTGTTTTCGTTCTCACTGATTCAATTGCTGGATACCTTTGAAAGCTGAGATACCTGGGAGGTAAACATTGTTTTGTCTTTGGATTCGCCATCGCTCGAGATTTACGTAGAGATCGGCCTATTTTCGGAAAATATTAACCGGCCGAATATTTTCGGAATCGATAATGTATATCAATGCTTGATGATATTACAGCGTAATGTGACGTCCAGGAATTTGCATTTTTAGAAAAGAAATTCCTAAAATTCAGAAATAATCGATTGATTGATTGGTCAGAGAAACGTTCTCTTAATTATCGCAAATCCTCATTTCGGTTTACCTTTCACGAATCATAAATGAACCAACTGATTCTACTTCCATCTGTTTTGCATAGATATATTTTTTCAAATAGACAGAAGGGATTCAAGTGAAAAAACTCATTAAATTTAAGAAATTGAAAAAAAATGTCATGTGCGAATCGTGTCCTAGGTGAAATTTTGGTCAGCTAAAATGTGTTAGAGGGCACTTGAATTCGCACCTCGATTAGGACACATTTCGATAGGTTGAAGATCGATAGTTTCGGTAAATTTTGATAGGTCGAAGATCGATGGTTATACCTAGGTTACATTTCGATTGGTCGAAGATCTATATGCGGTGTTGCCAAGCTGCACGGATGACTTGTGCAGAATGTGTGCGACATATCGATGTTTGCGTTCACTTCCGTTATAGTTTCACCTTAATTTAAGCCTACCTTGTAGTCCATTAAAATTGGGATTCCTCCTCCAGTCGGGCGACGGGAGGTCGCGCGCGGCTGGTCGAACCCTTCGATAACTCGATTTGAAGGTAAAATCGGGGCCGGAGTCACAAGAAGTCGTAATCTGTGAGCGCGTGTAATAATTGACTCTGGCGTGCGGCGCGGCGGCGCACGGTAGATCGAGTCAATAGGAGAGGTCGGACAAAGTTTGGAAACTTTAAACGCGTATAACTCCGTTTATACAAAACTTTTAGGTTCTCGTGACATTTTTTCTCCTCTGGAGACACTCATTAATATTCATAATTGAATGAAATAAACATCCAAATTTGCAGGTTTAGTCAAAAATTTCATGTGCGACCTCTCCGATTGACTGGATCCTCTGTGCGGCGTGCGGGTGGTGCACCCAGCTGGTGCGTTTAAAGGCGGCGCGGGCGGTTAGCGCGGTGCCGATACCGGAAAGGAAGGAGCCCATCTATCACCGCTCACCGGTAATTCAGCCCCGACTCCGACCCCGAACTCACGCTTCTCGCGAGTCGCGATTCCCGCGAGGTGGCTTCGCGCTTTCAAGTGCTCCCGCGGATCCTCTCGCAAAAGCCTTCATGCTCGCAGAAGAACCAAAGTAGGGTGTCTACAAGTCCGGAATTTCCGGAAAGTCCGGATATAGCACTGATTTTTTTTTAAAGGCGGTCCGACAGTACTGAAAAGGTGCGGAAATTCCGCCAAAAGGTCCGGAATTTTTTTAAATTTTTTTGTCATTTTTGTCGCAATTTCAAATTTTTGAAATTTTTTCTAATTTCGTCAAATGGAGGTACTGAGAAAGTGCGGAATTTTTCTGTTGGAGGAGGTACTGAATTTCTTGAGAATGTACTGAAAAAGTACTGTAAAAGTACTGTAAAAGTAAAGCTTATTTTTAACCAGCCTGTTTTAGTAGACACCATGAAGAGGCAAGGATTTTCAGCCCTCTTTCTGGTTTCCGGTCTGGAAAACTAAGAGTGCCAGATAAAGTCAGGGGATTTTTAACACGTCTCAGGGTGTCTACCGGTCCCCAAAAGTCCCCAATGTCTCCGATTATCCCCGATTCTGGAAGGGTGTCCCCGGTATCCCAAAATGTCCCCAATTTTCTTGTCCAGATCCCAAAAAATTACAAAAATCGTCCTGAACACCGGGATTTTCAAATTCCACTCACTTACACAACACTCTCATATATTACTATGAAAAATGATATCCTTTCTTTTTGTCAAACCGTCATCGGAAAGTCGATTTGAAGCCTACTCATATACCTCGAGTGGTTTTAAGCTCGTTCTAATGCACACACACTTGTCCATTGATATTTCCACCAGGAACCCTCACCTTTTGTATGAATTGTCAATCTGTTGATATTTCTCTTACACGGAAAAAGCTTGAGATACGGAGTACCCATTAAGGGCACGAATTTGTCAGTATATCTGATGTCCTCTCCCTCCACCCCCTCCCCCCTCCCTCCCTCAATGCTCGTCAACTTTGAATCCGTTTTTATTCCTCCAGAGTGCTTGTCGAACTTCATCGCAGTCACATGCCTCAATTTTTGAGGCGATCAAAGCTATTAAATGCAGTGGCGCGGCGTGACGTGCTTTGCGATATATCGATTGATCGACCATTTAAACCTATGGAATATTATCGATAAACAGCTGAAAAGAACGCTGAAAAGAAACATTCGATCGCAATAATCGATCAATCCTATTACGAGAAAAATCGAGCTGTTTGGTTCTTCGCGCCGAATTTTCTGTGGATCCCTTTTTACAGTTCTGGTTTAAAAACCGAAAGTTGGTCACAAGAGCCGAAAGCTACAAGGACCACTAGGTCGATTGCACACTAACCGATGATTCGGTCGGACGATCCGAAAACACGGTTGAACAAACCGGAAGTTTGGTCATTTGAATCGGAAAGGTCACATGAGGCCTTTGAGAAGCAACACTCGCAGGAAGCTACAAATTCGACCGCGTTACGCAGAGAGGAACCAAGCCACATCAGCTATTGCCAAATTATTTTTTTACATGAAAACGGTTGTGCGGATTTTTCTGCAGATTTCAGTGAATTTTCTGCATAGCACGCGGCAAATTCGCTAAAATTTCCCGGAAAGCAACGGATTTTCAAGGGAATCCGCACAAACGTTCTCTTGTAAACAATTAAATTGTCCGGTTAAATTTGACAATCGCTAATGTGACGTGGTTCCTTTCTGCGGAACGCGGTCCAATTAATGGAAGGAACTGATTCATAACGTGTAGCAGCACCAACACTAGTATAGTTTGACAACTTTGTCATCGAAAATGTCATCGAAAGTTACGAAAACAGTCAAGGCTCATTGACTCAATGTGTAAGAGAGCATCAGCGTTCTAGATTGCGATTTCCTTCTCTAAGGCCGAGGCTGTGTAGCTGAGCGCAGCGCAACGTAGTGGCGGATTTCCGCCCTAAATCACTTAAAATCACCTTATATCAGTCCTCCAAAGCTACACGAATGAACTTTACCTTTCCCTTCCCTTTTCCTCGGTCCGCGGGAACTTCATTTTCGGCGTCGTATCTCCTTCATCAGAGACCTCCGATAATCCGGCACCAGTTCCAGTCCAAGGACCCCGCCCCGCTCCGTCGCACGAGAAACACGGCCACGCTCCGGAGCATTTACAGCTTTTATGAAGAATTAAATTGAAAAATGAGGGAGTCAGAGTCTCTAAAGAAGCGGAATGATCCGTTGCATCCCTCGCGGGGGGAGCTGAAAGCATGGCCCGAGAGGGATGAAAGTTAATTCAATGCTCGAGCACTTTGTTGGCGGTTATCTGATGTTTCCTCGGAAGACGCGCGCCCCACCCCCGCGACCGCCCCAACGAGGAACTGGAACTCGGTGTCTCTGCACGGCTGCGGCGGCGGCGGCATGTCGGTGCAGAAAACAGAAATCTGGGCCAAATAGCCCGGAGCCCCCTTTCCCGCCCGCCCCCCTCGGATTCGCTCGTTTCGCGGCTTGTTCGCTCCTCCTCCCCGTTAGCCCTTACACAGCTACATTCGTCAGCCCAGCGTTCAGTCCTTGGACTTTCGCTTTACAGGGTGTCTACGAGTCCGGAATTTCCGGAAAGTCCGGAAGCAGTACTGATTTTTTAATAGCGGCTCGGAAGTACCGAAAAGTGCGGAAATTCTGTATGATGGTCCGGAATGTTTTCATTTTTTGTCATTTTTGTCGCATTTCGAGCGAGAAATTCAAATTTTTGAGAGGAGGGGTTGCGATTTGGGCCGAAATCGGCCCCTCCACGGAATTGAGAAATTTTTGGATATTTGGCAGTTGACGGTGCATATTTGACAGAAATAATCGAGATTTGCCGATACTCACGTTTTTTGGCTGCGAAACAGGGGCCTAAACATGGTTCCAAAGCCGAAGAGAGCAAGGACTGACTCTAGGGTCTCTTATGGGTTGCCGTCAGTTAGTCTCTAATTTTCCTGCCCCGTCCACTTTGTCCATTGCAACCAAACTCGCTTCTACCTGTAAGCTCGGTCCATTTGTCCTCTTCGTCTAACCCTCTGTCCATCATTTTCAATAATTAGCCCGCGCACCGCCAATTTTCGATTAGCAAAACTGCATTTCCCGATGACCGGAGATAATGGAGACCCCAACGTGAAAATCCACCCCTACAACAATAGCGAGCCCCCGATAGCCTCGCCTTCCGGCCGAGGAACCCGGAGGAGGGGTGAGGGGGTTAAATTCGAGCAAATTTATTTCGGGATCCGGCGGTGGCGCGCGCGGTGACCAGGAGGTGGGCTAATGACCATGCGTACTGGGATTATCGGAGCTCGCCACCCGGCGCGCCACTATCGATCCCCGAGCTTCATCCCTGTTGCTCCGGCTCCTGATCGCGTCATAGCTGCATCCCTTCCGACTCGGAGCCCCAAGGCCGCGCTCCCGTCACTCCCGTCAGTCCGCCTCCGTCCCCGCTCTCTCGTGCACGCGCCCCTCCGCAACCCGAAAGTCCCTTCGTCTTCTTCGTCGGGTTATTTTCGGCACCGCACCCAGCTCACCCCCCTCCACCCCCCTCGACCACTGTCGCAACCGCGGTGCTCCCCGCAATTTTTCGACCAAGCAAAGCCCATCGGAATTTTTTTTTTAAAATTTTCTTGTGGTACCGTAACAACGTAACAACCCCCCCCCCCCCCCCCGAAGCCGAAATTTTCATACTCGATCCGCACGTAAATGATGTACCGCTTCTTCGTCATGGAGTTGGTGTTGTTCCGCCGCTAGTCATCCCCCCTCAACGGATTTTGAATGAAAAATGGAAAAAGATTGTGGCAAAAATTGCGTCAGGCCATCACCAAAAGTGAGTGAATTTCCTTCCTGGTTGACTCTGTTTTTGTCAGCGTCCGGATTTTTGTGTTTTTTCGCCGTTCTATGTCGGAGCGTCCTCGAGGCAGGGTCCCTACCGTTGGGAACCCAAAGAATCATGGATTATTTTCTTGGCGGGAAAAATCATGAGAAATGCATGAGGGAAAGTTCTCGCAAAGTCAAGGAAAACTTGGAAAAATCAGTTAATTTTACTGATCGTTGAAATTTCAAAATTTTTGCTATCAATCCTTGAATTTGCACGTCTCTGCCAAATTTTTTAATGAATCTAATCGCGCCTCTCCGCTGTGATATACGTAGCTTGTGAAGAGAATTCTCATCCCTATTATTCTTGACTAGTCACGGAAATTCAAGAAATTTATAGTTCAAAAAGCCTGAACAGTTGGAAAATGTTCACATTCAAGGCACACTGTCACCAGGGTTGCCACAGTCAGGGAAAACTGGGAAATGTCAGGGAAGTTTGAAAGGGCAGGGAAAACCGAAAAATGTCAGGGAAAATTTGTTAAATCACCTTCGTTGCTTTCTAGAATGGGTTTGAGATTTTGAACAAGAAATTTGGTCTGAAAACTATTTTCAATCATGCCTTCTTAACCATCCGTCACATCGTCAATTGTCAGGGAATTTCACCAAAATGTGTCAGGGAAATCAGGGAAATGTTAGGAAATTTCATTTTCTAAATTCTGTGGCAACCCTGTGTCACCCTTTCTTTGGCTTTTTCTATAATAATAGGAGAATTTGTTTTTAGGCTGATAATTTCAACGTTGAATATTGTCCTCTATCATTAAGCCGTAAAAAGACATCTCGGGATAAATTTTCGAATTTGCATGGCGCTGTGAAATTTTGAAATGGATGTGATCGCACCTATTCACTGTACAATACAAGAGCCTGTGGAGCTAATTTGCATTTCTATTATCCTTCAAAGGTCAAAGAAAGGTCGAGCAATTTTCAATGACAGTGTATTTTATCGTCCTGTTTTGACTTTTTCCTCGAAGATTGGTGACTAAAATTTCACCTCACAGAAAAGAATCTTCAGCCGAACTTTTCGCAGTAGGGTCATTTTTAATCGAAAAATTAAATTATTATAATGCTGTTCCTGAAAATGATCAGCATCATAGAACTAACAAGTCATTTCCATCAAGAATTGCTCAATAAACCACTAGACCCATTAAGAAAATAAACTCCACAATTATTTATGCTCTCATATCGCAAATTTACTGAGAACACGGTGGACGCGTTTAAAACTTGTTAAATTCAACTCACAAGGTAGAAAATAAAGGTTTTGGATCGTTGATTCACATTTCTCGCCCACATATTTATTTTTTCAAAGGAAGAATTTTTTCGTGTACCATTCAACTTTTTTTGACAAGATTAAAGGCACCGTGTCAGAGGAGGAAGGAAAATTGTACCGAAATCAAGCCCTAGATATTCGTTATCCACCGTACAGGCGGATTTCAATTCCTAAATTGCCCTACTTTGATTATAATTTTTTTCCCCGAGTGGGAAATTTAAAAACACTGTTTGTAATGGAAACTACGAACTTTTTTTCTAACTTATCAGTTAAGTTTTTGATGTATCCAATGTTTTACGTGAAATATTGATGAAAAACAAGTGCTTTGGCGCGTAATTTCCAACCATGTTTAGTGATCTATAATGCATGCGAAACGCTGCTCATTTGAAGTTAATGATGAAGGCGCACTGCATGCGACTATTCGTGCTCGACGGATGTCCGTGTTGCATACTTGCAGGATTGAAGGCGCTCTAGGTTTCCTTACGCCGCGCCTTGCTATCACCTACGAAAGTACGTACGTTTGGTTCGTACAACGTGGGAATTATGAATTTACCGTTCATTATGTAAACTAAGCTGCCGTTTTAAGGAAGAATACCGTATGAGCATCCGAGAGTTGCCAAATTTCCTCGAATAAAACATGTATTTGTGCGTAAATTTTTGCATAGTTTTTGTTTAAATTTTCATACATTTTAGATTGAATCGCGAACAAATTCGCCTTGAAAATTTGAAAAAAAAACACAATTTTCTCAACAAACTTGACTTTTTTGAAAAAAATAAAGCAACATCTGAAGGCGCATCCGGCGTTTTTCTGTAGCACACGGCAGCACCAACGTTCACTTCTCGCTTCTCAGTTAATTTTAAAAGTTGTTGATAAGTTGAACTTATTCTGCGTGAAATTTTTATGAGGAAACACACGCTGTAGTTCTTAATTTCTTATCCTGTCGTGGTCCATTGCAGCTGAAACTTTCAGTCGGGAGCTGAAGTTCACCCGCTAGCATGAACTAACATAGGGCAACACGAACCTATCCGCCAAGAGTTTCCGAGAACGTACCCACTCGGTTGCAAATTATCTACTTGCAAAGAACAGTGCTCTCATTTCCCGGAACTATCGCCGAATTTCGAAACTTCTGTGATTTTCCTACATTTTCTCCGGAACTTTTAAATTCCCAAAACAATCCGGATCTTTTGTTTTTTCCGGAACTTTCTCGGAACTCTTGAAAAAATCTACAAAGAATTCCGGAACTTTTGACGGGCATGGTATGGGAGCACTGGCAAGAAAATAAACGCTTGTCCTCCCGTCTGGAGTCGGGAAGCTTTCTCTAAGCGACCCCCGAGCAAAGATAAGCGCTGGAGGTGCAGGTGCTTTTGCCCGCCGCTTTTCCATCTCGACTGTTCCGCTCGGAGCAGGATCTCTCGACCTCCCAGCCGAGGGAGTGCGGCACAACCTGTTGTCAGCCTTGATTAGGGGGGATCCCGAACGTAAACGCAACAGATGAGTTTGGCAGCCACTTCGAAGCGGATAAAATTTTATTCCGCCTCCCGTGCTCCACCTCTTGTCTAACATCGAATCCCTCCGCCTCTCTCCACGCTCCTCTCGCTGTCCGTTCAACCGTCTTTTTATCTTCATTGAAAATAAAAGGTTACGGGCTGTAAGGATATACAAGGAAAAAATTCAGTTGCTGCTTTGACAATTAAAGTGCTAAAAAAAGTGACTGCTATGTTTCAACGTAGATTTTACAACAAGAAATGCTACTTTAACCACTATTGTAAGCTAATTTAACCCCGGAGGTGGTTAAAGTAGCATTTTTGTGTTGCGAAATCTACAATAAAACATTGCAGTCACTTTTTTTAGCAACTGAATTGTTAAATCAGCAATTTAATTTTTTCCGTGTACCGTCCCAGGGTGTCTACAAGTCCGGAATTTCCGGAAAGTTCGGAAATAGCACTGATTTTTTAAGGGCGGTCCGGAAGCACTGAAACAGTGCGGAAATTCCGTTGGAAGGTCCGGAATTTTCCATTTTGGTCGTAATTTGAGAGAGAAATTTGAATTTCGTCAAATGGAGGTACTGAAAAAGTACTGAATTTCTCGGGAATGTACCGAAAAAGTACTGTTGAGGTACTGATTTTTGGCCAGCCTGTTTTAGTAGACACCCTGCGTTCGTTCCGGGCTTCAGAGGCCGAAAGTTCCGGGTGCTGGAGCCGCGTGCGCAGCTACGATTGCTCCGGGTGCTATGCCCGGAACTTTCGGCCTCCAAGTCCGTAACGTGGGCGGTATGTCTATATAATCTGTTAGTACGGCTTCCACGGCCGGAATAATGTTTTCAGGGTTTGAGGGAAAAGTAAAAAATATCAAAGAACGAGTTTTTAAAGCTATATCAGGCGTGGGAATAAGATGCGTTTTTAAACCCAATATCGCCCTACGGATATTATCTGATGCATTCAGCGACGACTTGTTTCGTGAAGGAGCCTTTCATATCACCGGTATTCCGTATTGGTGGTCATAGGCGAATTTTCGCGAGTGGATTTGGTCGACTTTTTCAACCAGAGCGGCAGGGTTGCGAGCCAAAGGAGAAAAACGCTCTGTTGAAGTCAAGAAATAAAATCAGTTGCTCGATGAATTTCGGCCAACGTTTGCATCCACCTACTTTTCAATCCAGCGACTATGCCAAGCAAGTATACCCGCTTTTATTATGAATTTCTTCTCTCATGACGATAAATTAGGATATTTTGGACCTGCTTCTCTCTTCATGATATTCTGTCGTAAAACCCTTATTTTGGAATGACATGTGGCGAAACTGAGAAAAAAGGATAAAAGGGTATCATACAGATCAAACACGACGTTAAATTAGAGTTAAATTCAACCCCTTTTACACCTCCACATTCAACCCTCGTCGTCTTTTCGGCTGATCCTCTGGGCGCGTGCTACTTGTAAGGATTGAGGCTAACCTGTTCAGTGTTTACGCATGTAACACACAGTGCGGAACAAGGCTGCCCACTCTCGCAGTTAAAGTGGCATGTTGAGTCTGAAAATAGGAGAAAAGCAGGGAGAAACCCTGCAATATGGCAATCTTATCCGCGTACAGATTATCGTAGCACTTAAAAGGCTTTGGGGAGTGAACTGCCTAAATCTCATGTGCTCATTTAGGACGATGGAATTGTTTTGTGCCCTCCCGGCATGTTTCCTTGGAAACATGTTTATGATATTTTGCTTTTCTAGCCGTCAACATGAGCATGGGCCTTAAGATCAAACATTTCAAGATAATTATTTTTATGAACTGTCAAACATTTTGGCTCAAGAAAAGGCCAAAAAATGTTCAACCTAATGGAGAATTTGCAGGTGTCTGAAATGTTGTAAATTTCTTGTTTGAAATGAAACGGCCAAGAGAATTGAGCACGAGGATAGCCTTGGTTTCTAAATTGAACAATTCTTAGAGGAATTATGACCAAAAAACCTAATCTGCTAAACTACTCGTGTTTAAATGGGAAATGCGCCAGATGACGTCACAAGGTGGCACATTTTCTCACTTTCAAATCTTCTTTTCTACGATTTCCTACTTCAGAAAAAGATTATTAAAAATACGGCGAACTCAGCTCATTAAGCACCCTCAGATGAAACAATAACATTTTTGTGTGCAAATTCTCCATCGGAGGTAAACGACGATTTGAAGTTTGCAGTTTAAAAAACGTGGTTTAAAGAAAAATTCGTCTAACTTGGTAAGCTTTACAAGCTTCTCGTAAACTTCGTAATGGAGGTGAACGTATTTTTCGACTCTATCCATCACATTGAGTTCCTAAAAACTGTATGCCCCTGTGCATACTATTCATGCCCGCTTACTGACTTTTAAAGAAGCTAGAACACGGTCCATGTAAAAAGTATGCTAACTCAAAGTGTGATTCTTTCCGAGTCGGAACTATCATCCGGCTCGGAGTCGGTTGGGACCACAATTATGATAAGCTCAGAGTTTTAGTGAATGGCACTCAAATCCCTTTTCAGTCTATTTTTAAACCCGAATCCTTTCGCTGAAATTTCCTCAAAGAGACAAACGTGTGCCACTGACACTTCCCCCTTCCGCAGATTCATGATTCCGGGCATAAAGCGCTCGCGTTGCATTTCCATCTCGCGTCGTATTTTTTAATTAAATATGAATCCTCCCACGGCTCTCGGTACCTATCGGGAAATTTCCGGCGACGTATTTTAGTCTCTTTTATGATGATCCCACTTTGAAGAGGCTGGAATCGGAAGGGCAGGATTCATGACGTCGCACCCGTCCCCGAGGGCACCGCTGACAGGTGCGGAAAATCGTCCGGAAAAAGAACTCCCCTATCTCCCGCATGCACCGGCGGCGAAATCAGGCGAATTCTAGCGCCAAAGCGAGCAGCGCTGGCCCGGTCGCTGTCGAGTTCGGTTTACGTCTCGACGTCCTAGAAACAAGCACTCATGCCGTCGCTCCTCTGACGTAAGCGCATATCTCAATTTATATTCGAACCCTGTGCTCCGTATAACTCTATGTCTTCCGGGGCCCATACGGAAATAGAGATACGCGCTTTTGTTAGAGGTGCGACGATGCGACGGATTCCCCGCCCGAGAGAGCGGAATTATCCCGTAATAATTGAAGGGTGGGAGTGAGTAATGATATAAGCGCCGAAAATTGATGAGCTCTAGAGTGGGGAGGACGGGCAAAATACTATGGTCCACGAGATTTCGAGGCTGTAATATCGTTATTTCCTTTCGCTTTTTGATACTGTTGATTCCGGCCTTGTCAAGCCCGCGGATCTAGGAGACCTTTAAGACACATCACTCAAATGAGAAATTATGTGCTGTCATCCGTTCGTCCGAACTCGGGACTTCGGGAGCGGAGAAAAGTCGCCCCGGCTCTTGTTCTCCTTCCGTTCCTCTTTCTCGGGAAACTTCGGGCTGAGAAGGAAAATATCCAACGCCAGGCGCCGCAAATCACTAGATTGTCAGATTCTATTAGAACAAATCTGGATATTCTACATGACATTAAAATAAGTGAGGCAATCTAGCAACAAAAGGGAGCCAACTCGTAAATTGTGTCGTGCTCACTTTGGTTCGGCGAGCGTTTTCGAATCTTTGGAAAGGAAGGCAGGGTGTCTAGCATCAGGAAAAACCGGAAAATATCAGGAATTTTGGCCGATCAGGAAAAAATCGGGAAAATCGGAAATGGGACGTTTTATCAGGAATTTTTCTTACGCGGATCTCCTCCGCGGAGAAAGTCTTACTGCTTTTTGCCTACCGTGCCAGGAGTCAAGAAAAATCAGAAAAATATCAGGAATTACGTTTCTTCTCTTAATTCACCCATGGGCGACGGGGGAGGCAGCCGATCGCTCCTACCCCAGTGTTTTCGAGTTCTTTTTGTCTCTTTGCATTCTTTCTTTTTATTTTCTCGAAAAATAATGGTTTGTTGTCGTCGACTAAATTTGCGTTACATCTCGTTAGTCCTTTTCCTGAGCCACGAGAAGGACACGCGAAGTGTTTGCGGCGGCTGATCCGTTTGTCACTTGGCCGGGCTTCAAAATGACCCGCATTCAACGCTGCATGTCACCTCCTAATCGCGCGCCGCAAACAAACGCACGCCCGGCGACATGTTTATCAAGCTAATACTACAACCCCAGCGTCGAGACAAAACCGCTCATCTCCCCGGAGTTACGGATCGGAGCCGCGCTTTTCTCGCCCGAGAATCCGGCATGCAGGCAACCGCGACCACCCACACCTGCACTTACCACGATGAAATTAGCGCCGTCACCCTGCTAAATGCAACCCACACCGCCCCTGTCCCCACGAGTGCACATCGCGGTGTGCTTACATGCATGCAGGGATTTCCGCGCTGTTTATTGTTTAAGCCGCTTCAATCCGGAGCAGACGAGCTGACGCCGGGATTGCGGGTGCCTGGCATGACGCTCCGAAAGCCGTCGTTATTACATCCTTCGTCTCGGAGGTAGAGGGGGTTTAACTCCAGTTCTGAGGAAAGGGGTGTCTCGCATTCTTGACTACTCGGAGGATCCGCAGACAGCAGGGGGAAGAATCCCTTTTCCATTTGAACCGCTTTAAGCAGTAAACCGTATCAGCTATCGCCAACTTTAATTGAGGAATTTAATTTTTTGCATGAAAACGGTTTTGCAGATTTTTGTGCAATTTTCAGTGAATTTTTTGCACTTCAAGGCAGTTTCTTAGACAGTTTGTCTACAAGTCCGGAACTTCCGGAAAGTCTGGAAATAGTACCGATTTTTTGAGGGGGGGTCCGGAAGTACTGAGAAAGTGCGGAAATTCCGCAAAAAGTCCGAAATTTTTTTCATTTTTCATTTTTGTCTCAATTTGAGCGAGAAATTCAAATATTTGAAAATTTTCGAATTTCGTCAAATGGAGGTAGTGAAAAAGTACTGAATTTTTCTATTGAGGAGGTACTGAATTTTTTGGGAATATACTGAAAAAGAACTGTAAAAGTACTGATTTTTGGCCCGCCTGTTTTAGAAGACACCCTGTTAGAATTTTTAAAGGAATCTGCACCAACGTTCTCTTGTCAAAAATTAAATTGCTCAGTTAAATTTGGCAATAGCTGATGTAACTTAGTTTCTCTCTGCTAAACGTGGTCCATTTGGAAACGACCTCCATCCATGATCCACCAATCTGAAAAGAGGAATGTCTACGATTTTATTCGAAATTGATTTCGAACCTCTCAAAACACTCTCAATACTTACTGCGTCTCTGTCGCGTCCTTTAGAAAAATTGATAAATACCTTGATCCAACTTTTTCGATGCATAGGTTCAAGTTGCGTCTAAATTCATCATCGTTTGCCTCAAAAGGTCTTAGTTTGTTAAAAGATTTTAAAGTATTGAAACCTTTTGTCGGCTGCGGTTCGCCTCCAAGTAATTTGTTCTTGCTTGCATCTGATTGACGCCCGCCGTGACAACTTCTCTCGCCGGGTTTGTCCGTTTCAAACGTACAGAATAATTCGGCTCAAGCTTTTACCACGTATTATATTATTTTCTTCAAAAGTACTCATTTCGCGTTACTGTTGCGCGGTTCGAGTTTTTCATTTCATCAGCTCTGAGAAATCGTGTTTTCCTGTCGAAATATGATCAAGTTGTACTGACCCACTTGGGAAATAACGTCATTTCTGAAATTGGATCTCTCAGTTGCGATAGTGGCATTGGCGTGGAAAATTTTGTCTTGATTCTGAGCCTTCTACACGATCAGAATAAAGATGAATTTTGATGACATTGAATGTGTTGCTGATTTTCGACGAAGCATCATCGTGCACATAAATTGTGATCCGGGATGACCCGTCAGAGCTGCAACTTAACTTTCAAGACATCTTTCCTTCTGATTGAATGAACCTCGAGTTAGGTTCGTCAAATCGGAACCCTTAAGGCCGCACTCCTAGTCGTTTCTTTACACGGAGAGAAAGTTTTGCTGGGGAGTATATGAACTGAAAGATTCAGTTAGTCTAACTCCAGTCATGTGAACTGAATGTTCAGTTCACTGGACGGCAGGACCAGTTCACGAGACTGTTCTTGAAGGGAACAATGGAAACATTCGTGCAGTTGTTCTTAATGCTCTTCGAAATCAAAAGCAACGCGTAATTGAGTCTTCATAGAAGAGGTGAGATATCATGTGCTACACTGAAAAAACAGTTTTAGCGTTGAGGCATGAGGCCTACATTGTAGGTCAAATAGCGCCGCCGACAGGCAGTAGTGCTGAGCCCTAGACGGCTGTAGGGTTCAGCCCTGTAGCTGTAAGGTCCAGCTCTACAGCTTTGGAGTCCAGCCCTACTGCCTTTAGTTGGTACCATTTGACCCTTAGTGTAAGTCTCAACGGTAAAACGGTTTTTTTTTTTTTTTTTTTTTTTTTTGTTTTTCAGTGTAAGGAAAATCGCCATATGTGTATTCGAATGTTTCGAAACGTCCCCCTACGAAATAATTATTTTTGAAAAAATTAAGGAATATTTTGTCTTGAATATCTCAGACCGGAAAGAAGAGAATTCGTATGAATCTCTCTTGAGAAAATTCAAAGGAGAATATTTTCAATTTTTCTGAAAATTCTTATTTTACCGGAAGACATTTGACGAGGTTTGAATACTCACACGGCGTATTTCCTTATCATAACATTATTTTTATCAGGTATGTACCTACTTTCTTACATGAGGAGATTTTTTTTTTTTTTTTTATTTGTATCAGTCTCTGTCATATTTCTGTGTTAATGTTTGGTATCTAACTAACTAACTATTTCTATTTTTTTTTTTTTTTCAGGTGAGTGCAATTTCAAGACTTGATTTAGAAGTTACGTCATATTCTCCCGGTAAGTTGTTTATTTGTTTAAGTGAGTCCTAGCGAAAAAATATATTATTCAGATATCCGTAATAGAATCCTAGACATGATACGGAAGTTAAGCACCGCACCACACAGTGAAAACAAGGTACCGGTATTTGATGTCAATATGGGAAGTGGAACACAAAGTAACTCAGGCATGCGGTTAATATTTTTTGGTTAGTGTTTCTCTGGGTTGTATTGACCAAATCTTTGGTAAAAAAATTTGCAAAATTTTCGAAAATCAGGTACAAACCGCCAAATCGAATCTGAGGCCAGATTCGAATCTCCCGAATGGATAATAGTCCAGTGCGCTAGCAATATGCAAGTTGCACCTCATAAAAGTCAAAGGAGGAACTAAAGTACATTAAAGTAGTTCAGTTGGATACTTTCTTAAACCACAGATGTCTCGGAGATGCAGAAATCTCTGAAACGCAACCCGTTTACTGCTATCCAGCATTTTTATTTCACGGCTCAACTTTCGATTTGCCTAATGACAAAATAAGCGTCATCAATCAGGAAGTTTAATCTCTTCCCAGAAATTGATTTTTCGTGGTATCGTACTTTAGCACGACCTCAGTGTTTCTCTATTGTGAGTGATACTTCTCAGTTTTCAACGGAAAAAAGTGCAAGTACAGCGGGAGGAAGCACAAAAAAATTCGGAACGGCGCGGCGTCTTAAGTTCCTAATTCTCATGATCCTGTGCGTGCTGCGTGATACTGTAAAAGCAATTTGTACATGATTGGACGTTGCCAGTTTCATTTCGAAAGTATCATTACGTTTATTGCATTCGTACCACAAGCTAATGTAATCGTCGCGTTCTTCACTGCAGCTACTGTAACGATCATATCCTAGAGCGTATTGCCTCTAAAGCAGAATTTAATTCTTGCCAATAATGAAATAATTGCCCTAATAACCATAGTGCTCACGCACTTTAAAAATTTACTCTTACGAAAACGCAATTCCTCTTAAACTAGAAAACTGCGCGTCATCAAAGAAAACCGTTCACCTATACTAATTATAAGAGCGGGTACACTTACTTCTCATCCCGAGTATCTGCTTTCCCTCAATCCAAGTTTTTTTTTTGGGGGGGGGGGGGGTCTTTGACTCTCAGCTCTATTTTAGGGTTCACAAAAGAAAATTTATGAGACGAAACAGCTGAAATGTGCCTCTAAACGTTATTGATCCGTATTTGGCAAAAATATCAAAATTAAAGCGTTAATTCAGCAAAATCTCCATGATTTTTCACTCCCGATGTATATTCGCCTTGAATGGTTCTTTTCCTATGCCTGTAGATGTTTCGGGTGAGTTCTAAGAGGAGAACTTTTTTATAGGAAATATGAAGGAACCGACCAACGGCAACCGTGCTGAGAGCTGCGGTTAATAGTTTAGTGGAACAATAAATAATTATGAGAATAAAAAGCGGTTGCAATCAGCGCACCGCTGTGCTCGTTGTTGTCGCTCCCACCACGACTGAGAGTTCTCGCCGCTTGAGTTTTAATCATGGACCGGGCACCGAGTCGCTCTCGTTCCCGCCTCTCAAATCGCGCTTAAGTTCGGCTGGAATTAGGACGGAAATATCAGAGAGGAACCATGAAACCTTCGCTCGTGTCCGGGAAATGAGAATTTTTTCCCGCCAACTCGCCCCTCCTAAACTCAAGGAAAATATTTGCAGGATGTCTGCAGTGAAAAAAAAAAAAACATTGGATCTAGAGTCCAGACTCTTGAAAACATCGACAAGAAAAAGTACTCTTCATTTAATCGGATTTAAGCTTAAATCAAGAACCAAACCTCTTAATTTGAGCGGATTTCCTTTTGATTTAAGCTTAAATCTGATTGAATCAAGAGTCCTTTTTCTTGTCAATGTTTTCAAGAGTCTGGACTCTAGATCCAATGTGTGTTTTTTTCCAGTGTACAAGTCCGGAATTTCCGGAAAGGCCGGAAATAGTATTGATTTATTAAGGGTGGTCCAGAAGTACCGAAAAATCGCGGAAAATACCCAAGAAGATCCGGAATTCTTGTCACTTTTTTCGCAATTTGAGCGAGAAATTCAAATTTTTGAAATTTTTCGAATTTCGTCAACTATAGAGGTATTGAAAAAGTACTGAATTTTTCTGTTGAGGAGGAACTGAAGTTCTTTGGAATGTACTGAAAAAGTTCTGTAAAGACACTGATTTTTGTCCAGCTTGTTTTAGTTTAGACACCCTGATTTAACAGGGTGTCTACCGTACGGAACAAGTACGGATACTTTGAAAAAGACGGATATCCAGGAGGTCGGTACGGAAGAACGGAAAAGGTACGGATTTTCCGTAAAAGGGTACGGAAACTCGAGATTTTCGTGATAAACTCTAAACATGTCCTAGGGGGTACATGATTTCCCAACGCAATCCTATATCAGGTTCCCGGTTCCTTCAAAGTTCCCGGTTCCAGTTCGGTTCGATTCCTGTTTTTCGGTTTATTCCTGTGTCATTCCATCATTCCACTTTCCCAATCCGAATACAGTTAAAAAAGCGAAGAATTTGAATGACAGGGTACCAGCAGACAATCTGATTTCAAGCTTTATATATTTTTTCGCGAGGTAGCACATCTCCGATCCTAAAGCCCCAAGTAGATGAAGTACACTCCCGTGCTAAGGCAAAACGCTGTAAAGGCCTTCAGATGTTGCCAAATTTCTTTTGATAAAGTGTGAGTGTCCAACGAAATCTGTAAATATTTTCCCACCAATTTTTCAGAGAATTCGATCAGCGACTAGATCAAAATTTTCAAAAAAACACATTCCCAGCGATGTATCGATATTTCCCCATCTGGAGGTATGGTGAAGAATCGATCATTAAGGTGTTCGCTGCGAACAATCTGTTTGTCGATCCTTTTCAATAGGTTTAAATGGTAGGTTAATCGATATTTACAGAGGATACACCACTGAAACACCGCCACTGATAACAGAAGTGCTTGATAATGGAGTGTACCGTAGCTTTATAGTGAAGAAGTGGGATAAGGAGAGAAAAGTATAAGAAATCTGCTTGAACTTTTTTGGCAAGTTGAGCATAAAATTTTATGTTTCCTGTAAGGCAAAACTGGAAAAAAAAAAAAAAAAAAAAAAAAAAAAAAAAAAAAAAACAAGTATTGAATGAAAAAAACGGAAGAAAGAAACATCATTCCAGTGCTCCTACTGTCCGGAACCACCGAATTTCAGAACTTCTGATGTTTTCCTGAATTTTCCGGAACTTTTGAAATTCCCAAAATGTTTCGGATCGTTTGTTTCCTCCGGAACCTTCTCGGAACTGTTGAAAAAATCTCAAAAGAATCCCGGAACTGTCGACGGTCATTTAGTGGGAGAGATCAGAACAAAAAAAGTTCCGAATCCCGGAACTTTTGACGGCCATAAAATGGGAGCACTGCATCATTCAACACTTGAACATCATCATCATCGCGGCAACATCGTATGTTCGTAACCGTTTTTACCGAGTCCTTCTCCAGACCGATCTCTCGTTAAGTCCTAGTGAACCCCCCCCCCCCCCCTCCGTCCCGAAGCGCCAGTTCCGATAAGCCATTGTTTGAGGTTCGTTCATCAGTGCTCCGAGTAAAAATTAGAGGTCGCGGATTAATTTCGAAAGTGCCAGTGTAATTAGTGGCACTTGGTTATGAACTGTGCCTTCACAAGGGTATCCCTCGCACTCTGCACCCTGCGCCCTGCCGCCGAGTGCTCCGCTCATAGTTCAAGTAACTTGAGATTCGCAATCCTTCATCCGCCTCCGCCCGGGCCTTTCCTTTCTCCTCCCACCCTCCTCCCCCCTCCTTCCCCCAACTTAACACACCGACGCGCCTCAACTTTTAAATTGTGATGCGAGGAAGCCAGCTCAAACCGTCTTCTCGGCAGAGCGGCTCTCAAATTGAGCCTTTGTACATTTTTAATCTTGATGGTATCGCTCGCTAAGTTGTATTTGTTTTGAAAAGTTTTTATCCTCGAAAGTGAGTGACGGAAAGTTTAAAAGTTGTGATGTGTTTTTGAAAACTTTGACTAGTACTCGACTGAATATATATCGAAACAAAAATAATAGATTTAGTCGGTAGAGAGACAGAAGGATTGATTTCACAATATGTAAGTGCTGTACTAATTAATCAGCACTTCAATCTTCGCATAAAATTAGTTAAAACCAAATAAGGGGTAGATTATTGTTCATACTAACTTTCTATTTTCACCATGCGATGGAAAAGTTCGTGAACTATTTTTCGGACATTTAGGGATGCATTCACAAGGCCACTGCAAGCTTAAAACAGTGATACCTAGATTTTGAATTTTCCCCCCCCCCCTTCCTCACCACCCACCCACCGAGCCGTAAGATCTACCTCAAAGAACATGAAAGCCAAAAAGTATCCAGAAAGGAAAACATGGTGAAACAAAAATCACAACATGATATTTCCGTTCGGTTTGGAGGTTAAGCTGGAGCTGAATTTCTCTCTACTCTTCCCCTGTGTCCACCTTATTTTTATTCATATTCGTGATTCTATATGAATTATTTCTGGAACCTAATATTGGTTCCCATGCCTGAAAACTTTAATATAGCTCGACCGGAAACTTAAAAGGAATATTTAGCGAAATTTCTGCACCAAGAAAGTCCTTCTGGAGCCCTGACGATTCAAGAGCTGTTGAAAAATAAAATCAAACAAATAAATCGCAAAGCTCTTCGAAGACATTCCGGTCTATAATATCAGGGTGTCTACAAGTCCGAAAATAGTACTGATTGTACAAGGGCGGTCCGGAAGTACTGAAAAAGTGCGGAAAATTCGCAAGAAAGTCTGGAATATTTTTCATTTTTGTCTCAATTTGAACGAGAAATTCAAATTTTTGAAGTTTTTAGATTTTCGTCAGTTGAAGGTACTGAAAGAGTAGTGGATTTTTCTGTTGAGGAGGTACTGAACTTCTTGGGAATGTAGGGAAAAAGTACTGTAGAAGTACTGATTTTTGGTGTGCCTGTTTTAGTAGACACCCTGTAATACGTCCGTACTTACGCCCTCATTTGGCACAAAAACAGATTAACCGCTCGCAATTTATTTTTAAAAAAACGCGCGAGAGTATTTTCCCTCGATCCAATTTTTCGACGCTACTCGGGAAAATTGCTCCCCCGGAAAATTGGCCTCAGTCGACGGATGATTTCTCCCCCGTGAATGGTCGTCGGTTCCGTCTCGTAGCGTGGTTAACTTGGCGTCACTCGAGCCATCCACACATTTCGAGTATGAGATAATACCACTAAAAGCGCGAGCCAGACGCAAAACGAAGGAAACGGAAGACAAAAACCGCGGAGTCGTCGTCGTCGTCGTCGGAAGTACGAAACGCAGGAAGCCGAGAATCATCCGTCTCTGCCGGAAATGAATCATGAACGGACTCCAACGGGACCCCACCTGAGGAGGGGGGGAGAAAAGTTATATCCGAACGAGCCGAATAGCCCGGGCGAAGGGGGTGGGGAAAGTTGTGCCTCGCCGCTACCCCCGCGCGGCAGTTCCAGTTGCACGAAATTAAATTTCGAATGAGTAATGAGGGGGCTGCGCCTCCCCTTAGTATTTAGCAGCGGGGACGATTGCGTACCCGCTGCCGGCCGCACTCGGAGAGATTAGCGTTTGTTTTAATCCCCCCTCCCGCCTCCTGTCGCACCCCTTATCGCCCTCCCCTCGCGGGGCACCCCGCACCCCGAATTGCTGAAAATTACGCTACTAATTGACAGCCGAAAGTGCTTCGATAGGGATGATTATGCGGAGCGGCACTGCCAGGTTTCTAGCAGAATTTTTCGATTTGATGATTCGTCCGATCACGCGGAAACGGATGCAGATTTTCCTCTGAATGTCATCGTAAATGGAGAATTAGCACGAAAATTTATTGTGTCATCTGAGAGTGCTCAAAGGGATGATTTCGCGGGATTTTTTATATTTTTTCTGACTGTGGAAAAAGTATATGTGAAGAAATATTAAAAAGTAAGAAAATTCATGCCTATCTCTGCGGCATTTCCATTTAAACACATGTATTTTAGCAGATTAGATCATTTTGTCCCATCTCCTCCAATAATTGTTCAGTTTATGGACCAAGGGTATTCTCGTGTTCAGTTCTCTCCTTAGTTTCCCTTTGAACATGAAATTCATCAAATTCCAGGCACTTTCAAATTCTCCATTCCTTCGTCCTTGCAAACACTATGGTGTAAACTGCATACGTCCGTTGGTGAAGATATTAATAAATTATCAGGTGAAACGTGGAAACGTTGCAATGCAGTTGATCCCTTTTAGTTCTCGCCCATCTGAATGTTAGCTTTGTCGTGCGAGACAGAAACAGTATTTGAATCTCTAGAAGTTCCTTAATTTCCCTCTATGAAACAGGAATTTCTCAGAGAACTTGAGATTCATTCTCTTTCAATTTCTGAAAGAATTCGTAATTTAACCTAGTGTAGAAGACTAATTAATTCCAGACACGTATCTTGATTTGCGGCGTTGTCGACCTGATGTCATAGTTTAGTTTTCAGTCGGGAAACTAACTGACAGTACTGTCGAATCTCACTCGAGATACCTAAAAATTGTCTCTTTCGTGGATTACATTTTGCAATTAGGAACTAAGATAAGTATTATAGAAACGAAGTATGTACGATTAGTTTACATATACTCATACATGTTTCCACGGATGAGCCAGAAATTTTAGTTCCTAATTGCAAAATGCAGTTCCATACATATGTTATGAATAATTGCTCCATAGCTGGACTGCATTTTGAAATTCGGAACTGTAATTTCTGGCTCAAACATGAAATACCTATCTACTTAGGGAAACTAATGGCGCATAATTATGTTGTATCTTTAATGAGCTAGAAATTGTACTTCCTAATTGCAAAATGTGGTCCACTTATGCTATGTATCATAGGACCTCCTTGAAGTTCCACCATCTCAATGTAATCCAAACGGGGCCCACCAAGGAAATGAGCTGTTTAAGAAACGACTCTGCTTACGGCCCTTACTGTGAAATGGACCCTCAAACAAGATGCGAAAATAGGCATTATGACATTTGTTTTCTCATCAATATTTCACGTAGAGCACGATTTGCACAACGAAAATTTTTGAAGGTAACTTCTAATGATGATATTACGTTTTTCGATGCATCTATTCAAACTTCCGGCCCGCTTATTTAAAAAATCAAAATGTCTTTGAGTTCGACCGCATGTATCTATGACAGTCTCTGCAGTCTGAAAGTATGCCAACCTCAACGCTTTGGCTCAGATATTGCACTTTGTTCATGCTCCGAACGATGGTGCGGAAGGAACTCTGCTTATACTGTGACTAAAGCCCACAAAACCGTTAAAGTGCTTGATTTGAATTTAATAGACTCTTGTTCTTCATGTGAGCGGTTTTAAATTTTCGTACCCAACTGTAAATGCTAAATCTAAACGTAGATATCTTGACTAGGAGTTGATTTTAATACTCTTCGTTTTGCCAATCGTGTTTAACGTGAAATTTTGAAGCGGAAACATGAATAAGATTTTTCATTCTTACCTTGTCTTGTGTTTCATAAACAAAAAACCATCATATCTATGGAAATTTTGAAACGTTGCAATGAAGCTGGACCACTCCTGCTTCCCAGGGCCCCAGCGTGGAGGAGCCGGCGCGGCGCGCGCTTCTATAAGCGCGATGAAAGCGGGGCGTAGTAAATCGACTTGTGACGTCATCGCTAAAGCCCTCCATTCGGGCCAACTTTCAATTCCGACAACAATTCGACAATACTGACCGCCGGCTATTTGATCGGGAACCGCGCGCACCGCTCGTTGCGGTAAGCCTTTCGCGTGTGGATTATGCCATTACCACCGTTGCCAGTTTAGCTCAAAAATTCATCCTATTTTCCTTCCCTCCGCACACTCGCTCCTCCCGCAGATCCTATGAGATTCACGGATTTTTTATGAACTATATATTTTTGTCCAAATTTAGCTCAAAGCCCAAAAAACCATCTAATTTTAGACAGCAATGAGGCGTATCGAGTTATCATCATCATCACCATCATCATCAAATACTGAACACTAAATTTCGGACTTTTTGGCACCTTCCCCCCCCCCCCCCCAACCTTTTTTGTATTGGGTACCACCTGGGAAAAAAAGACGGGGAGGCCACATGACGAGATGGCGGCAGGGCGTTGACAAAGCAGGGTGTCTACAAGTCCGGAAAGTTCGGTACTAGTACTGATTTTTTAAGGGTGGTCCGGAAGTACTGAAAAAGTGCGAAAATTCCGGAAGAAGGTCCGGATTTTTTTCATTTTTGTCGCCATTTAAAGGAGAAATTCAAATTCTTTAATTTTTTCGAATTTCGTCAATCGGAGGCACTGAAAAAGTACTGAATTTTTCCGCTGAGGAGACGTACCGAATTTCTCGGGAATGTACTAAAAAGTACTGTAAAAGTACGGATTTTTGGCCAGCCTGTTTTAATAGACACCCTGCTTTCAAAGAGATTTTGCGTTGTCAGTTGCCCGATTACCTTTGGGAAGATAAGCAAATGTGGCGTTTGGGTGTCGCAGAACCCCAGAGTGCGTGGTAGTAGCGACTTTTACGTGTGTGTGTAGGTTCCTACCCTTTCGCGCGTATACACAAAATGCCGTAACTCCTACAACGGCCTCAACTTGACCTTTTTCTGAGCTTGGGAGTTGCTTTCACACATAACCAATGGCACCAACGTGTTATCCGCAAGATTTTACGAAAGATCGAAAATCCCCGACCCGCGCCGGCACCCATCAGCGACCGATGCGGTGGTGCGGCGGCGGTCGACCAAAAACAACCGCCCTCGGATCGGTGCAGCATTGTTTTCAATTGATTTCCCGCGCAGTGTTGCCGAATATGCGAGAATTAGCCTCGCTCGTAAGGACCTACGCACAGCAGGCGAATTTTTGCACGGGTCGGAAACGTCGGACCTCCATTCGCCGCTCAAATTTGACGGACCACGAGCGAAAATTCACCCGCTTTAAATCTTTCGAGTGGGGAGTGGAAGGGGTTTATTGGCGACCAGCTCGGCAGCCACCCCGGACATCGTCTCCGAGCGTCGAAATTTGAAATAATACTCGGGAAACTGCGGCGGCGGTCGCAGTTATTGCTATCACAAGTTCACCTTTTACCCTTTTCGCCGTTTAAGCTTGTTTTAATACGCGCGGTGGTGTCAAATTTACGGGAGGTAATTTAATTTGTCTGAGAGGAACGGGCAACCGGTCATCAACAGCGCGGGGCGACGCACAGTGGATCAAGTCAATGGGAGAGGTCGGACATGATTTAAAAACTTTAAAAGCGTATATCTTCATTAATATACAATGTTGATGTTTTAAGAGTAGTTTCGTTGGTTTTCTCGTAAATTTTTCTGTAAAAAGCCCCCCTCAAAATTGAAATTGTGATGAGATGAAGGTAAAATTTTACAATTTTTGTCAACAATTTCATGTCCGACCTCCATCATTGACTCGATCCACTGTGCGACACGACATGGGAAGTACTCTGCCGTGCCGAGGAAGAACGCCGTATGAACGTTCGTGAGTTGCCAAATTTCCTCGAATGAAATGTTTATTTTCAAGGAAAGTTACGAGTATTTTTCTTTGAAATTTTCAAGAACTTCAGGTAAAACTGCGAGCAAAATTATCTGAATAATTGGAGGGAAAATATTCATAAGTTTAACAGGAAATTTGCGTTTTATCGAAGGAAATTTGGCAACGCCTGAAGGTTCATACGGCGTTTTTCCTTAGCACGGCAGTACTGCGAGGATCCAAACTACCTGTTATATTTATTTTACCTATACTTTCAGGTAAAATATCCGCAATTTCTTGTAAAATCGAATATTTTATCAGCGGAAATCTGGTAACATTCGAATGGTTCCACGACAATTTTTCCTTCCGATGCGCAGTGAATCGAGCCAATGAGACAGATCAGACTTGAAATTTTTGACTGAAACTGCAAATTTAAATGTTTATTCTGACACATTTTAAATTTCAAGAGGTGCTTATTGAAGAAAATTTCAATAGGGAACTAAAGGAACCGCCTTTAGAGCCTCAAATGTTTGTATAAACGGAGTTATACTGCCGTGCTAAGAAAGAACGCCGTATGAACATTCGAGAGTTGCCAAATTTCCTTTGATAAAATGTTCATTTATGAGGAAAATTATTAATATTTTTCCTTAGAAGTTCCAGGGACTTTAGATCAAAATACAAAGAATACTCTCTGAAAAATTGGAAGAAAAATATCTATAAGTTTACCAGGGAATTTGTGTTTTATCGAAGAAAATTTGGCAACGCCTAAAGGTTCATACGGCGGTTTTCCTTCAGTATAGGCGTTAAAATTTTCCAGATTTTGTCCGAATTGACTCGATCCGTTGTGCGACGGCGGTGTTGCGATTGAAGGCGGGGCCGAGCGCGGGGACAGATTCAAAAGGGAATAATGAGCCCGTTAGCATTGCGGTCATGAGCCGCGCAGAAAAACTCCCGGTAGCCCCCCCCCCCCCCCGGTGTCCCCGCCCCCCTCGCGATAATTAATTAGACTTTAATCAACAATCGCCCCGCGCCGCTCTGAATTCAAATCGCCCTCTCGAAAACTGTGCCGTGAGAAGCTGCCGAGATCCTCGCCACTGGGCGCGCTCACTCGTGGCTCACTCACAATGGGATGTATTTCTGTCAAACGGAACTATGTACATTATGACATGAGCCCTGAGACCCATAAGAATATATGTATAACAGGGTTCATGGCATAATGCACATAGTTCCGTTTGGCCGAAATACGTCCAATGCATAGTTTCCCGGATGAAGGAACGTAACTTAATTCCAGGTTGCAAAATTGACTCGAACGATTCAGTTTTTTTTCCTAGGATGTATCGATGCAATCGTTGTCCACAATTTTTCTTATTTTTACACGAGACTGAAAGAAATAGCAGTGAACTTTCCAGTTCGAAATGTCCAAGATTTTCCTGGTGAATATGAAATTTATTGGTGGAAATTCGGCAACATTGAAATGTAGTTACGTTCTTTAGAAACGACGAACATCCTACTGCCGTGCTGAGGAAGAACGGTGTATGAGCTTTCAGGCGTTGCTAAATTTCCTTGGATAAATTGCGATTCTACGGGAATATGCTTAAATATTTTTCCTCCAATTTTTCTGGGAATTCCGCTCGTAATTTGATCGAACGCATATGAAAATTTCAAGAAAAAATTCGATATTCGTAAATTTCCTCGAAAAAAAATATTTTCTAATAGAAAATTTACAATCGTTTCCGTTTCGTCGAGTCGCCCCCAGAAACGCGAGGCTACGTTCGACATATTCCGAAATTGAACTGATTATTTTCCAAACCACGTAAGCGCCACAATTGCGAATGGGAGGAAGACGAGGACACCCGTTTTATTAGCTTTGTTGACAATCATGGAATTCCAAAAAATGTTTGTTCTTTTAGAAGGCTATTCTGAAAACAGACAAGATTGATTATACCAGAGATACCAAAGTATAAACAACCCCTCTACCTCGAAAATAGAGATTGGCGCTTTACAGGGGTGCAGAAACTTCCTAAGCACGCGACCGGCCGTTCGTGTGAAATGGGGGAACCCATTTGAGGACGAGAAAAATTGGGGGAACCTTGGGAGGTTTTTTTTTGGGGTTTAGGGGGAACTTGACTGTTGAGTGCGCTATTTTGAGGAAACCTAACTGTCAAGCGCGCTGTTTCTAGGGGAACAAAACATTCAAGCGCGCTGTTTTGGGGGGAACAAAACTATGTCGACCGCGTTACTTCATGTGTCGGGCAAAATTCTGCGAAAACTTAAAATGGGGGAACCTAGATTTATTTCGGGGGAACCCTCGGAAGTTTCTACATCCCTGGGCGCTTACGTGATTTGGAAAATGATGGGTTCAATAGAATTGAGCCCTCCCCCAAGTCAGCCTCCCTGACTACGTGCCCCCTCCCCCAAATTGGCTTCCTTAAGACTACTTGAAAGCCCCGTTTTATGCATTGAAACCTTCATAATTAATACCTTTCTGAGGTCTGACGGAGCGTCTTTAAAATTGGGCCTCAACCCGCGTCCCGCTCGGGCAAGACGAAAACTAGTACCTAATTGGGGAAATTTTGAGTGTTGCGGGCTGCCTGCAGAGCGGAGCTGGGTTTGGTCGGCGGCGCAGCGCCCGGGCCCAGGATTCGTCTCAATTGGACGTATTTCTACCAAACGGAACTATGTGCATTATGACGCGAGCCCTGTTATGCACATATTCTTATGGGTCTCAGGGCTCATGTCTTAACGCACTTAGTTCCGTTTGATAGAAATACGTCCAATTAGTTGCATCAATAATGCATTGTCTCCTTCGGGCTTTGATCTGGAGCAGATCGCGCGGCAGGGACGCCAGCCGAGAGTCGCTCGTTCCGGGTCCCCGACGCCGCACAGTGGATCGAGTCAATTCGGGAGGTCGGACATGAAATTTTTGACCAATACCATAAATTTTGATGTTTATCTCGTCAGATTTTAAATTTCAAGGGGTGTTTTAAGAAGAAAATCTCACGAGAAAACCAATGGAACCACTTTTAGAACTTCAAACATTTTTATAAACGGAGTTATAAGCGTTTAAATTTTCCAAATCTTGTCCGAACTTTCCTATTGACTCGATCCACCGTGCGCCGCCGCAATTTCGGCTCGGAAATTCAGGGCCTCCGAGCTCCTTTCCACGGCGCAGTCCTCGTCGCGGATTTCTAACGTCTTTGTGTGCCAACGAGTAGGTGGGTGCCGCATGCCGTTGACGCCCCGATATCCGCGCATTGTTGCCGCCTTTCTCCTCCCGCTATGCAAACTGAAGCACCTTTGGAGGAAGAGGAGTATGCTGGGGAAACTTGACAGAGAGGGTATCGCAATGAGGTGGCCGTTTTTGATTGGTTTCTCCGTCTGGAGCTTCATGGAGCTTTCAAGACCCCAAGATGGCGGACACTGAAAGTAGATGTAACTACAAACAGGGTGTTTACTGTACGGAAAAAGTACGGATGTACTGAAAAAGCACGGATTTCGGAAGTTCGGTACGGAAGTATGATAAAGGTACGGATTTTCCGTTAAAAGAAGTCAGATTTTTTAGACGGCTCAGCCATAGTCAAAGGTGGATCGCCCAGTGGACATACGAGGTCTGTTAGATTAGAAACCGGATTTTGGTCATAACTAGCCTATTGTGCGTCCAAATTAAGTTTTTTTGATCTTTCCTGATAGCTGGAAATATACTTAAGAACGCTACGTTCACAGATTTGAAAAATCTTAATTAGCCTCGTTGGTATGAGGCTTCAAGTACGGCAACCTCATGGGTGTTTTGCGATTTTTATATTTGACCGAACTTGTCTCTCTTTTTTCGGTCTTGCACTAAATTTTTCAATCCACAAGGATGATTGGAGTTTCGTCTCCGTATCTTAGCCGTACACTCAAGTATTATCACCGAAAATTATCCTATCCAAAAATGTAGGATCATTGTTAGAACGTTCAAGCAGCTACAGGTAAATTAACATTTGGTTGGATTTTGTTCAATGGACAACAATCAACGGGCAAGTGTACCTGAAACTCTATGCATGTCTACATATTCTATCAAAATTGTATGTACAGAGCTTTATTCAGAAATATTACACTGTTCAGCAAGCTCGAAACGACCATTTTCGAGACTTTTGCCCGCACTTCTTCCACGTGACAAATGTTAGTTGCCGTTGATGGTCGATTCCCATGCTCCTCAACTTCAACGAACTCCTGACCAGTTTTGAATCGTTTAACCCACTCAAAATAGTGAGAAAAACTCATATAATGATCTTGGTAAACATTACTTAGCATACCAAAAGTTTCGGTACAAGGTATACCGAGCTTGAAACAAAATGTAATGTTAAATCTTTGCTCTGTCAGTGATCGGATGATGAAAATCGCAAAACGCACCTGACTTCCTCGTATTCAAGATGACACAGAATAAACACTGATCAAAATAAACAAAATCTGTGAACGTAGCGTTCTTTAGTATGTTGTCAGCTATCAGAAAAGTCTAAGAAAACCTAATTCGAACGCACAATAAGCTAGTTATGACCAAAATCCGGTTTCTAATCTAACAGACCTCGTACTCTGTCCGTAATAATGCAGACTAGACGTTCCCGGTTACTCGAAAAATAATCAAATAGTCGATCAATTGAATCATTTCGCTGTCGATTTTTTGTTCTGTTTAAAATATCAACTTGTTTGGTTTATTGTCTACCCACTCGCAAATTAATCGAGAGCTATGGAATTTCCCCTTCCTTCTTAAAATTCAAGATTATTGAACCTTATTCATCTTTAAATACTGTCATGCTTCCCGTCTGATACGAAATTGTCGATTATAAATCGATCATTCAGGCCGAATATGTAGATTGTGAATCAAGTATTTTCGAAACAAGTATTCAATATTGATATAATTGCTCAAGTCCTTGCGTATCTCCCATTGCTACATTGCTTTATTTTTTCGAAAGAAATACAACCCAAATTTTGTTTTTAAACTATCTCTGAACTTTCGTTCGCTTATCCACAAAGATCCACTTTTCACAGAAACTTTCAAGGAGATAGTTTTTTTAGTTTTCTTTCAGAGTAAAAAGTGGAACATAATCGAAAATTTTGAAATTCTGCGATGGAGAAACTAACTTTACTTTGGATGGGCTGAAAAAGACAAGATTTCAGCTAGCAACTAGCCGGTCGATAGAATGGCAACGACAGTCACGCGCGGTTACAGAAAATACAAGACGTAATTAACTCCGGCAACACTTTCGGGAAAATTGAAGGCGCCCCACTTGTTTTCAATAGCAACGTCTGGATACAACTATTCGTGCTCGCGGGATGTCCGTATTGCATACACACAAAATTGCAGGCGTTTTGGTTTTCTTAGCGGCACCGCCTGACTACCACTACTTGGATTATAGGGACACCCGTGCTGCATAATTTTGTGCCCTGTCTTGTGATCCGTTGCTTATTCAGTATACACTGCGAACCTCGTAAACTCGTGATTGAATACATATTTAGATTTGCGACGTTGCAAATTTATCGGCTTATGCATGTTTTAAGTGGAAAACCAATCAGCGGTTTTATTTAAAAACGTTATTTTTCCTCTCTCTGTTTAATTTCGAGCAGAATTAAAGTTAGTTTGTTCACCGATATGAAAACGGAATTTCTGTGGAAATTTTAAAACGCATTTGAAAAAATGCACTGGAAAATACAAGGAATTTATAGTTGAAATAATGCCTCTAGAACCTCCGCTGAAAAATTGCGTCGAAGAGAATATTTTTAGATATTAGATGAAAAGAGATATTTTTTGGCCCGGAAGTTTTTTTCTAGTTTAAAGATATATTTATTGTAATGAAAGGTGTTTGAGCGAAAAAAAAAAAAAAAAAAAAAAAATCAAGTGAGTTTTTTTCAAAGAAAATTGAACTTTTTATCGATGCCAAATTTACTTTGAATTCAAAACAGCACTGAATTATAATAGTAAAAATTGGCCATTATTTTCATGAAAGAAAAGGTTGCTTCAACAATTTTTTGCGAAACTTAAAGCGACCCGGTCATAAAACTGCTGTGCATTCTCTCACAGTCCCCGCTCGAATATTTTTACGTCTCGCTCTTGGGAGCCTAGCTCGGAGGAGAGAAATCCCGGAAATTTGCATGCCGTCCATAAATCAACTTTATGCTCGACACTTGAAATCCCTGCCACGGTGAGTTTTCCTAGGGAAAAATTCAAGCGCTCAGTCGGTGAGTCCGTAAACCGAGAAGGAAATGACGGTCACGTGGTCAGCGTTTTGTCGGCGAGACCCTCGTAAACCGTACGAGAGCCAGCGGTGTCGGCTCTCGCAACGAATATATAGGTGTGCTTTAGATAGACTAAAATTATACGCGTTGAAGATCATAATCATCGGTTTGCAAGGTGTTTCTTCTTTTGTTATATATTTAAATTAGTCCTAAATCTAGAGGGTGCGGATTCGAGCGATGTACACGTGAAATCGATTCACGACATCGACATGAATCGGATTCACGGGTTTTCTTGATCGATTCACGGGTTTGTCGATCGATTCCTGGATTTTGGCTGTCGATTTACGGGTTTGTCGATCGATTCATGATTGCTGTCGATCACGGGTTGTCGATCAGATCTCACGGGTTTGTCGATAGATTCACGGGTTTGTCGATCGATTCATGGATTTGGTCTGTCGATTCACAGGTTTGTCGAGCGAATCACGTCAATCACATAGAGAAAAAAAGGAGGCGTTTGCATCTTGAGGATTGTTTACCCCGTGACGTACAGCATAGCCAGCAAAATCCGGAATTTGAAGTATGAAAAACGGACCATAAAGTCCGATTTTTTTGTTTGAAGCAAGTCATGATATAATTTCGAACACTTTATATAGAATGACTTTTTCTATAAACTACACCATTTACAAGAAAATTTATGATAAAAGTCGTCCGTACCGACCTACGTCATCGAAAAAATCCAAGATGCCCGAAATGCAAACACCTCCTTTTTTTCCCTATACGTCTATCGGTTCACATTTTTATTTTTCGATAGATTCATGTCGATCAAATCGACGCTGGTTTTTTAATAATTTGTCGATCGAATTGGTGTCGAACGGTTCACATCCATCGATTCATGTCGATCGAATGCATGCCCTCTCTTAAATCTCAATGAGCAAACCTGGATGCCAACGACGAAGAAAATAAGTACCCTCGGACCCAGGAAGAAAAAGCGTTAAGGAGTGGTTTTCAGACTTTTTTCCGGGTTCATCGTGATTTTGGTTGGTTTTCCCTATAAAAATTTACTTATTTATCAGTATATCTTGCATACGACGGGCCCTAATTCTTTCTGAGGCTAATGGCAAAGGTCAAATCACGGCGGAAATTAGATTCAATCAGCGGGGAAATGCCGATAAAATTATTAAACGCTCGCTTTGCATCCCTTGTCAGCGGTGAGAAAATTGATCACGGCGTAAAGAGAGGGGTTGATGAGAGGAATGCGGGATGATGCGCAACAGGTGTGAAACCTCAACCCTTAGCCCGCCCTTGTTCAACAGCTGTCGTTCATTCAAATTAGTCTATAAATTTTAATAACTGTGGCCGACAATCCTGCGGCTTAGCGAAGCACACAGCTTTCAATAAAGCTTTAATTAAATTAACGCCTCTGCGGACGACAAAAAGCTTCCTTTCGCTCGGAACGTTTTTGAAATGAAGTGCGTTCCAAATGTTACAGGACACACGTAATCCTGTAATTCAATAGATTCAACTTAACACACGAGTGGTAAATTTAAAATCGCACATCTCGAATGTCGACTTTTTCTCTCATTTTCATTTTTTATTAAAAACTCGTCTATTTTTTTTTTTTTTTTTTTTTTTTTATCAACGACGTGTATGTGTGAAATTTTCAGGATAACATTGATGTTTTTTTCTTTAAAGAAGCAAAGTAGATGCATTTATAAGATACAGCAATCGGGCCACGTATTTTTGTTACCCTCACCAGCGACATGATGCATCAGCGGCTGAGGGTATGAAAATTACTCAAACATTGATGTTTTTTTTCTTTAAAGAAGAAAAGTAGATGCATTTTTAAGATACAGCAATCGGGCCACGTATTTTTTTTTTACCCTCACCAGTGACATGATGCATTAGCGGCTGAGGGTATGAAAATTACTCAAATCATGCGTTTTTAAAGGAATCTTGGGGCTTTGTGAGATGAGGTAATTCTAGTATAGTTCTTAAAATCAGTATAAAACTCGTAGTTGACCGTAGTTTTGGAGTTTGTTAAATCAAATATTTTAAAATTATCCAATGAATATTTATCGGCCAGTGCCGTGCGGTGGGTAACACTGCGGTATCTTTTGCGACCTACAACTATTACCTTCCGCTTTCAGGTAGTGCTTGAAGTATTCCATTTTTAGAAGGCGAAATAAAAATTCTGTTCGCGCTCACTTTAAGCGGGGTGCCGGTCACGGTGTTAGAAATACCACAGCGAAATCGAAAGTGAATTTCACATCGATGCCTATTTTGCCGCGCAAAAATTCTAGTCTTTCCGCGAAAGTGAAGCTAATGCCGCAGAAATAGTTGATTTTCGAGTAAATCTCTCGCGGTAAAATTTTTCGAAAAACGAACCAAAATCGCTCGGAAAAAGTACAGAGTTTGTGAAATCTTCCTCCCGACACCAGGGGGGGAGAGGCATAGGCCATTCTCCTCCTCAGACACGCGTTCCCCTTTTCATTCACACGCTAAAAAGCAACCCCTTTATTTCCAGTGCATCATTTTTCTTCCTCTCTCGGCGCGGCGCAACCTCAACGGACCTCACGCCGTTCCCCGCAACGCAAGGCTGGGATAATGGCCTCTGATTGGCCCTTTTGGCCGTCGAATTGCGAGACCACCTGTTCCCGTGTCGCCGCGGAATGCGTAATCGAATTTCAAGCCACATAAAAGGGTTGAAAGTGCCCCTCCCGCCCCCGCCCTCGCGAGCCTCCTCTCCTCCGCACAGTGGATTGAGTCAATAGGAGAGGTCGGACAAAAGTTTGAAACTTTAAAAGCTTCTAACTCCATTTATCCGAAAATTTTAGGTTCTAAAAGTGGTTTCTGTTGGGTGCTCGTAAAATTTTCTTTTATAAGCACCCTTTGAAATTTGAAATGTGACGAAATAAACACCAAAACTTGCAGTTTTAGTCCAAAATTTAATGTCCGTCCACTGACTCGATCCACTGTGCTCCGCGCCGAGCAAAAGCTAAACAGCCGGAAAAATGAACGTTTCGCCCTGCCGTGCAGGACTCTGTCGAGGCTCAGTGGGCTGATTATTGACATTGATAGACAAAACGATCGACAGAGGATACAACGGGAAAATACCGCGATCCTATTGTTGGAAGCGCGGGTGGTTGCAACGGTCAAAGGAGGTAAGTAGAAGACTAACCAACGGGAACCCACGAGAGACACTATAGTTCGTCCATAATTTTCCTCCTTGGTCTATAACAACTACCCGTTTCATCAATAGGTTTTCTCCGTTTTCCCTTTGTCTTCTTTGTCTATCGATTTGTCTATCAGTCTCAATAATCGATCCGCAGCAGCGTGTATGGATGAAAGCTTTACTGGGCTTCTATGCGCTGTAGTGGTACGCCTAGTGGTAATGTGCCTATACTCGTAGTCGAATGGCTACCGCAAGTAACTCTCGCATTGCGTTCGGTGCAATGCGGGAAGTATTCATGCAGTCTTGTAGGCGCTAATATGCGCTCGACGCCCACGGCACTGTGTTCGGCGCGATTACTTGAACTCGCGTAATACTCACGGCATCGAACAATGGGTCTTATTCTTAAGAGGCCCATGTTGTGTTTCGACGCCGAATGAGCACACTGACGTCGCCTCGTTTCCCCCGATAAAATTTTTTCTCTAAGAAAACTTAGGAAAGTTCTGTATGCTCGCTTTTTTTAGATTGAATGGACCATTAAACAAAAATACATCGCGTTGAGTATGGCAGGGAGTTTGCTTCTGCAACGTCGCAAAAGGAGTTCCGTGACTTCGCTTTTTGGTCGTCGATTTGTTTATATCTCGTTCGAAAGTTGATCTCCGAACTTCCCGTTGTGTGAACATAGTTAATTTACGTTGAAGTACGCTTCCGCCGTAAATCCATCATCCACGGCAATTTCCATGATGACAAACGCCTCGGACAGTCAAATCGTCAGCTGACTGAAGAAAAAGCGCCCGGAAATGAAGACGAATCGCGCATCTCCCAACGGGACAAATGGGATAACCGATCTTTCAAAGGGAGTAAAAGACGCGGGACCGGCCGCGCGATCCCTCTATTTTTCTGGTCATCGGGAGACCGGTATGGTCAAGCCGGCACCACACGTGCCCGGATCGGCCCAGCGGACCCCCCTGAATTTTGACCCGAAGGATTGGATTCGTGGAATTATATATTGTGATTTTTCAATCAAATTTATTGTCTCTGCGATCTGATTGATTTTCACTTTTATTTGTCTTCATTTGTGAAAAAGAAATAAAGTGGAGCGTTTTTAATGTTTTAGTGAAACGTTTTCAATTTTCATTCAATATATTATACCCATCAATAAATGCCTCTCTATTCTTTTCTTTTTCTGAAATGAAAGTAGTCGAAAGAGTCAATTTTGCTAGTGGCTTGGTGGCTTACCTTTGTTTGCGATGAGCCCCCCAAAAATTCGCACGGGAATCCCGTCATTCCTGCCAATTCTAAGCTCGAGGGAAGGGAATGAACATATTTCTACCCGCTAACATTGCTGCCAGACGGTGGCCGTAAAAAGGGGAGGGAGGGGGGGGGGGCACTCCTTCCCGGAGTGAATAATTGATGCCCCCTCGCAGCCCATCAGCTCGGTGTTGGAGATACACAGTACCGAACATTGATTGCTACGACGAAGGATGTTGAACATGGATTGCGGACAAGAACCGGAACAAGTTTGAGACGATCCAAGAATCCAGAATAAACGAAATTATAAGGGCGTTTATTTTATCCTAAGAAAGTTGAAAACTCTTCAACAGAAGAGAGAATTTTATGAAAAAGTCCAGAGGGCCCAAAATATTCTTTTCTTTCTTGCGGGCAGTTTTCGAATTTTTTCATCTGTCAACGGATCAGAAAACTTCACTTTTATGCAGTACCGCCTTTTTTCGAAATTAGTAATGACGCGAATTTGTTCCCTACTCTCGGCTCAGAAGTTGATTGTTGAACTTTTCTCCGCGTGTGACACGATTTTCGTCGCTTTTAAAGAACCGAAAGTTTTGTATTTTTGGTCACGGGGCTCAGGGGTGCGAATTGTTCCTGACCGTGTGGTCACGACCAAATTTCGAGCATGCTCTGAAAATTGCGGAGGTTGAAAGATTTTTTTTCTTTCTTTCTTTCTTTCTTTCTTTGAAAATTTTCACGTTAAATCCTTTAGGTTTCTTAGATTCAACAAAATTTTGATCAGCGCATCGTGCTGAGCTTTTTTTAAAAACCTTCCCGTTGCAGACAATTAGGGAGGCCTACATTAATTTACACCCCTGCGACGGAGCTGTTGTTTAAGACGCAATAACATGCCTCAAACAGGGTTTCTAGCATCAGGATTTTCCCCATTCTATCAGGATTTATTTCCGATTTCATCAGGATTTGAGAAAAAATCGGTCGTGAAATCAGGATTTGAGGAAAGTCGGCCGACTGATCGGATTTTATTTATTGAGCTATTTTTGTGAAGTTAAATTTGTCAATTTTTCTTCCAATTTTTCTCCGCAAAAAATCAGGATTTGGAAAAATTATGAAATCAGGATTTAGCATTCAAAACTCAGGAAAAATCAGGATTTCCCAAAATGAAGGAAAAACTAGACGCCCTGTCAAATGCATTTTCCATTCAATGATCATTTTCGGCTAAATTCAGTTTCGTTTTCTGAATTATGAACCCCTTCTTAGTTGGGCTTTCTCATGACGAGACAGTCACATCGTGTTGGAGCGTAGACGTTCATAGATTCTTCTAAGGAGACTCCTGGATTTTTAAAGTCGGGAAATTGTAACCGATTCGGCAACCTCGAGAGTGGGATACCCGTGAAAATTCCGCAAGGCTCACCGCCCGGCCGACATGTGAAGTTATCCGCGTGTTTTATAACCTCGCTTCGATTGAATTACCTACTTTGGATTCCCCGAAAGTTTATGGTGGAGGGCCGTTCCTCGGCGGGAAGTACCCCTAATATTTGTTTTGACGTGCTCTCTCGCGGCCGCATCCGTAAGAAAGCTCTTTGAGCTTTTCGCTCGGTGACCCCGCGCCTCGCGGAACATGTTCGGAATATCCCTTTCCGATATTACATGTCGACCTTATTCCCAGCCTAGTCAGACTTCAATTGGAATCTCCTCACTTTCCCGGGTTATCTCCAACTAGTTCCGAGAAAATTTCCTGACTTAGGAGACAACACGGGTAGTAACAGCACGGAAAATAAAGCATGGATTTTTTTATATCTCAGGCATTTCCAATTAATTATGGTTGTACCTCAATAAATTCGGTTATTAACCTAATTGTTGTGGCACTGTCCAAACTTGAGTTGCGGTACTGCCAAAAGCGATCGGAAATGCCCATATTATCCGACAAATTAGAATAGTACCACAATTCTAGGGGATTGCCCTAACGCTTTTTTCTGTGAGGGTGAAAAGTCCTTGAAAAGGGAAAGAAAACCTGGAAAATTCATACAACTTTGCTGTAAAACTTGGATATTTTTTCTTTCAACCAAAATATTGCATTTTAATAACTTCAAGAGACTTCGCGCCAAAATTTTCTCGTGAAAATAAAATGAGGAATCATGGAAAAATTCGAGGAAATTCCCTGACTCATGAGACAACACATGTAGTAACAGGGTCAACGGGACTGGGAAAATCAAAGAATACCTGGGAAAGTCATGCAGTTTTGCTGTAAAACCTTGAAATGTTTTCTTCCAACCATTAATACACTGCATTTTATCAATTTCTTGGGATTTCGCTTAAAACATTTTTCGTTAAAACAATTCAATGAAAAAGCTCGCCTAAAAAAAGCATTGAAAACCTTCACACATCATCATAAGAAAGAATTCTCGGTAGTTTCACAAGTTTAAACTAAAAGTTGCAAGTTTAGAGGAGTTTTTTGCCTCGAAAAACGGACGTGCCTTGATGTGAAAAAGTCCGAAATACTGCTAGACGGATCCTAGCCGGTCATTCGGCGTCTAGCTGGAAGCTTCGGCATCAGAAGGGGTATGTTCACTTTTACAGGTCGCAAAGTGAATATCGTAATGCAGATTAAATCTTAGAGTAACGCGATGAAGTTCTGAAGTACCTTGAGTCATGTGATGAATCGTTTTTACTCGTTGCTTTTCATCCTAAAAGAATTTCTTTTGAGTATGCAGTGACGTTCATATCTCTGTGTGGCTATTGCACATACGAAATACAGTCACTGAGTAGGCGTTTCAGACGCATACTCGTACAATAATCACGTTGAGTACATCAGATCTGTCTAAAATAGACATTACATGAAAACATCTTAATGACGCAGTAGCTAGTTTATTTATACATAAAGTCTTGTTACATCTTTTTCTGAGAGTAAACTGAGGCAGATTTTTTGAAGAAAAATTAGAATTGTTTAACGGTTGTAGGCAGGACGCGACGAATAAGAGGGTAATGCCGAATTCACACCGGGCCGTTCTTATTGTCGTAATTCGTGTTTCCCTACAACATTCTAAACAGAATCACGGTAAAACCATTTTTTTTCCTCGCATAATTGAATTTCGTCTGATTCTCTCAATAAATAAAATTTCAGAACCGCAATCAGATTATTTGCTGCAGGGGTGCACAAAGTAGCATTCGGCCGATATCCGGGATTTTTTTCACGTCTCCTTACACAATATTTCCTCTCACAGGGCAGATTTTTTCTAACCCTTTTTTATTTCATAGAAAACATTATTGAATTTTCACTCCACAATTGACTTGTAAAATAATAATGACGGGCCAAGAGATAGACTGTATCTTGAAATGGACGGTTTCCACTTAGCAGAAACAGCCAACACCACGAGAAAATGAGGAACGATCTTTAGCCACTTTTTTTTTTTTTACTGAAAAAAAATTACTGAAATTTTAGTTGCGCTTCCTTAAATGATAAGTATTAATATAAATTTCCCCTTTTTACAGTGTTGTTAAAATAATAAAAAGTTACCCAGAGGGAAATTTCATTTATATTCCCGGTGGGCCTGCTACTCAAAATTTGAAAAATTTGCCGTTATTCAATTGAGCTGGGCCTATATATGAAATCCCACAAACCCATTAAATTTACATTGACAGGTCGGGAGTTCGTCTTATGACGCACAATGTCAAAGAACAAATTAATTGTGTCGCCAGACAACACGTCCTGCAATACGTCATCAATTAAAGCTGGATTCATGCTTATTTTATCAAAACTATCCTCAGAGAACAAAGGATAGGAAAAGAAATATTAGGACAGAAAGGAAAAGAAAAGACAGAGAAACGCAGAAGAGATTCAAGAAAAGCACAGTATAACAGAGAAAAAAAATAAAGAAAAATAACAAAGGAAACGACACCACTAGGGTAATCTGAGCTCAGGTGCGTGTGAGCATTAGCAAGATAAAATAAAAACAGATTTGAGAAAAACACAGCAGAGAACCAAGGAAAACACAGTTAAGCAGAGAAAATGTACTGTCAAATAAATAAAGAAAATTACTATCGAAGAAATTCTAATTATTCGGAAAATAATTAGCTAGCGTAATCTATGCGTAGCTGCGTATGGGAGCATGAGCGAGATTTATCGATGAGGGGAACCGAAGTGCCCCCAGATCCGGCGAGCCCCGGGGGGGTTTCCAGGCCAGATTTTCTACCTCTGAGTTCAACCTTCTACGGTAAGAATTTTAGCAGAGTGGCTACAAGTTCGAAATTTCCGGATATAGTACTGATTTCTTAAGGACGGTCCGGAAGTACTGAAAAAGTGCAGAATTTCGCGAGAAGGTCCGGAATTTTTGTCACTTTTGCCGCAATTCGAGCGAGAAATTAAAATGTTTGAAAATTTTCGAATTTTGTCAATTGGAGGTACTGAAAAAGTACTGAATTTCTCTTATGAAGAGGTACTGAATTTCTTGGAAATGTACCGAAAAAGTACTGTAAAAGCACTGATTTTTGGCCAGCCTGTTTTAGTAGACACCCTGCAGAACCGCAATCAGTTTATTTCCTGCGGGGTCGCATAAAGTGGCATTCGGCCTACATCCGGGATTTTTTTTTCACTCTCTTCCAAAAATTTCCTCTCACAGGCAGATCTTCTACCCCTGAGTTCAACCCCCTACGGTAAGAATATGAGCGCACGCAGTTCTAGTAATCGTTCCTCCAGAAGCGACTCGGCCGGGTCAGGTCTTTTATAGCGAATTCATCCCTCTCCCGCTTGAATAGGAGCGTTGGCAAATTCCACCCCCTCAGGCAAGGCACCCTCACTGTCGAGTGTGGACTGTGGAGCGCACTCGGCGTGTAACCGCTTAAGTATGGCCGCCACTCCAGGCATCCAGCGGACGAGAGCGCTCCGAAAAATGCTACAAAAGCCCGGGCGCAATTAATTCCTCTCTCCTGAAACCAGGGGAGGCGCTGCCCCCACTCTGCGAGTGTTGAGCGACTCGTTGAATAACCGTTTAAGTATCGGGTAAGCACTCCCAGCCCCGCCCCCCCTCTCCCGACGAAACGAGGCTGATATCGTCACTTCGCTGACCCGGCCGAGCGCGCGATCCCATATCAGGCGAGCCGCGGAAAGCTCGCTGTTGTACGGGCGAGAAGGCCGCTTTTGAAAGGCGGTTGCGTGCTTTTGTCATCGTCGAGGCGGGGGTATCTTCAGCGGGCACTCAGGCGCGCGTACTGGAGCGAAACGGCCGAGGATGGGTCAATTCAGCATCAAAAGCTATCACGTCCCGAGCGTTTTCGAGGCGGGGAAGCCGCTCAAAGAGAAATATTTTCGCGGTAAAAATATGAGCTGATGGCGGTTCGTCCGCGGCGTGTGGAGGGGGGGGGGGGGCGTTATCGTCACTGTGACGACACTGGCAACCCCCCCCCCCCCTTCTCGACGTCGCTTTTCGCGAGAGGGAAGATTTACCCCCTATCTTGACGTGGTTGGAAACGCGGTTGCCGAATTTATGACCTCATTAGCTCTGAAACCTCACCCCCGTGCGGTTTGTTTATTTATGAGGAGGATTCTTTAATCGGTCTCAGGTCAGAACTTCATCTGCAGATCTCACGCGGCAGTGAACCTAGCTAAACATGCCGCAAAATTCAAGCCGGCATTGAAACGCCGTCATGGATATGACCCGAGGCATGACACAGAAGTGTGATCCTCGCGCCATCTACCGTCGCTGCTGAACAACTCTCATAACTTATCGCTCAAGTGACATTTTTTGTATTAGAAGGTTGGCTGTCTTTTTGATCCCCAAGAGCTCCATATTTCGACATGTTCGTACTCTCCCTAGGTGGGTTCTCTATTCCTCCGCGGCACGACGCTGGCACAATGGAACGAGTCAACGCGAGAAGTCGGCTACAATGTTGAAACTTTAAAAGCTCAAAACTCCGTTCATTCAAAGCTATGAGGTTTCAAAAGTGGCTCCATTGGTTTCCTCGTAAAATTGTCTTCCAGACACCAATTAACATTTAAAATGTAATGAAATAAACATCTAAATTTGCAGTTTTAGTCAAAAATCCCACGTCCGACCTTTCTGATTAACTCAATCCAACGTGCGGCGGTCGGCGGTGCTGTAAACCCTCAGGAGTAGGGTAAAAATTAAGAATTTACGTCGCCCTTTGTCGGCGCAAGTGTGCGCCTGGCGAAACCGGCGATGCAACCCGCTCGCCGCGGTATCGTCATCGCAAGCGCCTAACTCCTTATCGAGTCGAGCTCTGTCCTCCTTCAATTTCGCGTATCTCACGGATCACGTGGGGACGGAGTTAAATCAAGGGGCCGACGAAAGTCGGAAGCTTCGTGTCGCTCGAGAGCCTTTGTTCCCCGCGGTCGGTCCTGCGAGCGGAGATAAGGGCTCAGCCTCGAAGGCGCCGCACATTAGATCGAGTCAATAGGAGAGATCGGACAAAATTCGGAAACTTTCAACGCTTCAAACTCCGTTTATACATAACTTTGAGATTCTAAAAATGGTTCTACTGGTTTTCTAGTGACATTTTCTTCCGAAAGCATCCCTTAAAATTTAAAATTTGACGAATTAAACATCAAAATTTCCAGTTTCAGTCAAAAATTTCTTGTCCTACCTCTCTAATTGACTCGATACACTGTGCGCCGCGCCGCCCCTTACCGTACTCCCCCCCCCCGCCCCCGCTAACGCCTTTATCAGCGACTCCGTTCAATTGGCATTCGATGCATCGCGCGTCATTATCACCGCGTCTGAATAATTAGCGTTCTGCGAGTTGCATTGTCCCGATTCGAAGGCGCTCGGCCCGAAATGCCTAGGAGGCCTCCTCTCTTTGAGAACCGTCGTATTTGTATTCTGTCGCGTGCTGAGGGAAAATGTCGTATGAACGATCGGACGTCGCCGAATTTTCCCTGGTGGAATATGTATTTCTTTTAGATGTAATGCGTATTTTTCCTTGATAGAGAAGATATGGCGAGAGGCCGAGGCTTCTAAGGCCCATTGAATCGCACTTGACAATTTTTTCAAATTGTTGTCCTCCTGTGGTGTATTGGTTTTAGCGCTGGCCCTGTTGCCAAGAGGTTTCGGGTTCGATTCCCGGCCAGGTGAACTGAGTTTGATGGTCTCACAATCAGACGAGGGTCACCCGGGGCTGGTGGTAAGCGTGGGATTAGCCAATTTCTAGGGGTCAAAATTCGAGAATCAAAGGGAAGAAAAGGAAAGAGATCCTCATTTTTTTAAATTGTTGGAGAATTTTGTGGAAAACTGATGAGGAATATGTGGACAGGCGACGAGTGAGTGCGTGGAAACGTGGAAGCTTGAAAGATTCCGAGGACCTTTAGAACTTAGGAAAAAGTCAGAAAATCCAAAAATCCAAGAAAACTTTGGCCTAGATTTTGCGTTGCGGAAATGTACAAATTAAAGGAAATGTGTCACCCTGCACTGGCGCGACGAAAATGTGTCACCGATCGCGAGCGAAATCGCCCTCGAATCTGAAGCGATGGAATGCGGAGGGGAGGGGGTGCGCTACGGCTTGAAAAATATGAAAAAAGGAGCCGCTCGGAAATACATCCCGGCGGCCCCACTTCAATTATCGGGGAGCAGAACTTTTGACGCCGCGCCGGGAGCCGGAAAGAAGTTTAAGGTAGGCAATTAATCAAACGTATCTCGCTGAGAGCATCGATGAGAGTCCATCCATCAAACGGCGAGACAAGCTATTAAAGAGGAGCGTTTGGGCGAATTTAATCCCGTTAACAACTGCATCGCCGCCGCCTTTCCGCGACCGCGACCCCCGATGAGATGCGGGGGCGGGGGCGGCGCTGCGATTGAGACTTCTCGGGGGTGGGTGGCGGCGGCGGGGGGGGGGGGGGGTCTTTTTGGGAACTCTCGGGGCTTTCGAACCGCTCGACGCTCGAGCGAAAAAGTGATCCAAGTCGACTCGACGGATCCTTTTAAACAACCTCATCCAGGACGATCAAATTCGACGTCGTTGACTCCACCACACTACCGTGCTAAGGAAGAACGCCGTATGAACATTCGAGAGTTGCCAAATTTCTCTTGACGAAGCATGTATTTTTGACAATATTCGTGCATATTTTTCCTTGAAATTTTCAGATATTTTAGATTAAATTACGTACAAAATTGTCTGAAAATTTTGGAAAATAATATTCACAATTTTCCCGGTAAATTCGGTTTTTATCGGAGGAAACTTGGCAACGTCTGAAGGCTCATACGATGTTCTGCCTTAGCACGGCAGCACTGCCAACGTGTTCGTGCGAAATTGTTCCTGTCGGCCCGGAAAACATATGCCGAAAACCGCGGTGTACAAAATTTTAGATTTCGTTGTTTTTTTCTCTCTCGTGGGAAATAAAGTGGACGTTCTTATGCTAGAAGGACCTATGTGCATAGGAATTGCGTGGAACATAGTTCCTGTGAGATATATACGTTCAAGTGTCATGGGTTATCCCCGAAAATTCTGGCATTACTTCCGCAATACGTTGGATGATGTGGACATTGCTAATTAATTTTGATAATACCAAAACTGGATTACATTTTGCGATAGGGGACCACTATTTCTGGCCCATTTTAGAAACAACATACATGCCATTGGTTAGCTTGAGCAGGTGTGTGTTTTTATTGGAGAGCCAGAGATAGTGGTTCCTTATTGCAAAATGTAATCTAACTGGATTTGGGGTAGTAGTGCAATTTTTGGATTAGTAACTTATTTTTTTAGGGGTAGTAGCACCATCGGATCGAATCTAGTAAAAAGAAACCAGCGCGATTACAGTGTTTTCAAAATCGTGCAACTTCTTCTTTTCCTTTAAAAAGACTTTATATCAGTATTCAAATTTACACACTTATTTTTCCTCAAAATTAACACTTTTTTGATGGGAAGAAAAAACCACTTGCTATTTTGGAAGATATTTTTAGATCCTCATGAAAAAGCGACATTTTTACAACAAAGTAATCACGCTGGTTCCTTATTGCTAAATGCGATCCGAATAATTGGGAGACTACAACTGCATTACATTTTGCAATAAGGAACCACTATCGCTGGCTCTCCCGTAAAAGCACCTTTTCGCATAGGGAAACCAATGGCATATATGTTGTTTCTAAAATGAACCAGAAATAGTGGTTCCTTATTGCAAAATGTGGTCCACCTATTAATCGGGGTACTACCACAATGAATTGGGAATGTCCAAGTTGGGACCTAACCCCTACCTCTTTTTCCCATGTTCTCAACATATTTTTTGCAAGTGGGTCGGATCTGTCGGATCACGATAACAAGAGAGTACAACATAATAACAGAGCATCCAATTATATTTTTGTATCCAAATATGAGACGAAAAACGGCGCGGTTGAAAACGAAATCAATTAAAAAATTCGTGATTGTTGGACTGTGCCCCCTCCCATTTCTGCGGAAGAGGGAGAGCGAAAAGCCGGAACACCGCGGATAAACACTCGACGCCTCATCACCTCGAGTCATCGTCATCTTATCAGCTTAAATAGGAGTGCAAACAAGCTGTGGGGGTCGATGCACACTCGAAACGGCACGGTGCAGCACCGATGTCGGGGACTCGAAACGACCGAATAATTCGCCCCCCCCCCCTGTCCCTGCCTCCCCCGTCCCTGCACCCCTCGACCCCCCTCAAACTTAGATGGGGCTTCATCCCGTTCTGGAGGACCTGGATCGCGGTGCCCGTCAATGTTTGCTCAACCCTTTATCTCGCAATTAACATCTCACGTCGCGTTGCCGGAATGCCCCGCGGTTAACCGAGTCTGCGTGTGGTTGCCGCGAGGATGGAACTGGAAGTAGAGGATCTGGGACCGTCCCTGTATAATGTAACGCTCGAGGGGGAGGGGGAGGCAGGGTGACTACAAGTCTGGAATTTTCGGAAAGTCCGGAAATAGTACTGATTCCTAAAGGGCGGTCCGGAAGTACTGAAAAATTGCGGAAATTCCTCAAGAAGGTCCGGAATTTTTAATTTTTGTCATTTTTGTCACAATTTGAGCTAGAAATTAAAATTTTGAAATTTTTCGAATTTCTTCAAATATTTGGAGGTACTGAAAAAGTACTGAATTTTTCTGTCGAGGAGGTACTGAATTTCTTGGGAGTGTACCGAAGAAGTACTGTTAAAGTACTGATTTTTTGCCAGCCTGTTTTAGTAGACACCCTGGAGGGGGGGTTGAGGATAGCGTTAGCGCCATTTTACTTTTACGTGTTAGAGGATAGGAGCCCATATCATAAGACGTCGTTTTTCGGACCAAGGAACGTAACGTCATTCGAAGATTCCGACATTGACTCAAGCAATTTAAGTTTTTACAAGAATCGTACCTGTGCAATTTTTGTCCAAAATTTTTCTGGTTTTTGTTTGAGATCAGAGGAACAATCAGTGGAAATTTCAGGCAGGCGTGCGCAAGATTCTCCCGGTAAAAAATGTAATTTGCAGCATTGAAATTTAGTTACATTCTTTCATGGGAGGGACGACAAAAAGTGTTACGAGGGGAAAGGGGGGGGGGTCAAAAATGCCGGAAAAGTAGCTTACGTAATTTAACACCCTGAGGTGTGCTGAAATTTCGCAAGCCTCATCCCCAAATTCAATCGGTCATTCCCATTTTCAGCCAAAAATTTTCTATAAAAAACTTGCTTCGCCCATGCCCGTGCAACGTTTTTCTATTTTCCCTGACATTTTACATGTTTTTATGGACAAATCGCCGAGCAAATTCGTTCGTAGACTTAACCAAAATTTTTCTAACCACCAAGAAAATATGACATAACTTTCAAACTATTTCATCCAAAGAATGCCCTTTTACATTATTGAACTACGGAGAAAATTGGCAACGTAGCAGGGTGCTTGTGACATTTCGCCGCTTGAAAATACGTACTATCTTGCTTTCCGACTTGAAGTTAGAATATTGTCCGTTCAAATCCTTTCAAAATCTTCCGGACGAAAGTCCTCTTTCGCAATTCTGGACATGAGGCTCTGAATTGATAAAACTCGAGCTTTTCATCATTCAACGTCTCTGCAGTAGGGGTTGAGCGGGGTGATCCGCGACCACGGCAAACAAGTGTGTGAATAACTACCCTCAGCGCGTTCAACGCTCACAAAACTTCCCCTATCTTCCGGACCAACCGTCCGGTCACCAGGGTTTAATTAAGGGTGGAAACGACCGCGCGCCCTGGCGGGAGAAAAAAAAATCCCCCCCCCCCCGACATGCCCCCGCCTCGTGGAAACTCAACTTTGAAGTTGGCGTTGGCTGTTTATGCGAGCACATTACGTTTTTACGCGCAACAGTGCTAGGCTATCGGAGCGTGATAAAACGGTAATGTTTTTGATTTTCAGCGCGGCGCGATGGGGGCCGGGTGGGGAGGGGGGGGTGCGCCCCGTTTTTGCAATCGGATCCCGGAGCACGTGCGGGGCGCATTAATGGGGAAGGGAAATTAAAGCGGCTCGTGCAATGTGCATACTCCAGCCAGGATTCTGAATGTGTTTAAAAAGGCTGAAATGACACGGCAGGTTCCGGATCCGTGGCGTATGTATACATTGTTAAAAACGGTTTATCTTACGGATCGAATACAACAGAGAAAAAAACCATCCCGCGTCAGTCGTCGCAAAATTTCTCGCTTTATTCTGTTTTCCTTTTAAAGTGTTTTCTATTACCTTGCATGTGTTTGAACAGTCAATGTACACCCGGGGAAGTTTTTAGATTGTACTCATTCTTGAAAATTTTAACGTTATGTTGGTAAATTTTCCGATCTAAATGAACTCAAGCCTGATTCATTCCCGATAACCTGACAGTTTTTTTGGAAAGTCGTAGTTTAAAACCTTAAAAAGTATGAAAACGTCAAAATTCAAAGAATGTTCTTGTTAGCCAAATTCCTTGTCAACCAAATTAGAAGGAATCGCAGAACATGGTCAATTTATAAAAATGGATTTCAGCCTTTTTAACTGAAAAAGTTGGGGAGAGGAACCATTATTTTCTCTACTTTATGATGAGTGAGTACCTATACGAGTCCGGAATTTCCGGAAAGTCCGGAAGTAGTATTGATTTTTTAAGAGCGGTCCGGAAGTACTGAAAAAGTGTGGAAATTCTGTAAGATGGCCCAAATTTTTTTCATTTTTTGTCATGTTTGTCGCATTTTGAGCGAGAAATTCAAATTTTTGAAGTTTATCGAATTTCGTCAATTGGTGGCGCTGAAAAAGTGCCGAATTGTTCTATTGAGGAGGTACTAAATTTCTTGGGAATGTACTGAAAAAGAACTGTAAAAGTACTGATTTTTGGTCAGCCTGTTATAGTAGACACCCTCTGGTATTGTAGCAAGTGGGTCATTCCACCATTTTCCTGATCCTCTTTGAAATTTGTCTAACTATTGAAAAACTCCAACTTATTTAGAAACATCTCTATCGGAAATTCTTCTAACCGGAGAAACTTTTGCAAGATTGGCTCCGTCGTGAAGTTTTTGCACGTACTCCCAACGTATTAATACTTATAATTACCGCATCCTACGGGAATCTTCGCTGTTGTTGAGAACTGGAACTGGAACTGGAACTGTAGTCAGTGATTTCTCACTCTAATTTCATTCACATTTCAGCTCATAGTTTCGGGAATCGAGGCCAAATAAAGAGACCGGAAACTCCAACTCTTCGCTGGGAGACAAGACGTCTGTTTTCTTCCTTCTGCAGAATCGGACTAGCCATCTTCTACAAGAAAATTAGCTTCTTTTCTGCCGTGTTTAGGAATAGCACCCAATGAGCTCTCGGGTGTTGCCAAATTTCCTAAAATGGAGCATGCGTTTGCTAGGAAATTTTTCAGGGTGTCCACAAGTCCGGAAAGTCCAGAAACAGTACTGATTTTTTAAGGGCGGTCCGGAAGTACTGAAAAAGTGTGGAAATTCCGCAAGAAGGACCGGAATTTTTTCCAATTTTTTGTCATTTTCGTCGCAATTTGAGCGAGAAATTCAAATTTTTGAAATTTTTTCGACCTTCTTCAAATGGAAGTACTGAAAAAGTACTGAATTTTTGTGTTAAGAAGGTATTAAATTTCTTGGAAATGCACTGAAAAATTACTGTAAAAGTACTGATTTTTGGCCAGCCTGTTTTAGTAGACACCCTGTTCTTGATTCAAGGTTGCCGCAGTCGGGGAAACCTTAGAAATGTCAGGGAAAATTACGGAATCGTCGAATCGCCTCCATTTGCTTTATCGAGTGGATTTGACGTTTCGGACAACAAATGCCTGAAAACTATTTCTAACTATGTATTTTTAACAGTCCATCGTAAGCTCAATTGTCAGGGAATTTCACGAAAATGTGTCAGGAAAATGTCGGGGAATTTAATTTTTCAAATTCTGTCGCAACCCTGATGACCATTTTTCCTTGAAATTTTCGAATACCTACACTGGGAAAAAAACACATTGGATCTTGAGTCCAGACTCATAAAAACATCGACAAGAAAAAATACACTTGATTCAATCAGAATCTAGCTTAAATCAAGAACCAAGCCTCTTAATTTAAGCGGATTTCGTTTTGATTCAAGCAAAAACCCGATTGAATCAAGAGTATTTTTTCTTGTCAATGTTTACTAGAGTCTGGACTCAAGATCCAATGTGTTTTTTTTTCCCAGTGTAATTTCGATACAATACGAACGAAATAACCTGAAAAATTGCAGAGATAATGTTCCGAAGCCTTCTCGAAAATGCGCGTTTCATGGCCGAAGATTTGGAAACGGTGTCGACTGCGGTAGTAAATGCATTCTCACGGATGCGCTCGTCGCGGAATGCGAAGCCGTGATACAGAATGTGTTTACGCGGAACAGCAAACAGCGGGGACGCCCGGGCGTGGAATCAAATTGGAAGTTGCGATGGTCTTCCGAAAAAATTATTTCCCTTTCATCATCTCCTCGCGCATTTCCCTCTCATTCCTCGTTTTTTTCCCGCTTTTTTTTTCTCGCTCATGATGTCAAAATTTGGTGGAAAACGTGCCGCGGAAAGGAAAAGAAAAACTTCGGATTCGCGTATACCACTGGAAAAAAAACACATTGGATCTAGAGTCCGGACTCTTAAAAACATCGATAAGAAAAAATACTCTTGATTCAATCAGATTTAAGCTTAAATCAAGGACCAAGCCTCTTAATTTAAGCGGATTTCGTTTTGAGTCCAGCAAAAATTCGATTGAATCAAGAGTGTTTTTTCTTGTCAATGTTTTCAAGAGTCTGGACTGTAGATCCAATGTGTTTTTTTCCCAGTGTATACTCTGTCAAATTTTAGAATAGAAGGCCCAGCACTCTCTTTTGAAAAGGGAAACTAACTAGGTTCTGGAACTGTCTCCTCAAGTTTCTTATTTCGAAAGTCTTTTACTCTGTTAATGAGCTTTTGGAGGGTTTAAATGTCTCACTGGAAAAAAAACACATTGAATCTAGAGTCTAGACTCTTGAAAACATTGACAAGAAAACGGACTCTTGATTCAATCAGATTTAAGATTAAATCAAAAAGAAATCCGCTCAAATTAAGAGGCTTGGTTCTTGATTTAAACTTAAATCTGATTGAATCTAGAGTATTTTTTCTTGTCGATGTTTTTAAGAGTCTGGACTCTAGATCCAATGGGTTTTTTTTCCCAGTGTATGTATTTAGATTTGCAATAATTACCGATTTGACCCGAGACGAAGTTTTTCTTTTGTATGTACCTACTTATTTTGTCCTATGATTTTATACTATAGAGTAAAATGTGTGTTTTGTTTTTGTCTTAGACGAAGCTGGCGAAGAGGACAGCGATGAGGACATGATCACGGACTACTTGATGATGGCCGATCCGCGAGTGGAGGCCGCGAACAAAGAAGCGAGCTCCAGGTCCGGTCCCAGCCCCCTGGTCCCCATCATCAGCGTCACCCCCCACTCTCCCGCCGGAAAACATTACCCCATACTAGGTAAGTCCCCTAATTACTCTTCATCCGACTCTTCCTCCAACTCTATCACCGCTTCTCTACCCTTCGGACTGACCATTGACACTGATAGACAAAACTGTAGACTAAGAAGACAACGCCAAAATAGAGGGACCCCATCGGTGGAAGCGGGTGATTGCGATGGACAAAGGAGGTAAGTAATGAAGTTAGTAGCGGCAACCCACGAAAGACCCTCCCCCCCCCCCCCAAAAAAAAAAAACAAAGCAAAACAAAACAAAAAACAAACAAACAAACACGAAAGACCCCACAGCAAGTCGGATTGCATTTTGCAAAAAGGAACCTAGAGCATTCCAATGTCGCTAAGATGGTGCAACTTGGTTTACCTTGCAAATATAAACTGATCATTTAAACAATATTCATCTTTACTGTCAATAAACTATACATTCATGGCGAAAATTACCTTAGTAAATTCAATTTTTGGCGTGATTTCAGTCATTTTATTTCCAAGAATGTCAATTGCACAATCCTCGCAATGTTGGAATGCTCTTGATTCCGTTTTGCAAAATGCAATCCAGTTCACCAGGGCCGGATTTACTTACTTGCCGCCCATGGGCCGCCTGTATTTTGCCGCCCCCTTCTCGTTCGTTTTGAAACATCATTAAAAACCATCAAGTAACCGTGTCGGAGGGGGAGGGGCACATAAGACGCGTTTACTCGTGTTACACACATTTTTTGCGAAAGACCTGTCAACACTACTAGTACTAGCAAGTGTTCACGGAACTTACCGCGAAAGTTAAGTTCCGTAAACCTATCTCTGTGTGAACAAGGCCTTCCATATCTAAGAAATGAACATAAAAGTTGTGCAATAACAAACATAAATGTGATTTAATAATTTTAACTTCCGCCACCGCAAACGCACTGTGTTTGACGCAATGCGTGAAGTATTCATGAAGTCCAGTAGGCGCTGCGCGTTTCACGCTGACCGCACTGTTTTTGGCGTAATGCGTGAAGTATTCATGCAGTCTTGTAGGCGCTATGCGTTTCATGTCGACCGCTGCTAACCGCACTGTGTTCGACGCAATGCGTGAAGTATTCATGCAGTCTTGTAGGTGCTATTATGTGTTACATGCCGACCACCGCGCCGAGAGCTTCTCCTTTTCATCTCAAGTCCTCGTCATCATTTCTCTCTGTGCCGCGCCACTCCATGCCTAATTGCGTGTTAGGTTTCTCTCTTAACTCGACTAATTAAAGGTGCAGTCTCTTTGTGTCACCGAAAGACGACAAAATTAGGAATTACTATACCCTTAGGAAATGAGAGATTTTGTCGCCTTTTCTCGTTTGTAATTTTTTCTCTGAATCTGATTTTTTTTTAATACCCACCTACATTTAAAAAAATTTCAAAATTTGCCGCCATGGGCCGCGGCCCATGTGGCCACCCCCTTAATCCGGCCCTGCGGTTCATCATTCAGGATTCCCACTGTCAGGGAATTTTAAAAAGTCTGGGAAAACCTGAGAATGTCGCAGAAAAATTGTTAAGTCACCTTTATTTTCTTTCTAAAATGAGTTTGATGTTTCGAACAACATATTTTGCCTGAAAACTATTTCAAATCATGTCTTTTTCAGCATCTGGCACATTCTCAATTGGACGACTTTCTAACAAACGGAACTTTATAGGGGAAGAAAGGAGAGGGGGCTTGGATTGGCGGGTATGACGGAACGCGATGCTCGTTCCGTCCTATACTCGCAATGCTTTTCCATGGCGCTTAGTTCCATTTGACAGAACGCGCTATCCGGGATTATAAAATCCTCAAAAGGAGCTAAATTTTGCGCTTAGTTCCGTTTAACAGAAATACGTCCAATTTTCAGGGAATTTTACCAAAATATAGATCAGGGAAATGTCAGGGAACTTCATATTCTAAATTCTGTGGCAACCCCGATCATTTTCCCTCTTAGTTCATAACAACCACCCGTTTCAACCGCCCTCAGTAAATAATAATTCGACTGCCTCATTGTAAGTTATTTAAGAAATCAGGGACAGGCGAGTACGCCCACGGCTCGGCTGAATTTTATGGGATCGGAACGGGGCCGGGTAGGGGCGGGTTTCACCCCTGACGCCACGTGATGCGGGTTCCCGGCCTATTTTTAGTCGGCTGAATAAACGCCAACAGAGGAGAAAAGGCATCCGGAGCCTTCATCAAGAAAACGCGGGACCGCTCCTCGAGAAATTGCTTCGGGTTGATGAGAACGCCGGATATTTGAGTGTATTCGAGTCGGCGAGATTTCGTTTGAATAGGGTCTTCAGCGACCTGGAAAACTTTAGACGCGGGGGTCGTCCCAGGATTCGGGAGACCAGGGAAAAAAGATTGTTCTTCTAAAACGGGACGATGGGAATTTGAAAAGTCAGAGAAAAGCCTGTGAAGGCAGAAAATTTTACTCATGGTGTCCAAGGCCTGGAGAAACTGAAAAATACCGGGATTCATCAAAGAACGAAAAATATCCGGGAATTCTGGAGAATTTGCAAGGAATTTGGTTCTGAAAATCGAAAATTTCTTCTCTATCCGCTTAAAAGAAATATTTAAATACCCCTTAATTTTTGCACCATTTAGCACATCCATGAAAAAAATAGGGCAGTAGAATCTGTGTTCCAAAATACCATAGACCTACGGCCGGCTGTAAAATTTCCAATTGCTTCTATAGCCGGCTACACAATTTCTTATAGCCTTTTATAGCCGATGGCGATTAAGCAACTCACAGCCAGGCGATAAAGTGTATGCTAAACGTCACTAATTACGGATGCTAGGACTTAGTGAGTTTTTGGACCACTGCTCTCTTTTTGGGCCGTAGTATCTTGATTTATTTTACGAGGGAAGCTCCGTACTTTTGATGGATGCCTGCCATTCCTAATATATTAGAGCGCCTTCAGTTTCGTATGATACTGTGCAATACCTCTGGTGTGAAATAGTTGCCTCAAGCGCCGTGGCACGCTGCGGTGCGGCAGGCGGGCAGCCAGCGCGGAACGCGCATTGGCGCCTACAAACCTAACAGGGATACTTCACGCGTTGCGCAATGCGTGAAGTATCCCTGTTAGGTTTGTAGACGCCAGTGCGTCGCCGCTCCGCTTTGTGTTAGGTTCTAATATTTAATCTGGCGGAGTCAGCGTTATTCAACTCATGATTTTGAAATGTTTGCACATCCTGTATGGGATGGGTTATTCTCGTTTTAATTGATAAAAAAAAAAAAAAAATGTATTAAAGGAAAATATAACGTGTGTTTTGTAAATATTAAGGTGGTTCCGTATCAAACTTAATGATTTCCAAAGCACACGAATTTCTACACAATTTCTTATAGCCTTTTATAATCGATGGCGAAAAAGCAACAGCCAGGCGATAAAGTGTAAAGCCCGGCGATAGGAACTATCGCTCGGTTGCATACTTTTTTATCGCTTCGTATAGCCCGTCCGTATGATTTTCTCCGCATTCTACAGCCAGCTATATGATTTTCTGTAGCCTTCTTTAGCCGGCTATAAGAACTCCTATGGTATTTTGAAACGCAGCTCTTATCGCCAATTTTTACCAGGGCTGTTATACTTCAATTTATGTCCCATGGATAAAATCTGTCTTTTTTGTCTATAGCTTTGTCTATCGACTTCATTAATCAATCTGCTGTTATACTTACGTCAATTTATATCCCATGGATAAAATCTGTCTTTTTTGTCTATAGCTTTGTTTATCGGCTTAATTAATGAAGCTGCTGTTATATTTACTTCAATGTATGTCCCATGGATAAAGTCTGTCTTTTTTGTCTAAAGCTTTGTCTATCGACTTTGTTAATCAATCTGCTGTCATACTTACTTCAATTTATGTCCCATGGATAAATTATTGCGAAAATAATGGTGGACCGGCAACTCGGTGGATGCTTGATTAAAAATAACAAGCTTTATCACGGGGGCATTGTTTCTTTTGGCGTCCCGTTTTCAGGGTGTTTCCAAGGAGGCGCGGGGGACGGAGGGTAGGAAACACGGGTGAAATTTGCGCCCAAGTTGGTCCGTCGTCCGCTCTGAATTTAATGTAATTAAATTAACGGAGGGCGGGGAGCGGCGCGCGGGTTAAATCGCTCCGCGCGCTGCACCGTTGCGTCGGTCTCATAGTGATTTTCCCGAGCAGAGAGACGCGAGCGAGGTTGAACAGCTTTTTCGAAAAGTGAGGGAAAAATTGAAAACACCGAGAAACAACTTGTGAACTTGTTACTGAGACTGGGTTGAATTAAAAATAACACTCCCATAGCTTGCACAGGTCGCAGGCAATTAACACTCATCGGCAATTTGCAAGCGGTTCAGGTGTTGTTAAGATAAAGCGCAATAATTCGCGTAGGCGTGGTGAGGGTTTAATGGGCTTTGGCCATCAAAATCATGATCCCGGCTTCGAGCGCCTTCATTTTTTGTGATACTCCACGCTTTGTCACGGAGTTAGTACAGTTGCTTGTCCGATCTGAACCTAACTAAGGTCGCGGTTTCCACTATTCCACTACACGCCCTCCCGAGTGTGCTCGTGACTTTCATGTTTCTACGGAGGAAAAAGTGTCTGCTCTCGTCAAAGGCAAAATAATAGTTCTCAAAGATTTTTCTCTTATTTCTAAACGTTATGCTTTTCTATTCATTCATCAGTGGCTTGCAAATTGCCGGCGATTGCTAATTGTCTGCGACATATAGATTGGGCAGTGTCTCCAAATCTTCGCCAGGATGCAGAAAGTTCTTAGCCTTCTCATTTTTTGAACCGGCTCTGCCATTTTATTTTTAAAAACCTATTTTTCCTCAAAATGTTCGAAACTATTTCCTTACTTGTTTTTAATCCCCAAATCGCCGTGATTTTGCGAAAATACGCAAATTTTACTAGGATCATACGAAAACCCGCGAAGTTTACCACAATTTCCGTTTTTCACAATTTAACGTTCGCGTGCATTTGCACGCGAACGTTATCGCAATTTTGCGAAAAATTCGCGATTTTAATGACTTTGCGAGCTAGCCTTCCTATTTGTTCGCGCCCGCGGCCATGTGATCAGGAAGTTTCTGCACCCCTGAATTTTCCCATTCTCTTTCATTTCTTATCTTCATTTTATTTCTTAAAAGACAATTATTCAACATCTGTGCAATAGTTTTAGAAAATACTCATGTAATGGCATGAAGAACAAAAGCAATCGTGTGAAATTTTCTAAAAAAATGATGATCAGTGTTTTTTAGAAAATTCAAGTGACCTGGAAATTTTGTCACAAACCGAGATTCATGGCTCACCATCAGTAGTCTCACACATCAATTGAGTTTAGCAGGAGAGAATTAAAATTGCATCTGAAAAAATGCAACTATTGGTTCTTTATAGTATTCATCTTTTTTTTAGGTTCAATCTGAAGGTAGTTTTATTGTCAATTAATGTGTCCCACCCACAGATTCATGTTTCATTTATACCTTGTCTTTCTGCCTGCATTTCCAGAAGGCTAGTTTTGCGTACAAGTAGATGCAGACTAAGTCCAATTATTTTCTTTTTCTTTTTACAGAAGACAATATACAGCAGCTCCATGACATCCATGAAAGTATCCAACGTATGCGTGATGTTAGCGCTCTCATGCTCAACCAACAGGTAAATCATTGTTCTATATTAATTGTAAATCTGCAGAGTCTTTGGCAATCAATTAGAATGTAGAGCATAGCCAAATTTGTTGAAATTCTGAAAAATACTGTCTACTTTTTTCGTACCAGTGGTGCTGATGTGATTAAATAATTTAAAATTTTAAATAAATGGATGACAGTGTCGTTTTTTTCCTCTCACAGAGCACTTGAAAATTGTTCAATTATTTTAAATAAATCTACCACATAATATACCAATAGACCTGAAAATGTGTGGTAAAATAGTACTTGAAAATACAGTGGTATCTCGATTATCCGAGCTGAATGGGAGATGAGAAAGTCAGCGGATACGGGAATCCTTGAATAATGAAGGTATTGCAGGAAGTAGCGGAATAAATGTAATTTTTTTCCCCAAGTGACTTTTCAATAATGAAAACACGGTACTTTTGCCACAGAAAAAGTAGCACTTATCACTTATCAAACTGTAATAACAAAGAAGTGTGGATCTCTAATGCACATGGAACCAATTTTTACCGTTTTGAAAAATGTAAAAGTTTAAATTTTAAAATTTTCTAAATTCACCCTTTTGTTTTTGTTTTTGTTTTTTTTTTTTTTTTTTTTTTTTTAAGTCGTGTTTTCATGTAAGCAAAATTGTTTGGGAGCCAGCTAGCATGGATACAAGAAGCCTTAGATATGAGGATTTTGAGTAACCAAAATCCCACTGCTCCTGCTTTACCTGAATGTTGTATTTTTGAACCTGCCTAAATCATATGCTCAAAACCTTTTTTAATATTTCTCGCCCATTTTTTCTCTTTAATCAGCAGCAAAATTCCAGATTATTTGCATCTTGTCCATCACTTAACGACGGGCAAGATTCCTCTGATCCTGATCTCCTATCTAGACTTCAGTCTCCTCCAAATCAACCGTCACAACCAAAGCTTTCTCTCAATGCTCCAGCCTACTCAGACTCACTACGGCAAAAAAGTAAGTTACTCTTGGTCTTTCATTTAATCTGTTTCAGTGCTCAATGATTAAAATTGATTGATATGATAGAAAATTGACTCAAATTTAAGGAGTTTAAGGATAACCTGAGAGTAATTAGCCAGCCCTTAATCAATCAAGCTAAAGCTTCATTGTTCCTCCGCAGACCTCTATGCTGCCGTGGGAGCTTAAGTTGATCATTTAAAGCAGATTTCAGTGTTTGGTGAAGGTAAAGATTCAGCGATATCTGAGGATTTGTAGGAAAATTAAGTTCACATAATTGATTTTGTATGAATCGTCATCATGCTGAAGCATTTTTTCGTCCTCTTTTTTTACCTTCCTTTTCATCTTCTTCTCCTGTTCAGTATCTTTTTTTTTTTTGCTAAGTTCACAAGTTTTAGGAGACTGCTAAGGAAAAATAATTTCCTGCTTCCTTCCTGTCCCAAACATACCCTGAGGTTTCTCTATGATTTGTCATGTTCACAGGGAACATTCAGGTCCATGTCTATAGGTCCACTATAGGGGACTATTCAGGTCCATTTTTCCTATTGTTTAGGTCATCAGCCCAGTCTTTTTAAGTAAAAAATGTATTAAATCTGCTTAAATAAGCATCAACACCGTTTTTCATGGCTCGAGACTTTTTGTCAGCTGATGTCAGTTCCCAAAAGACAACAAGAAAAATTAAAAATTTTGCTAAAAAGGAAATGGTTAAAATCACATACATTTGATAATTCTTCAACCAAGTCTGAGAAAAATCTGACTAAGCGGTCTAAAGAACAATATTTATCACTGCATGGATAAATTTTCAACCAGTGTACAATGAATGGCTAGCCAGTAAACTGATGAAAGGTTTAACTCGAAAACACTGTATCTAAATTGCAAATTGTTAAATTTCTGAACATTCCTTAATGTTCAAGAAAAATAAGTAAAACCTGTAAACGTATCGGTACACATTTTCTCTAATTTTTTTATATTTTTTTTACCATTCCATGGTTATTTGGTAATTATGTCAAGCCATAATAATGATTTGTATTCACCCCTAAGAACAAAGTATGTACGACAAGTTTAAACCCCTACAATTGAGACACAAGTGTCTCGAAGTTTAGCCATCAAAATATACAACTGTCCCAGAATAAGGACAACTTATGCTTCTAAAAAATATTTGCAGAAATAACTATTGAGATGGATTCGTAAAAATATGCCTTATCCTTTCCAAGGGAAATGGATGGGTAATTAGTGGACAACCTTTTTTATTTATGAATAAACCGAAAATGTTTCAGAAAACCCTTTTTTTGTTGTTGCACTTATTACAGTATACATACAATAAAACAAGAAGTGAATTTAAAAATAAGGTATTCTTTTTTAATTACCCTGCACCATACCAAAATGGATTGTATAAAATGTGTTCTCAAATGTCTAAAGATGCTACATGTACTTGTTGGATTCTACATGATGTAAAACACCTTTAAGAGAGTTCATGAATAGTTTATACAAGGCGGCTTAAACATGTGAAAAAGACCAGGATATACGCATAATCTGCTCCTGTACCCAAGAACTTATGTCACACTTGAGTGAGATGGTGTAATCACCGATCAAGGGAGTCATTTAAAGGAATAGTCTCTCAATACTGATAAACAATGAAAGAAATGAGCAAGAATCAAAAATTGATTGAAAGCTCCTTTTTGTGTAAGAGATAACTACAATGACTAGGAGAGATATAGAAACAGACGAAAAATAGTGCATATTGTATTCACTTCAGATCATATGCTGAAATAACTTTACTCATAGCAATCATCAAAAAGTAATCTGTAGTGAGTAGTGACCTTAATAAAAATAGCATAAAATTTATCCTCAAATATTCTTTAAAAATATAATGTTTGAGTTTTTTATATATTTATATTCTTAATGATGTGTTTCAGGAGGTTCGGGGGATTGGTTAATGTGTGAAGTTCAACGGAGAAGTAGCTGGGCTGCCTTAGACGACCTTACAAATTGTGATAAGGGCAGGAAAGTAGATAAACATAGAAGGTAAGAATTCAGTGTCTCTTCAATCTCAGTTTTGCATTAGGTCAATTATATGAGATGAATTCAAACCTCCTCTTGATGCCAGTCTCTGCCTTCATCATTGTATTACAGATCATAATTGAATTGGCTTAGAAATTTTAGGGATCCAGCAGATATTGTCCTTTCTTCTCTTTTTAATTTACTTTACTTCAACGAGAAAAGGAGTCAAAAACAGATACAATGACATTCCTACAATTCACTACGATAATGATAGGCTTTTGGACACTTTTTAACCCTGCATCAGAAAAGTTTTTATAATTTTTTGCAGTTTTCTCAAAATTAGGAAAAATGGACGTGAACTATTTTTCTGGAAATTGATTTAATCGAAATTCATTTCAGTAAATCATATAGAAATAATGAAACTGTAAAGTATACCTATGACTGATTAAGAACAATACTTCTCTTCAGTTCTACCTGATCATTATTTCTGATTTCATCTTTTCGCAAATCTGGGCGATAAATCTTGCCAGCTATTTTACTTTTGATTCCAAAAGTTTTTTCATCAGCGTTTGTAAAAAGTATATTACGTCTCTTTCAGTAACCAAATTAATTTTGGCAGTTTTTCAATTTTGATGAAAAGTTTTATGTTCCATTAGAATTTTGTTTGTTCATCTTTCAAACTACTTTCAAGTATTCAACAAGAATAATTTTAACTTTACCCATTGTCTTTTCAGTGTAAGTTCTAGTAGTTTAGAGTCAGAATTGGACGACCCCATAATGGATAGCACTGCAAATTTACTGAGTACAGATAGTGCCTCGCCAGTAAAAATAATTCAAAGGCGAAAATCCAGCACTGGAGCCTCTGTTAATGTCAGGCGCTCAGTTTGTCCAGGAGGCACCTCTTCAACCCATTCCCTAAATGAAGCAGACCTACAGGTGATTCAAACCTATTTTAATTTCAACTCCTGTCTTTCTTGAATCCTCATTTCCTTTTATTTCCTTTCCAATTGAAGCTCAAAAATGTTTAGTATAAACTTTTAGCACATATAATCTCATAGAAATCACTTAAAAATTAGAAACTATACTATGTATGAAAGAGGGAATAAAATAAAAATAAAAAAATATCAGTATTTATGTTACAAAACAACAGTTGTAATCCATTCTCTTCCAAATAATCACTGGGAGAAAAAACTATCATGTAGAAATTTCATTTTATAGTTGCTGTTCAAGCTGGAAAAGCTTCAATAACTTTAAAGAAGTTGATGCTGGTTCTTTAATCTCTCACTCTTAGTTGAGCACTAAAATTGAAGAAGGTGATTTTAGACCTAAAGCTTTTATTGCATCTTTTCATATAATTTGAGCTTGAATTGACCATGAAATTCTTTCTATTTCAGAGTGATTTTAACAAAATAATTGCCAAGCACAGAGCTGAATCTAGGTTGCAAGCAAGACTCCCTTTGCAGAAATCAGTATCCACCCCTTCTATTTTGGCAGTTCGTGACATTGCTCAAATCCGGAATGAAGTCGGAACCAACAATGCCAACATCAACAATTTAACCATGTAAGTTTTTCAATTCATCAAGTTTTAGCTCAATCATCACCTCTCTTAAGTCCTCAGCATCAGGTTGAAAAGGAGCAGTGTTCTACAATAATTGGGTACTGCATACTTGTCAACCCGTCAGTGATGAACATCAAATTTCATTCCTCTGGTGGCTAAGCCTGGGTTAACGATTGATGAAATAGAGCCAAAAGATTGCTCCAACGGAGCTCTGAGTCTTGAAATAAAATTTGCCCCTCATATCATTGTCAGATAAAATAATTTCATCTAATGCAAAAATATTATCGGTTATCAACTGAAGACCAAGCCACTCATTGCCTACTTTGTGAGTCTAACGAATGAAGAAAGGTCACATAATGATACTGATTGATGACACCACTGGAATGTGGCAAGTTAAGTTCTGTCAACTATCTCAAATTTTACAATTATTGTATTCGTGTTTTTCATCAAGTCCAACTGCTGTATGATATCACCAATTTTCATTTGTACATTCTACTAAATTTTTTCTAAAACCAAATCTAACTGCACCTTCTTGGCCTGATGCACCAAACTTTCAAGTAAGCAACTGGTCATTTTCATTTATTTTTGTGCGATTTATTGGCAAAAAATTTGAGCAGCTTTCTTCATCTTGTCTCCAATGAGATTAGTTTCATTTGTGTTTGTTTGTGGAGCAATGTCTGTCTAAGCACCCAATTTTAATTTGCGATTTTATTTAAGTTTTCTTTTATTTTGACTCTTTATTGCTTGAGGTAGATGAGATGCATTTTTTGATAAAATTTAATACTGAATCCCAGATTATCATAGCTTATGCAGTCTTTGATTGCCTTAATATTGTTGTAAATGAAGGGAATGTTCATAGAATGACTTAAATTTTGATTTTAAGGAATGGCTAAAATTTCTTAAATCCGAAAGTATATCAAAACGAAAGAAGAAGAAAAATAAGCACAACAAAAGAAAAAACTTCTCCGGCCAGTTGAGCATGTTTTCTCGACCAAAATAAACTTCTTTATCCCTGTCTCAAATGAAAGAACGTGTAAGTGAATATATAGAGGCAGATGGTCTTTTCGCCCTTCTCGTCACCTAACTTCAGATTGATCATAGCATAAAGTCACATTCGTTCTTTTTTTTAGTTAATTTTTTTAACAAACATAGTGTGATAATTTTCTCCTTCACTTCTTTTGAACTTTTTTCAAATTTTGTTTCCCATATTTTCATCAAAAGAGTGTCAGTATGTAATATACATACATTTTTATCTCTTTGAAAGGAGCTTTTAATGAAATTTAGAGATCAAGGAGCATTCGAATTTAATTATAAAAATCATGTTCCCGAAATATTTCTGATCTTTTCTCCAGTAAGATATTCTCGAGTTCTGTGAAGTATCAGAAGGCGTTATTTGACCAAAAAAAAAAAACGCTTTAAAAATCCTTTCCTTTGCCATAACAGGTGGTTCACATTCATCTTTTTAACTTTCATTTCTGTTTTCTTGCACCCTTGCACCTGAGACAGCATTTTTATTATTTTGCTGGTTGTAGTAGCTGTAGTTTTTGTTGTTGTAATATTAGTATTGCATTGTGTGGTTGTGTATTGTAAATAGTGGAGTTCCAACTGAGAGTGAAACGGAGGAAGAAATGTTAGCAGCACTGATTGATCCAAGCAAGCATCGCACCTCCTTCCAGCTTTTATTTGCCGAGTGAGTAGAAATCCCCACACCATACATAAGCAGGAGTCCATTAATCTTCCAAGTATAGAATTTTTCTCACTCAAATCCAAAGGAAAAACCTTTAAAAAATTTCCTGAACGCTTGAGTTATTTTCTTCCTTCTTTCTGAATCTTCAATCACTATAGCACAGATTTTATGGTGGAACTCAAGAAAGGTACCGGAAGTATGGTCTTGTATAATGTCCATCCCCACTCAATTGTTTCTTTTTCAAAGATAATAAATTAATTCAATTGATACACATTTTTCATGCGGAAAAAATATGTCAGAAAATTATGTTAATGGACAGTACTTAGTTCCACATGTATAGAATGATACGTATGAGCATACAGGCGCATGGTCTATCGTTTAATGTTCTTAACCACGTGTTACATATCCCTACTTTTTTTCTCCAAATTTATTAAATACACCCCAAGATTAATGGACTCAAACTGTATCATCAATTTTATCACCTTTAGTGACATTTGTATGTTTCTGTGTTTATTTTAAGACTTTAACAGAATCAGAAATGAAACGCAAAGCAACAATTTCGCCTATGTGATCAAATCATGAAATAATCGAGATGTTCAATGGTATTATAATCCACCAATATAATAAAATCGCTTATAATTTCAACAATTACAATCATGATTCAATCCCAATTAATTATCGTCATGACAAATTTGCTTTCCATTCCATTTCTAGTTCATCCTTTACTCTAAATCTGTTAGTGTTATTCATAGACAATCAAAATAAATGCAATTCAAGTCAGTTACACAACTCCTCCATCTTATGTGGCGATAAAATACAGGTTAAAATATTGTTTCAACCTGCTAAACCTAATGAGTAAATTACTGTGAAAAAATTGGGAAGAAATGCTGTCGACAAAATTGCAGAATGATGAATATCACAGTGGAATACCCATAATTTTTCAAGTATTTTCTGCGAGGAGCAACTTTCTTGGTATTGCTACAAATGGAAGTAATGGTAAACATGCAACAGCAGGCTTAATTATATGTGTTTTTTGTATGCACTCAATGCACTCCAGAAATTCAAATTTTCTCAGCATGGATTTTACATTTTTCTTTTCATGATGCACTTTATCTTCTCCACAATTTCTATGGTATGAATTTGTTTGATATATTTTGCGCAGGTTGAACCACAAAATTTTTCATAAGATTTCCTATTTTTGTGCCAAAAAAATTTTTAGGCATAGTTTCTTTTTATTTTTAACTGTAAATCATATTTTTCAGCACCGCTTATGATGAACATTCAGAAAAACGTAGGAAAAGAGGAAGCTTGTTCTTCAGGAAGAAAAAGGTTTGTGTGGAAACTTAATTTTTTTAATGTTACCAAGTAAGAATGTTTTTGAATGTATTGTTTTTGAAATTCAAAGAAAGTGTACTTCTTTAGCATGACCATGTCATGTGGCAGACTAATTGATGATATTGACTTTTATTTAAACAATCCTTGTGCATGCATCTTCTGTCTGCCGGAGTGAATATTTAGATTCGTTTTGACAGCAAGGTTACTAACTCAATCCTTCCAACAAAATTTTCAAAACTGTTATTCATTACAGCACCAGTAACCACTTGTTCAAATCAACGATCATCTCATTCAAATTATTTGCAGTTGAGTTGCTCCTTTGCAAAGATTGCATACTGTGTCATTAAAGGGATTTTAAAACAGTACGAAGAATAACTGTTAAGAAATGTTTTCCTCCAGATGTTTGAGCTCAAGAAGCATATTATAAGTACAATTTTAATAGACATATCTGATAGTAAGATAGTTTAACATTTCATTTTGTTGTATATTCCTCTTTTGTGTATTTTCCGTTACTAATGTCCCTTTTTGATGTTGAACAGGACAAATTAAAAAAATCACCTCATCAGTGGGTTTCAGTCTGTTATGGTAGTTCAAATCACATTCAAAACTGTGACTGGTGTTCAAAACCTATCACGAACAAATCAGCTATTTTTTGCGAAAGTAAGTGCTATGATATTATTTTTTCACCATTAATAAATACTCAATCAGCTTGTTGTAACATCCTTCTTGAAAGATCGTGGTGCAGTAATCTTGGCATCTAAAATTTATTTGAATTATTCAATGAACCACTAGACAGGGTAAGAAATAAAGGACCACAGCACATGTTTTCTCAGCAAAATTTGGAGGTATTGTTGCACATAACAAGGAATGTATCAAGAACTATCAAAATTAATTAAAAAATGAGAAGTAAAAGCTCTTTGTTCACATCATAAACAGTAGATTCAAACTGCCTGCAATTTAAAACGCCACATTGAGCGTAAACCTTTAAATTCATGTGTATGCTAGGTAAACAATTAGAGCTTGATTTCACACACATTTCTTTACTTTTTTGCTTCAAGGTATGTTTCATCTTGTCAAAAAACAGGTAGTGCACAGGAGAATTCTCCCATCTTTAATATACCAAAATAAGTTTAGTGCTTGATTTGACCCGAGTAGACTCTGGTTTTTCTGTGAGTGGGAAGTGTGAATTAACGTAGACAAAAAGAGTTATTTCCTAACTTATGAGTTGAATTCGGAAAGTTTTAATGCTTCCATCGTAAAATTTTGATAAGGAATTACAAACAAGTGGTAACTTGGCGACTGGTTCATTCAGCACATGAATGAATACATCTCCATGTGTCAAAAAAATTAGATTTTAATTGAGAATGAATTAAATAAATACATACTTAAATGACATTTGGTGGACTTGCGATTCATCAAATATTATCCATGTCTGGTCGAAATACAAAAAATTCCAATTGTTGGGCTTCAGAGCTCACATTTTATTTATTCGAGTTCCTGTAGGGTAATAGCAATTGAACTGCATAAATTTTCAAAATTTCAAAAAAAAAAAAAAAAAAAATCGGATGGATCTTTATAAGTCAAGACATATTTTGTTTTTCCAAGAAGCTGTCTTCATTTGACTACGCACTTGTTCTTTTCATGAGACTGTAAATTCGTACCTAACTCCTCCATTTGATTTTCAGATTGTTTGGTTACTGTTCATCAAAGTTCCTGCAAAGACCATATTGTAGATTGCAATAAACAGAAATTATCTAAGGTAAATCATTATTTTTCTCAGCATGTTGCTGCTCTCTCATTTCGGAAAATGGGGAGGATAATCTTCTTTTTTTCAAATTTCAAGGTTCATGTACCTTTAGAAAAGATAATGAATCATATTAAAAATGGTGAATACGTACATTCAGGGAAACTGCTCTCAGCTTTTAAGGCAGTGGCCTCATTTCTCAGAAAAACTAGATGATCATAGAACCAAAGAAGGTTAAGGATCTCTAAGTATTCTGTAAAGCTTTCAACATCTTTTGACAGCAGATTTAATTCTTACATTCACCAAACTTGCTACCTAAAATGCTAAGTAATTTTTCTCAATTTCTTTGTGCCATGTCAGTTGGGTAATTTTATTTTTTTCCAGAGCATATCAAAGCCATCAGCAGTCAGTTTATCTTCATTTAGTAAAAGCTCAGGGAAGACAAGAAGTGGAAGTCCATCGCACGGACAATCAAGTTCACCTAGCAGGTAATCAAAATCTCTTCTTTGTAATATTGTATATATTAAATTCTTATTAATTTTTTAAAGTAATTGATCACCCTAGCATGCTTTTAACCAACGTTTGGTTAACCCGAGAAGCTTACCGAGCCTTCATTATTTCTCTTCAGGTGTATATGGAGGTTCCTTGAGTTTTATACCCAAATCCCCTTTTTTGCTTTTGAAACGAATTGCCTCTTTGAAGTGTCAGAGCTTACTTATGCTTAAGCAAAGTGAATATTATTTGCGGACCTAGAATTATATTTGAACGAGCGACAATGGTTTCATTGTTCTTTTATTATTTCTGTCTTTCCCCCTTTTTTTCTCTCGCTGATAAAATTTTCACTTCTCCCTGTTTCCTCAGAGGCAAAGCTTAAAACTGGAGCATCAGAATCATGAACCAAAAAAAATGAAATTATTTCAAAGTACCCCCAAATTGAATGTTTGAAAAGGACCGAACAGCAACCTGTTGTTATGTTTCTAGTTGGTTTGACCTTATTGACCAAAGATTAGTTTTTTAGTGTAAAAACTTTCTGTCTGTAAAGGATCATCAGATCAATGATGTAGTGTTATAGAAAATTGAAAGAAACCGAAACAGACTTGTAAATTATAATGATATTGTGTGCTTTTGTAGCTGTACAGTTTTATCTAGTTTTGAGAAAATGTAAATAGTTTTTTGGTGTTGAATAACTTGTAAAATGATTCAGTTGGATAAATATCATCAAATTTTTCATGGAAAACTTCAGTAGAACAGTCTCTCTCCCAGCGGAACAAATGGTTTACTCTACATAAAAAGTAGGCTGGTGCAAAGAAAAACACCAAGAGAGGTAGGAAAAATCAGAAATATTGTGAAGACTTACAAAGGGACTGCATAGAATATCTGCGCTTCTAAAAATGAATGAAGACAGCGCTCACTTATTTTTAATTAATGACAACCCACTCAAGTAAGAATTCACTAGTAATTTTCTGTGATTAGAATGTTCAGTTTTACAATTCCAGGAGCTAATTTTTAAACTGGTCCAGAGGAAACATAAACTTCGCCTTGCTTGATATTGTATAACCTAATCGAAAGATGGAGAATATATTGAATAGAACACCAGTCATTATTTGGAATTAATGTACCTTCTCAAAGTTCTGAATTAGAAACAGTACAACCCAATAGTTGCTAATTGATCCCCACCCAGCAAAAATCTTACTCTACTATTTAAAATCATTCGAGTAACGCGTAATGCATAACACCTGAGGTGCAAAGCGCCTCAAGGGGTTTGGACTGCAAAGCGGTCGGAGGAGTAGTCCCCTAGTTTAATTTTAATTGTTCTGCATCTGCCCTGAAGTATCAATGAACATTGCACAGTTGCACACACCCTGTTTTCACCGTCCAGATATGTATGAATTCATCTGAATTCTAGTGTGAATTGATAATTACTAATATTTAATTACTTGCTTAATTGAATTCAGTTTTTCAAAGAGCTTTCCTTTTTACACTTCCTTACCCTTACAATACTGTAAATATTTGAGCAAAGCCAGTCATTTTTGCTTTTCTCTCTCTTCACAAGATTATGTAAGATGGAGATGTAGTGCAGTCTCAAACTTCTAGACTTGAATTTTTTAAATATTAAAAATGAAACTCGGATAGAGAGACGATCCTTCGAAAAAAATCATTGTTTCAATCAAAGCATTTATCTAACTTTTGTAAGAAGTATGGCACCTCTTGGTAAAAAATGAACACATAAGTAATTTTATAACAATTAGGAAACTTGTATAGAAAATAATAAAAGGTTTTTTTCTGTGTTAAAAACCAAAGCAGAAATTCCTTTTAACACCTGAAATTAATTAACATCAGTTTCAACTTTTCTTAAACTTTAACTGTCCCATGTGATTCAAAGATGAACGTGTGAATCCTCCCCTTCCATTGGGGTTAATTGATTGGCAGAGAAAAAAGAAAAGCATATTTTCCATCTTTGACCAGATGAATTAATATTCCGTGTGAAAATAAGTGAAGAGTTTTTGAGGGAAAAAAGTCTAGAAAAAGTTGTAGTTTCATAAGCTTGTTGACTGAGATGTTGGCTTTGTTAATTTGACTGCTTTGCACGCATGCTTTCTGCACCGTTGCTGTTGGTTAGGAGGACGTACCTCTGCTACTCTCCTTGGAGAAGAGTTGCCACCAAACTCGGTGTCAAGTAAGTCATATTCCCTTGAACATCAACTCAGAATCATTCTGTTTCGTCTCTCACTCTTAGTGTCTCCTAAAACACAACTTTCATCTAGCTTTCTTTAGTGCCCTCTCATTTAGTGGATACTTATGTTAGTCTGCCAAATAGTTTCTCCGTGTTTTTTCAGAAATTTTCTCTTCTCTCCATGTCAAGATTTTATCAAGGGTTCCCCCCCCCCCTCTTTGTTTAAATTGGAGGTTTCGAAAAGTTGAAATTCATAATTATCAAGCTTAATAATGAAATTTGCATCAAGTAGACAAATTAAGATTGCATACTCCTAAAGATCTCCTCCAGATCTATAGGAGGAAAGAAATTTTGAAAACATTTTCATACTGCCTCATTATGATGTCTTTTTAATTTTTCTAGTCAAAGTTGACCAATGAAAAAGAAATGATTTTCAGGCATCAAATGAAACGAGCTCCAGTTTGTATCACTGTTTTGTGTTCGGTATATATATCACTTTTTTCTTCTTTTCTTCTCTCTGTTTTTTCTTCATGTAAGTACATCCGTTGATCTCAGTTTTTCAAAGGCCTGTTTCTCTTAGTCAATCAAAATTAAGAGATTATGTCTGACAGGCACTCGTTTGTTGGTTTCCCTAGCACTTGCTAAATTTTTGCCTCCCTAGTATTTGCTTCTGTCCCCCCCCCCCCCCCTCCTGAGGCAGGACCCGATTTGACATTGAAATGTATTGATGTTATTTTCAATTTTCTCCAAAATGGACAATAAAGTGGACCTAAGGATTGCTAACTCTCACATTTTTTGTTATTTTTTTTTCATCCTTTTTTCCCAACAATAATGATGCTCCTCTTCCACCCTTATTTTTCTTGAAGAAGAGGAGGTGTTAAGCATTACTTTTCCTCATGTTTAAACACAGCAGTTTTTCTCGTTAACCTCTTTCATTGCAGCTCCGATTTCTTTATCATGAGATCATAACTTTGAAAAATTAAAACCTTTCGCAACTTTTTTATTTTTCTACTCGAGGGAAAACAGAATCCAAAGCAGTTTTTTGAGTGTCTGTTAGAGTGTGACGTTCACTGATAGTATTTTCATGTTGCTCGTTTATTTCTTTTGCTTTCACCTAAAAATTTGTTCAAAAATTGTTTCTGGCAAATCTTCCCTCTCATATCTCATGCCACACTTGTCTGTATCAATTTTTATGGAGGAGGTACCCCTTCTGTTGCATTTTCCTTATGTATTTGCTTTAACCGGCTGGAAATACAACTAAATTGATGCATCCAATCAAATACTCTGTGATGCATTCCATGTTTCTGATCGTGCTTGCCTATCCTTTTCTGTAAGTGTTTGATCCGCTCTTCAAAAATTTCAAATATTTGTATGTGTCCTCAAGCCACTTGCTTCGCTTTTCACTCCGATAACTCTCTTTTCTGATTTGAATGTGTTGGCTTCAACACTCAGTGCTGTGTGATTGTAAATGACACATTAATTTCCAAAGTTTGATCTGCTCTTTATAACAAATAGAAAATAATTATTTATCCTGTTTTTCTTCATTTTTGTGGGCTTTTAAAAAGCCTAATTTTGAAATTGTTTTGAAAGCCTAATTTTCAAGGCCTTAAGTCGCTCAGTTATTTAGCTGGTAATCTCAGCTTTTATTCTTTCTAAAAACCGGAAAGAGTAAGAATGATCAAGCAAGTAATTTTAAATATGTATAAATTAATGGTGCGGTTTGTGGAAGGATGTTCTGTTTTTTTGAGGCACTTGCTGTTAGGTGTTTGTATCCGTAGGTCTGCTACATTATTTTATGTTTTGTCTTTTTTATTACTCTTATTTTTGTTTGATTTTTTTTTTTTTGTCACCTTCATACACATTGTAAAAAATTTTCTAAACATTCTCATCAGTCAAATCAAAGGTCATTCAAGCAACATTTGATGTATTAAAAAAAAGGCAAAACTGCTTTGTTGTTGACCACAAGCTCACAATTGAATGTCAGCACAGATCTATCTGTATTGGTCGTTTAAAACAGTGGATTATTTGTGTTTATTTTTTTCTTTTGTTTGGTCTGACACTTTCAAACATACTGCTCATGCGTAATGGAAAAAGTAGTCAGTGGTAATTAAGTTACATTACTGAATGGCTGTGGTTGTGTTAGGTAAACTTTGGAATCTTCTAAATTCTGCGGTTTGAATCACCAACATTTTTTGATATTTGGTTGTTCTGTTTTAATGTTCCATTTTTAAGAGTAGTAAGTAAAGACAGCAAGGAATTAATATTAAAACAGAATGACCGGATCGGAAGACTCCAAACTTTACATTACCAACAAGCTGAGCAAATAGATAAAGAGGATTTTTAGGTGATGGCAAGCAGAGATACGTTCATTGTTACACCTTAGCGAGAAATTTCAGACCCGATGAGATTGTTCAAAGTTGGGTCATCTATGGCAAAATAGTGTCCATGCCTTCCTGTAGCTACATTCTCATTGATTGAAAGGCTGATGTACACCTCCATGTAACTACTAAATCTCAAGATGCCTGCCTCACCGTCACTTCTTGCACTGAAAACTTGTAACTTGCATTAAATGTCTGGTTGGCGTAATGGCAAATCTATCCATCAAAGGACAACAGATTTTTCGGGGATTTTAATTGGTGCTAGTAATGGACTACCAGCCGAGATGCGAATTTAAGCAAAATGATGTATGTTTTCTCATCAAAATTTTACAGAGAACACAATATTTGCAATAATAATGACTGAATTTGAGCTCTATGCAAGATATATTTGTTCTTACTCAGCATTGATTGCAAAGAATTTGAATTTCCCGTTCACAAAAAAAAATGAGTCAACTTAAATCAAATCATGCTTGAAGACGGTTTCGGCAGGCCTCTCAATCAAGCAGTGTTTCTTCCCCACCCTGTTTTGTTCAAAGTGTAAACAACCTGCAACAGATGAGCGGAAGCACCAATTTTGAGGTTGTCATATTTTTATACTGCCGAGACTGTCACGATAACATTTAGTGCCCGATTTAACTCTAGTAGATCGTGGTATGTTTTATGAGCAGGGAGCTTGATAGTATGCATCAACTAGTGTCAATATCTTGGTTAGGAGTTATTTTCAATGATTTTTGCGCACAAATTGTTTTCTATGCAAAAGTTAGGTGAGATAACATTTATCACAATGCTTAAATTCGCAGCTTGTATAGTGTTCCGTTGTCCTGAAACTCTTTCAACCAAGAGTGTTTTGAAAATTTGTTGACACAGTGTCAATCGTCTTTTAATGAGAACATATATTGGATCGTGGAATATTCGGTCCCTCCAGCATTTTCTTTTATTTGTGTATTCTTGGGTGCCCAACCAACAGTATCAACACCAATTTCCGTAGTGTATATTAAATGCAATTACCCCAATTGAATTCCCAAAACTCGTAGAAATTTTGTACCTCTGAGAAATTAAACTGCTTTTGAATTTTATTTTACCATCTGTTTGTTGCGGTAGACAACTACTTGCACCAAGGAAACACTTGTGGTTCTTAATGAAGAACACTCACCTCTAAAATTCCTAGTATATAAAATTGTTAATCCTCCAGCTTTTTTGAATCATATAATTCGCTTTGCTTATCTATTATTATTTCGTCTTTTTTTCTTATTTACAGTCAAATTATAGGTGACGATAAAGAGTTTTTCTTTGGTCATCATCAGCTTGATGGATCCAGGTAAAGACAAATTTCTACAGTATTTTCAAATATAAGTGCCTGACCCTTTGCAAATTCACGATGTTATCATAGTTACGGGTTCTATCTTTTTCAGTTTAATAGACCTGTTGAAAGCTCATAGGTATGAGCTTTTGTGACTCCGGTTCTATTGGCCGTAGAGAGCTGAAATTTTGGGATTTTCATACCATCATACGGATCATTATGCTCACTAAGTTTCATCAAAATCGAAGATGGTCATGAAAATTCACTGGTTGAGTTGACATGGAATGACCCTATCAATTATTTTATTCTATAGTCAAATGCTATTTAATTAAACAACTGAAAATATTTATGATCTCATCTATGAGAGTTGTTCTGTGAGTTTGGAAGCAGACCTCAGACAAAGTATTAAGATGAGAGCCAATACGCTGTGATAATACATAGTTTATAAAATTACTCCTATTGGGTCATAATAAATGCCCAATGTGAGTAAAACATTTATGAATTATTTATTATCACAGCGTATTGGCTCTCATCCTAATATTTTCAATATATAATGCTGTCCAGCCCAACATATTTCAATATTAGACAAAGTGACCTTATTGCATTTCTTGTGAAATTCAATATTTTCTTGTAAAATTCGTCTAGGTCAGATTATTTGATGAATTTACAAATTCCTTGCTCTTTCAATAGCTCTTTGGTCATCTTTAATTACCTTTGGATCACAAGAACTTGCATATTTTAACATATTCCAATTTCAAAGCAAATGAACTTCATACGTCTTACCTTTCGCAAGATTAGACTTTGCAAATTTGTTCAATTGACTTTCAAATTGGCAACGAGAAGATCCGTTTTTTTTTCATCTAGACATCAAAGTTTTAGAATGGTGTAAATTATTATTTTACCATTTTCCTTATTATTTACAGCTGAAATATACTCTTTGTCTTTTAAGAAAGTTTGCTCAGTGGCACAAGTTTGCGAAGCTCAGAATTCTTTTATCAGAAATTTTACAGTCTTTCTCATTCTACATCAACTGTTCAAAAAAGTATGAGGAAGAAGAAGTAAGCTTGTCAAAGATTAAATTTTCAATACATAAGGCAAAGACTTGTAATTCCACTCGAGAAGATTTTGAATTTTAAAACGATTCAAAGTAAAATTACCCTCTACATTTTTATTTCTTTGTTTCAGTTTTACTGATGCTGACCCTTTAATTCCTTTTGAATTCATAAACGAAGGTAAGCATAATATTGAGTTTCATTGTGCAGTCGCTGCACTAGTCATGCCAGGTGGAAGTATGAGACAGTAACTCCAGAAGAAGTCTGAATTATAAATCCATTGTCCCAGAATGGGGCAGTGGCAAGGAATTTCCCAGGATCGTAGTCTAGTTTTTCTGATGTAAAACTTTGTTGAAAAAAAAAATCAGCAATTTCATCAAAAAGTTCAAAAAATAATTTCTAAGGAATGTAAGAAATAATTTGAATCTGACCCATCAAAAGCCAACAGTCGAGTTGACGTAGCAAAGCAATGCCTGAAACTGAGCTCAGACTTTCAGCAAACGCAGTTTCTCCCACCGAAATACCTATGTCATCAGAGCCTGCCAATTTTATTTAGATATATTTGGTATTTTGATTTATTTTACTTTAATACTTAACTTTTGCCATTTACTTTAGAAGGGAATCAAAAAAAAATTCCTAGAAGCTTAGTTCACCCCAAACTTTCAGGAAATGATTTGAAGAAAATGAGTGCCTTTAGCACACTGGAAGATGTAGATAGCATTAAATATAGAAGTGTGAACAAATTTAAACAATCGTTTGTAAAGAGGAGAAATACATTGAACCTGTCAGGTTACTATTGCTGTTTAATTTCTTGCCTTTGGACTTATTTTAAAGTAGAAACCTTAGTAGAGAATTGACATGTTTTTCTCTTTGGAGTTAATGTTATGTTTAGAGGTCCATTCTTTATATTTTACAGGGCATATTACTGCAAATGACCTAGAGACTGATCCTTTTCTTGGTCTTCAAGATGAAGAGCCTGATTCATGGACTCCTACTGCAGGGAAAGAGGTAATCAAACTGAACCATTTTTTTCAGATTGGAAACAATATGTAATATTCCACAAAAATTATTTATTTTTCATGCCTAAGACATGCCTGGATTTGGAAACCTCTGAAGATTGAATTGAAACAGAAATCTTTCCCCCATGAAATTATCCCGAGGCTTCATCTTTTGAGCCGTTTTGCAGCCATCAATAGTTGAAACTAAAACATCTAGATCTCGCGTCAGCTGTTATTTACTTTTTTGACTGTCGTGCGCAGTAGATCAGTTTGCGTATCTGTGTACTGGATTGGCAGCACCCGCAGTCAATCTTCAATTGCTATCAGATGACGACAGCAACACATTCGCTTTCAAACAGGAAGTAAACAATTGCCAATTTATCGGACGCAAGGTCTGAAAATTGATCCTTTTATCAAGATGTAATGATCACAGTTTCTCAATTCAATTTCTCAATTGCTGTAAATTTTTTATTGTCTATTTGCTATTTGCCATTTTGGAAGTTTGTACTTCCATCTTTAAAGCATTGACCGTATTAGACATTACTTGTTTTGTCATCCATAATAAAAAGAGAGTAAATAAAAGCAAACCTAATTCAAGTGAGGAAAATAATAAGAAAGAAAACAAAATTAAACCAAAACTAAATTCTTGGACGAAGGCGATAACACTTTGTTGTCATAGGTGATCGATAATCGATTTGATGCATTTATTGCCTTTGTTGACCAAACAGCCTCATGTCTCTTTTACCTGCATCATTTTATGTTTCCTCTGTCTTATCAGGTACTGAAAAAATTAAAAGAAAAGGAAATCAAACGGCAAGAACATATTTACGAATTCATCCTAACTGAGAAACATCACTGCCTGACGCTCAGAGTTATGCAAAAAGTAAGTTTACCTGCACTGTCTAACTTTTAATTGCTAAGCCAAACCTGCCTCTAAATTCCTCATAGAAATTTTATAACTTGCCTATGTACCAATAACATGTATTAACTTGTTAACTGAACCCTATGATACACTTATTATAGTATCAATAATAATGCAAATTACCTATTTTCAATGCCGATGAGTTTTAGTCAACACTTTTAATGTGGATACGATTTTAATTTTTAATTGTCATCTGAATAATTACTGAAATAGTTGCATTCAAAACATAATTTATTTGTTCTTGTTCTGTGTTATCAAAGGTAACCATGCTAGAAATTTCTTGCCAAATTATCTCCGCTCCCCACCAGTCTTTTTTATAGCTCTTTTTACCACAGTGCTTGTACAAATTAAACACTAACCCATTAGAAGAAAAAAAAAGAAGAAAGAAATGGTGATGATGAAAAGATTGGTTAAAATTTGAGTAGCAATCAAAAAAGTTTGTCTAGGTTTCAGCATTTTCCACTAAGAAATATTTAGGCACATTTTGCGCATGATGCCTATCGGACTCAAATACTGCCGGCCCAGAAACCTCTTTATTATCATGTGAATTAATGCGTGGATTAACAGGAGTTTTAACTTTGATTGCAGGTCTTCATGGATGGGTTGCATAAATATTTTAAATGGACAGATCAATATATCGGAAAGATGTTTCCTCGGCTAGCAGATCTAACAAACATTCATTTAAAATTTTTGCATCAGCTGAGAGAAAGACAAAAGAAAAACCCTGTCATTGAATCTATTGGTGATATTCTGCTAGAACAATTTTCTGGTTTAGGTGCTCAACAATTGAAAGATGCGTACGGAGAATTCTGTTCCAGACATCGTGATGCTGTTGATATGTATAAGTTTTATTTACAACGAGATAGACAATTTGCTGAATTTGTCAAACATTGTCAGGTTTGTATCTTAAAACATTTCATTCCCACCATTTTCTATCCTTGTTGTGTTTTTTTTCTTAATTGCGCCTTTTTTTTGATGGATGAGTTCTTTAGGTAGGGCTCTTATGAACCAAGGAACCAAAAGAGTTCTGAATATTGAAAACCATCAATTACACCAGAAATAGACTGACTTGGTGGCTACATCATAGTTGAATTGTAAACAAACTTAAAACCTTCTCTCTCAATTGTACTTCTCGCGCCATTGTGATGTAATGCATCTAAAAGTTTCCTGCAAGTGAAATTTCTCTTGTATAATGAGTCATTATTTTATTTATGATTTGTCAATGACTTTATTGTAATGAATTAAAACAATTAATTTTACAAACATGTCTCTGGAATTTGGACCTGAGGTTATGTGCCATTGTTTTGGTATGCAAATTGATGGGTAGATAATTGCAAGAATGGTGTAATGACTAAATCAGTCTATCAGTGAAAAATCTCAGATCAGATGGAATTTTGGTTTTTTAGTAATGATGTACACAATTTTAAACTTAATGTTGCCTAACTGGTTCTAAAGTTGAATCCTTTGATTTTTATTCTTGCACGATTGTAGGGAAAATCCTAGATAACCTCCAAAATTTTTAATTTGAGAAATATTTTGAATCCAGTAAAATTTTCGCATTTTCATTGAATTTTGCATTGCTTATGAGAGTAGCAAAAGTAGCTTTGATTGCCCAATTTCTCTAGTTTCAGTTTGACATTCATTTTCCAAGGTAACATTGGAAAGTTCTCGGTTATGTAGAAGAAAATCTAAAATAAATAAATATTTAAGTAATAAATGAAATCCAAGATAATATTGTGGAAATCTTATTTGTGTGAAGGAATATCCATGTTAAGTTGAAGAAAGTACAAAACTATACACAGAAATATTTTAATGCGTCCATCCACACTCCAGTCATAACTGACCAACCCTGAAGTTGCTTATAATATGACTAGTGTTATTTCATGGCGATTTTCTGCATGTCGCTGCTCAATAGTTTTGCTCTCTATGGGCTCACTTATCTTTGGAGCAAGGCTCATTCAAAACTTTATCGCAAGATGTTATAATTGCTAATGAGGATTCCAGTATTGGTTTTGGCGACTGAATTGTACAGGTGTGTGTGTACACAGAAGTGTGTTGGCAGGAGCAATACAAAAAAAATGGAAACATGCCTTTAAATTTAAATATGTATGTTAAATCCTGGGAATTGCACCTCACAAATACAGCAATTTGCAGATTATCCGTCGATTTATGGGGAGGAGAGCGTCGAATATTGAAAAAGTCAAATAATTGAAACCACCAAAAAAAGACAGAAAAAGTGCCATTTCAGGCTCTGTTTGTAACCTGATAGCACAAACGTAGGCATTTTTTTATTTAATCTGTAAAACGTAGTTATTTATTTGGGGGGACAAAACATGGAGAAACATGTATATTCAATTCTTGCCCAATGAACTGGTTTTTGCAGTCGGAAAATCAGTGGCCAAAGAATTGGGGCATTACTTTAATTGAAAAGAAAATGTGGTCTTTATCTTTTTGAACGCTGACATAAGTAATTTTCTCTTCATTTTTAGGCAAATCCTCTTTTGAAGAAAAAAGGTATTCCTGAGTGTATCCTCTTCGTCACGCAAAGGCTCACAAAGTATCCATTGTTGATTGAACCTTTGATTAAAACCTCCAAGGAAAACAAGGAAGAGCATGAAAAACTAGCCAGAGCCTTAGCTCTTGTCAAGGTCAGTGCTCTACTAAATAGTAAACTCATTTTTATGTCCAGAAATGTACCTCTTTAGGTTCTTAAATAGAAGACTGTTGATGATTTGAAATTCTTTTGGACGTTTGTCAGCCTCCGACACTGAAAGAATTTAAATTAAAAATGTGCTGTCTCTCAAGTAAATATGTTGTATTCTTCTTAGATATACCGTTTAGTTGATTTATGAATAAAATTTAAAAGGAGAAACAATTTTTCAGGCAAACAAATGAGATTGATTGCCATGCAAATGAGTTGAAGCACACTCTGACAGGAAGTGTCTAAAGTTGTAGTTTAGATTCTGCTTCACAGAAAGAGCTACTAATGTGAATACTGCTGAGTTGAGGTTGTTGAGTAATGATGTAAATTTCTGCGACTGGATTTAGTTCACTTTTCGGACTAAATCCTTGAATCTGACAAAAAAAAGACGCAAAGCTGCGTTAATGACAATTATGAACAATTTAGGAGAGGTCACACAATTTCAATCCAAAAGTACGGAAAAATGCTGCACTAATTTTCACTGCATTTGTAAATTTCCAACTGCGTGCGTCTTTTTGAGTGCAACGACCAATCAGAATTGAGCGCAGTCACAAAATCATTTTTGAAATGTTACGGGAACGACATAGTATTGCTGAATGCAGGTGCTCCGTTCGTAATTATGAAAGGGTTAATTATTTGTCTTTACAGCCTTGTTAAAGTTATTTCCTTTTTTTGCAGGAAATCCTAGTGGAAGTCGATGAAAAAGTGGCAGAAAAAGAGAAGGAGGATAGGAAATTAGAAATTTACAATAAAATTGATGTTAAATCTTTCACCATGTACCGCGGCCTTAAATTTAGAAAATCTGATATCCTCTCAGACAATCGTAAACTAAGGTATTCTTCAATCTGATTATTTTCCCTCCATCATCAAGATTTTATGATTTTTAGTTTGAATTTTTCAGACAAAATCCTTAATAAAAATTTCATCAATGTCTGAGAGTAGCTACTGCATAACTCATATCATGATGAAGCCAGTGAAATGAGCTGTTTTTATAGCCGAATCCATGGAAATTAAACCAAATTTGGTAGTTTAACTCCAGCCGCCATATTTAGAGGTATGCTAAAAACTATAAGCATCAGAGAGATATGTCAGAAATTACAAGCTTCAGAGATAAGCTTTGAACTATGTTGAAACTTTTTAGATGTTGTGTTTGATCAGAGATGTTGAAGTGTGAAGGATGCAACATGTATAGAGCTTCATAATTAAGTCAAGGTGAATTTGTAGACTTGAATTGATTCAAATGAACATATACAATCGATGTTTTTAGGGCATTTTATTTTACTGAATTCTCTGCCATTATTTTTTACAGGTTTGAAGGTGTTACAATGTTAATGCAGGGAAGAAGCAAGATGCAATATGTTCTCATGATCGTATTATCCGACATCTTGTTGTTTTTATCAGAAAATAACAATAAGTACACTTTTTTTACTCCTGACAATAAGGTAAGTGTTTTCATCATGGAAATTCTATATTTTGTTTCTTTTTCTTTTTTAAGTAATGTTTTTCTCTCCAGGAACTTCACCTGTAAGATTTTCCGGAGTTTATCCTCTTATTCCCCTTTTTTTTCTTTTCCTCTTCTTCACTGTATTTTAGGTGGTGTAGCAAAAATAAATTGAAAATTTAGGAAGTCCGCAATTAGAAAGTTTTTAATCCTTCCTAGCCATTTTTTTTGTCCAGTAAATATAGCCGAGGAAATGCCAGGATTTTTCAATGCAGAAAAAATGAACCACCCTGTTCATACACGAATGGCCAAAAGTTGCTGTAATTATAAGTGAAATGTTCATTAAGGTCCACAGTTTTAAATTTTCCATGTTTCTACATTTCTAATTCATTGGGAAAGAATCATTTTTTCTAAACGCTTTAACTGTATGAAATGGACTCAAAATATATGAGCCCACTATTACTAATTTATATTATGTATACTGAACGATCTCTCTGCAGTCGACGTGTTGCTCTCAAAGCATGAATAATCCTTTTTTTTTCTTTATTTCAGGCGGGTGTAGTCTCTCTTCAAAAACTTCTAGTCCGGGAAAAAGCTGGTACTGACTCCCGTGGTATCTACTTGATATCATCAAATCCTGCTGAACCTGAAATGTTTGAATTGAAAGTTCATAAACCAAAGGATAAACGAGTTTGGGTTGAAGCCATTAGGTACGTATCTTTGTAGACTATGAATTTTTGTCATTTCCAGGTATCTTTACATTTTTATTGATAATTAAAGTGCAAAAAAAGAAAAAATAATGAAAAATAAAACTCAAAACTCAACTTCTTTTCACCATTTCTTTCTACTCGCTCTCTACCAGTGGTCATGATTATAGTAAAAAGAGTTTACAACTTCTCAGCTCCTGACTTAAGGATGTTACTCTCCCATTTTTGCCTCAAAGCAAAACAGATCCAGAGGGAATTAGAAGAGGGTTTTATGAAAAATTAATTAACTGTAGAAGAGGGTTTTATAAAAAATTAATTCATTGCCTCTTCACTCATTTCGTAACAGAGATTCAATAATTTTCTCATTAACTTGACAGAAATTGTTTTCCTACCTTAAAAAATAGCTGAGATAAATATTTGAGAACTGATCGTTAGAGTTGAATGAAAATTTCTTGATATGGCTGCAGTAAATTCAATCAATCTTTGGCTGCTGTGTGCTCCAAGTAAACAAACCAATTCACTGTATGAAAGCTGAAAAAAGATCTTTCAAACCGTATAGTTGGATTTTAGTCAGCATCAATGTTTGTTGCTGAAAAAAAAATGGAAATCTCACTAATTGCATGATTCTAAAGAGAAAAAAACCTTCGAGTCAATTTATTTTTCAAGAAGGTTGTTAAACACATTCATTTTTGGCTACAAACACAGTAGTTTCACCTTAGTGAATGATGATGAGATCATAGAGATACTCACACTTTCATCTAACTCTTCCGCAACAAAGCTCTGTAGAGGCAGCCTGGACGAAAGCCCAAGAAATGGACACAGAGCTGCCTTTCATCTTCAGAAGATCATTAACATCTGAGTAGAGGCTAGACAATGAGGGACCTTTTCCTAGTCAAAAGGTAGAAGAAGGAAAAAATAGCACAATCTGCTAAATTCCTAAAAAAGTAATGTCTGTCTAATATTTTTGGTACGAGAAAATCTAAATTATTACAACAGTGTCAAAGATTATATGGACGGAGTTAACCAGAAAGGAACCAAGCCACATCGGGATCGAACCGAGAAAAAGAGGTTTAAAGTTTGGCTCCTGCATAAGACTCAATGTAAAAGATAAACTTCAAGTTCAATTTCTGCAAAATTTGCTCCAACAAAAACTTAGAATTTTTGGCGATAGATAGTAGAGCAGTGGTTGAGTTCAAAACCACTCATAACTCAATTTTTTCCAAAATGTGGGTTGGTTCCTTTCTGCTTAACTCAGTCCATATGTAAATAAAAAAAAGGGTGCAGATGTTACTGAAAGAAGATGTAAGAAAAAATGTCCTCTTTCACGAAATTATTGAAACTTTGCAAATGTTGACACCAAGTATCCTTTGCCTATCAGTTCTGGCAAAGACAGCAAAGTCATGCTTTATTTGTTCTTTAGTTCTATAGGGGTTAAAATTGAAAATTCAAATTTTGATATCCTTCATCGGATAGAGATTAGGAAACTGGTGGCTCAAAAATTATCCGGCATCATTATGATTTTACATTGGTTTTTCAACAGATCTGCTGTTCAAAATTGTCCATTAGATGACGACGAAGATAGAGCATCCATGACTGCTGAGCAAAGGCAAAAACAGATGGACGCCAGTCAAGCTCAAATAAAACAGATTACAGGTACATAAAAATCTTTGCATTCTCTCTTTTTTTCTGTATATTAGTCTTACATGTATAATTTATCTTGAGCATATATTACTTTATATCTGAGGGGCCCCTTACGAATGATTTAAAACCAAATTTACAATTTTTGACACCCACTCCCTCTAGTACTCTAAAGGGCACGTAAGGGGCAGTAGCACTTCATTCATAATACATTATGCCCGAAAAAATAATTTCACTTAATGCTGCATTGAAACACCGCAATTGAGAAGTACCCTTTGACAGGCCTTCTTCAAAATATTGCCAAACTCACTTTTCTCATTACTAAAAAGGGTTAAAGCCTGCAGATTCATCAGAGCAGGGATTTTTTCTAGTCGCTCAATTATTTCTTTACGTAGCAAATCAACAACTTATGTTTCCCTTCTTCTTGTCCATGAACTTGAACATGTGCTGTATGAACTTAAACTGTAGACAGAGAATTTTCTAGTCACAGCTTTTAAAAAGGAAAAAAAATGAGTAGGTTTTTCCGATGTGGTTGTTACTCTGTCGATACCTGTTTCCCACATTAGCTCTGTAAAAATGGCGCACCTTCTAAAAAGTTTATTCCCCAATATTTTGCCTTTTACCTCAGGCATCTGTTTGTATGATGTCTATTTCTATCCTCCCTCCTCTAAAATGAGTAAATTCAGAGTACCCTCAGACTGTATATTTTCAATCACACAGTGTGAGTTTGAGAAATTTCAGTCTTTTGTACATACTTCGTATTTTCTCTCTTTTTTGTGCTCTTCGGTAGATTTAGGATTTCGAGGTAAATAATGTCCAAATGATATGCTTGCCTCCTTTGGGTTTCCTCCCCGTAATTATTTGAGTGCCCCCTGCACAGTATCCACATGCCTTTCTCATCTATGCTTCAACCCCTAAAACTTGATAGTTTACCTCCTTTTCGGTGACTCAATTCTAACCCAATCCTTTTTGCTCATGACTCATTTTTCAATAGAGATCAGTTATAAGCCAGTATTTCACTTGCTATGAACTTAATTCATCACTTTATGTCGTAACTTGAATAAAAGGAAAACGAAATTCCACCCTGCATTAGTTGTTATTTTGAATCTGTATCAAAATTGGTTTGCTATCAAAAATGTCTTTTATCATTCAAGCAATTAGACCAGACCACACATATAGATATTATCGCGAGTAAAAGCATTAAATTATTCAAACATAAATTGTCAAAAGAACACCTACCTCCAGTTCAAGTATTTACTGAATTGCAATCTACCAACATGCTCATCAAAGTCATGTGCCTCAAACGTACACTTTTTCATGCTTCAGGGTAACAAAATATCACTTGTAATCCACGGCCTATTTGATGGTGCTAGTCCTCCATACTTAGATCAACTTAGCTCTCATTTCAGCAAAAAATTGTCTAGGTTATCCTCTAAACTTATGCTTTTTTATTGTTATTACGTTCTTATTTATTTTATTTATTTATTTATTTTTTAAGTCCATGTAGACCATACATAAACCTTTCACAACATTAAGATAAATATATGTGCAGCCATTAGTTAATGAAGGTCGACTTACACAAAATTTGAGCCCCAACACAAGCCACTAAAAATTACACAAACTACTCAGGATTTTTTGTAAACATCGCACATCCTCATGTCATGTTTCAACTCTCATTACTGCATGTTCAGCCTTCATACTTGAGTACCAATACCTTGTTCACCTCCTTGCATCAATTGAACTTTTAGGTCGCTCACATGCCCCTATCTCTAACCCATTTCAAAAAACAGAAAATGAGATTTTTCATCCTCAATTAGCATACAATCCTAATATTCAGCATGTTCCTTCTGCTGCCAGAATGTGCTCTAAATAGTGTGAATTTTCAACCAGCTGGTATTTCAAACAACAAAAATAAATTACCTATACAAATTGAATAAAAAGAGAAAAAAATGGAAACCATTTAGGAGGAAGAAAAAATTGCACAGGTTGCCTATTAGTATATTCTCTAAGTATCATGATGATAAAAGTTTGTCATCTCTTTCCTTTTTTGCTTTTTTTTTTTATTTTTCTCCATGAGTAATTAAATCGTATTATTTGTCTGTGTCTCATCAAGAGATCCTATCATAGTCGAAAATTAGTGTTAGAAGTGCCTTTTCCCCATTTTCTTTTCAAGATTCCTGCTCCCTTTAGTGAGATTGCCTCTTTTAGTGGACGTTGCTTACATAAAAATTTCAAGTAGGTATGTCACAGTTTTGAGTTTGAAGTTAGTCATAGAATCAATACCGCTGCTTATAATCCAGTTCAGCTCAGCTCAATCTTGTATCTTAGCTTGAACTGATCAATCTTTTATTCTCCTTGCAGGAATTCTACGGCAAAAAGATGTAGAACAAGCCTTAATCCTTGAAGAAAAAATGGCTTTGCAGTTGAAGTTATTGGCAGCTTCAGGAATTACCAACCTACCAAACCCACCCTCTTATTCCCACCTGGTGGCTGAGGAACATGACACCCAGAAAATGTGGCAGGAAGTCGCTTCAATCGTTCAGGTAAGCATACATTTTTTTTGCAATCACTTGCTGTATGACGAACTGTTGTTATTTTTGTGACCCAAAATTGTATCACAACACTGTAAAGCCTTGATCAAAAGTCTTTAGTTGGGGGCTGATGGGTGTTATTAAAGAATTTTATAATGAGACCTATGCAAGAATGAAATTCCATGGAGGATTATCTATAGGGTTTTTAGCAATAAAGGGGCTGAAGCAAAGGTGTTACTTGTTGCCAACCTTATTTAAGATCTCTGTTGAACCCATACTAAAGGAATGGAAGAAAATATTGCAGAAGTTGCACACCTCCTCTTCCATTTCTTTAGTTCGGGTTCAACAGATATCTTAAATAAGGTTGGCAGTAGGCATCATGCTGAGAGATGATGGCCTACTTTATACTCTATTTTTTGCTGATGATCAAGTGGTTGTAGTGCAAGATGAAGAGGATGCAAGCTCAGCAAGGTATTAAGTTGGAGGATGGCCGGAACGTCAAAGGGTGTATATCCTAACAGCCTAAATACTCAGCCAAGGTTGGCTTGGCAAGGCCAAGGGGGGCTGATCCAAGATTGATCCTTTGGTTAGGCAATCAGAAATTGTAATTTGCAAGGAAGGAAAGGTGTCGTGATGCCAAATAGAGCTCTTTTAGATTAGAATATTTTAAAGTAAAATAAACGGCTGTACAACGCCATTGTAAAGAGTATTATTACCCATGAGAGTGAGGTTTGGCAGTTGAAAGAGGAAATCCGAAGGGCAACTGAAATGAACTATTGCCAGAGATCAGCATGTTGTGAAACCTTTTGACCTAGAAAAACGTTGAAACATTTTTTTTATTTGCCCAGAATTTTAGACAGAGACTCTAGCTAGGTGAAGAGAAGACGTACAAAAAAATCGAAGCAAATTCTCGCTTTTAACGTTTGAACAATCTGTCTGAACAACTGTCTCCTGCATCATCAAAACTTTCCTTCATTTCAGGAGCAGTTAGCATGGAACAATTCAGATTCTGGGTCTGTGCATGAAAATCAGCCAGCGCTTTCAGTCACGGATGGCCTTTCTACCACAGAACAAATCGATTTAATCAAAAGCTCAAACCGAGCCTTGCAAACAATAGGTCAAGAGCACCAGTTGGCTGCCATGCAGCTATCGCATCACATTTACACACTGTCCTGCGTTATCGCCCAGCAAATGACGACAATAGATAGGTAAGCTGTTAATTTCACGTTCAAAGCATAATAAAAATGAATTACCAAGAGGAATTCATCTCTTAAACTGATAAGTCAAACGACAAATAAAGAGATGAAATAATTGAACTATTTTGTACCTTATCTTACTTTTCTACCTATCCTCCTCCTTCATCTTTGGTCAATCATCTTTCATATGCCCTATGCACAAAAATCAGAATCCTTATTCTTGAGCCATATGTTGACTGCCTGTTCTGACCCTCTACATCGGTTGAGAAACTTTGGTCTGCAAGAGCAGCTTTTCAAGTGTGAAAGAAGGTGATTCTTGCTCTAAACAAGCACCTCTCACCGCATGATTTTGCCCTTATCTTGTTGACCTGTGTCACATTCTAGAGAGCAATTCCATACATTTTTTCCCCTCTCCATAAATTAAGGGGTTGGTTTCTTTTATCTACGACAAATTTTTATCTTATGTTTAATTTTCTTTCAGTCTTCAAGCTCAGTTGTCTGCTTACAAATCACAGTTCAACCTCGAAGATTGTGGAACTTTTGTTGGAGTAGGACTTAAAGAAAGGAAATCTGTTTATCGACCCAATCAGCAGCTAGAGGAATTAAGAAATTTGCAAGATCGGCTGACGCATGAAAAAGAAGTGTGGCAGAGAGAGAAAGAATCTGAAGAAAAATACCTGAAGGAAAAGAAAGAGGAGCTAGATAGACGTTCGGTAAAACTGTTTATCTTCTTCTTATAATTAGTAAAGTAACAACCCTCTTCAAATAATTTTATTTAGAAGAATACACTTGGCCTAGGTGCAATGAAGATTAAGATGGAATGCTATTTTCCTGTAATTTTTGAGGTGAATTAAAGAAATGTAGTCATAAACTAATAATATTGGTGAAATTTCAAAACAAGCACCTCAAATTTAGTGTCTCAAAATTTACAGGTTCACTTAATTTTTTCAAAGTATAACAGTCCGACATCACTATTAGAAAGTTTATAGAATACTCTCAAACAGCATGAACATGAAAATCGGAGGAAATGTTATTAACTCATTCTCTTACATTTATTTCCTTGATTGCCTTGCCATTCATCATGATTTCATTCAGGAAAAAGCAGTAAATTTGATACCTCTTATTGGTTTTACGGCTCGCACAGATACGTTGAATTTTGGAATTGTCAGCATTTTTAGTACTTTCAGTTAGGGCACGTCAAAGAGCTGTTAACTCATTTCTTTTCAGTTGCGACCATCAAAACCAATAAATTGGCAAATCTACTAGAACCATGATAACAAAGAAGTTACGTGGAATATTTGGATACAATAACACCAAGTTAGCGCATAAAAAAGGAAAGCAATGGTGAAAAAAATATTTCCAGCTAGTCAAACTACTCTTACGAACAATTTTAAGTTTTCTAAATGACATTAACGTGTTACAGGAGGAGCTTGATATGAAACAAAAAGACATAGCAGCGCAAAGAGACCAACTCTATCGAAAGCTTCAAGTTTTTGAATCAAAAGGTCTTCTGATAAGTCCAAACCTACCTGTAGTTGCTTCGCCAACATCAGCTCCACCCACCTCAACGAACCCATTTTCTAGCGAATTCAGCGGAGCTGTGTCAGAGCCGCCGCCAGTCAACCTCAACCCCTCACCTACTGACCCGCCAAAACGGAAGGCAGACTCAATCAAGTGGAAACAGCAGCACCCGGCAAAGGCGAGCACTCTGCCAATAAACCTCCTCAGTGCAACTAACCAGCAAAAAGTGAGTTGCTGCTTTTCATGTGTTGCTTTTCCCTGTGAGCTTGTTAGGTAATTATTTTCAAAAGTAGAAACTGCACTTCGGTTACAGGAATTTTCCTGGATTTTTTTAAGGATATCAACCAACAGAAAAGAAATTCAAATTTGCCGTTTTCAAGCTTCCGTTAAAACAGGCATTACCAAGAAAAACATGATGACATCCACTATGGATAGCCGCATAAACTATGGATTGCAGCAGAGGCACCAAGTAAGTGGAAGTGTACCCACAGCCGGAGAGATATTTTCAGACACAATCTTGGCTGCCTCAGCAATGCACATTAAAATGGGAGCTCAAAAAATGCAACTTTGAGATAATTTTCCCGTGCCAATATTGCTAAAAAATTCTTGTCAACCGAGTGCGCTCTATACTTCTTAGAAATGTAAGATTTTAAAATTACTGAACAGGCATATTTAAACAGTGTTGATTCTGCCAATGTGCGTTAAAATTCAGTATACAACTGATACTCTCGACATTGAGAAGAGAAGCTTATGGCAGCACAATTTTTCCTCCGATAGGTATGCTGTTTGGTGCATCACTAGTTAAGGCCTATCAGGAAGGAAACAAAGACCGCTCTTCAGGTCTAAATGGTTCCATAGATGTTTTGTTAAATTCATCCAAGCCCATCAAAAATTATCTGATGACCGCGGATGTACAAAATGAGTGGTGTTAAACTCTTGATGGATTTACCAGATTTCCAAGATGACTGCCCAACAAATGGCTCTTCAGCTCATCAAGGTTTTGGATTGTTGAGCGGGCACTGGGTTTTTGATTTGTTATAGTTTACATTTTATGCCATTTTATGTTGACATCTGAATGATCCAATCAAGACAAATCAGGAAATCAACTGCAGCCATTTTTTTCGCCGATTTGATGAGTTATGTAATGCATCTCACCATCATCTGCTTCCAAGCCTGGAGAGGTCATGAAAACCAGTCCGAAGCTTAGGTTTATGGCCACAGCAGCAAGCAAGTGTAATGCCATCTAGTGAGAAAATTATCCAAACAGCTCCACTAAAGCCGTGGAAAGGCAGTGTTTCAACAAACAAACTACGGTTCTGACGGATTTGCAACCCCTTTAACTAATAACTGTGTCAGAATTTTTTAAGAAGGAAGTTAACTTTTATATTTTTTTTATAGTAACCTACATATTATTAATGTCTTTTCTCTTTGTTGTTTTGTTTTAGGTTGCAACCAATGTTCACGTCAAGCAGCAGCTCCCGTTGAAGCTCGCATCAAAACTGGGTGGGTCATCTGATAGTCCCTAATATTTTTGGATTTAAAAATAATTTACCGAAAGACGAATTCCTTAGCATAGTTTGAAATTTGAGCTGGATGTGAAACATTTTGAAACAATGTATTTTCTCTTTTTGTTTCCCTCAAGAATCTCATCATCTGCTCAGAAAAATTATTGAATATTTTCCATAACCAGAAATAATATAAATTGTAACTTCTACTGGTTTATAATTTCTTCTCACTTTTTTGGGTTTGAATTCCTCGAGAGACTTTCTTTTCTTTTAAGAGGAGAGTATGATAAAATATTGATCACAACACAGAATTTCTACAAAGAAATTCTGAAGTTAGTCAAGGTGATCAGTCCAGTTGAAAACATCAAATAATATATCTCTTGTGGAATGTAAGCCTGTATTTTTGTCCTATGCATTATTTGTTTTCTTTTTAATCAGAGCTCCTAAAAAGGAAACTGTCCATAAAACGAAGAGAATTGGTGCCGGCTAAAAAACGTTATTATTTGATCTAATGTTATCCATGACCTCCTGAGGATAACATGCATTTATATGAAACGTGTCAATTTGAGAAAAGTTGGCCTGAAGAGTGATTTCTGTAGGATTTATTCTTGTTTGCCAAAGGGGCTGTGGCATTCCTGCTGTATCAGATCCCCAGATGAGCCTACGTGCAGAAGTTTTTGATGGTCTGCCGCCTCTGTTATCATCTAGTTGGCGTAGAAAGAAGAGCTCTCCTTGATGCCTAATCTGGCTTTGCACTTTTTTGCTGCATAATGTGCTTAAAAAAGCTACAAATTGACATTTTTATTCTTTTGTTCCCCTCAAAATTGGTAAGGGGTTGGTATGCTTGATTTTCAAAGTCTGTCAAGCTTAGGAGGTCGTTAAGGAAATTGTATAAAATAATAACAAAATTTAGCTGGCGTGGAATCTTTTCTCTTCTTTGTGGTCTCATTCCTACAGTTATTTTGGATATTTATTTTGTGAAAGAACGACAGTGCTGCCTGTGAAAGCTCAACTCATTACTCGTTTGAAGTGGAAATTGAGCTCTTTAAGAAGATCCAAAACCTTTTGAAAGCAGGAACTTCAGTAATAATTTGAGTTGTTTGCTCACTCTTAGAATTTTCAGAATATGAGTGTCCTTAAATATTTGAATCTCATCGGAATTTTGTTTAAGCATGAACAAAAACAAACAGCTACGACAGTACAGTTATTCACTTGTGATTTCCTTAGTCATGATTCTGAACTTAACCAAGCGTGGGATGTTTCAGAGTCAAATATGGGTACAAATCATGACAAGCGACCTAAACTAAAGGACTCTAAACTTTTTGACCCACCCAAAACTAAAGTACCCTCAGCACCAGGTGGTCATCAGAGACTTGGCTCAGAAAGTTTGAGCCCCCCAGACCACGCGCCTACCCATTCTAGGACTGGCTCTAGCCCTGCACTCATGCAAAATGTTGAGGTACAGAAAATCTACTGATAGTATCTATGTAATTTTTTAATTTCCAACCTTAGGAGACTAAAATTAATTTGGAACTTATCAGCAAGAGAATGAAGCCCGGTGCTATGTAATGGACCAAAAGGATAAGGGAAAAAATTCATTAGGAAAGCTCACATTAGCATCTCAGGTGCATTTCACACAGCATGGTCCATGACTCCCTTACAATGCCGAATGAAGGAGTCTACGAGAAATACTAATTAGTTAAATTACCCCAGGGCTTTTCCAGGACCTCCAAAAGAATTTTTAAGGACTTTCACAAAATTTTCGAGATTTTGAAGCATGTCCAAAAATTGGAACTTCCCATTTCCCATTCTTTTTAATGTTGCTGATCTAAAAAGTTCGAAAAATTTCAATTTAAAGTTTCAGTAAAACTTTATCCAGATTTTTGTAAGTTAAAAAAATAGAGATTACAAAACTGCCTATTTTGAATGCTTTAAAATTTGACCTAAAATTTGGCCCATAGGAAATGTCATTATTTTATATATATAATTCTAGATAACTCTTTCTAACCCTTATGCGTTTTCTGAAAACTTACTCTTTGCCATCTCTGGGTAAAATGGCAGATCGGCTTCAAATTGTGAATTTTTTGGCTTTTTAATGCATGTTTGGCTGCATTTCTGCCTTGCTCATTATCGCCAATTGTGACAATTCTCTTCCTCCCCATAATAAGAGGAGGAGTTTCACTCTCTTTTCATTTTCTTTGTTGCTCTAACGTTTCTTTTTCTTCATTTCTTCCTATTATTTTTCTAGACACATTTCAATTACATTTAAAGCAAGCAATTTGTGGAAGCAGCCTAGTCTCTGATGCCCTATCTCGGAAGCAATAAGTTCAACTGTATCCTGCGCAGTTATATTTACTGTCCTCCCACAATGGTTTAAACTTCCTTTTGCAGGAGAAACTGAATGGATGACAAATCCCAGTCACCCACAAAGAAATCCTGTTTTTCATTCTTGTTTTCAATCGATTTTTATTGTTTAAGTCTGCATTTATTACCGTACAAAATGTTTATTTTTGTAAATTATTTATCAAATAGAAGGAGGTGTCGAAGGATAGACGAAAATTTTAAATGTCCTACTAAATCGTTTCAGGATTGTTTGTTCAATCAGAAATCTGTATTATCAAAGCTTATTTAACTAAGCGAGTACGATGAATAAAGCCATTCCATGTGATTGTGATACATTTTAAATAACTACTCTGGTAATGTTCTTCATGTTGGTGGAAATTGACTTTTTTTTATCATTAGGTTTTTCTAATTCTTTTCCCCTTTTCCTTTTATTGAGAGACTGCAGTAGTTGATTTCGTAGTTGATAATGGAGTATCAGTATCATGGATGTTTTAATCAACATTTTTTCTCTATTAGAATTCCTAGATCTCTTTTTTCTATCTCTCAAAACTGAAGCTTTGACTCTATTTTAAAAAGTTGTGGTTAGTACATAACAGGATTATTTTAATTGAGTTTTTGGAAGTTGATGACACGGATAAAGCAAATTTTTGCATTCAAAAGTGAGCAACATTATTTAATGATTTTGTACCTTGAAGGTAGAAGAGAGTTGGAGTTAATTCTTTGCCTTGAGCCTGAGTTAGTGGCTACGTCACAGTATTATATTGCAGTTTCGATAATTCAAATGTAAACAGACACCCAACGTTTTCATATTCAGGCCATAGTAGGAAAATTTGGACAGGTGTTCCTTGCAATCAGAAATTTTTGTGTACGATGCGTCGATAATTGCTTTGCTTCGAGTCAATGAAAAACTTAATGAATTTATACAATTATTTTGCACAGAATTTTAATCGGAAATTATGTTTTTTTTTGTTTTTTTTTTTTTTTTTGAGCCATTGAAAATTATTGCTAATCGATTTGTCAAATATCGCAAGAATTACACAGCCCTTAAATCAGTCTGTTAGTAGCATCAGCTTGGTTTTTCTTACTAGTTGCACTAGTTCAGTTTTATATACCTTTGTCCCAACACCTGATGGCAATTTATTTTATCATTTGCAAAAATTGGACCCTCCTCCAAAGTGTGAACTTAACTATATTGTAAGAGAATAACAAAATTTTAGAATATTACACTTTCTTGTTTCAAGGAGGAGCCTTCTTTCATCCTAATTCTATGAAGGCAGCTTGAAATAAGAAAGTGTATTCTTTATGACAGTGAGTATTTGTGTCAAGTCTTTCAAACTTTTGAATTTCTCTGCAAAGTATTTTTAGCGGCAGATTGTTCCTCTGCTTTTGTGCTCTTTCCAAGGAGTTTTCATACAATACCAATGGCAGATTAATGTAAGTCAGTATTATTTTAATGGGCGCTTACGTCTTTATTCCATTTTGTTTCAATTTTAATTTAAGATTAAATTTTTTCCCCCTCCTACCTTGTTCCTAATAAAATCGATAATTCCATCACGAAAAATATTGTCAGAAAAAGTTTTGCATCACTAAAATTTAGTCACTATATTTTGATTCATGATCTATAAGGTGCATAGATCGAACAAGTGTTTCACTTTTTTTCAAAATAAGGAGAGCAGTTTACGAGCTCATTGTAATCCCAGTACTATTTGAGGTCAACAAAAATTACTGATTTTAAAGCAGCAAGACAAATATGAAATTTTATTTGAAATATTTCAAATTTTGCCTTTTTCCTAATTATTTTTTTTGGGGGTTGAATATTCTCACAGTAATTTTCGTGTAACACTTTTAAACCATGAATATTCTAATCAAGAAGAATCAAAGTTGTTGTCAATTACTTAAGTTTTGAAAAAAGCGTTCATCTTTTCTTTAATGTAGGTTGATCAGGAAAGTGGTCAGAATTAAAATTTTCCGTCAATTATCTTACGGTATAAGGGTGATTGACCATTGCTCATTGATATGAAATAAAAACTTCTTGTTTCCAACACTTATAAATTTTATGTATAATAGAGTACTTCAGTTTTTGATTATTAAAGAGTAAATTATATGCTAGTGAACATCACATGTGGTCATCAGTGGTGGATTTCAATGCAGCTAATAAATTTTTAACTGTTAAAAAATTATCTTGAATTTTTGTTTTTTAAAAGAAAGATTGAGGAGAAAAAGATGACCGCATGTAAGGAACACATAGTTTTGGAAGTCGCTCTCTTAACTTATTGATCTAAATTTGTTTTTTAAGCCAATACTCAATGGCCACCTGATTGAAAAATTTCCATAATTACCTACCTATTGAATCAGAATCATCTTATGCATTCGTTCAGAATGTCAGTTCCCCTCTTTAAGATGGGCACGCAATTATTGACTTTTTTTTTTTTTTTTAAATGGAGTTTGGACTGATAGGTTTGTTGTAGTCAAATCAGCATTGAATTTGACACCAATGTGATTGAAATCCTTGGTGACTTAGCACACAAAGGAAAAAAATTAATCAATAGATTTGCTCTAGGCAATGATTCCTGGAACAGAATCACTTGAAATGATCCAGAAAATTTTTGTGAAATGAAGGCTATTGAATTTTCAAGGCTCATTGACAGGTTCCTCAGGTAAATGGACTACAGTAATTTTGCTCGAAAGTGATTCGGTTTTACTATCCCAAATTTCTTTATGATTTTTCATTACAACCTTCTTGCAACCTAGGGTCATAGCTAATTCATTTTTGTAATCTCTCTATTTTGTTGTAAATACTAGTTTCATATTTCGTTTTTCCAAGAGATAAAATGAACTGAATGCCCTTTTGACTACAACAAGTCTAATTGTCAAGCTATCTCTCTTATGTTCAAACGATTTTTTATCATGTAAAGTCCCCGCATTTGAACCCCAAATCATGTAGCCAGAAGTAGGTCTCTAAAAATTTCTGTGACAATTGTTGACTTTTTTAGTTGAGAAAAGATTAATCCTTTTCCAGCAATATTTAGCAAGTAGGTATTTGTACCTATATCAACCATGTTAAACGAATGAATTTGGAAACTAACAATTAAAAATAACCAAACACTTGTGAACAAGAAATGTAGCATTTAAATTGAGCTGTTAGCTCTCCAGTTCCTTGTTATTGTTCTCCTGTTTGGATTCATTGATTTTAATAGAAATTGTTCAGCATTTAATTTATTTTATTGGAGGTAGTTTTTAAAAAGGTTGTACGTAATTGCTTGTACGTGAAATGCAATTATGCTGTGCTTTCGGATTCTGAAAAGACAGTGCTCTAAATTTGTTACTTTCAAGTTGTTATTTATATGTATAAAGTCGAGTATTTAAAAATTATTTTTTATCTGTATCATTTAAAATAAATAAAGACAATGTTTATCTTATTTTATTTAAAAGTTCACGAATTTCAATTTTTTCCATCGACCTTTCTTACGCTCATGTTTAATTTAAGCCAAGTCACAAATTCATAAAAAAAAAAAAAAAAAAAAAAACCGGAGGCAAGTTTCCATAGTTTGAACCGTAATGATGAGCTCGCACTTTCAAGCTTTTTTCACGCAGCACATTTCATTTAATGGTCTATTGACTAGTCTTTTGAAAGAGTACCATGTTTCTTTGCAAGTAATTAAACATTTCTAGAAGTTGAGAGGATCAAACTGGATGGGCATGATTGAGGAAATGTTTGCAGAAATTAGTAACATGAATAAACATTTATTAAAACAAAAAAGAAGAGTACATAGTAAAGAAGGTTACAATGACACCTTAACACTATACATGTAACAGCTTATACATAACATGTGTTAAAAAACCTAAGACTCCCATTAATCTGCCCTACCCTAAGGGACTTCTCATCACAAAGCACCTTAAGATTAAAAAAAAACCCTAAGACCTTTCCATAAAAGGCTGACAACAGTCAGTAAGTTAATTTCGATTAAATGCTTTAAATTTTTTCAAAGAATGACTTTCATCAATGACGAGGACAAGATCCTAATAAAATGTACCTTGTAATTTGGCAACAAATTTTTCAAGAAGGAGCCCCTTCAAAAAAATCATTTTTAAGATACGATACTAGAATTCATCCAAGAAAACAAACAAAATTTTAAAATCTAATGTTACCAGATAAAATAATTCTCTTGCTCTTACTTCTGTGATATATGAAGAAACTGACCACTCCAAACTTTGATTGGATATTACGGAAAATACTCAAACTAAAAGAAGGCAGGAGAAGGGCGCAAAATCATATCAAAGATATAGATAAATCACAAATACAATACGACAAACAGAGAATAAGAGCGTATGAGATCAATCTGCTATCACTAGCCAAACTTCCTTGCTGTTCAGAGACATATTTTGACATCATGTACATGAGATCCATCATACAACTGCGATAAAGTGTATGCAAGTGAATTTCGACGATAGAAGTCATTTCTAACAATGGCGCACTTTCTTTTGGTTCATGCACCAACCTCATTGTACTACTTGTAGAGAATTCTTTTTCCTAACTCCTGATGAGCAGACCTTGAACTTCCATCAAACTGATGTCTCCTCTTTTCTGAAGCTTTATCTCTTCAACGCCAAATACCCAAGTAGCGCAGTGCAATAAGAATATTGAACTAATTTTGCAATTTGATTCAATAAAATTGAAGTTTATTTTTTATGAAATTGCAATATATTTACATCATTCGGTCAAAGAATGCCGATTTTGAACGATCAATAAAATGAGCTCCATGTCGTATGTGTGAGAAAGGTGTGCAATTAGTAGCAGGGACAAAAATTAGAACTTATTTCAATTTAATTGAAATAAGGTTCGATAGGAGGAGCCTCTTCAGTCAGTGAATTGACAACACACAACACTCTAACACAATAGCAATAATTTTACCATGCGATGAAGTTTTACATCAAACCTCCCCTTAAAAAACTTCAAATTACGGACATGAATGTTAACTCCTCTGTAATCAAAATCTTTAATGAGTTACTGTTCCCTCTCTGTAGAGTAAATAATTGATCCTCAACTCAAAACTGTATACCTAAGCCTAGTTTTGATGTCTGTTAATTAATTTTTATGTGATCGCTACTGATTGCTTGATTATTGTGCTGAAGTATTATATGTATTTTAACGACCTGCATTTTGACTTGCACAATAACACTGGGTGAAAGATGGCTCATGTGCAAAAAGTGAAAATGAAAAAAAAAAAAAAAAAAAAATTACAATTTATTGCAACCTGTGCTACTTGGGTGCATCACACATACCTAGAGAAAGTTATGTGATAGGAAACATTTTCTGTTGAAGTTCATCACACAGATTGGAGATTTTATGTCTCATTTGAACATCTGTTTAAAAAACTGAACATCAAAAGGAGATAGTTTTCTAAAAGTTATTTGAGCTTGAAAACACTTAAGCTTATTTTTTAAGTAAAATTCAAGTTTTGGCGCGAGCTCAGAGAGAGATGACTTTGACAATCAAATAGCATATCTTAATTAGCATTATCTAGAGCTCAGCTTGTATTCGCCACTCGTTTGCAAGATTCATAAATTGGAAACTTTTTGACCAACAGTTTGGCTTTCATAAGAGGCTTGTGAAATAAGTTCACCTCTCTCTTCACACAAAAAGATTCACTAAAAATATTTTGAAACGCAAAAAAAATTAGTGCTGTTCCAGAAAATAATTCCTTTAACTTAAAATTGTTCACTCAAAGGTATGAGAGTTTGCCTACAACTAGATTCAGTCTATAAAATAAATAGAGATGATCATCCATTCTTTTTCATTTCCAGTTCTGATAATACAACTACAAAATGAGCTTTTAAAATTGTAGGAATCGGGTTTAGTGTGAGAATGTGCCCAGTATTAAAGCTCATAAGAAATATTGTTTTTCTTTACTGCATAGGATAATTGCTAGACAGACACAAGGTCTGCTAAGCGAAACCTGCTTGAAAAAGAACGGACAAGAACTCTTTTAACGCTGATAGCAGATCCCTAAGTTCACTTAATGGTCAGATAAAATGGTTTTTCCTTTGCTTAATTTCAAAATATGCTGGTTTTAATTGCGATTCAAGCCTATTGATAAAAGGGTGTGCTAAAAACTGGTGGTATGATGTGCTGCATATGTACATACCTAATGATATCTGCCTAAAGGACAAACAGTTGAAGGTTGTACCAGAGTAAAAATAATGAAATATTCTGGATTAATTTCAGTAATAAAGAAAGAAAAATGTTCTAAGAACTTGAAGGATTCTTTTTTGGATCCATGAATTCAAAAATCATGAACATTGATTTAGGTCCAAACTAAAACTTCCATCTAGATATGGGTTGTCTCTTCCCAGAATCTTTTCTCAAAAAGTTTATTCCTTTCTCGTGTGATCAAAATCAATACCTACTGCCTACTTTTTCCTGCTCCTGAAAATGGAAGCTAGCTCTGTGATTGGACAGCATTCTCTTTTTTAATACCAGACTTGCAAGAATTTAACAAGGGATTTGATTTTGATAGTACTGGATCATGTCATAAGCTCTAGTTCTGAAGTTAAGGAAAGAGTTCCGAACGACTGATAACATAAAGGCAGCTGCCTCTTTATCGGAGGCTTGTGGAGCGAATCTAGCTCGAAGCAACTTGATGGTTTGACCTCGAAAACAGGGGAGTCCAGTATCCAGCATCAAGGATACTAGTGATATAATGGTTTCTTGGTACGGCCTGATTGCAAGGAAAGCATGAACACACAGTTCCATAAACCACCGGAAGGGTTCAGCCTCCATTTTGCCACCCATGATCATCACCATTTCATCAGTCAGTTTGATATCCGGCTCAAAACCTAAATTGCCTCCAGGAGACGATTCAAACATGAAACCAAAATCAATGTGAATGATGTGACCACTAGTGTCCAACATGATATTACCATTGTGACGATCCTTGATCTGCAGAAGGAATCCTATGACACTGTATGCAGCCATTGAGCGGATGAAGTTTCGCCTAGCATTCTGGAATTCTTTGGTGGTCTCATCTCCATACATTTTCAGAAAATATTCATACATTCCAATATCAGTTTGTCTTCCCAGCTGATCTCTTGATTTTGCATCAGGGACACACTCAATAACGCCGCATCCAGGAGCGGTGGCAACAACACGGTAAGGAAATAAGAACAGATCAAGGCCCACTTGCTGGAAAATGCGTTTAAAAATTCCAATCACTTGCAACGCTAACATATCTTGTCGGACATCATCTCCAACTTTGAATATGGCTGCCTGCCAAGTCTCGTTACCTTGAAATGAGATTTTTCTCCGGGAAACTTCCATCTCTTTCTCCTCCTGCTCTTGCTTTTCTTCATCAGGTGTAGAGATGGAAAGGGCCATGGCCTCTAGTTCAACAATGCCGCAGCGGCGTACTCTGAACCGTGCCAAAAATGGCGCTTTGGCAGCACTTTGCATGGGTGTTCCGCTTTTATAATCAATATCTAAAACTACAGCTTCTGGGTTTGAAGGTAAATAGCAGCCTGGCTGAACTTTCACTTTACTCAAACATTCTAAACAAGCTCTTTTCCTCTCAGGCCCTTTGGGATATGGTCGAATCAACCCAGAAATTTCAGTAATTTGATCAAAGAAGCTGAATTCTCTTTCATAGAAATCTTTCGCTGGTCCAGACAATGAGTCGGTAATTGCATTAATTAAACTGTCAAGTGTGTCGTAAAGAGTAAGATCTTTCAGCTGCATTTCTTCATCAAGATACATGTTGGTTTTCATGTTCCAAATCAGCTGATGCCCAACAACTGGGGAACGCTTTGCAATGGATTTTATAAACTCTATGATATAACCCATGGTATCATGCCGCAGGGTTTGAACTAGTTGGGGAATGTAAAATAGAACTGCATCTGGCGGGTAGCTGGAGAGAACTCTAACAGCATATTGAGCTGTGATCGGATGTGGAGGATACTGCCGTGAGAAATACGATAAGGCTTGGACAGGAGAAACGTGAGCCCAGGTTAGCATGTGCGTTAACTCAGGGGCATCGTTCAACAACATTTCAGTGGTTACTAAATACTGTAATGCATGCGGAATGTGACACACAGCAGTTGGATTTAATCTAACTAGCCTTGAAACTTCTTTGATGATACTTTCAGAATTCTTGAGCCTTGCTGGTAAAAATACCGCTAATGATGGGCTAATATCCCATGCAAGCCGGGTAACTTCTCTTAAAGTTTTATCTGAGACAGGTTTATTCTTCCATGTGGCAATGACATCTTCTCCTTGAATACTAATCTCTGATCTACAAAGAGGATTGAGCCACGTTAAGAGAAATTCTATTTGCACAGCGACAAGATCTAAAATTAAGTTACGTTTTTTAATGTAGTCTTTGACAAACAATTCATTGTTTCTACTCCTAATTTTGCCTCTTATTCCGGACTTTTTACCCAAAGTAGATGACGAAGAGGAAAATGGTACAGTATTAATCCAACCTTGATTGCTTCCAGAACCCCCACCTCCGACAGAGCTTGCTCGCAGCTTATCAAGAGACGTTATTGTTAACTGCGGGTTGTAAATAGGTGGGGATTGTAGCTCAGCTGCCTCTTCAATAGTGCTCGCAAAGAGGTATTTTTTGTCTGAATGCATCGTTTGAAAGAATTTTATCATGACTGCGATATCCTCTCGTAGCTCACTCCCTTTCTTTACAGGACACTGCACTTGACTGCAATAAAAGTTCAGAGCAGTGCAATAGATTCGTTCACGCAAAACATTTTTGCTGAGAGAGCGAGGCAAAAAGTCACCTTGAAGTAAGGACAGTCCACAGTGAAGAAATCGGAAATAAACTCCAATTGCTGAGATGTGAGTGCTGAGAAGGCTATTGGAATAAGAAACTGACATGGGTAAGGATCGGTGGAACATATTAGCCAGCATTTCTACCTTTTCTTGGCTGCAATACTTAGCAGTTTCCACTAACTCTGAGATAAACTTTACCCAAATATCATGTGGTTTTACAAATGGAGGCCTTGGTTCCAACGTGACATTCTCGGAGACAGCGAGTGGACTCTCTTCCTCCTCATGAACAGAGAACATTCCCAATCTTTTATCAACAGTGTACTGCCAAGCAGCAAACATTTCTTGTAAAAACTGCAAATCGATGTCTTGACGAGCAGTAATTAGCCACTGCCAACATTCAACTGCAGAAGTTACAGAGGGTTCTGTGAAAAATTCTACCTGAGACCATGCAACAACATTCAATAGTTTTCTTGGTGGTTTTGGAGTGTTTATTAGTAGCGCAGTGGCTGACCATAGGGCTTTGCGATAAGCACTGGAGGAGTTGTCTTTACAAGCAGTCCAAACATTATTAACGATTGAATCAATTACATCATCAAGTTTACTTCCAGCTAGGATTCCGGCTATTTGTCCAGCAAAGTGGCTTCTCATGTGCAACGATGAAATAAAGCGAGAGGAGTCTGTCTTAACACAAGTTGGTCGCCTGCTAAGTGTGTCTGTCGAAAGAGCCATTGACTGCAAATTGAGTCCTTCAAACTGAAGGACACTTTCCGTTGCTAGAGCTAAGCCTGAATGATGCCACAGACCAGAGCTCGAGATGTGACTAAGGTAGTCTTGGAGGTGAGACCGTGTGGCTTGAGGTGCCCATTTCATTGCTTCTTGAACAATGCCAAGGCAACGAGCGGCAAAATCTTTTACAATACCTTCTCTAGCATCTAATGTGTCCATTAAAGGAATGTTGTACGGTGTAGAGGGCACTTGCAAGGTGGGCATTTCTTCATTAGCATCAAGTTCTAAGGAATATGACAAAACTTGAAGGATATCCAACATGCTCCAAAGGACATGACAGTTCCACAGCAAATGCGGGAATCTATCAACTAGACCAGACAACCATCTATCAGCCACTCGACGAATTTGTTTGTGTGTGTGATTGAAACTTACAAGGAGGAACTGTGCATGACTCTCAAGTTCATTCTCCCGATTGATGTCTTTGGGCTTGGCTGACATTGCGTCCATAAAGAGAGAGAATACTCTGTCACCGATACAACAGACACACTGCCACATTCCTGATTTATCTTTCTGGATTGCATAGTCAACTAAATACTCAAAAATTATCAGCAGACTTGGCTCAGGTGAATGTTTCACTCGGAGCGTTTCAAGCCAGTAGACTGATAAAAGATATGTACACTGGGCAAAAGATAGTTTATTGACACATGCAACAACATCAGGCGGTGGCAATTCCAACAGCTGGACAATTTGCGCTCTCAATTCGTTCAATTCATTTGCTGATACACTATCATTTCTAACCGCTGCAGTGTATTGTAATTCTCTAAGTTCAGACCTGGATGAGGTTTGTGAGACTAGATATGGAGACTTGGTCGCAATTTCTTTGACACCATCATACCACTCACTAGGCCATAATCCTGACTCGCTTGTAAAGCCCATGATGACACTGTACAACCAAAAGTCTCTAAATAATTTGAGAAGGCGAGGCTTCGGCTGTCTAATGATTGGGAGTCTTCGCATTAAAATTGCTATAACCGGAATCAACATACCAAGATTCCCGGCACTACTAGAAGCTTTGTTGGCGGCGGGAGCTTTCTCTGACGCTCTTTTGCCTTCTAAGCCCAGCTGAACAAACAACTCCAATAAACGTACGAGTAGTTCATTCATTTCTTGCTCACCTTCAATGTTTGTTGCGATGTTGGCCAAGGCATTGATGACTGCTCCGGAGACGTGTCTGTACTGATTTCCGCGATCTTTGCTGTAAGCTGCATTACTGGACTCAACGGTGATCATCACGAACATTCTCATGATTTCCTCATAGATGTTTGGCTCACACTTTGCTATGATCATACATCCCAACTGATCAACGACTTGAATGTCTACTTGAGGAGGAACTGGAACTCTACAAAATCTCTGTTGGAAAAATTGTAAAACAGTATCAGTGGTTTTTGAGGTATCTTTGAGATTAATTGCTATGTGGCCGAGCATGACAATGGAATTGGACTGGATCAGAGTGGTGTCATTTTCATTGATTTTGGCTGTGAAAAGTCTATTAGACAGTGATGCAACTAAGGCTGGAATACAACTTTCGTCAATAGAGTGTGCAGCTCTCAATGCCACACATAAGTTATCAATTGCTGCATCTCGTAAATGCTCAAAGTAGGATTCAATGTGAGAGGAACCAGAGTTTTTAATAGATACTATCAACGATGAGTTGTTGGATAAAGTGTTTTTATCTAGGTGCAGTTTATACAGTCTTGATAAAATAGGGGAAGGGGCAACAAGGAAGTCACGTAAGCAATGAATAGAGGTGTTAGCAATGTTCGGAAATTTTTCGGCTAATTTCCCAAGCCCCTCTAAACAAACAATAAGTAAAGGCATATGAGCAAGAACCAGTTTGACATCATAATTTTTACTAATTTTTTCCATGAGATGACCACAAACACTATCAGCTCCTGTTTCATCTCCTATTGCCCAGACCAGTAAGTCTACGCAGGCTGCGTTCGCCATGACATTTACTTTGAATTTATTAACTGTGCCATAGTTAGTTTCACGGTCTTCTCTTTCAGCAGCATCGTGATTTGATGCTTGTAATTCAGTTTGACCACTTAAAAATAAACCTTTAACAAAGTCCTGAACATCTTTAATGAATGGCTGAGGTAACTTACTCTGATGTTTGAGGAACTCACGAAGAACTGTTACCATCACCAGATTCAGAGTTTCACTAAAACTACGATAAGTAAATGCATACGAGGATTTACATGAATACACTTCTAAGGCAATACTATCTAGAGACAAAAGAAGTTCAGAGGTTAACAAAGTTTTTGCAATGCCTAAAATTGTTTTCAGATCATTAACAGTGAATAAATAAACTTGCGGAGGAATTTTAGATTTATATTCAAGGTTTTCTTGATTACTCAGATGCAAAAATTGATTGAAATTTGTTCCAAACTTGGTGAATAAAAATATTTCAGCATAAAAGTGATCAAATTCTGAATGTGAACAATTCTGATACAAAGGACCATTTGAACGCTTGGTATCATTTGGCTTGCCATTAACTTCTGTGGTAAAAGTATCTTTGGCAATAGTTATAATAAAACTCCTTGATAAGGAACGTGGAATGATAGAGCGAAAATTGGAAAAACTATTCTTTTTCAGCAGATTAGAGTCGGCCATGGAGGTAGTTGTTACCACTTTTGGAGGCTCTGGGCGGGGAAATAGCCGGCACAGTAGTGGTGGGCTAATGGTTGGGTAGCAGCCTAAAGACCTTATGATACCAATTAAACAAGGGACGGTTGCTCTGCAAAGAGAAATCTTTGTGGCTTCATTGTTAGGATCTTTACTGCTTGTTTGAATCATTGATATCAAGCGATTAATACATTTTAGCTGAGCCTCTATAATTTCTTGGTGAAAGTCTTTTCGTTTCCATGCAATATCACACAGCAACGTGCTGAGAATGAAAGAAAAGCGCTCTGAGATGGGTGCATTTTTACCGTGAGAGCAGTTATCATCGTCAGTCCAAACAGCACGACTTAAGCCATCAAAGAGTTTCAGCAAATACGATAATATTTTCTCAGAATGCTGCAAGTCCGACTCAAGAAAATAAATTCCAAGAGCCGTAATTGCGTCCTGCGCTCGTTGATCCAAGCGGAATACATTTTGAGTGGTTTCTTGTGGGCACAATGAAAAGAGCGTGTTGATTTGTTCCCATTTTGAATTCTTCACCGCTGCTAGAGACCTGGCAAGATGAAGAACAGTTTTCCGAAAAAAGCACTTATCTTCAACCACCATTATGATGGTGATGGTAGGTCCTGCTTGAAATATTTAAATGGAAATTAACTGGAATAATAGTACATCTTTGAACAGTGAAAGGGGATCAAAGATAAAATCAGATCCCCGAAACATTTCATCATTGGAAGTTAAAAAAGTCTAGAACCTGCGGTTACTTTCCACTATTCACGACACTTGAAACTTGTTTTGATAAAACATGTAATTGTTAGTGTAAAAATGGTACATTATCAACAAAACAGTCGCATAAAATTAGAAAATTGTTCATCCCTGGACATGGACAACTTGAATAATCCAAAACCAAAACTAACCTCAAAGTTACGCCATCGATTTATTTACATTTGAAGGCCGTCAAGGAGTGGGAAGGGCAGGGGGGATGTGCCGATAAGAGGGGAGGAGAAGAGGAAAGAGATATCTCAAATCAGTAAATCTCAACTCTAATTATTTCTGTTGGCAAGTGACATCAATTGTATTTTAGTGATAAAAGCCTCTAATTTTGATCTGATTCGCGCAGAATTTAAATGTTCATTATTTCTTTTTGTAATGATGATCTTAATTGGCACCACTCCATTATATAAGTATGAATACTGTAGGTATTAATCTTATTGCTTGTTAACCTCAAGATGTCCAGGTATAAGTATTCGTTATCGTTTTGCAGTGTAATTTATCAATAATTTCAAGGAGCTAAATACTCTTAATGCAGAGTAATGGCCCACAGTCGTTGTTCGCCTCTGGAATTTATTCAGAATTCATTTTCCCCAATTGTTGCGGTAATTTGCAGCCCCTCTGTGGATCATATCTGCCAAAAAAACAATCTGGGATTCATCGAGTTACTGCAACCATTCTGCCGTCTAACTTCTGAAGGTACTGTATTAACAATTAATAATTCTATTGCTTCAATGAACTAACATGAAATTTTTTGTCCCAGTAGTACCATCATATGTGTTGATGTTACATAAAAATATTAAAACCAACCTAGCTGACAAAGATCCTGCGAGATGAATCGGATACATACCATAAATTATCAAAGAAGTAGCGCCAAGTTTTGAGATTACTCCTGTGCATTAATGAATGTTGGAAGCACTCAGTTGAATTTACAAAATTTCTCAAAAGGCTGAAGTGTATGCAAGTGTAACTAAGCATGATTGCTACGGAGTTACTTAATATTTGTTGTCACGCTCAGTTAGTTCAAAGAGCAAAATATTTCTTCAAACTTTATCTTCCTTGGTTTTCTTCAGCTGTCAAGGTTGTTCAAAGGAATTCCAAAGGTATGATAATGGGAAACTCTGTAATGTTAATGCTGATGAATTTGGGCTAAGGCCCATTTTACACGGTTCAACTTTTTTTCAGTTTTGTCCAATGAAAGGTCGGATTGTGCGATACTGACATGAGAGCACAGCAATTGGAAGAAAGATGAACTAAGTGAATTGAGCTCTAGTAGGTGGCTCATCTTTTAAATGGTCACTCACTTTTAAAATAACTCAAGCCCTAAGGCAATTTCCGAAGAAAATAATTTTGTCTAGTAATAATATTTTTGTTTTAGTGAAACTCAAAGAACCATCAGGCAGTCTCATCTCTGTGAAGAATCTCCGAGTTGCTTTTGTGGATGTAAATACAAGACCCCCTCAACCAACACTTGCTCGTAAATTTCTGAATGAGTCAGTCAGTTCGCTTTGTGATGAAAAACAAACTAGACTTGAAATAGGTTAGTGCACCTTTAATGCTTTATTTCTAGATAAGAAACAAGGTGGAGAAATGGTGCTGGGTCCACACCATTTTGCGGGGAAATCAAAGCCAAGAATTTCCAAAAATTATAATTAGAGATCAATTTTTTTAGCTCTAATGAGTAATTCATTTTTTTGGGTTTTCCTCGTTTTGTTATGATAGTTGTTCAGCAGCGATGGTAGATAGCGCGAGGATCACACTTTTGCGTCATGCCTCGGGTCATATCCATGACAGTTATTAATGCTGTCTTGGATTTTGTGGCATGTTAAGTTGGGTCCACTAACGAGTGTGATCTGCTGATTAGGTCTGAAAAGGCCCAAACTGGTATAGATCTCTCGGCGTGACTCCAACTTAATATTCCGATGCAAACTGCCTGAGCTTAACTCTTTCCGCCCCTCAGTTTTGTACTGTAACTCATTAGAGTTAAAAAAGTTTATTTTTGACTCTAATTATACTTAATTTTTGGAAATTCTTGGCTTTGATTTCCCAGCGAAATGGTGTGGACCCAGCACCATGTCTCCACCTTGTTACATACAGTTCGGGCCACTTCAAAGTGTTTTTTTTTTTTCTCATTTCAAGGTAAGTATCATGCTTCCAATTACTAGAGGTGAAATTATGACTGCACCAATTAAGAGAAGAATCAGAGTTGGGAGGAGCTGTCTTAGGGAATCTGAAATCTCAATTCTAAAACACTATTTGCTGACAAACTTTTAATCACTTTCATGAAGTCCTCAATGTCTTTTCAATACTGTCAATGAATATCAATCAATAAGTACCTCATCTCTCACTGCCCAAACATCAGTATTTCCAATTTTTTGTATTATAAGGGAATGGCTGTAAAAGAAAGAATACCAACTGCATTTTTATGATCTTCCTAATTATCTGCAGATCAAATCAGAATAACTCAAAACATATGAAATTCACGTTAGCCAAGTGCTGGATGTATCAGGGATATGAATAAAAAAAAGAACCAACTGGGTGTCTAACTTGAAAATGGCTGGACTGAGGAACCTTACACCTCAATCTTGTTTTTCAAAATACCCTCTGTCATTTACCTTCAAGATGAGAACAAAACAAACAAGTTAACTGCATGACCATGCTTGAATTTAAAGAGCAGGCAACAGAGGCAGTTGCTTACTTACAGTAGCAAATTCTGTTGGGGAAAAAACAATTTTTAGAATATTTTTAAAAGTAACAGCCTTGCAGGTGAGATTGAGGATAAGTAGGTCTAAATTTTCTGAGATGGATATTTTGAATTTTTTTTTTTTTTTTTTTTTTAATGGAATTTTTTTGAAACTTTGTCAAGATAGCGCCCCCCTCCCCCTCTACTCTCCACATGGTACATAATTTCTCTTGCCAGAATTATGACGGGGGTAGAAAATTCTACTTGCCTCGGGGTGGCAAAAAGTCAAACCCAGGGATGTGAATCACTTTAATTTTTTTCAGAAAATTCTCTAAACAGAGAAGAAAAATTTTGGAAATTCTCAATCCTTAAATCTTATTGATCATTTTACCAATTGAAGTACCTATGAAATATGATGGGAAGTCTGCAGTGTCGCAAACTGAGGTACATTGCTTCCAAGTTTAGCCATAAACTCCAGCTTCTATTGTCTAAAAGGAGTTTTTTCTCTTGTTCCAGGAAATATTGTTGTTGATGTCCCCTTGTCAGTCCCTTGGTTTGACTCATGGCGAGAAACATTCCTACAAGTTCAATCGCCCTCAGATCATGAGTTCACTAAGCACAACATAGCTTGCATGTTCGTCACATCAACTCTTGAGCCTAATCCAAAAGACAGCTTAATTTATCTAAGCCAGCAAATCCAGCAAACATTGAGCGTCTCCTCAAACAAGCTGCCAAAATGGTTTTGTCCATCTATTTTGAGGTATTATGTCCTTGTCCACGAACCGCTGGCTGGAGAGCAAGCTGTTGCAGAAGCAGTATTCGAAACAATGAAACAGTCTTACGGACCAAATCATTGTTTCTTCCTTCCAATTAATTCTCGGCCACCAGGCGGTAATACTGTTCCAATACCGGATCTATGGAGTCCATACTTATCAAACAGTGCAGATCTGCATAATACAAGTAGTTCTAGTGATTCTGGCCCTAGTGATGTAATTAGTGTCTCCTCGGATTTTAGTCAAACAAGCAGCAGCAATAGCACACCTGCATTTGTGCAAAATTCAGATGGGAAAGATTCCTCTGTCATATTGCACCCTCTCAGTCCACTATCTGAGGATCAAAAATTTCCAAGGCCTGCCAGTGGTAAAAGTGTTGTAGATGGGAATTCAAAAATGATTAATCCAAATGTATGGTCGAATGAAGCTCTCCTTTATAAGCAATATGGTGCATACCTCACCGCCCACGACATCGATCGGATAAAGCTCCTTGTCAGTGAATTCATTGGAAAGGCGCTTATCCCTTACGTCGAGTCCCAAATTCAAAGTTTACATGATATTGTTGCCAATAAAAAGGGAGTGAGTAGATCTTTACTGAGCGCAACAAAAAGATGGTTTGGTGCCAGTAAACCAGGGACCCCAGCTGCGAGTGTTCCTGCAACTTCAACCATGTATAGTAGCGATGCTCCAGAACTCCAGTCTCGTAGACTCGCTGATCTTTACTTCATGTTCGGAGCTTATGCATTAGCGTACCAGACTTATCATGCTGCTAAGCGAGACTTTAATGCTGATGGTGCCTGGTTATTCTACGCAGGAGCTCTGGAAATGGCAGCTCTTTCTGCATTTATCATGGGGACAGATCTGCGCAAAGCGCTAGAATATTCAGAAGAAAGTATAACAACGTATCTCAACTCGTGTGGGTAAGTGCTCTTTTTTAATTTTTGGGAATGGAACCTCCCATTTTGTAATGGGTACTGTGTGGTTTAATGCTCATTAGATGGAGGTAAGTTTGCTTGCCACAGCAGCTGTTTGCCTAAACCTTGCGTCATTGTTTTATGACATCTCCAAGCTTGATAGTAGATAGCCAGGAGGCTGCGCTCTACTGATGATAGACCCAATTAGGTTCGAAACACATCAGTAAGTTGCAGTCCTGATTGGTTGTAATGAGTGTTGCTCTTAACAACTTACCCTTTTTAGGAGGGAAAATTTGCTCTAGTCCAGTTATTTTTCTGTGTGATGAGTATTTCTGTTTTGTGGAAACAAGCACCATGGCTTTGAAACATCTTTGTCTTGGGTTATTTGGGCTATCACCACTCTTAAATTAAACCTAGAAAGTTTACCCTTTAAATTCAACCTGTTTAATGTAAGGTTTCTCTTGTTTCAATTAAAGCCAGACAAGGGAGAGACAGATATTCTTGAAACATTTTACTGGATTTTTCATCGACTTGGTAGAACTTTTGTTTAAAAGTAAGTTGCTTGCTTGAGCAAATATTATGAAAAGATCCTTTCTAAAATATTTCTTTCATTTAAAACTGAGGAAATCAGGCTTTCGAACCATGCCAATCAGCTGAACCATCAAAAGTTACCGCGTTTTCAGAATCAAGTATAAAGATGGCCATTATCTTATTTTTCTTTCATGAGAAATTATCACGCTCTGTTATAGGCTACCACAATTTGCCACCCGAGCCACTCTTTTCACCTCTGAGTGTCTCAAAGAAAAAGGTATGTACTGTGAGGCAGCAAAACAACTGATTCGTATGACAAGTGAAGATTCAGATCTGCGAAGTGCTCTGCTTTTGGAGCAAGCGTCATATTGTTACTTACACTCTAGGAAGCCCCGAATGCCGCGAAAGTATGCATTTAACCTTGTCCTAGCAGGGCATAGATTCAATAAAGCTGGCCAGAAGAAGCATACCTTGAGATGTTACAATCAGGCTCATCAGGTATAAAAAAATAAAATGCACTATTTTTATCTTTTTATTTTTCTTCAACTATTTCTCTTTGTTCTCTTTACTTTTTTAAAACACTTTCATAATGCATCAAAACATGAAATTATTCTCTCCCTTTTTCTCTCAAAATTGAACTCAAGTAAACAGATGATAATAATGTTTGATTTAAGCTTTCTCCAAACTGAACCAAGGGCTGCAGCCCGATTGTTGAAATTTATGTCGGCACAACAAGAATCGAAAATAGATATATTACACGGTGCAGACAGGGCTATGTCTTGTCTTATCGTGCTGACATAGCCAGTTAAAGTTTCAACAATCTGGCTGCTGGTCTCTGTGGACTTAATGTTCGATCTTAAGTTAACCTTGATCGCCTAATAATTTTATATAATATTCTTACCTAAAAAAATGCCAAGGAAACAAAAATTTGAATTGAGGAAAAATTTAGCCAAAAAGTTTAAAAGTAAAAGTTTCCTCCCACTTATTTTCATTTTCTTCGCCAAGTTAATCTCAATTCCTTTAATGCAAAGATCGTACCTGCTCGGTTAGGAATATCCATAACTGTACTCAAATTTAAGGATTATCTAGTCAAGTAAGGAGAATGCCAATAGCAGAATCTTCAAATTTTAAAATTATTTTCATCAATGTATTGTGAAACATTTCGTTCATATCTCATCATCTTCAATATCCTCTTATCAGAGAGATCAAAATCTAAAGGGAAAAAATGTTTGGCGTATTATCAATCCCCAAGATATTACATATTATTTATTATATGTAATATAAATCAAATCAAATTTATCAAATAACAGATTTCAAATCAACTATCAAATTATAATAATCTTTTATATTATTTAAAAATATTATGAATTAATTATTTTGAATTTAAATTTAAATTTTCACAGGTGTATCAAGGGAAAGAATGGAGCCTAGCTGAAGATCATATACATCTCATGATTGGGCGACAAGCTGCTTCTTTGCAACAAATTCAAGACTCCGCTGCAGCTTTTTCAAGATTGCTCTCCCGTTCTAGTCGACAAGTGCCTGCACAACAAGCTTTAAACTTAAAAGAATACTTGATTATTCAGCAAGTATGAAATTCTTACAGCCTCTATTGCTTTAGTATTGATATAAGTAGAGGCCACTTAGGAAAGAATAGGCAGGTCATGAAATTCAGCCCTGAAAAAAATGATTTCCAAAGATAAGAAAACAACTGAAATTTTCTGTTTTGAAACCTAATTGAGTACAAATCAATAATTTTTCACTGACTACAGTAGAACCTTGATTCCTCAGGGTATTAGTCAATGGATCAATGCTAGACCTATGAGATCAATGTAAAAGTAGTTTGACCCAAAACAGTTGGAAATCGCAACCCAATTTTATCCAACCAGCCATATTTCTCTTTCTCTTATTTGAATTGTGTGTTGCAAAAACAGATAAGTCCATTTTTCTAGCTTTCAGTTTTTTGTGTTAATGATACTTTTCATGGGTTGATACAATCGTGAATGTAGTGCAAGACTTATCTTGGGATTAAGACAACCCCTAAACGAACATTGACACCACTTTCATGGTTGCATTTAACACCAAAAAGTGTTATCATCCCAAAAAACTCAAGACTGGAAAAATGTACACTAGCAGTTTTTGTGTAACACGACTCATCTGTAAATGGACAAGATTCTTTCCAATGTGTTGACTTGAGGACATTGTAATGAAGAAGTTAAAAAATGATAGTCAGAGGCTGTAATTGAGGCCCTCCTATCTTATTCAAGAAATGCTCCTCAAGCAGCTGCGGCTGAAGTTGCCAAGTTGAGATTCAGAAATCATTTCTGAATTAAAATAATGCTGAAACTACACGGCCAGTAAAGCACACATTGCAAAGTTGCGGAAAGCTGCAGCTCTATACCACATGGTTGACCTGTGTGGCGAATACATGATTCTCTACTTTTTCTGGCTGCCTGAACGGGATGTGCTCAAATGTACCCCTCAGGTTAGCAAAACGTTATCGGCAACTCTGGTTTGTCTGACTCAATGCAAAAAAGCTTGTCGCTAGGACTGAAAAATCTGAGACTTAATGGAAATCATTAATTTTCTTAACAAATCTCCGATCAACTCAAATTGCTGTTCAATGATACTCCAATTATTAGACTCATCTAACAAAGTTAGTTTGTCTCATCTTTTGTTTGAGCTTTCAAGTATCAAAAATTTTGCTGTTCTTTAGACCAACTTTAACTTGCCGACACCTTTCTTTGGCTCAATGCAATGTATTTAATTGTTGCTTCAAGAGCTTTGCATCATTTTAAATTACTCTAAAATAAATAGTCACAGTCCCTTTTTACAGGACTCATCTTTGATATTATGTTCTCAAATCTCACTGAAAGTATACTTTATCGGTCCTAGCTTTATAGCTATTCTGTCATATTTTTTTTCTTTCTAAGAAGTTAATTTTTTTTGTTGACAGCAACTGAGTGACAATGAGACTGAAGCTCCGATCCTGCCATTACCACTAGTCGATCAGTCCTCCATAGAAGTTTTGCTTGGACCAGACACTCTGTCATCACCAAATAACTCAATGGTCCCTGTAGCTGGTGTTACATTTCATCAAAAGCCAGCCGAAATTTCAAAGTAAGCACCAAGTCCTCCCAGAACTTTTTAGAAACTACACCAAACTACATTTTGGAAAAGGTCTTCAAACTTAGACCTTGAAGTAGACCTTCTAAATTAATATAACGTCAATCAACTCAAAAATGTACAAAGAACAGTTGAAGATCAAATCAAACCCAAACCAGTAAGTTTCCTTAGGTAACTCTGCTCAAGTTCAGTTTTAATAAATTCTTTGGAAGGAAACTTTTTTTGAACTAATTCGATTCTCAAAATTGGACAGTGTCAACCAAAATTAGTTGAACTACATTACTATCACCTAATTTCCTCTCATGTTTTTTCCTTCTTTTTTCCTTTTTTGCACAAGAAATGTAAGCTTCAATCCTACAATAATGTACCTCAGAATTTTGTGAATTATCTTTAAAATGTAGGGAAAATTTCCGAAAAATTTCAAGGCTCTTTGTTGCTTAATTTTCCTGTAAGAAAATAAAACGCATGAAGACATCAGATATTGTAAAATGCAGTCAGACTGACTCTAGTTAGACCCACCCATATTACAATGTGAAGTGGCATTACAACCAAATTAGTTCAGCTTGATTTAGTTCTTTTATATTCTCATTCTAATTTTATATCTACTAACACTCTTTTCAGATGGTGTAAAGTAGAAGAACAATTAGTAGGCACTGCAACAGGCTCGCTCCCACTAACATTCAAACCAAGCCTTTCGCTTTTATCAGATTCAACAAATAACACAGTTCCTCCAGTTTCAGTATGCAAAGGTAAGGCCAATGTACTCACTGTGTCTCCTCCTCTCCAACTTGTCAACTGCATCTGGAAATGTAATCAATGTATGCCGAAAATTCTTATTCAAGCTATTTGTTACAATTACCTATTGCCCGTGTTCCATTGAAAAATGTATTGGTTTTTGGAGTATTAAGAATAAAGAAATAAAGACCAAAAAAGTTCCTAGAGAAGTCCAAGATAAGTTTTTAAAATCTATTCTATCACTCGTGATTCTGTGTTGTTGTTAGATCATAGAAAACTGAATACCTGAAAAATGATAGAAATGTTGGTCAATCAGGAAATCATCAGAGAAGTTAATGCAGTCAGACAAAGAAATTCTTCGATCAATGAAATTTTTTCCTCCTTTTTTAAAATTCTAATTTTTGATTGAATCATCATCATTGCCCTAATATAATGCTTAAATGAATATTTGTTTCAGAACCAATAAATGTAAATATTGGGTTGAAGAATTTATTGCATATTGCCATTCCAATTCAAAAATTAAAATTAATGTGGTCATGCACTCTAAGTGATGGTAGTGTTGTCTCAGATGATGACTCTGTTGCTGAAACTCATTGTCAAGAGTCTATTATTTTAGAGCCGGATTGCACTACACAGGTAAGTTGAAACAAATCAATGGTCATAAGGTATGAGGAAAAACCCTAAACTTATTTTTATCTTCAACTACGTTTTCAAATTTCAAACTGCAGTAACTCTGGTTTGGTTAAAACATTTGGGGATTTTTTGAAGACCCTGTTGCCAAAAAGTTCACCCCTCTTATAACCCTGTGCAGATAAGTATCCACACAAGCAGATGGAAAAGAAAAACTTATCTAAATGGGGATGTTCCAGGATGTTTACCCAAATGCTTCTGTCTTTAGTGGCATCTATATCTCAATTTTTAGTTTTTCAGCGCTGACATCTTTTTTTCTGTGGGCAGCCACTTAACATTAATATAATACCCAAGCCTTGTATCTTAGTTTGATATTTTAAACTTCACGTCGTATGTCATAATTTCAGTGGAAAACTGCTCAACATTAACTCTTGTAAATTTCTGAGGTGTCATTTCTCTGTGTAAAGAATCCTCTGTGCAAATTTTAAGAAATAATATTGATTCATTCTTCATTAAATAAATGAAATTGTCGAGGAGCTTTTGAAGCACTGCAATCAAGGCACTTTGTTCAGGAATTGCACTATTGATGTACAATTGTACAACATAAGCGGCCCTTCAAATAACTCAGAGCAAAGTTCGGAATGATCATGCCGTGTCTCTTTACAGGTGGTACTGCAGGTAAAACCATTGAAACCTGGGTCTCTTCTAATAACGGGTATAAGTTACTGTCTTGCGTCCACCGTCCCTAGTTCACCAACAGAATCTATTACTGTCAGAGGAAGACAATTGCTCAAGCCGAATGGACCGCCAGTGAAACAGACGAAAGATAAAATGCAAGGCCAGCCAATTTTTGCGCCTGATTATCGACTTCAGTTAAATATTCTCGAAAACGCTCCGTGCATACATGTAAGTCTCTACTTACTCTTGTTCAATTTTTCAAGCCATGCAAAGTTAATTGTAATCTGTTTGCATTTTGTCCCAAGTAAAATCCAAAGAAAACATCTCAATTTGGATTAAGTGTGAGATATTTGCCATTGTCCCAATTTAGAGGCTATTTCAATGTTCAAAAAGCAGAGTATTAGAAATTTGTAGAAGTTTCTAGTTATCCCTAAACTTTTACAAGTGGAAAATAAATTATTTTTCACAGAGTTGCTCTGAGCCAAGATAGTCACATGAAAAGGGCGAAGAGCGCAAAACTTTGATTATGGCGTACTTTTCAGAGCTCTTTAACGGCTTAAATTTCAGTCACACCAATAAATGTATAAGAATTTTTTCAGATCAAAATTGTTTGTTCTTCAATTTGGAGGTAAAGATTTTGGTCAAACAAAAAACAAGCACAATTTTTTTAAAAAATGAGATTTTAGGCCATTTTTGCACAATGGTGGCCTTTGACGACAAATAACCATGAGACAAATGTAAAATTTACATTTTAGCGGCCTCCAACTCTTAGGAATCAATGTATGAAAAGTTAGGAACGTTTCTTCTAGAACTCCAGTTTGACTCCTGACTGCCTGGACTAAGTGCAAGAAATCAAGCTTTTAGCTGATTTCAGGAGACTCAGGTAAATTTGTCCAGTGTGCAATGTCAAAACAAAATTATTTATGAAATTTATACTTTGCAGAGGCACAATAAAAAGAAAATTTGATGCTGTACTCCTTTTTAACTGCCTTTTTGAGGTTGCGCCCAAAATGTCAATATCTCTCCGCCCCAAAATTCCTACCGTGACTAAAATCATGTTGCAGCAGTACCTAGAACCATCTAATTTTGCTCAAATTCGGGGTTATCAAATGTTTAACATAGTGATACAAAAAAACTATCGAACATCAATGATTTAAGAATTTCTTTCGGCTTGCCTCAAATTTGAGATGTCTCTCACTCAAGAGTAGTATCAAGAAGGTGAGTTTTTTACAGAGTCCGGCTTGCCTCAAATTTGAGATGTCTCTCACTCAAGAGTAGTATCAAGAAGGTGAGTTTTTTACAGAGTCCAAAGATTTTTACCCTTGTCTATAAAAAAAAAAAAAAAAAAAAAAAGTCATATTTGTTTGTTTTTGTTTAGGTCTTTATGCTTAGCATATCTTGTGAGCTTCTGTGTGGCGAATTGAGGCATGTATCGGTTTTGATGAAAAACACTGGGAATCTTCCAGTGTCAAGGATTCTCTTTTCGTCACCCACTCCTCAGTTTATTTCATTACATTCCATTCTTCCAAACTCACACTCCAATCCACCACCAGTAAAGCAAAAATTTGAGCCGTGCTTTTCCATTCCAATGGAGCGACCTCTCGAACCCAACGGTGAGCTGAGCTTTGATATGTGGATACGTGCTCCGGAAACGAAAGGAGCATTTTCATTAGATGTCTTGTTTTACTGTGAATACTACCCTTTGGAGAGCAATCAAAAACCTAGGTGAGTGAATCTAATGTACCTAACAAAGCTTAGAACTCAAAAATTGAACAAAATTGAAAAAACGTAATGAATCCAATACAGAAATGAATGCATTTTATTGAACAAAAACAACATTTTATTCCTGAAGACTTTGAATCCCCAAATTTCCTGTGTTCTTAACATTGATCATAACAGCTTTTGCGGGTCGAAGGCTGCACCTCTCAACTATCGCATTGGAACATGATGAGGCCTGGCATCTCTATTTTTAACCAGGAAAAACCTTGGAGAACTGAGGCCCCCGTCTTTCCGTTTATTACGTTTTGCTTAGTTTTCACAAATCTCAAGAAAATCAAAAACGATACGTTCACTCATTTTGTTTAAACATCAACATGTTAATGACAATCGTAATTTTCCCTGGTCTCTGTTAATAGGTACAGGCTTGTAAGACACTCCTGGAATTTGACTGTGTTCGAGTCGTTAAATTTTTCTGTGATCCCTACCAGAAGTTGTCAATCTAGTAAATCAAATGAGCTCATTAACTTTCAACTTCAAGTAAAAAATAATAATCAGGTAAGTTTACTATTTTATAATATCCAATTTTCCATTCCCTTTCCACCCATGATAATCACTTCTTTCAAAGTGAGGCCCCTTTTTTATCCACCAAGGGTGACCAGAGGGCAGGGGGGCCTTGGGATGATGTATTGAGGATTCATTTGGTCGATCCTCTATTTGTTCCTGCTGTCCCAACTTTATTTGACCTAAAACAACAGAGTGAAAAGTCTGATACGGTTTTTCTGGGACACCCTGTATATTAGTCAAGCAATCCTGCAAAATTTTCTGAATGGAGAACTAATTATCAACTATGTGAGATGTCTCAATACTATACGAATTTCCACTCAATCGGTTTTCAGCTTTTGTAAATTCATACCAAACATTAACATGAGTAACTTTTTTCAATTTCATCTTTGGAAATTTAATCTATTTGTATTACATATTTAATTGACAATTTTTTACAATTGAATCTAAATCGGAAAGAAAGCTTCGTATCACAAGTTTGAGGTCCTGCCACTAAAGCTTCCTAAATGAAATTAACTTAACAATTTATATAATGGAAATTGATTTATTCTTCATGACTTTCAAATGATGTAAAAACTCATCCATTAATCGTATCATGTATTATCCCATTTACAGCCTAATGACATCTTGTCAGCTGAAATTGATTTAGTTCAAGTTTCTTTGTTCAGTCCATGTTGGCAACTCTGCGGAAAAGCATTTGTACCTGAGAGTAAGTTTCTTCACACCTTTCATTTCTTTATGTAGCGGTTAGACTTGAGTTGTTGTATCTTTATAAAGGAACAAAACATTTTCAGTATTTTACCATCCAAACAACCAGGAAATTGAATGCAATTGAGGAGAGTCCCGGAAGAAGGATCCATCAAACATTGGCGAATTCGTTTCTCCGATCCAATCGGATCTGGGTAAGCAGAGAGCAATGGTCTCAGCTATCCTGCATTTTGTCCAGATAGCCGCTGCTCGGAGAAATGAGCACACCTGGATTAATGTAGCCCCTTCCTCTGGAACCTCCCTCATTTTCTTCTCTTATGAATTGCCTTTGCCGAGTAGTTGCTTTTTATGAAGTGCAACGAAAAGTGCTTCAAGACATGATTGCGAGTAAAATCCTATCTTAGGATACAATTATGGTATCAGAGATAAGGGAGTCTTAGGTACTTAACAAATATCCCCTAATTAATAAAATTAAAGTTCTAAAACGTCAACTGGATTCGTTATTTGTCAAGTGAGTTTTAAGAACATTAATCAATGAATTTTAGAAATTGACTCATATTTTTTTTCATCTTGAACAGGACGGAAACACAGTGCCAAAACCTTTTGTGGAAGTTGCTTTGCTGATTTTATTAATATAGTGATACAAATTTTATTTAAGTACCTTTGATTTGTTCCAGAATTAACGCTACAGAGTCAGCAGTCATTGTACTTAGTTTTTCAAGCTACTCGGCCTACAGACAACCAGACTGGTGGAATCTCTTCAGATATCAATCTCTCTAACTCAGATGAGCCCACCTCTCTCCATTCTCCCTTTTTTGATTTCTTGCGCAGATCAATATCACACTCTAGTCAAACTTCCTCTCAAGAAAATAAGAAAGACCTTAACTTTGGGACAACACTAGATGCTGTACTTATTGTAAGATGGAAGGTAAGCTATTGTTTGTTTACCAAAGTGATTGAAAACTGGATGTATTCCTTCTCTTCCCCTAAAATCCAGTCATTTGCTAATTTGAGCACCAGAAAGATCTATCCACACATGAACGGGTTTTAAATGTTGAGATGGATATTTACATCAAATTTCATGTACCTAGATGTGGTGTTGCCACCTGAAAGAACCAAGATTTAATCTTTTTTTTTTTTTTTGACCTTTGAGCATGGAAGGATCTCATCATTTTATGGCTAAAAATTTTTGTCTGCAAATTACCCATTAAAATGAAAAATATTACCCTTGGTAAAAAATTATCACTAGGTAATGAAAAAAATCATAAAATCTTTTTCTCTGAGATGTAATTTTTCATTTTTTTCCTACTATCTTCAACCACTCAATGTAGATGATTTGATAGCATTTTGCAATTCGGAACCATATAGGCAGAACGGTAGGTTTTCAGGAGAGCAACTCTTGCAAAAACCATTGGCGTTTTTCATCAAAACGATCAATGTTGCGGTTTGATGGTTCATTTTATAGCTATGGAGTTCCTTTAACACCCTGTGTTGACAGATTCGTCAAAAACATCACACTGTTGCCAATAATTACAAAAAAAGGCTATAGTTCCTTATTGCAAAATGAAGAATCCGGGGAAGCTCATTTTGCAATTAGGAACTATAGATAGTTTTAGCACTGACTGCATAGGGGAGACGACCCTGGTGTCACTATTACAAACTGGAGGGTTAACCCCAACAGAGAAAACACCCCTTCCTTCCATCATACGAGGAAGGGGGAGGTGCATTGTCCCTGCGGAAAGATATTCTACAAAAAACAGGGTATGTGCCAAAAATATGGATACCGACCGACTTGCTAATATTTCGAGAATGGTGGCAAATATTAACATGCAATTTGGACGGGAGGGTTTATAGATTTGATTGACATGAATCGATCAAAAAATGAAAGCATGAATCGATCGACACCGACTCGATCGACAAATCATTGAAAAACCGTTGTTATGATTCCGACATGACCGACATGAATCGATCGAAAAGTTAGAACATGAACCGATTGACGTGATTTGATCGGCACTGATTCGATTGACGACCGTGAATCGATCAAAAACCGGCGAATCGATCCGCAAATCCGTGAATCGATTGACAACCCCGTGATTCGTTCAAAAAATCCGTGAATTGATCGATAACCCAAATAGGTCAACAAACCCGTGAATCGTGAAATTTTGAAAATTCGAAAATCCAAGATTAAGGATGTGGCCTATAATGCTATCTCGGCTCCTGTTCGATGGATCTTGCTGATTTTTGGTATCCGGGGGTATTTTTCGACGGGAAACTCGAATTTCTGGTCAAATTTTGAAAATTCAAAAATCCAAGATGGCGGATGTGGCCTAAAATGATATCTCGGCTCCTGTTCGATGGATCTTGCTGATTTTTGGTATCCGGGGGTATTTTTCGACGGGAAACTCGAATTTCTGGTCAAATTTTGAAAATTCAAAAATCCAAGATGGCGGATGTGGCCTAAAATGATATCCCGGCTCGTGCTCCATCTATCGCGGTGAATCTTGGTACCAGGTAGTATTTTTGGATGGGAAACTCGAATTTCTGATCGAATTTTGAAAATTCGAAAATCCAAGATGGTGGATGTGGCCGAAAATGACCTTACTTGAGTAAGTATCCCCTGGGGGATCTTTCATTCCTCGGACACACGTTTAAAGGGGAGCTCAGAAGACGCAACCTCAAACTTGTTTTTCGTGGATTGAAATGCGAAAAATATCGAAGAAAATTATTGTAGCTTATGCGTAGTAAATACTTCAAAAAACGCAAAAATAAAAAATAACTGAACAAGCTCAATGTCAAAATTTGAAAAATTTCAATTTTTCGAAACTCGCGGCTAGGAATTTGAGTTTCCCGGCCAAAAATACCCCCTATGCAACCAAGATTCACCACGATAGGTCGAGCAGCCCGAGATAGCATTTTAGGCCACATCTGCCATCTTGGATTTTCAAAATTTCAAAATTTGACCAGAAATTCGAGTTTCCCGTCCAAAATCCCTAATAGCACAGTTACACAATGGAATGTTTTTAAAATGTTTCAAATTACGTCAATCTCGGATCAGTCATTGACATATGTTTCCAACAAATTTTCAATACGAATACATGAAATAGGCAAGTTGGCCGTGTCTTTGAAACGTATTGAAAACAAATAGAAAATGTTTCTAATTGCGGTCATTCAAACTTTTTTAAAAATAAGTTGGAAACGTTTCAAACTTATTTCAAAAAGGCATAAATAACCCACCCGAAAAATGTGTAAGAATTGTGTCAGCTATGTGTTGTCAATATATTGCAGTCCGTTCAATAAACTATATCAGAAAGGTTTCAAAAACATTTCAAAACCATTGCCACAGGTAAGCAGTGGCGTGGCGTGAATTGCGATATATCGATTGCTATGCCATATAAAACTATGCTAAAGAATCGATTATTAAGGTGTTCGCTGCGAACACCCTCTTTATCGATCCTTTTCCATAGGTTTAAATGGCATAACAATCGATATATCGCAATTCACGCCACGCCACTGCAGGTAAGCCTATGATTGAAACATATTTTCGGAACATTTCTGCCACAATTTATATGAAAATCAGTGAACCTTTATTGACATCTATCGGAAAAAATTTGTAATTGTGTCAATTTCTTTTTTAACGACCCAGGCACAGATTCATATTAGATTTGTGTACGATATGTTGGGAAAGGAGATCAACTAAATATTTTGGATACATTTCTAAAACATATTTAAAACGTTGCTGCAGAAATTCTTGGAAGTTCGAAGTTTCTGAAAAATAAACCTGACATATTTCTGACACAATTTAGCAACGTTTCCAAGATCCTTCAAAAACATGTTTCTGAAACAACTGGCAGATATTCCGTATTTTTAATCTGATAAGGTACAGCTATATGTTGAATCTATGTATGAAACGTGACGGAATGGTATTTGAAACGCCCTCAGATTTTCGTGTACGGATTTCCCTCATTGCTCTCCAGTTGAAATACTCGTATCACTCTCATTTAGGTAATTGATCCGCGGCGATCGTACGTCATAACCATTTTTAAAATTAATTGAAACGCATAAGGGTAAGGAAATTTATTTCAGAAACGTGTCAGGAATATATCAGTTAAACAAAACAGTGCCTTGATTGTCATTAAAACCTGGTGAACACAAGTTGAAAAAATTTCTCAGACCTTTCTAAAAATTTTCCTAGATCAAACTGAACCCACCAGAGAGCGTTGACGTTTCATTTTCCAATTTCACCAAATTTTGGTTTATTTTTTTGTCTCAAGGTTTAATTTTTGGCTATTTAATTATGCAGAGTTAAAAATAGTTTTAAATTCTTGGTATGCATTGCATTTATCTCCATAAGAGCTTATAAGTTATGGATTATCTAAAATATTGAAACCGTACATCATGCTTTGCGTATACTTTTCTAAAGTGAGGACGTCCTAATCCCTCTGATAGTTTAATACTGATGGAGTGAACCCATAGTTCCATACTCTCCTTAGGCATAGTCTGTAATCAGGCCGCCCAGGCACTTGATTTGATAGCTATAATGCCTCCACGACGTTTGCTAAAACAGATGTCTGAAAATTTTTTTACGGTTAAGAAGTAGTGACATGCGGATGTACCTATTCAACACAGAGTGGGCTCGTGTTTAACACTACATGGACTGTAGTGATTATACCGAAAATGTGTCATAAACATTTAGAAAATCAGAGGAAAATCTGAGTTAAAGGCTCATTGTTTTACAAATGTGTCAGAAATGTGTCAAAAATGCATTGCCAACGGAGACCTTTGCCCATTGTGTCATTGAAATATGTAAAAAATGAATTCGAAACATTTCGGTGATACAATCTGCAAATGTTCTACAGACACATAAAATGTAGTGACATGGGAATGTGTTGAACACAGAGTGGCTTCGTGTTTGACACTTCATTCGGGTTTTTAAAGTATCACGTGAAACATTTCAGAATTGAGGCTTGGTGTCATTGACACGTTTTAAAAACATCTCCAAGACTAGGTGTGCTATTACGGTACCTCCTGGTACCAAAAATCAGCAAGATCGATCAAACAAGAGCCGGGCCGATAGCATTTTAGGCCACATCCGCCATCTTGGATTTTTGGATTTTCAAAATTTGACCAGAAATTCAAGTTTCCCGACGAAAAATACCCCCGGTTACCAAAAATCAGCAAGATCCATCGAACAGGAGCCGAGATAGCATTTTAGGCCACATCCGCCATCTTGGATTTTTGAATTTTCAAAATTTGACCAGAAATTCGAGTTTCCCGTCGAAAAATACCCCCGGATACCAAAAATCAGCAAGATCCATCGAACAGGAGCCGAGATAGCATTTTAGGCCACATCCGCCATCTTGGATTTTTGAATTTTCAAAATTTGACCAGAAATTCGAGTTTCCCGTCGAGAAATACCCCCCGGTACCAAAAATCAGCAAGATCGGTCGAACAGGAGCCGAGAATGCCGAGAAAGCATTATGCCGTCCTGTCTATAGTTCCGAATTGCAAAATGGGAAATCCGAGTTTCGCATTACGCAATAGGGAACCATAGTATAGGTCCCAATTGCAAAATGAACTTCGCGTGATCCTGCGACGGCAAATTTTTGCGGGGTCGCTGAAGCGGTATAAAAATTGTTTTTGAGGATTTTCTTTTTCTCAATAGTAAGTAAATACCCTCCTGATACGGAATTCATCATAAAAAAAAAATCGAAAATTTGACCCTAGTTCCTTATTGCATAAAGCTGTCCATTTGATAGAGGAAGAACTCGTACATAACCTACTTCTATATTCAGTACACTGAGTAAATTATCCCAGTTTGTCTAGTTTCACTGAAATTCTCACTGAAATCACTTTTGTTCCCAATTTAATTGATGAAGAGTTAAGTTAAGCCAACAGGAGGTTGAATTGACAGACATAAAGGTTACTAATTTCTCACTAATGAGTTGAATTTGGGAATTTTCGTTGTTTGCGGATATATGTGAAATTTTAAGAAGGAAACTTGTCTTAAGATGCTTGGTCTTCAACCTTGTCTAAAGGTCAATCTTTTCAATTCCTCCTTAAAACAGGGTCGTCTAGTGGAGACAGGTGGGAAAAATAGGATCTCAATGGGGCAACATCACCTGCGGATGAAACAATTTGACGTAATGGTGACGTGCCCTCCAATCATAATCCAGCCAAAAACCAAGGAGCCATTGACATTACTTAAGATTTTTGGACCAGATCGAAACTGCGACCATGTCCTAGCTGCAGCAAATCAACAACATGAGCTCGATGCATCAGCCATCCAACAAAAATTGGTCATGTTCACGATCAGTCACCAGCAACTTGTTAATCACAATTTTAATGAGAATAGGTGACTATCCTTAATTATTCATAAGATTTCAAAGTTATAAAATACCAAATCCGTTTTATGTGTTTTAGAAACATATCGCTGCTAAGGCAGTAAAAATTCTGAGTAAAATAGACAATTCTAAGCTGTACGTAACAGAAGCCAGAGATAGAGATAGAGCAGTATTGCTTGCTTGCAAAACAAATCTTGTCATAGTTGACTCATGCAGAATATATAATGACAAAAATTACTGTTTTTTTTCTTTCCTTTTTTGTGCCTGAAAGGAGCAGTCCTCTCAGTAGAACAATTAATGTACAATCATTTAGACTGGCCTGGAAGTCAATGCTATAAGCTATATAATATTACTATAGCCAGTTATTTTTAGAAAATCAGTAATTAAATAGATTTTTTTATCCGCTTTTCCCAATAAAACGTAAGGAATTCATCTCTAAAATGTTGCATTTCGATTTTATAATATGCGCTCAACCTTTTTTTTTTTTTTAATTCATTCTCTTAAAGTATGGAGTGAATTTTTTCATATTTTTTTCAACCCTAAATGGCAAAGAAACCCCTTTCCTAAAATACCAAACATGGGACCTGTTTGGAACAATATTTTTGGCAGGCTCTGATGACTTGATACTTGATTTGATAAGGCTTGGCCTCAAGCATTGTATTGCCATGTCAACTTGACTGTCGGCCAATGATTGGTCAGATTTTGATTAGCTTTTTCTCCCCTTTGAAATGATTCACTGAACTTTAAAATGAACTTTTCAGTTTTTTCATCAAATTTCACCTAAGAATAGTTACACCATCACCTTCAAAAAAGAATTTCCACCACCCAATTTAAAAAAAATAAGACAAATTAAATGAATTCTATTTTTACTGTACCTTTCGCTTGAATATTTTATTTAATCATTAATTCCTTTGAAATTCAACCATTGTTTTCCTTCCTTTAGGCTGTGTATGGTTCCTGTCAAGATTTCATTGCGTAATTGCTCAGACTCTCAGTTGGATGTGAAAGTCATGGCAGTTCTCCCTCCCTCAAGGTAGGCTTGGAAGTTTTCACTTTTTTAACTTTCTCTCATGCAGTTTGAATGAAGTATATGTCTTAAACGAGATTTGTCTCATTTAAGTATGTAAGGAAAATTAGCCTCACCGCTTTTTCCTTTGCTTGTCCTATTTTGCATCACCGAAAAATGATCATTTCTAAGAAGATTGTAATCATGAGTCAGCTTCAATTACCATTCATTATTACGCAAGCACACCAAATGCCGTGCGGAAGTTCCTCATGCTCAAAACCAGCTCCAGTTCTCTATGGATTATTAATTTGTCTTAAATCAAGGGCCTAACTCAAGAAAGACCATCATTTAACATCATTTTGATCGGTAAAATTTTCTGTTATTATTGATTTCCTAACATATATTCCTCTCAATAAAAAGGACCCCGCACGGTTCTTATGGAAAATTGCCCTCGGTCAAATGCGTTGAAACTTCAGTATGTTGTGCAGCATGTCATCGTGAACAAAAGTTCCAATAGGCCAAACAAGATCCCATGTGCGGTTTTCGAGATATTCGCCGTTTTATGTGCGTAAACGGAGGTTTCGCGCGCTCCCGCCGGAGCCATACCATTGTGCGGCGCCGCTCGTGCCCTTCCCTCCCAGTCACTCTCCGCTGCCCCGCCGCCCATACCTTGGCTCCTCTATCGCTCCAACTACGACGCTCACGAGGCTGCGCCCATCATTACCGGACCGCGCCCGCACGCCGTCTTCTTACGCGGCCTCTTCTTCGGCCATGTCGCCTCTGTTTCTCAGCGATCCTTTCTCTAAGTCTTCAGAAACGTTTAAGAAGTCCATTTTTACTAAACATGATAATGCTAATAACACAAATAATACAAAAAGAGAGGAAAAACAAATGATAATCCATGCGAAAGTACGTAGGAGAGTTGGAATGCCTAAGAGACGTTGAATAAAACAAACTTTTTTTTATTGTCTTCCCTCTTCCTTTCTTTCTTTTTTTTCTTCATTTTTCTCATGTGGAAGCAGTGAAAGTAAATTCTGTCGGAAGATGATGTTGATGTTTTTTCTTTTGTTTTTTCTTTCTTTCAATAATGACGTGGCGGAGGTCGAAGGTAATTAGTCGGCTGACGATGCCCAAGTATAGGAATTAAGTTTGCTTTAGTCTTGACTTAGCTGAACCGCACCAATGGAGGAGGAGAGAGGGATCATTAATAACTGAACTCTAGGAAGAGAGATGTCCATTTAGGCGTAAATGGTCACATTTTAAGTCGCTCCAACTTGCAGCACCACCTTATCAGCCATCTTATTTTCTGCTGATCGTATCCTCTGATCAGATTGTACAGCCAAGACGAACTCCAAAGAGATGATGAACAAGAGTTGCAGGTCGATCGTAACATTCATGCGCGTTCGCGGCTTTTTTGCGAGTACGAGTTTACGATCGGCGATCAGAACCATCGACCTTCGAAAGTTACTTAGGGATTTTCTTGCAATGGTCTTCCAGCCGCATCTTTAATGTCTTTTTTATGGAAGCTGGAGAAAACTCGTACTCACAAGAAGCCGCGAACGCGCATGAATGTTACGATCGACCTGCAACTCTTGTTCATCATCTCTTTGGAGTTCGTCTTGGCTGTACAATCTGATCAGAGGATACGATCAGCAGAAAATAAGATGGCTGATAAGGTGGTGCTGCAAGTTGGAGCGACTTAAAATGTGACCATTTACGCCTAAATGGACATCTCTCTTCCTAGAGTTCAGTTATTAATGATCCCTCTCTCCTCCTCCATTGGTGCGGTTCAGCTAAGTCAAGACTAAAGCAAACTTAATTCCTATACTTGGGCATCGTCAGCCGACTAATTACCTTCAACCTCCGCCACGTCATTATTGAAAGAAAGAAAAAACAAAAGAATAAACATCAACATCATCTTCCGACAGAATTTACTTTCACTGCTTCCACATGAGAAAAATGAAGAAAAAAAAGAAAGAAAGGAAGAGGGAAGACAATAAAAAAAAGTTTGTTTTATTCAACGTCTCTTAGGCATTCCAACTCTCCTACGTACTTTCGCATGGATTATCATTTGTTTTTCCTCTCTTTTTGTATTATTTGTGTTATTAGCATTATCATGTTTAGTAAAAATGGACTTCTTAAACGTTTCTGAAGACTTAGAGAAAGGATCGCCGAGAAACAGAGGCGACATGGCCGAAGAAGAGGCCGCGTAAGAAGACGGCGTGCGGGCGCGGTCCGGTAATGATGGGCGCAGCCTCGTGAGCGTCGTAGTTGGAGCGATAGAGGAGCCAAGGTATGGGCGGCGGGGCAGCGGAGAGTGACTGGGAGGGAAGGGCACGAGCGGCGCCGCACAATGGTATGGCTCCGGCGGGAGCGCGCGAAACCTCCGTTTACGCACATAAAACGGCGAATATCTCGAAAACCGCACATGGGATCTTGTTTGGCCTATTGGAACTTTTGTTCACGATGACATGCTGCACAACATACTGAAGTTTCAACGCATTTGACCGAGGGCAATTTTCCATAAGAACCGTGCGGGGTCCTTTTAAGCATTAAACTTTGTACATTTTTGTTTAAAAATGTAATGAAAATAGTTACAGACATGTTGAATTGTTGAAATTATACTAGTTTATTCCAGAGTCTAATCATACGTGTATGCTGGAGACAGTTTTGAGAAGCAAGTTGTAATTCTCAGGTTCAAGACACCTTGAAGTGCCCTTTAATGAAGAATGTGACTTTGAGGAACTCATAAACATGCCTTTAATATTCCTGCACTTTCAAATGGATTGCATTTTGCAAAAAGGAACCACTAGCATTGCAATGCTGCTAAGATTGTGCAACTTCTTTTGTCTTGGAGGAAAAACCCGATTATCCCTTATTAGTTTCTATTTTACTCGCTAAAAACTGTAAATTTAAGACAAAAATTACCATCTAAATTTCATAGTTTTTCACAATGTCCGCAATTTTATTGCAAAGGATGAAGTTGCACAATCTTAGCATCATTGCAATGCTAGTGGTTCCTTTTTGCAAAATGCAATCCATATCATCTTAAGGTGTAAATCATGATCATTTGACAGAGCCATTGAAAGTCCTCGATTTTAGTTTTGGAGAGCAGACATGAACCCTAATTTTAGTCTGCATATCCATTATCTACCTACTTATGTCTTCCTCCACCAAGAATTAGCCTCTATACCTGTGCAAACATAATCATGCCCCACTCTGGTCTCATTGTTTTCACTTTCTTAAATATTTGATCTGTTTATTCGGTCAAATTAACTAGTCATCATTCTTCATTGCAGACAAAATCCTGTGGCATCAACAGAAGGCTCCTCCTCATTTTTATGGCTAGGACGCACTATTAGAATTATTAGTTTGAAGTCATACGCCCTCTATTCCGTGCAGCTTCTTGCTGCGATTTCATATCCAGGCTCATACAATCTCGGATCTCGCCTGGTAGTCTCCGCCAAGAATGAATTCATGCCAAACCTAGTACCCCAATGCTGGAAATTTGATACTGTTGTAATGGTAAACAATGCATCCTCCTAGCAGGTATTTTATTCTCATAAGGTTTTATTCTTACCGTTTATAAATTTCTAGGAGCCATAATTCTTTCTCTCAAAGTTCTAGCCATTACTCGTGTATTTACTTTCGACTGTTCCTCTTTATATGCCCAGAAGTAATAATCTTTTGTATGCTCATGCAACAGTCGTAATTTTTTAGGAGTTCCATCAGCTAATTTAAACTTATTAGAAATAATTACTTTTCATGATTCTGTGGCAAACAAGAGAAGTTACTCGAAACGTTAGCCCTCTTGAAAAAAGGACCTCTCACCATTAGTACTGATGAAAATTTTATTTAAAAAATCTTTAAAATTACACCCTCTCATGCTCCAGGAGAAGCTATGAAACCTAAAATGTATTAAAAGAGCATCTTTTAGACAGACAATATTGTTTTGATATTTTGAAAACCAAGTTTCTGCCTATCAAGAGTGTATCCGAAAATTTACAATGGGGGGAAATGTCTAATATTAAAAATTTCTGGAGAATGGTCTCAAGGGCTGACATGTTTTGATGCTAAATAATACCATAAAATCACACAAAAATGATTGGTTTTTGGTTCTGAAGGGGCAGATTTCCCCTCCTTTCAACCCTCTCTTGGCTTCTGTCCGCATACTTCCCATTTTTATTCACCCTTTATGAGTAAAATTCCATCCTGCTGCAATTTGATTTATTTTTTTTGTAAAAATCAGCCAAGAAACTATGGAATAAGTTTTCAGCTGAAAAATGTAGGCAATAATTAAAAGTTCTGAAGATTCCTAACTAACTTAAGTATAATAAAAGGACAAACCACCGTACTTTTCCCATCTTAAGCCAGCGTTAACATTAGACCGTGAGGCGCGAGACCATGCTCAGTTATACCTGTTTTAAATTTAAGTATGTTTTGGTTGTTAGAACTTTAATGATGGACTTAAAACTTGGTGGATATCTTCCCAATTGAAAATTTCAAAAGTTCACAGTCTTTGTAGCTTTTTGATAAATTTTTGCTGATTTACAATGTGTACCGCTTGAGTTGCGATGATTCTTTAAATTTTCAAAGGGTTTAAGTCTCAAGTTCAGGAGAATTATGGATCCTGAAACCACTCTCTTTTTCAAAGGTGAGAGATAAATAATATTTTTTACTGACCTCTCTGTTCATACACACCTGTCTCATTTATTTAAAAAACGTTGCTTTTAAGTGAAAGCATTTTCAATGTAAAAATCAAAGAACTTCAAACTCTAAAATTTTCTCATCAACACCAAGGAATTCTTTGGTCATTTTGTATAAAATTATACTGACTGCAATGAAGGAGGAATTAAAAATGAGCTTAGAATTATTTTTTTTCCGCTTGATTAAATGGATAACTTGTGCAATATTGTCCGAAAAGAGTGAAATTTCATGATTTATCAATTTCAATGTACTAGTTTAACTTAACGCCAGTAATGCAGACATTTAATGTGTAAACCTGCAAAATATCTCAGAAATTTGAACCATATATTTACTTTTAGAAGCAAAAACCTATCAAAGATTTCAAGAAAAAATATCTTCGAAAATGTTCAAATTTATTTCACCTGAAAAAAATCATGATGATTATTTTGGAGAATATATTTGCTGGTGTCTCACTCAAATAATACATTGTCAGAACAGTACCTTAAACAGACTAACACAGAAAAAGAGCACAACATAGAACTGCATTTAGCAGATTCGGATACTTAAGATTTGATTTATAATTATGGCAAACTTTTCAGAACGAAGTCGTAATTTTCCATGAAGACAGAACTAGGGCTTAAAAAGACGTACCCTCAATGTTTTTTTAAAAAAAAAAAACTGTACTGAAGAAAGACTCTCAAAATTTTGTTATTGCTGTCCACAGAACTGATTTATCATTGTTATGTTTTCTGATATTCGTGATAGGAGGAGCTTTTGACCTCTCAGTTCTTTTTTGACTGTACAGGGAACGATGCATGATAGTCAACAATTTTTATTAGTCCACGAGGTCTCCTAAGGGTTAGAAACGCCTTCCCTTAATTTTGTACATGAAAGGGTACCACCTTTTCGTTATTTTATAACTGTATTGTTGTTATATATTCTGAATAAGAATGTTATATACTTTATTTTATAAATTTTATTTTTGAGTTCTTATTTTTGCCGCCTATCTCCACCAGTAACCAAATCAACCGTTAGTGCTCTTTCGGTGAAAGTATTTTCTATTTTTGCAACATTTTCAAACTTTAACCATTGAAAAATACAGAGAGTTCTCTTGGTACATCAATGAACCAAATTACATCATCTACAAGTTCTCTTTAATTATTTCTTTTGAAAATCTAATAAGCTTCAGGCCTCAATTGAGGAACAATTCTTCTTTTTCGTGATTCCTCCTGTTAGGAACTCGCTGCCTACAAGTAGCATTTTGCCGCAATTCAAACAAATATGAACTCTTCCAATTTTGGTTAAGTGAACTAAGCCTCATTATACACCGGTATAAATTAATTTTCCGTTCTCTTAGATGCTGAGGGACCGAATTGGTTTACATGTGGGTGTGTGTGTAGGGACGAATTACTCCATTTGTTCAGGGAAACTTCATTATCATACACCCTGAGAGAAATCGTTCTGGCATGCGATAAGTACTTTACTCCTCATGTATAAATTTACACAGAGAGGATAATATGCACCTAATAAGTCAAAGGAGGAGAAAAATACAAAGAAAAAACTGGGAATAGAAGGAAATTAGTAATAAATGAAAAAAGACAAGGAAAGGAAAAGTTAAATTTGGAGATTAGTTTGTTCTAAGAAGGAAGGGATTTGGTGAAAATATTTTTATAGTGTGGTTTTGAGATCAGAAAAGAGTTTGTTCCCTCGGGGGAAAACCTAGAGGTCCATACCGCAAATCCGGCTCCTTTGGTGGGACAATAAGGTCCAGTTACACAATCAAATTGAGCCATCAATTTGGGCCTCTCATTGGTCGCATCCTCACCTCAGGTCTTTTTCCACCAATCAGAGCTTCAATTTGATGGCTCAATTTGATCGTGTAACTGGACCAAGAGATAGGCAATCCGGAATGCATTTAGTACCGAATAATTCTAGGAATATAGCGGCACCCTTGGGCGATCGGATGCTTACGGGTGCCACTCGTATACCTGATTGTAGCGGTACAAGTGAAGGTGCGTTTTCACCTCTCAGCTGTCTACCTCACCCACCTAACTGTTGTATCATTTTCTCATTCCCTTTTTCCACTTGTGGGCCCTTTCCTAATTCCATCACACTCACAGCTTCCACCACTTTTTAAAGTCCACAGCTAAAGCCAGGGCCGGATTTACCCACTTGCCGCCCATGGGCCGCCTGTATTTTGCCGCCCCCTCCTCATTCGTTTCGAAACATCAATAAAAACCATCAAGTTAACGTGCCGGAGGGGGAGGGGAGGGGTGCGTAAGACGCGTTTTACTCGTGTTCGGCACATTTTTTGCGGAGGCCCTGTCAACACTACTAGCAAAAGTTCACGGAACTTAGCGCGAAAGTTAAGTTCCGTAAACCTATCTCTGTGTGAACAAGACCTTCCATTTGTAAGAAATGAACGTAAAAATTATGCAAGAACAAACATAAATGTGGGTTAATAATTTTAACTTCTGCCGCCGCCGCGCCGCGCCGCGCTGACCGCACTGTGTTTGGCGCAATGCGTGAAGTATTCCTACAGTCTTGTAGGCGCTATGCGTTTCACGCCGACCGCCGCACAGTGGATCGAGTCAATTAGAGAGATCGGACATGAAATTTTTGACTAAAACTGCAAATGTTGACGTTTATTCCGTCACATTTTAAATTTTAAGGAGTGCTTCTAGAAGAAAATTTTACGAGGAAACAATGGAACCACTTTCAGAACCTCAAAATTTTGTAAAAACGGAGTTATAAGCTTTTGAAGTTTCCAGATTTTGTCCGACCTCTCCTGTTGACTCGATCCACTGTGCGCCGCGCCGCTGAACGCACTGTGTTTGACGCAATGCGTGAAGTATTCATGCAGTCTTGTAGGTGCTAATGTGTTACATGCCGACCTCCGCACAGTAGATTGAGTCAATTCGAGAGGTCGGACATGAAATTTTTTACAAAAACTACTAGTGTTGATGTTTATTTCGTCACATTTTAAAGTTCAAGGGGTGATACTGGAAGAAAATTTCACGAGAAAACCAATGGAACCACTAGCAGAAAATCAGATTCTGTATAAACGGAGTTATAAGCGTTTAAAGTTTCCAAATTTTGTCCGACCTCTCTCATTGACTCGATTCACCGTGCGCAGCGCGGAGGGCTTCTCTTTTTCATCTCAAGTCCTCATCATCATTGCTCTCTGCGCCGCGCCGCTCCGCTCCATGCCAAATTGCGTGTTCGGTTTCTCTCTTAACTCGACTAATTATTACAAGTGCTGTCTCTTGTGTCACCAAAATACGTTTCTCTCGTTTGTAATTTTTTTTCTGAATTCGATTTTTTTTATATCTACATTTTAAAAAAGTGCAAAATTTGCCGCCCCCTAAATTTGCTGCCATGGGCCGCGGCACATGTGGCCACCCCCTTAACCCTGCCCTGGCTAAAGCAGGCACTGTTGCCAGCTTCATCTCTACCGCGAACAATAGGACTTATTCGCTTCGCCGTTTGGAGCTAAAACTGGCTCCATCCACAAAAACACGCATGTGCATACGGAAACAAATGGTACGTTTGTTTTTTTTAAAACCGAGTTAAAGGTTCCCAAGTGTATCGCATTTTACTCTTTACAATTTAGTACCTAGCTACTCGTACAATTTCTAGCTCAGCTTAGGAACAACGTAGGTACCATTAGTTTCCCGATGCACGTAAGAGTTTTTACTGATGAGCCATGAGTTGTAGTTTCTATTGCTAAATATGTAGTCCAATTACCAAATGAAGTCCAACATGAGTATCTTTTGCTGTGACTCTTGCGAGATTGCGTATTGTTCTGCCATCAGCCTACGGGACTCAAGCATTTCCTCAACCCGCTGTCCACATCTCTTTCCTGTCGAGGACGTGTTCAACTGGAACTGGTAGTCAATTCAAGTTTATCCGCCAACGTTGAGCACTCGACCGGAATGTTTGCCTATTTCACGAGTCGGGCGCGTTAAAGCCATGAGGGTAATTAAAATTGCTCCACTCCTCAAATAAAAGTCGTTAATCCGGTCGTTGAGTCTTGCATCTGTCGCCGCCTCGCCGTCGGTCCAAGTCGTCGTCATCCGCACATCCTCACCCGTGAAAAAAGCTCAGTCGAATCCAGTTCCACAGTTGCCACAGTTACCAATGATTTACCATGTTTGAAAAACAAAACAAAAATACTATCCGTCACCGACGCATGGTATGAAATCTTATTTCAGTAGTTGTACCTATATACCGCTTTATTGTGAAACTAGAAGGTCCGGGATGATAGGATACTGTTAACTTCAAGGAAAAATAAGGGTAGGTAAGTAGTTTAGAAAATGGGAAGAAAAAATTGGTGAATCTAAAGTATGACCAAAGAAAATGGACATATTTCTTGTTAAAAAAATTGATCCAGTTACTTGATGAAATTAATCTTCATTTCATGAGGAAATACCCGAATACCCATTTTCCATCAAGAAAATCGATCAATTTCCTACCAATAAATGGGCTCATGTTTCTTTGGGCAGACTTCTGATTATTCACAATCTTTTTTCTTTCCGTTTTCTGTATCACCCGTATTTTTCTTCGATACTCGGCTGTAGAAATTTTCTCGGTATTTTTTTTTCCTACAAAAAGTGTCAATTTTGCCACTCGGGAGTGTAAATTTGGAACGGGAAGATTTCCGCATGCTTGACATCTCATCAGTGCAAACCACGGTTTCAGCGGATCGTGATTATGCACTTGGAGCAAACAATTCAAATCTCTTTTCGTCGGTTAGGCACTGAAAACCAGATGCGAGAGCTATAATTTGCGCTATTGTACGAGTGCTTTAGTTGTTCGTTTCAGAAATTATTCCCTTTTAAAGTATCTTATTGTGAACCAAATAATATAATGCTGCGAGCGAGGGCGAAATTTTTATCCTCACTAACGAGCTCTAACGCCGTGTAAAGGGTTACTCACCGGGGTTTTTAAAATATATCTCGGGTTGAAATAGTACAGAGAAGGACATCTAGGTAGGTCTCATTTACTTTCCCAAGTAGCAAAATAGAATTTTTTTCTAGAAAAAAAATATTAAGACAATTTCTAGAAAAAACAAAGAAAATGAGAGCTATCCAGAAAATAGAGAGAAAAAACATTGCGAGTCAAAAGTCTGACCAAAGAAAATAGATCTATTTCATAGGTCTACTTTCTGTCAACTTCCCATTTGGAAGAAAGATAGAAAATTTATTGAAAGTAGAATTATTTTGTAGCCAATTTCATAATGTTTTCTTTTAAGAAAATGCAAGGAAAAAATGTATTTTCTTTTTATTTTCTTGTGTCTATTTTTTAGATCTACTTTACACCTATTTTCTTTCAAGAAAATTGTTCTATCTAGAAAGTAGACATTTTCTTGATGAGCGCCACCTAGAAAGTACCTAGATGATAATGCTACTTGGGTTATTACAAGATTCAACCTCTGGAATATCATCATATGACACTAGTAGGTACGTGCGACGGATCGACTGCACCGGAAAATCGGCAACACTGTTTAGCCCATGCATATTCCGTTGCATCACCCATCTCCGGATTTCGTGCCTCATGTCATCATATGATTTGACTCAATATTATGACCCAGTGCCGTTTCGTTGCAAATGTGCGTCCTTCAACCACTTCGGGAAATATTTGCGCCAAAACAAATTGGGAAACGGTGACATTATTCGGACTCAAAAAGAGTAGCTTACTCCAGCTCTGCCGTTGGAAGCGAGTATTCATCGTTGCCCAGACGAAAGAGCATAACTGCTCTTCAACGTTGTGAAATCTCCGTTCCCCAATTTTTTTAGTAGGCTACTGTTGGACATTTCCAATTAATAATTTCGCTGACTTATGTATCGATTTCTTGCAATAAAGATCGGCGAAATTTTTGGGAAAAATTGCAGTCTAGTTTGTCCACGTGAAAAATTAATTTTTTTGCATCCATTTTGCAACCTCGAACAGGAGTTATGTTCTTTCGTCGGGGAAATTACGAATTATGAGCTGCGTGACAGCGACCGAGCATCTCAATTCAATTCAATTCACGACCGGATGTCGTTGAAAGACGAATCTCCGATAATTATCTTGCGGTTATGGTAATTTTCATAATTCAATTCACGCGAGTGGAAACGATTAATCACTGCGAAAAATATGCAAGAAATTTTAAACGATGACAACACGCGAAAAAAAAGTTCGATCATGAATCAAAGTCCAATGTTCGCCATGAATCGAGTTTAGGTGGGTTTTTTACTTGAGATACTCGAGTCATTCCTTAGTTCAGAAGTGTAGCGTTTTTGGGGCGAACGGCAGCCAATCATTTGGCAAAAAGGTTGTGTCTAATCATGAAAAAACATAAAGAGGCCAGAATCTCATGAAATGAAGCAGACCTGATCCCTACTAAAGTGCTATTGGTATTGCTATTAGATTTAGTGCCGGTGATCGTTTACTTCTCGGTTATACTAACAGAACTTAAATGACACAACTGGGGAGACTTGAACGCTGAAGTAGAAAAGTAGCCAATTTGTCGTTCCACTGTCCTTATCTGATTTCACAGAGTTTGTATCGTACATAAGAAGCCTAGTTTTAGTCCGCAAAGTATTATCAAAGGAGAATAGAAATAAACCTATTACAATTCTACTGTGCCGAGGAAAAACGCCGTATGAACTTTCGAAAGTTGCCAAATTTCACCAGATAAAACATGGAGTTTTGAAGATAGTTTTCCATCTGTTTCCTTGAAATTTTCAAATATTAGATTAAATTCCGAGCATCGCTGTCTAAAAATTTTGGAGAAAGGTATTATCACTTTTCCCAATATATCTGTTTCTTTTTGATGGACATATGGTAACGTGGGGGAGGCTCATGCAGCGTTCTTCCTTAGTACAACAGTATTCGCGCTCCTCGATACGCTTCTTGCCTACGCGGCATATTGAAGGCGAGCCTCAAGTTAACGATATCTGCGAATTGTTTTACGCATCGCTTACTGACACCGTCAAAGTTCACGACGTGATATCGATGGCCAAAAAGCGGGAACACGTATCTCTATTGCGGTGTTTCAAAATTTCCGCCTCTATTTTATTTATTTGGAGAGAAACAAGCTAACTTTATATAGCTTGAAGTCCATATATACAGAACATTCTACCGACAGAGTTAACAAATCAAGGCAGTTTTCAAGAACCTACGTTGGTTAGTTTTCGAGAAAAAGTAAAGTATGACAAGGAGACTAAATGTAGTTTTACGCATTGCATATCTGCTCTGAAAATATTGAAATACTAAGAATAAGATCTCTCTTTGACATTGTTTGCCAAGACAAGAAATTTTAATGATTTAAATTATTTTACCATTGATAAAGGCTTACGGGGAATATTCCGAGGAATGTATGTACTTTTTCTCCAAAACAAGAAAACTGAAAAAATTACGGAAATACATTTTTAAAGGCGTGAATTTTCACAAAAATATCAGATGCTTCGAAAAAGGAATTGGAAAGTTATTTTAAATGCCGAGGACATGGATTTGAATCGCGTCATTTTGAACGTATATGAATTAGACGAAATTGCCGATAAAAACAAGAGTTTATAGGTACAATGTTTCAGAGCTCCAAACTTCATGAAATTCAGTTTTTTTCAAGGTGCAAAACTTCAATTTTCCATTTCAAAGTGAGGCAGCTGAGACACCGAAAAATTTGCCGATTCCATGGATGCTTAGCCGTCAAGTTTTTCAAAGAGCCTCTGAAATCTTACCCTATCCCTTAAATCTTCGATTGTCATGCCAAAAAAAATAAAGTAATAAAACTGCAAATAAATAAGTACTGTAAAGAGGGAATAAATTTAAAATAATATAAAGATAATCAGATAGTCTTAAGAGTAATTTTTATTAAAAAAACTTACTTTCTAATAGGTAGGTATGACGTATCATGTTCATCTTAAATCTATCATAGTGGTGCTTAAAAAGATAACTTTAGTGGCAGGTATTTGGTTTTCATCGGTAAAGTTAACAGTCTTGTCAAGAGCGTCGGCACGGCGTAAGATCATCCCCACTTGAGAAGCTGTTTGAAGATCTTGTTCCACTTGTGATATTTGTAACTTTGGGGTTCGCCGGCCCCCTCCTTGTCGTAGGTCGTGTACGGGTCGGAGTCATCCAGAGGTTTCGAGTAGGCCAGAACCAGGAGGACGGAAAGGACGAGTATAGCCTGCAACACAGAGGAGACTGCTCATTGAACCATTTGTTTCGAAAAGCGCATATCCAACTGGGAGAAATATGAAGAAGTCTTTTAATCGCGGCAACGGTTATAGGGTCACGCGCAACTTAGGTATATTAAGTGTGGCAAATATAAAGTTTCCCTCGCGGAAGAACGTAACTGCATTCCAATGTTGCCAAATTTCCCCGCGGAAATTGCATCTTGACCAGGAGTATCGTGGACATTTCTGATTGGAAATTTGTGATTTTTCCTCTGGTCTCGTGCAAAAATTTTGGAAAAAATTGCACTGGTACATTTTAGAAAAAAATTAAATTATTAGAGTTAATTTTGCAACCTTGGAATAAAGTTATGTTCCTTTGTGTGGGAAACGACGGAATGAACCATGGCCAATCATGATAGTCTTGCTTCATTTTTACGTCGCACAGTGGATCGAGTCGATTAGAGAGGTCGGACACGGAATTTTTTACTAAAACTACAAATTTTGATGTTTATTTTGTCACATTTTAAATTTTAAGGGGTGCTACTAGAAAAAAATTTCACGAGAAAACCAATGAAACCACTGTTAGAACCTCAAAATGTCGTATAAACAGAGTTATAGGCTTTTGAAGTTTCTAAATTTTGTCCGACCTCCCCCGTTGGCTCGATCCACCGTGCGCCGCGCCACTTAAATCTTGCACATTTCGGATTTAATATGGAATGACTCAAGGATGATACTTTCCTATGAGGAAAAGAGAAAAAAATGTGCAGAAATTTCTATTCATTTTCACACAGACGATAAAAGTCCTCCATAAGAGGATTTATCGCAAAAATCGCTCTAATTTTTTTCTGGAAGTTTTAGGTTTAACATCGACACCTCGTCGCATCGCATCACATCGACCTTGATAGGCACGAATCCAGGAAGAACTTTTCAAACTTTCAATCGTCTCATAACTTGAAATTCCCGGATTCTCTCGGGGTCAGCGCACGCTCGTTACGCAACTGTGACGTGTGTAGGATGCACCGAACCCCCCTTCCCCCCCACGTTCTTGGCGGCAGAGTGGACTTCCCAGATTTCCTGCGTCATCCAGACAGAGAGGAAATGCAAGCGAGGACTCCCAAGGACTCCCACTCGAGATCTAGAGCATACGGTGAGGAAAGTGCGGGGAAAGTGGTTTTGGTGGCCGAATTATGTAAAGCGAGTCTCAGATCGAGTCCCACGAGTTGGAATCGCGCGCTCCGGGCCCCGGAGCTTTCGGCGGCTGCAAGAGCGAGGATGCACCGGGTGAAGGACAACACCCCCTCCCCCCTCCCCCCTCCCCGCCGCTCAGGACGCCTCAAACTCTCTAGCCGTCGTCGCGTCGTCGCGTCTATCCGAGACCTTGACATTGATCGAGAAGTTCGCCCAGATCCGATGTGTGGCCAGGCAAGTAGCCAGGGGGGCTTGGGGGGCTCAAGCCCCCCCCCCACCCCCGAAAGCAAAAAAAAGGAGGAAAAGAGAGGAGGAGAGAGGAGACAGAAGATGAGAAAGTGTAAGAAAAGAAGAAGTTTGAGACCGTCGAAGATATTTATCTCTTTTAATGTAGAGTTTTAAATGAGAAAACCGTGTCAGTTCCTAAAATTTTCGTCAGAAAAGCCTCAAAATGCGTCCAATTAGAGTATAATTTCAAAAAATTTTCAGCTTTGTTGAATGTAACAATTTGAAAGTATTTGGTGTTAATGTAAAAAAGAGCGTAATTTTCTGCATAAATTTATGAAAAATCTGTGTTACAGAAGCCTCGAAATACGTCCTATTAGAGTTAAAACTTCAATAACTTTGGAGCGATGACATGGGAAAATCCTATCGCTGGAGCATAAAGCCAATCTATAATACTCTATTTATTATATCAACGGATAGCAAAAATAGAGGAGAAAACAAAATATATTACGGAGGGAAATTCATTAAGGAACGGGAGAAGACAAAATAAAAATAAAGAAAGGTAGGTACGCGCGTAAGCATCTTAGTCGGAGGTTCCGGAGGAACGGAGTATTACGGAGTAAACATTAATCTAATACGTTGATTTTGATAGTTTTTGAGACATTTTCTGCGTTTTTTCTATGTTTTGGAAAGTAAGAATTACTTTTTTTTTCTTTAAAAAACTTTCACCTTTTTGGTAACATACTGGCGCTTCCTCGCCTCTCTCCCACACCCGCCCCATGTCAGAGATAAATATAGTCAGGTCAATAGGACCCGCCCTTTGAAAAAAAAAAAAAAAAAATCGATACGACACAACTCTCGCCAAAATACTTGCCAATTTTTAGGCGCTTAGAGACTTCTAAAAATTTCTTTTCATTTTCTCAAATTTCAAAATATGACACCTCAACAATAAATTATAATTTTCAATTTATGTTTTCAATTATCTTTTGTTTGCTGCACTAACTGTGCAAAAAAATGCGGATAAAGCGCTCAGAATTGACGAAACGGAACCTCAAACAAAATAAATTTTGCATTACTCCGGAGACTTTAACTCTACAGCACAAAAGTGGAGAAAAAGGCAGGGTAGGTAGCTTTAACCTGGGAATCTGTTGTTTGACCTTATTCAAATAAAATTTGTCACGACCATAATTCTAACTATTTATAAATATTAGACGTGCACCATTCGGAGTACTTGAGAGACCTTAAAACATTTTTTTTATTTTATTTCCAAAAGTATTATTGATTTTGATACATCATAGCATTTGAGCAAATTTAACCTTAACTATTCTCAAATTTCAAAAGTAAGGAACACCTCAATGCTCAAGCAAAATTGAAGGCGCGATGGCGTGAGGCGTGAGGTGTGAACTCGTAGTGCTCCGCTCTTTGCTGTCGACAAGATGTCGCTAACATTCGGGAGGTAAGTTTACAGACGAGACCGGATTACGTCTTTTTTATTTCCGGCTGCGTTGCTCCGTAGCCCATGAGGCACCATGACAAATGGACGTATTTATGCTAAAAGGAACTATGTGCATAGAGTTTGCATGCGAAAAAGTTCCTTTTAGACTAAATGCTTTCAAATGAGATGAACAAAACTCTCACATTATGGAAACAGAGCAAGGGAAATGACGCGGTTGATGACGGCGCAGGGATACAACTATTCGTACTTGATGGATGCTCGTGTTGCATCTGCAAAATTGAAGGTGCGATGGCGCGAGGCGTCAACTCGCAAATCGCAATGCCCCGCTCTATGCTGCTAGTGGGTGTCGTTCCGATTTAGGACAGACTTTAATCCTATCTTTGGCTTACTCGGTTTTTTACTTTTTTTAAGTTGATGTCTAATTCTTTTTAGCGTGGATTCGTAGACCTTTATCTTAAGCTCGTGTATCCCAAGCAGCGCCCAGGGAAATGGTGCTGGGTTCACACCATTTCGCGAGCAAATCAAAGTGGGAGCAGTGTTTTTTCTCGCTTAAAAAGAAAAACATAGGTATACATGAATGAATAAATTGTATGAAAGAGGCCGAAAAGATAGTGAAATAATTAAAATTAGGAAACTAAAACAAAAGAAGAAATGTAAGACCTGAAAGATACGACCGCGATGCAAACAAAATCGGAAGTGTTCGGATTATCTAAACGAGGATATAAGGCTTAATTATTCCGGCCCCCAGAACAAGGGGTATTTATTCATGAAACACTATGCTACAAAAATTTAAAAAACGAACCTAAGTTCGGTTGGCTTGAAATGTGTTCTGTCTTGAGAGTTGCTGACTAAATTTTGAACATAATTGGGGAATTTCAATGAAGGAAATGATTTTATAACTTGTATGCGCTTTTCCAAACCTCGGAAATAGGACTCATCGCGCTCTCGACCCAATATTTCAGATTTTATCGCAGTACAATAATTTCATCAAAAGCACAAACATTCATTTTTTCCCTGTCAGTTCGCCGCAAATTACTCCCCTCAAAGGAGTCATGGTCGTAGGAAACGAAATTCCAATTCTCTATACACACACACGCATACTCTGAGTAATAATGTAGGTAGCTACTTCCATGAAGGTAATTTGGTAGCAGCTGAAGAGTCCTACAAAGTGACACAAAATATGTGGGCATTGAACAAATATATATCGATGGCTAAAGTGCGAAGCCATGTATCTTAATTTTGGTGTTTAAAAATCTCTGCACCTATAGTTTATTTTTTTATTTTTTTATTTTTTTTTTTTTTTTTTTTTTGTAAAGAGAAACAGATCGACAGGGAAGGCAAATCAAGGAGGTCTTCAAGAAACTGCGTTGGCTAGTTTTCTAAGAAAAAAATGATGTTGGACGAGATTTATGAAACGTTGCAAGCGGAGATACTTGGTTTCGTACTTCGGCCATCGATGTGAATGTGAAAAAACATTTTTAATTGACGGATTGCGACTAACATTTTTCGAAAAATGAAAAACATGCGTACTTATTAAGTAAAAAAACCTAATTTGCTGCTCATAAAAACCACACCTGTCAGTCACATCACCCCTTCAAGTAAAAAAAAAAAAAAAACTTAGCGGCACCGAAAAATATTAGAAAAATCCATGGAAAAGCGGGCAAAGTGACCACCGAATCGGCTGGAGCAAGATTTCGCAAACAGAACGCAGCTGTTGATCGTACTTACAAGTATCGTGGTGGTCTTCATATTGTTTTTCGAAATAAAGATTGCACAGAAACGAAACGAATAAAGCTACTGACGAACTACCCGGAGTCAAGATGACACCCGACTTTTATACCGATCGAGTTTACAATCGACACCACGCGCAACCACACGCTTGCGCACTCCCCAGACTGCTGAAAAATCCACCCGACTTGGAAGCTCCCCCACACGGTTCGAGGGTCCTCGTGAGATTCGGCAGCCGTGTGCATATGAACCACGGCGGGAAGGATCTGGTACCCCCTCTTTCAATGGCCCCCCTTTCCGGTACCCTCGTGAGCTGACCAATACCTGCCCCCGCCGCGCCCCCGCGTTGCATCTCCGCTCGCGCGACACTGGGTCACGAGAAAAACCCGATTATACATAGTGCATTACATTCAGGAGATGACATTCACCGAATATTGAAGAAGGGGGTTTTAATGTTTGGACTTCAGTGGAAATATTCAGAAAAGTTAAATCGTCGCTCCTCTAATGTAAGGGCGTATCTCCATTTCCGTGTGAACCCTAAAAAGCATGGAGTTATACGGAGAACAGGGTTCACGTGGAAATCGAGATACGTCCATATGTCAAAGGAGCGGCGAAATGTGCACAGCAGAAAACAGAATCTTGGAGGAATACAGGTAGTTTCAGTCGCAACATTGGAAAAAAAAACACATTGGATCTAGAGTCCAGACTTGAGGACATCGACAAGAAAAAATACTCTTGATTCAATCGGATTTTTGCTTAAATCAAGAACCAAGCCTCTTAATTTGAGCGGATTTCCTTTTGCGATCTAAGCGAAACTCTGATTGAATCAAGAGTATTTTTTCTTGTCAATGGTTTCAAGAGTCTGGACTCTAGATCCAATGTGGTTTTTTTTCCAGTGAATAAATTGCAAGTAGGTACGTGATAAAATTATTCCCACTGCGTCGGAGCGTTGTGTGTGGTGCCTATACCTACGGATAGAAGGGGCTCCTCGGCTCCTCTCATTGAATTTTTATGCATTAAAATTTAAATACGATGGGATTTTTCTCTGCATTACGAATTGGGTAACATCTTAATACACGGAGCTCATGTACTCATCATTTAAAGTCGGACTTTATTGAACACTTGCTGTAACAATATTGCTATTTTATCGTTAATTAATTGCAATTTAATTGCACTAAATTACAACTTCATTTCAATTTTCCGTTGTACCTATACTGTGCTAGAGGAGGACATGTCTTGGAGCAGTAGAGGACAAATAGACGTACTTATGCTAAAAGGAACTATGTGCAGGTGGAAAGATGGGGTGTGCTCATGGTGACCTTGATAAGAAACAATGTTAAAGTTGATATGGTTCCTTTTGAGAAAATGGAAAAGCGGGATTTTACATTAAATCATAAGGCACTGAGCGCTAAATCGTAGGGCGTGGACATGTAACAAGAGGGTTGTGGACAGGGCTCGTGAGTTAATGCTCGGCGACGGCGGCTTCGTCGCCGCTGACGTCACTGGCGCTTTAAAATTCCCATTCATTCTTATGGCCCTCAACTAACGAGCAAACTCCATCTTTCCACTTGCACAAAGTTCCATTTAGCATAAATACGTCCAAATTTGAAAAAGCTCAGAAGAAACTTGTAAAAATGTATTAAGAAAATTTAAAACAAGTTGTGGGGAGAGGAGGGGGGGAGGCTACCTACACTCCTCTAGAAAAAAAAAATGAGAAATTCCAATATCACTTCACTCTAGTTGTCTTCAAAATATAAAATGGTTTGCGGTGCAGAGCAGAAATAAGTGCAGTGACTTCGATGAAACTAAGCAATCGAATAAAATCTTTTAAAAAAAAGGTCTAATAATTTTTCTATGTAGTTCAACTGTCAAAACTTTTGGAATCTTTTGTGCAATCGAACAAGACTGCGAATTAAAAGGTTGTGCAAACTGAGCATGCCCATGCAGGCTCAAATCTGCGGCTAAAATTCTCACTCCAAAGATAAAATAATCGAAATACCTGAGATCTTCGCAATTTGTCCTACACATTAAAAAAGCGTGACTTTCTTATAACTTTGACGTTTTTAATCACCATATTGATTCGTTTGAGTCCAGTAAACCTCCGCTTACCCACGGATAACTCTGCGCGGTATTACCAAGAAGCACCGATAAAAAAGGAACTAGAATAGAAAAAAGAAAAATGAAGATTGCAAAGGTATCATAGTAGACATATAATCCAGAGCTGCCTAGGCAATACGCTCAATATGGATCTGTCACAATTTTGATGCAATTAGGTACATATGCAATACAATTGGACATATTTATGCGAAATGGAATCCCCACTTTCCACTTGCACATAGTTCCTTCTACCATAAATACGTTCAATGGGCCTGTTGCATGCAAGAGATACAGCCGTGCGAATAGACTTTTAAGAGGTTAAATGACACGAAAATTACAATGGTCACATTAAAAAAGTCTGAAATACACTCCTTACTGCGCAATTTGTGTCGTTAGGAACGCGCTTTTTCAAATTTCCCGCGTCTGGGGGCAGTTTTCTAACGGAAACAATTAACGGCAACTCGCGGCTATTTCCGGTCAATTAAAACTGACAACATAACCTAAAAATCGGAGCTCGTGACATCGTGAAATGAAATGTAGAGGGATTGCGTTGGATATTTAAAAAGTTTATCGATTTGGTTACCGTATAAAGCGTATATGGACCGCTATGGGAGATCACGTTGGGTTTGTAAACAAACTGAAGGAAAAAATAACAACAACAACGACTCGGCATCTTCCGGAAATCACCGAGCCCGCCGTTTGCTCGTTTCCGGTGATTAGAAAACTGCCCCCAGACGCGGGAAATTTGAAAAAGCGCGTTCCTAACAACGCAAATTGCGCAGTAAGGAGTGTATTTCAGACTTTTTTAATGTGACCATCGTAATTTTCGTGTCATTTAACCTATAAAAAGTCTATTCGCGCGGCTGTATCTCTTGCATGCAACAGGCCCATTGCAATTTTTGTGACACAGTAAAATTGTGATTCTTCCACAATCTTATTGCAAGGTTCTTGCAAGGCGTGCTGTTTGGGAAGGGTCAATTCCTTCTGATTCCCGATCGCTACGTTTCTACTCTAGCGTTAAGGTCTCTCGGTTCTTCCCATCCTACACTTCAATGAGGGTTTTCGAAAGTGCCTTCGGCGTTGATATATTTATATATATCGCACTGTACAAAGTACTTGCTGAAGGCACACCTTATTAATTACCTTTTCAACTGAATTTTTCTAACTACGTGTTAACTGCTCAGTTATACGCAGCTACCTCACTTTTTTAAGTCAAACTTACTCTTTGAACCTGAAGTAAATAAATTTGAAGTATTTTTTTTTCTTTTTATAAACCTCGGAATTTTTTGCAATCTTATTGCAAGGTTCTTGCTAGGCGTGCTGCTTGGGAAGGGTCAATTCCTTCTGATTCCCGATCGCTACGTTTCTACTCTTGCGTTATAAGGTCTCTCGGTTCTTCCCATCCTACACTTCAATGAGGGTTTTCGAAAGTGCCTTCGGCGTTGGTATATTTATCTATATCGTACCGTACAAAGTACTTGCTGAAGGCACACCTTATTAATTACCTTTTCAACTGAATTTTTCTAACTACGTGTTACCTGCTCAGTTACGCAGCCACCTCACTTTTTTAAGTCAAACTTACTCTTTGAACCTGAAGTAAATAAATTTGAAGTATTTTTTTTTTTTTTTTTTTTTTATAAACCTCGGAATTTTTTTTGCCTACAAAGACGCAAAATAGAAAAAAGAACACTAGAGAAGAGAAGCGTTCGGTTGGTTTCATTAATCAATGGACGTCCCACAGTAGCATGTTAACTATACTGATTTTCAAAGTGTTTCCCGCCTTTTGCATGTTTTTACAGAGAATTGTCGGTCGACGCCGCTGTTTGAAAATTTCACTGATTTTTATCAGCAGCACAAAGAAAATTCAGTGAAATTTTCGAACAGCTTCGTTGAGAAATTTCTCTGTGAAAAAATACTATGGCGGCGAAAATTTTGAAACGTCCCGCGTGGCGCTTGTGATACTTTGGCCGGGAGGTGACGCTGTTACCCTTGTTTTTGTAAGAACGGATCGGAACCCATCTGCAATCACCATGAACGTCAGTTCACAACTGTGTCACCAGATCACACCACCAGTTTTCAGTTCCTGCAGTTGCGCCTTGTTAAATACAGATATTTGTTATTTCTTCTGCGACGGCAACGTCAATCGTCAAGAACAATGAAATTGGGACTCACGGATCAGAATCCGATATGTGCCTGGTCAAAGCTGAGCAGGCGGCGTGGAAGACACGACAGGGACGGTAGACATAGAACCAGTTTGTTATGTCTATACGTCCCGGCGGGCGGGAGCTTCTTATTTCAAACAAATAATTGTTATATCACTCGTATCATTACCGTGACGCCCTTACGTAGCTCACTATCGAGCTCTTGTTGCAGATCAGTGTAATAGGCAGGGAATCAGAGGACTCGGAAAGGAATCCTAGCCAAGGTTGCCAGATTGTGCAATAAAATGATGATATTTTACATGGGTTCCAATGGGGGAAAAGTGCTGAATTTTTTTTTTATCTCTATCTAGCAACAACGGTTCCACGCAGCTACGAGGCAGGCTGGAATACTGCCGAGGTACGGTAGAACGTCGTTTGGAGATTCGAGTATTGCGAATAAGATCCTCTGAAAAATTTGACCGCGTTTGGTAGAAAGGAACCAAGTCACATTAGATACAAGAAGGTTATGTCCAATCACCAGAGGGTGCTTCACGCTCTCTTAGGCCCGCGTCGAAAAAAGAATGACCAAAAAAATTAAAAGATTATAATACCCGATTCTTAATTGTCCAATCTCCCTCTGGCCGGGAACGATTTGACCAATAAGAATCGAATGAAAAAAATCGGCATTTATTTCAACCTTCACGCCAAGACTGAAACGAGACGGAATGGAGCGTTTCGTCGCTTTTGGGCAGTCTCTAGCAAAAGAGCATACCTTCGATTTACTTTCCCCACTAGCAGGCCAAGACTCAACGTTTCTCGCTTATTGTTAGTTCCGATTGAGCACAGGGGAGAATTTCATGAGCGCCGCCGCCCGCGGCACACTATGGTCCAAATCTCTAGAATAGGAAGGAATAAGTCGGATAATGACTGACAGATCACGAAAGTTTCGTTACTGCTGCTTCTTGAGTCGCTAATTTCGAATTTGCTGTCAAATTGCCCACATTTTAACACCCTGATCTATTAATTGTGGGCAAGTTCATGGCACGCCGCGGCGCGGCGCGCTGCCAGCTCGAAACGCGCACTGACGCCTACAAACCATAAGGGATACTTCAAGCATTGCGCAATGCGTGGGAAGTAGAGTAGCCCTTTAAGTTTGTAGAGGTCGGTGCGCGTTTCGCGCTGGCAGCCGCGCCGCGGCTCTCCCGGCGGGCGGATGCAGGTGGGGAACGATTTCTTGCGGGGAGAGCTCCATGGCGGAGAAACTCGTGTATCGTATACATGTTTTTTTTTTTTTTTTTTTTTTTTTTTTTTTTTAATTTGTTTTAATTTTCGACTTTTAAAATTACACACTGGTCGTGTGAAGTAATTAGTGAACTCTTAACGCTAGATGGAGTGCAATAATGAAAAGCGGGTAGTGCGTCATGCGTGCTGCGGACGGCGCAGGGCGGCTCATGAAATTCTCCCTGTGTTCTGTCGGTTTAGTTCAATTTTCCGCTAAATTCCAAATATTGCCCCCCTTTATAAGCTATGTGATCTACTCTTATTAAAAAAAAAAAAAAAAAAAAAAAAAAAAAAAAAAAAAAAAAAAAAAAACTAAATCCTATATTCAAACCTTGATTATAGAGCGGGCTCATCTAGAGACAACCAGGCCCGCCACATCCCACCTCGGGCCCTGGTACCAGTTTTAAGGTCCGGGCCCCAAGCACGGAGGGGGGGGGGGGTCCGAGGGGCATCCCCCGAGAAATTTTAGAATTTATACGACTAATCGGACGCATTGTGAAGCTTCCATAAAGAATTTCTCCATCAATTTCTGCGGAATAATTATGTTTTTTTTTCTACTTTCAGCACAAAATACTTGCAAATTGTTGCATTCAAAACATCTGGAAAATTCTTATTTTTTGGGGGAGGGGGGCATATGATACTATTTCCAGTTCTAAGAGGGCCAGGCCCCCCTGGACTCCCCCTTCGTTTGTCTATGGCAAGGGAGTTGAGCCATGAGCCATGAAGTCGAGGATGCCCAGACTGGAGATTCTTAGCATCTGACGACGGAAGAAAATGAAACGCAGTTACTAAAAATATCCCTCTGTACTGAAAATCTTGAAAATAGATAGAAATTTTCCAAGAAGTATACTTCTTTGAAAATTTAAGAAGAATTCTACAGTACCCCAGCGTGTTTCTGAAAATCTATTCATTTTTTGCGAAATTTTTAGGGTAAATTTTTCACTTTTTCTTACGAAACAAGGGTTGCATGTGAATTCATAGTGGTTTTTCCCGGGTAACACGGGCCCCCTCCAGGGCCCGGGCCCGGGTACCAGGGACCCAGTATCCCCCCCCCCCCCTTGTGGCGGGCCTGGAGACAACTGCCTGTCGATAGCCGCAAAAATTATGAAAATCGGCCGCGTAGAACGCTGGAATTGAGCGTTACCAGATTCGAAAATTTAGGAGGTCTCGGAGCTTATAGTATAGATTGCCAAATATAACTGGGCAATTTATTTTTTTACAACAGAGCGTTTATGCGGACTCCTTTGAAAATTTTAAGGAATTTACTTCGTACTATGCAGCAAATTCACTGAAATTTGCACTAAAAGCTACAAAGCGTTTCCACGTCGAAAATTAAAGTGCCAAATGAAATTTGGCAGAAGCTGATGCGGCTTGGTCCCAGTAGTTTAATATTTCAGATTGGACTTTTTCTAACTCATCAGTGACAAAGTATACATATTAGGATGCGCGCTTGAAGATTTCTTCCTGAAATTTCCATGATAAAGACTCCGCCACATTCTTCGTTCCAGTGTAGGAGACGCAGTTTGCATTTCAGGAGGGCGATATTGAAATATTTTTGGTCAAAATGGGGAAAGTCATTGAATGGCTTAAGGTAAATAAACTAATGTTAAATGTGGGAAAATCGAAACATATGTTATTTAGTTTAAGTGAGGAATTACAAAAGGCGGAAATAAAGATAGAATTAGGAGATTGTGGAACTTTAGAAAGTGAATACATTGAAGAGATTGGGGGCTCTATTTAAGCGGACCGGAATGAGATTAGCCGATGGGCACTTTAAAGAGAGGGGAAAAAAGGAAAAAATCATAGCGTTTTCGGAGAATCAATAATGTTGCGATAAAAAGCATGAATATTTTAAGCATTCAATACGATAGGCAACGCTGGAATGAAGTTTAGGTAACCCCAAGTGCAACGCACCCTCAGTTAGTATCGCATGCTTTGAATAACAAATTCTATTATCATAGCGCCTTGATACAACTATTCGGGCTCCGTGGATGTCCGTGTTGCATACACACGAAAGTGAAGGCGTTTTGATATTCCAGACACTCACCGCTTTACTCGCGGTGGGGTGGTAGACAGCACTACGGACTACGCGGATGCAAGAAGCGAGGACCGAGTGCCTTCAATTCTTCGTTTATTTTACAAAAAATCTCTCAGGCACAAATAGTCGCTTCACAAATAAAAAATCAATGTTGAAGATCATTTAAATAACTAATAGCTATTACTTGAATGTAATACAGAAATATTCCAAACATTGCTGTGGAAAAGGCCCTAAAACGCGTTGTTGCCGAATTGATCCCCCATTCAGCGTTCTAGCCGGTCTTATTTAAAGACTGAAAAAAGAGTTTCATGCTTACAATTCCTTATCAGATAAGCTTTAGTTTGATCTCATATGGCCAAATCAAGTATTGTACAAATATGATTGCAAAGTGACATTTGATCACGAGATACGCATTTCTGCAATTGGCGTTTTGAACCTGTTCTTGGTCATTTAGATAAAAAATATAGAGCTTATTCATAGGTACCTGAGGCTTGTTTAGAAGCTTCAGATGATCCAATACGACGAGTCACCAATAAGTGGATCAGAGAATTGGCTTCCTTAAGTAACTTTTACACCATAAATAAGAGGACAGTGCGTAGTCTCTAGAATATATCGTCTCAGCGTGGACCCTCAAAAAATTATATTCGTAATACCTACTTTTTTCCGATTTTTCGACCAACACTTTGGCATATATACCGTTAGAAACATACAGCCATCTAGTGCCCGTTGAAACCCGGAGGACATCCATGCTCCATCCATCCACACTCTACGCCTTTCAAATGGACCAGTGGACAAAGTACCTTTTCTTCAATTCTGATTATTCACAGTTCATCGTCGAAAACTCATTTTATCCGTGCGAAACTAATTGAATACATAACCGCTTTTGAGTAAGTTTTGATCTTGTAAACAGCAACTCTCTCAGTCTCGCAAGAGAATACGATGACCAAAGCAAGAAGACTTGAAAACCACAATCTGAAGAGAGCGTTAGGACTCACTTTTTTGAAATAAGACTTACAGGAAAAAAATCTTGGAACGTGCAATAGTGTTCTTCGGGCATTTTTCAAAGTTGCGGCTCGATTGAAGACTCCAAAATTCTAAACATTTCTGTTCAATATACAGGGCCACTCAGATACGATACAGAAGAGCGCCTTCAACCCACCATGTATTCTTAACGCGAAATTCTGATACCTCTATTCGTGCGTCACGACAGTCATTTTGCATAGCCGGCCATTTGAAGGCAAATCTTTGACCCGGGCAACAGGGTCCGAATTTCAGAAATGTAATACGTGTTTTTTAGGGAGCAAACCCTCCGAGAGTGCCCCTCCGCCTCCAGGCATCCAATAAACCCAGCCTCCGGGGATGTTCAACCTGACATTCAATGAGCCCAGCCTTTGGGGATGCTCAACCTGACATCCAAGATACCCGACCCCGGGGTCTGCCACACTTGGCATCCAAGGAGCCCAACCCCCCGAGGGCTACCCCCCTTGGCATCCAAGAAACCCAACCATCAGGGGCTGCCCCACCTGGCATCCAAGGTGCCCCCCCCCCCCCCGCTCATCTAACATCCAAGAAGCCCAACTCCCGGCAGGGCCGGATTTACTTACTTGCCGCCTATGGGCCGCCTGTATTTTGCCGCCCCCTTCTCATTCGTTTTGAAACATCAATAAAAACCATCAAGTTAACGTGCCGGAGGGGAAGAGGCGTATAAGACGCGTTTACTCGTGTTGGTCACATTTCTTGTGGAAGCCCTGTCAACACTACTAGCAAAAGTTCACGGAACTTAGCGCGAAAGTTAAGTTCCGTAAACCTATCTCTGTATGGACAAGGCCCTCCATTTATAAGAAATGAACCAAAAAATTATGAAAGAACAAACATAAATGTGGTTTAATAATTTTAACTTCCGCCGCCGCGCCGCACTGTGTTTGGCGCAATGCGTGGAGTATTCCTACAGTCTTACATGCGCTATGCTTTTCGGGCCGACCGCTGCTGAACGCACTGTGTTTGACGCAATGCGTGAAGTATTCATGCAGTCTTGTAGGCGCTATGCGTTTCACGCTGCCCGCTGCTGCCCGCAGCGACCGCACTGTCTTTGGCGCAATGCGTGAAGTATCCATGCAGTCTTGTAGGCGCTAATATGTGTTACATGCCGAACGCCGCGCCGAGGGGCGCATATCAAAGCGAGCTGCCTGGCTATTTTCCGTCTCTCTCGCACACACGAGTGACCCGTCAGGCGTTTTTCTATCTCTCTAAGTTTGTCTATGCGCGTAAGTTCTTTTGTTGAGAATTCGTTTCCGTACCACCTGTTTCTAAATGTTATGCCTTTCGATTTTTTCTTTCTCTTAATACTTTTCTTTACTACGGTCATAGTGGTACGATACGCACGTAAAATTCGCGGGCAAGAATTCAAATGTTCCTGTGATCAGGAATGTCGGCCATATTTGATTCGATTCCGTGGTTCCTTTCCACTACTTTCGTCCATGTCTGAGTGTTGAGCGTTTTGCCGAAGCCGAATCCTTTCAAGGTTTCGAAGAACGAGTAGCAAAGGTCGACATCGGCAATGGTCGATTCGTGGCGAACGGTCAGAGGTCGATTCGCGAATGGTCATACGTCGATGCCCGAACGCACCGAACCAATCGAACCTAGTTCACCATTGTGCATTTTATTTTACTTTTCATTGTGCTTTTCATTTTATCGTTTGTTGCAAATGGAGCATTATGTATAGGCTGCTTGTCTTTGCCGAGGACGACACTAAAGACCTCTAAGTTTAAGTAGCTCTCTTAGCAGAACGAGAGCCATAGTGGATCAGGAAATTCCATCAATGGTTGTAAATTAATCTAAATTTATGCTTTGTTTCTGACCCTTAAAGTAGATACCTAAGTAACCAGGTCTCGATTTTTAATTTGACCTCGACTGATGAGCAATAAAAGCCTAGCGTCACCATTAATGTCTTCCTTTTCTTCATCAGAGAAAGGCTATGTCCAATAATAGACTTAATTGAAAATGAACTTTGGAGAAACGTTCTCCTCTTAATTTTGCACCATGATTTGAAGAGAAAGGTCTTCAGGATTTTTCCATTCTGATACTTGGAGGGAATTTAAGTTTTTTTAATATCTTTTCTAATAAGACCCAGCTGGGGCGCTAAGTGGCTTTTTTTATTTATTTTTATCTTTTAATGTGATTAGACATACACATCAATGGTGAACCTAGAAAAATTTCCATTGTGCAAGGAATATGGATTGATAGCATCTCAGAATCGGTGCATTACATGCAATTTTTCTTCATGTACTGATCCGTTATGCTTCAAAATAGTAAAAAATTTAAGAACATCTGAAATGATGCAACTGCAGATAGGATTGTGGTTAAGTGATGTCACCTTCATTATGCATCCCCTTAAAATGGAAGGATTTATAAAATGAACTTCAAATTTCTTCAATGAAAGTGAAAAACTCTTATGAAGTTGCGTGTAAAAATCAATGTCTCATTTCTGTGTTTTCAGAAACAAGTCGCGGTGAAAATGCCTAATTTTTTTTTTTAATTTCATGGCAAATAAACTTGATTTTTCTCGTCTTTGAAAGTATCATGTCCTACCGCGATGTGCAAAAAGAATGCTCGATAGGTACCTATGTCATAACTTTTTCCATGTTTGAATTAAAATGTTCCGATTAGGACTAGTGTGAGAAGTTCCAGTTGTACTTCTTTGAGGCTGGGCCTCAACCGGCTCTTTCACTTTTGCAGTCAAGTATACTTAGTGTTTCATCCTCTTATCTTTTTGTGTTCGTGTTTTCAGCACCCTGTCTCTCTTTAGTAGGGAGCCGAGGCACCCTTCTATGACTCAGTCTTGTCACGTTACAGTATGAGGAACTGCGCAAAAGCAGATTGAAGCAAAGGAAACTGCGTGTCGGTAGTAAATTCTAGGTATCCTACATGAATGTATTTATTTCCAAGTAACTCCTGTGGGTAACAAAGCGTTGGCTTCCACATCAAGAATAAAGTTGTCAAAGTAGAGGCTTGAAAGCAACTTACAATGAGGTAGATGTAAAGACCTGTGATATTAAAGCGTATTAAAGGTGATAAGGAACTTTACCATCGAAGAAATCTTCAGTCATGGCGACTATGACCATGGAGCAGAGACGTTTCCCTCGCTGTATAAGAAAATCTGCCATTAAAGTTTTTCAAGAACAAGAAAAGCTACAGTTTCATCTGCATTTTTCATCAACTTGGTTCTCAAGAAACCTTCAATGATCAGACGCAATGATATGCTCCTTTGGCGTGGTAGCGAGTGGAGATAATCTATGAACTGCTGAAAGACTACTTTTTCCTCAAAAAGTGGATTTTTTCACCTACCTACACGAAATTCGTAGAATGTCCACTCAATTAGGGCTCAGACTGAAAAAGAAATTAATTAATTAATTTAAACTGACTCAAAAACACTTCCGGATTGAACAGCTTCGATTAACTTCCCACCGTTCCGACAATGAACAGCAGTGGCTAGGCAAGAAATTACTACTAAACAGACACACTGCCAAAAAAATAATTTATCCGACGACATGCGAAAATTTATTCAGTGAAAAATATTAGACATTCTTGACTAATAAATAGGTATGTAGATGTACTATCACTATTACTAATGTCCTCAAAAGGGGTTAGTTTAATGAGAAACAATAACAAACTCGTCCGAACTCGCCCCGGCGAATGTTCATGACATTCGCGGCAGTTCGCGGAACCATTCGACCCCAAGGTAGATTTACACAGGTATGGACAGAACTAAACAACTGGCCTCTGATTGGCTCTCCAGCGGCCCCTTAACGTCAGCCATTTTGGATGTTTTGATTATTTTGATGTATTATGTTCGGTTTATCGTTTGTCAAAATTTTGTGGGATTTTTTGCACAATTTTGGTTATACGATATTAATTTTAGCGTTTAAACGCACAAACGTTTGAATGTTAATTTGATTGTAATTTAATTAAAAAACGGGCCCCTTAACCTACGTCACGAGGTCATGTGACACGTACTGAGGCTCATGGGAAATTTTCAACTTCTCCATACCTGTGTAAATCTACCTTGATTCGACCCGTTCGCTTCGAGTCGACGACTGCCCTTTTTTCGAATTCGACTTCTGCCGATGTCGACGATTGAACTCCGCTCGTTTCGAACTGGAGTTCGGGCCTTCTCGACTCGGATTGAAGCCGGCTTGTGTTCAATTTCGTGCTAATTTTTACCCGCATTCCCCGTTTTTTATCAATATGTTGTAAGCTCTTTCAGTTTTGAGTCACAGTCGGATCTCATTTTCGCAAGTTATCGTCCAAAATATTTTTCCACAACTCGAAGAAATGTGTTAGGTACGTTCGGTCATCTCATCAATAGTTCTGTCTCTGCTTCTGAGTAGTGGCTTGTTTTCACTGAACTTTTGACGATTGGTCAGCTTTTTTACACCTTACTTCAGTTCCGCATTGTTCTACCTTATCTTAGCTCTTTCCTCTCTACTAGCTTTTTCGACACACTTCACTTATTTAAGTTTGATCGACTTCTAAATTGTGTGGCAAGGTGTGGATTTGCAATTGGCATTGCTTGGTTAGAATGGTGTTCAATTTAAGCCTAGGGGCCCTCTAGGACCCAAGGTCTGAATGAATGGAAAAGTAATATCATTATTTTTGGTAAGTTTCATTAATTAAGCTCAATTAAATCATTCAATACTCTAATCTGACCCTCGCTATCTTGGATGTTCAGTTTTGACCATTGTTTATGCTAATAGGTGGTACCATGTGCATGTGCACGCTAATACAGCTCCAAGGACCTTAGGGAGGGACTGAGTCCTTATTCTTCCTAAATTTATTTTTCCATCAATGCTAAAGCCCCTCGCTGTTACAAACCACATACTTAACATCCCAACTTTTGAACTTGCAGTTTATTTAACACTAATGCCTATCCCTCAAGGTTCGTAGAACTATGACATGTAGCGGCATGATGCTCACGCTAATTTTTAGTAACACACTCATGTAAGCAGTAGATTCAGAAGCACGAATTTATTTGTTCTTGAATTTTCATTGATTGTTGATTAGGAATCTGAGTTGAACCCTAAAGTCTAATTGAAGGTGATCCGGCAGTATCGCCGATAATGGGCTCAAGTGAACTATCATTGATCTTGGAAGAAATTAGGCACCACAGTCAAGCAGGTATCTTATGTGGTATTTTAAACATGTCGTTGCTTTAATCAGGCAACACCTGCAATACCATCTGATAATCAGTTTCGATCTTTGATTCGATATCGAAAACTATAAACCTGTTTGGCCGGACCAATTTCGGTGACCAAGTAATTCGGTTATCAAAGATAGTTCATCTGAGCCCATCATCCATTGAGTTCCTGAACGTAATATTCATATAGGTAAATATTCCTAAGGTTGATAAAAAAATTCAACACCAATTTTGCATGTAATATTTACTAACAAGGGTCTGATTTCAATTTGCTTCGCACAACCATCTTGGATCTTGAAATCAGGTTTACTCCCTGATAACCAGGTTGTAATCTGTACCTTGCTTGTTATTAGACAGATCCGATCCAAGATCAGACATGACCTACCCATATAGCCAATGTAATGCACAATCCTGCCTCTTGCATGAAAGTGATTACATTTGACCATCGCTAGACTATTTCTCAGTAATCTTTCACTTCTGAGATGAAATTTACTCGGAATCCAAATTAATTTCAAATTCTGATGGTAAAAATGATTACTGTCACCTTGAAAGAAAATACTTATAAAGTTACTACAGTGTGTGAATCGGTGTGTGAAATTTTATTTACAGTTTAAATGAATTCCTATCTGATCCTTGACGGATTAGGTTGCCATGGAGATACAAGTGGTATCAATATGCACATTCTCATGATAAAGAATTAAAAGTTTTATGTGAAGTATGATACGTAGGAATCGAAAATCAGTTCAAGAAATTAAATTGAACACTTTTGTTTATAGGCAGGTTTTTTTTTGCCTCTTCTTATTTCTTTTGTTGTATGCTCAAAAGTTTCCCTTTCAAGCCCACCAACGAGACCTGTTAGAGTTCAAATTTTATTTAATGTTACCAAGTAAGTAATGACTTATGCTTTTTTTATGAACTTGCTTTGTCAAGATTAATGAGGAATGAAGAAAATGAGAAACAAAATTAGATTTGGGGAAAGAAACGAATGCACAAATGATCCATCAACTTAAAAGCATTAATCATCAGTTGGCCCATTGGTTAGCATACAAATTTCTGTTAAAGGGTTCCATTTTCTGCCTTGATATTTGTCTGTGCTTTTCTCTCCTCAGTTCTTAGTCAATTGGCGAGGTCTAGAAACTTTATACTCCCAATTCAAGCAATGTAATAGGGTCAGGCGAAAATTAAGTTCGAAGATCAACCTCATCAATTGTCCATAAATGATTCATGATTTTGAAAAAAAAATCCATTGGTATCCTTTGCTTACCGCTGGTAATTTTTTGGTTACTTGGTTGAGTCTGTATAAGAAAGTTCTAGTATCTGTAGTTCTGCTCAAAATTAGTTGTGATCAGAGCTCTTGACCACTGGCGGTCCCAGCAATTTGACAACATTATTTTTTCTTCATTTAAACCGATGGAAATATATAAATTGTCGGAGGGGTCAGGTGCTCCAACAAGATTCGATTATTCAACACAGGTTTAAATGGTGGAAAGCCAATGTTACCAAATCGCTGGATCCGCCTCTGTTCTTGACCAAGATTTGGACCGCATTTTGCAATTTGGAACTATAAATTCTGGCTCTTCTAGAAAAACACATGTGTGCATGGGAAACTAATGGCACATATGTTGCTTTTAAACCGGGCTAGAATTTATAATTCCTAATTGCAAAATGTAGTCCATCTATAATTTATGCACTCTATGGCATATGAAGTTCAGCCAGATTATTTCAGGAGTTCAGTAAACTTATCAAACTTTCCTGACATACTTGATGCAAATGACATCTAGTGTATTTTCAAAGGAAATACACTATTTTTTTTTTTCAAAATTTAATCACATTACTGAAGTACGTATGCATTGAGAAAGCTAAGAATAATCCGAAAAAAAAAAGGGGGAATAATTTGATTCTTAAGGCATTTCTTTTTAGTGTTATTGAACCAAAGATCAAATTAATTACTTACTTCCTGATCTGTGAAGAAAATACAATGAGCCAAGCTCCTAGATTAGAAGATTTTGATGGGATGTCACTTCCGTTTTTCCCTCTTTTCTCAATTGTCTTGGTCGAGGTTGCTTTCTTAATTGGCTGAAGGTTTGTGTGTTTCACTGAAATGATGTCTGTGAGAGAATCTGCATCTGAACTTTTTACTCATCTCTTAATATTTCATTCTGTCATCCAACACCGGCACAGGGTAATCCATACCACCTGCACTAGGCCTTTTTTGGTAATACCTGGCCAGGTGAAGTCAGGACTGCAGGAGTGAGCCGAGTATTGCCCCCAAGGGATCCAAATTTCATCATCCCAAAGTTCCCCGGCTTTTGTCATCAGGGCCTCTACCACCAGGAAAAACAGGGAAAACCCAGGGAATAGAATTTTGAGGGAAAACCCTAGGAATTCAACTTCTTGAATTTTTGATTTTTCAAAATCCGCAGGTTTTGTCAATAAAAAGTCCCACTTTGCCTGACTCAATGACAGTTGTTCAGACGTAGAAAAACTACTATTTATCGGATTACATAGAGCAGTCAAAAATTATCATGAAATGTCTGTGAAGCATGGTTTTTGAAAGTGTATTTATTTACACACTAATACAATCCAATATTTTTTAAAATAGGATTTTGGGGTAGTGAAGTTGAATGAGAAATTTAGAAGGCAGGAGTAGCCTCTCTAAGTAGTCAGCTATCAGAGCCCCGGGTTAGTGATTGTTTTGTTTTTCACCTCTGTATCGGATGAGTTGTCTTAGAGAATTACTTTATGATGCCATCACACAAAGAAAACCTAGGGAATTTGAAAGTTGAAATAAAGTAAAACCCTGTGTCATTGACGGTAAAAAGGAAGGGAGTTATTGTTTTGAAAGTGGAGGTTCGCAGAAAAATTTTGAAATAATTCTACTTGGGTGTCTAAATCAGAAGGTACGGAAAATTTGAATCCATGCTAACACCATAATGTCTAAATTCTGCCCATCCCTGCCCAAAATATTGACCTCGCAAGGTGAGAGATATAGTCCAAATTTAAATTTTCTTTGCTTGTTTGTTCACAGTGTTAAACCAGTCCTGGAGCTGCTCTTCAACTCTGAGCGTGCAATGGCTACTCTTCCTAGTCGAGCACGTATTTATGCAGACGTCAATTCTCACAAGCTCCGTGAATATTGGGATTACGAATCGTATGTTGTCAACTGGGGGTATGTATTACTCAACCTATGTCAGTTTTTTTTTTTTTTTGCAAGCTTTTTGATTCGCCTCCTTTTAAATCAGAGGCGGATCCAGCAATTTTGGCAACATTGGATTCTCCTCATTTAAACCTAGGTAAGTAATTGATTCTTGTCAGAGCACCAGGCCCCTTCAAGAATCAATAAATTTCCATAGGTTTAAATGGAGAAAAAAAATGTTGTCGATTTGCTGGATCCGCTAATGCTTTGAAACCTGTCTGTAAAATCATTCCTTGGTGAGGTAGCCTGCTTCTGCAGGTATTGATCGTTTTTCTATGTACTCAAATGGAGGTACAAGAGTGGTACCTATCGGCAAGAATCATGACTTATTTATGAGGGTGTAAATGTCATATTGATTTAAAAATAGTCTTGCTCCTCATCTAATCCTTGCTTTAATTTGCAAAGTCTGTTGCCTTCAATGAGACCCCATCAAAAGCCTGATGTGAGGAGCAGTTTCAGTCGCATGTGATGATAGCTTGTTGAAACGTTTTCACGTACCTTCGAAGATTTCTTTCAAATAATTTTGTCTCTATTCCTAAGAGTGTGTTCTTTGTTATATTTATTTTTCTATTTGCCTATATTTTCTTTCTTTTACAGTCAGCAAGATGATTACCAACTTATCAAAAAATTGGGCCGTGGAAAGTACAGTGAAGTGTTCGAAGGTATCAACATAACAAATAGTGAAAAGTGTGTAGTTAAAATACTAAAAGTAAGTCCTCTTTGATTTCTATATATATTTCATCCATTCACTCTTATTTCTTGCCTAATAATGTATGAGAACTATCAGAGAATGACACATATTTGAGGATAGAATCCACCTTTTTATGACACAATTCAACAATAAATCAATGGAGTTCATTTGATTAGTGTCCTCAAGCTGTGTTGAATCGGGAGTTTTCCTATCGGGAACTGTGTCCTTTGATGAGGTGAAGTATTTTAACCCTGATTCCAATAAGTCTGAAATTAGAAGTGCAGGGATGGGTCTGGGCTTTTCTAAACTTTGTATTTAGCATTGGGGTCCCAGTTTTGTCCTGTTTTCATGGCAGTTCCCTTACTTTTTTCTGTTCTTGCAGGGACCCCCCTCCCCTCATTTCATATTAGAAGTGGGGGGAGGGGGGCGCCACATGACGGCCAGTTGTGTCGTTCGGAAGTTACTTTAACACTGCCCCTTTTCACCCTCTTTTATCAAAGTTTGAAGTGATGATTTACTTTTTCCTTACTTATCTGGGATTTTGCAAATATTGCGACATTTTAATACTTAACTGAAGTGACCTTCCCATTTTTACGTCTGACCTGCTGGCATGAAGGTTAGTTTCTGCAATCTTGGGATAATATCTATACCACCAATGTACTTTTAGTCCTGCCTTAAAGTACTCTGCAGTAATGATTAACATTATTAAATATATCTGTAATTTTTACTGTACTTGGGTGAAGTAAGTGACTCCTCCTATTTTTCGGCAGTCCAGGTGTTTCTAATTCTTTCTCTGCTCTCCTTTTTTCAGCCTGTAAAAAAGAAAAAAATTAAACGAGAGATCAAAATTTTAGAAAACCTAAGAGGAGGAACGAATATCATCACATTACAAGCTGTAGTAAAGGATGCTATCTCCAAAACGCCTGCACTAATATTCGAGCATGTGAATAATACTGAATTTAAGCAGCTTTACCAAACCCTGAACGATTATGATATCCGTTACTATCTGTATGAACTATTAAAGGTATGATAATAATGTGTTTACATGTTTTTCAAATTATTCAAAACCTCATCGAAAGAAGAGAGTAAAATTTTTGTGTCAAGGAAAGAAATCGTTTTTGAGATGAAAAGCACATGATGTTAAATGGTTCCTGGAGGAGCTGAACTTTATCTCCTAAAGCCTTTTTTTTTTTGAGGGGAGGGGGGGGGGGGGCGGCACATTTCCTTTAAAGTCATCACGGATGCATGGAAAAAAGAGATCACAAGTCAACCAGTGATGGACGCAAGTATACTTTTAGGGAAAGGTAATCAAAATTGTAGTAGTATTTACCAGACTCATTTTGAACCGGTGTAATGTTGAATCTGAGTCTTGATGCAATCAAATCATTGGAAAATGCTGCTAGACGCCAGTTTAAAGTGTCCAAAGCTGTTAACTTTGAAGGGGTTTTGGGAAAAATGATGAACCGTGAGCTAAAATCTTTGCTGGGCGTCATCAAAAATAAATGAGCAGAGCATCAAAAAGAGCATTTCTTCCGTCTCTCAACAGGGAAAATGTTAAAAATTAGAGTGTGTTCTAAGTTCTCTTGAATATAACAATTATTTATCCTCCTCTACCTCTTCAAATTAGCTAACAACACTTTTTAATATCTTTTTCAGGCTTTGGATTATTGCCATAGTATGGGTATAATGCATAGAGATGTTAAGCCCCACAATGTAATGATAGATCATGAAAATAAGAAACTTCGGCTAATCGACTGGGGTTTGGCGGAGTTTTATCATCCAGGACAAGAGTATAACGTGCGTGTAGCATCAAGATATTTCAAAGGTCCTGAACTCCTAACGGATTATCAGGTATGCCGCATAATACAAAGAATTCCATAACGTCATACTTCAATGAGGTACCTATTCAATTTTTCAGAGAGTGATGTTTGTCAAGCTAAATTGAAAAATCAATGTTCGAATTTTCGAGTAAGAAATGGCACAATATCCTCAAAGAAGAAATGATGTACAGCTTAGCTAATTTTGGATTCATTAAATACGCAACGTAAAGTTTTATTCCAATTGTTATCAGCAGTGGCAAGTCTTGCTCTGAGATTAATCGATTGCTCTGTCCTTTAAACCTATGGGAAAGGATCGATTATCAGGGTGTTTGCAATGAATACCTTAATAGGTAATAAAATCTTTGACTTAATTTCAAATGGGAAAATATCAATAGTCTGTTATTCACGCATCGCTGCCAGTTTTCAGCTATGATCAAGGCAGATCATTTTAATGCAATCTCTCTTTAACGATATTCTGCTATTACAAACTTCAAACTACAGTAACTCCAGTTCAGTTTCACATTTTCAGGCAAGCACCTCTACATATTTCCTTCTAACATATGTTTTGCCTCTCTTTTGCAGATGTACGATTATTCCCTTGACATGTGGTCTTTAGGCTGTATGTTTGCCAGTATGATTTTCAGGAAAGAGCCCTTCTTTCATGGCCACGATAACTATGACCAACTTGTTAGAATTGCAAAAGTTCTAGGAACCGAAGAATTGTTTGAATATCTAGAAAAATATAATATCGAATTGGACCCTAGATTTTCAGACATATTAGGAAGGTAAGTTCCATATTTTTTTTTTACACTCTCTCCTTCCTTAAAGTTTCTTTATTGAGCTGGATCCCTCTTCCACGGCTCCATGCCTGGTAACAAATTGATGTAGTCATCGCTGTAGTGAGTTGCAATGGTTTCTTGAACCAAAATATCAGTCTTATGTATGTATGAGTAGAATTTCGCCATCTTTTGGGCTTATTTCTCTTGAATGGACCACTATACTAGGTGCAAATTTAAGCATTATAATGTATGTTATTTCATCAAAATTTTACGCAGAACACAATTTGTGAAACAAGAATTATTGAAAGTAATTCCTTCTCAAAATCTTCATGTTTTTCGAAGAGCCAATTCAGGGATTATCCTTTTTATCTGTTTTAGTGTCAATAGGTTGAAGAGCGTGCTAGCTACAACTTATGACTCTACAATTTTAACAGAACTTCCTCCAATTTCTGTAGTAGCTCAAGGACTCACATCAAGCCTTGCAGACTTAGCATAAAGCATGAAATCAAAAGACAGCGGACACTATACACCTCTGAAGTTTTACCTTTAGAAGCCTGTCACAACTGCAGTAGTACGCAGTTTGGTTACCTGAACTCGGGTATTTCTGGTGAGCGGGAAGTTCGAATTTGAATTACCAGTCTAAATACAAATTGTGATATCTTGGTTATGAGTTAATATTAGTAATTTTTGTACCTTGAATTTGTACCTTGTCTAGTATTCTATTGAGTATTTTTTTTTTTTAATTGTCTTTTAACATTTCATGAATCTTTTCATTTCCAGACATTCTAAGAAGCGGTGGGAACGTTTTGTCCACAAAGATAATCAGCATTTGGTGTCTCCTGAAGCTCTTGACTTCCTGGATAAACTTCTTCGATATGACCACTATGAAAGACTTACAGCTCGAGAGGCCATGGACCATCCATACTTTTGTAAGTTACTTTTATTTTTAATTTTTGTATTAAAAGAGAAAAGTCATTGTTGGGTTCTGATAGTGATAACTTTTAAGTTGTTGCAAAGCTTTTATGCCATAAGGACTGTAAAGAGCCTAAAAAATAGTAACAATTGACGTTAAGTGACAGCTCTAGGCCATTTGGGTTGTGCTGGGCCAGTTCTGCACCAATGGTTCAGAGTCTGTAGTTGATCATCTCGGCATTGTTGTTTAGGATATTTCGATGAATTTACAAAAGAGCAGACTCTCATTGGTGTTCATGTATAGAGTACATTTAAGTCGTCATGCATTGAAGTGCTGATAAGGTCATTTTCCGAGGCTGCTTTATCTAATCTCCTGAGACTAATGCGCAGTGACTGACCATGCCGTACGCGCAGGTTTCCAGCCCCTAGCTTCCCCCAGGGTGTTGTTGAGGTACAAAATTTATTAAACAAAAACTAGGAGTTCGGCACATTTTTGAATTTGGTATGATTTCACTTACTATAATTTTCCAAAATTTGGGAGAAAGACTTTCGTCTTAAATTATTAAATCTGGAAAACACTCGCAGCCTGCAACTCTTCGATAAGCCGTCATATTAAAAAATGCTGCATGGTTCGCAGCTGATTCACACTCGGTGAACAGAATGCTAGGAATTCACTGCCCAAGGATTGACTTCAGCAGCGTTCCAATGCACAAAAACTCTGATGTACTCTCTGTGAGGAGTGTGATCAACCTAAAACTTATTTTTTATAGGAATTCATTGTTTTAGTTTGTCAATTATGTACTGTTGGACGTAAATTGATCTTAAATTTTCCTCATTTTCGCTTTTTTTACAATTTTTGTGATTTTGACTGAGTTCAGTTAACAATATCAAAGCATTATAACCAAGTCAAATTGGTTCGTATGAAAATATCAGCCATACTATGTTGAGCTAAAGGACAATCTTTACGTTTAATATTTTGTTGACTTTTTCTTTTCTATTAGGATTCTTAATAATTTTAACGGTTGAAGCTGAATCCTAGATAGTATCAACATCATTTTTAGCAAGGCTTGGTCTTACCTTAAGAGCTGGAGATTTTATTTATTTTCAGTATCAACGGGCCATAAAGACCCATTTGCTAAACTTTATAACAAAACAAAGACACAACAAGACGGCAATTTCATCAATTTTTTCTCACTAGTTGTCCGAATAGAAGAATTATCAAAGTTTTTCCCTCTACATCTGGCAGAAACTATGAGGAACTTTTTCCCCAATCCTGCAGGGACTTTGAATCGTTTGATTACGAACTTTCATCCGATCCTCCATTACTCAAAGTACAATTTTGACGGTCATCTTAATGAACTTATGTAAAGTGAACAAGATAAAGTCATTGCCATACCGTGTTTGTTACCTACATACATGATATACACTGTACTTCTTTATTTAGCTTTTGAATTACCAGCTTGTCATTACTTTTTTCTTTGCAGTCCCAATCAAAGACTCAGGGCGCATGAATATCGTCTCATCCTCACCCACTCCATTAACCGGTACAGTGCTGGCAGTTGGCGAATAATTTACTTTTCAGGTGTGTATTCTTCAGCTAATCCTAAAAAATCAATTCTTTTATTAGCAGTAGAGAAAACTGACTTGTTTTTTCTCATGAAAGTAGAAGATATTTATCAGTTTAAAATTAACATCAAGACGAGCCTGATATTGCGTTCGGCCATGAATATTAGTTAGTAGTCTAGTTAGGTTTTTAGTGTATTTTCCGAAGGAAAGATACACTATTGCGTTCTCCCTCATGGTGGGACCTAGACCTGGGACCATGTAAAGAGCACCTATCTCGAGTCGTAGATCACGAATATATATGTCATTCATTTTCTGTCATATATATATATGTATGTATGTATGTATGTATGTATGTATTTCAGCCAGCGTGAGGATTTTGCAGTTTTCAGAGCGTTGAGCGGCAGTTAATTTTTAAGTTTCTTGAAACGAAACTTCTGGGGTTTATAGTCCCCTAAGAGTACTTTTAAACTGTGAAAAAAAAAATCGGAATACGTTAATTACTTTTCGCAGGGGTCAAAGTGGGGGGAGGTTTAATTTTGTCCACGCGATAACTCGAGTAAAAATGAATATTTTGAGCTGAAATTTTGATGGCAGTTAGATATCTACTAAGACTGGTTTCCTATTGAATTTCAGCGAAATCGGCCAACGCGTTCCATAATAGTGGCAATTTACCGTTTTTACGGGTGAGGGGGGGGGGTAGAAGTTGCCAGCCAAGGGGAACTGTTTCTTGAAACATATCTGTGGCAAGAGGGGTAGGGTAAATGATTTCATTCCCCAATGTGACACTATCCTTCGGAAAATACACTCATGCCGCGGTAAATGCGCGGACTACAAAAAGAACCGTCCCCTTCTTGCCGGCAACCCCACGGAAAAACTATGCCGCAAGCGGCAGGGTTTTTTTTCTTTTTTTCTTCATTCAGATGTAAAATGAGTCAACAAAAGCACATATGTATACTAAAATTATACATAGGCAACAAAGAGGACACGCTTCTTCAGAGAAAAGTTACATCAACAAAGATGACACATCTATTCTGAATGACTTCTCTCACCTAGTGTAGAAAGGGCACTGTATCCTGCAGCTTCATTTACACAGCCCTGCGTTTTTTGGTCATGTCGTGTTGCATGGCATGTCTTGAATGATTCCTATGTATTTTTTAGCGCTGAGATAAAAAAGACAGTAATAGTAAACACAAGTTTCTAAAATATTGGGAAGAGGAGGGAGGGGGGACGCCAAGATGTCATGAGAGCTCCTTGTGGCTCGCGGCTTCTTTCCGCCGCACTGTGTTGCAGGTTTCGACTTATCTGAGTTTCACACACCTTTTTGATACCTCGAAGCATTGTCACAGGTTTCAACTTGTCTAGCTTTCTATCATGAGTTTAGTGGGATTTCATCCTGACTTATCAGTGCTAATATGGCAGACAAAGCGGTACACTGTTCGCCCGAGATTCAGTTCTTTTTTGTGCTGAAAATTCGTACTTTTGGCCAAATGGCCTCCAGAGGGTGCAAAAAGTCATCAGATGTGTTTTGTTACATCTGTGGTGAGCTGATGGTGCAAAATCAGCGACGTGAGATTACAGAATTTTTTAGGAAACCTGCGACGCGGCGGGAAGAAGCCGTAAGCAGGGTGGAGCTCTTGTGACATCTTGGCGCCGCTCCCCTCCTCCCAATATTTTAGAAACTTGTGTTTGGGTCATTCCACGCCAAATCAGACCAGTGATTTGACCTGACCCCTTCAGAATTGCATGAAATTTGGCACACTCTTTCTGTTTACTGAGCTGAGTTGAAAAACGTAAATTTTAATTTTTTTGGGAGCCCCGTTCAACTTTTATTGAGCTTCCAAAGTTCGGGCAAATTGACAGATGTAGCACCTTTAAGAGGCTGTAACTTCAGAACGGTTGATCCGAGCCGAGCCGTTGTGGTATCAATGAAAAGCCCCTTGAATGCACTTTTTATCCATGTATAACACAATTTGACATAACTTCAAATTTTTTTGTTAAAAAATTGTAAAGTCGAAAATTGAAATATCTCAAAAAGGGGTAAATTAAATCGCACGAAATTTTGACTGAAGGTCGGTCATACCGCGAGGAATCCGGATGCAAAAATTCAGAGTGGAGACTTGATGGAGTCAAAAGTTATGAGCCAAAAAAGTTCGTTTTTCTCAGGTGCAAAAGCGCGACGCGTGATTCAAGCGGCTCCCGGCCGCGTCGTTCCGAGAATATTCCGGGCAGCCGGCGAGCGCCGCGTATATGCTGTGGCGGACTTCCCGACCCGGGCGAACGAGTTCCAGGAACGCCGCGGCTGGGAGCCGCTTGCGTCAACAGCCGAGCTTTCGCACCGCGAAAAACGAACGTTTTTTGCTCATAACTTTTGACTCCATCAAGTCTCCACTCTGAATTTTTGCATCCGGATTCCTCGCGGTATGACCGACCTTCAGTCAAAATTTCGTGCGATTTAATTTACCCCTTTTTGAGATATTTCAATTTTCGACTTTACAATTTTTTAACAAAAAAATTTGAAGTTATGTCAAATTGTGTTATACATGGATAAAAAGTGCATTCAAGGGGCTTTTCATTGATACCACAACGGCTCGGCTCGGATCAACCGTTCTGAAGTTACAGCCTCTTAAAGGTGCTACATCTGTCAATTTGCCCGAACTTTGGAAGCTCAATAAAAGTTGAACGGGGCTCCCAAAAAAATTAAAATTTACGTTTTTCAACTCAGCTCAGTAAACAGAAAGAGTGTGCCAAATTTCATGCAATTCTGAAGGGGTCAGGTCAAATCACTGGTCTGATTTGGCGTGGAATGACCCAAACACAAGTTTCTAAAATATTGGGAGGAGGGGAGCGGCGCCAAGATGTCACAAGAGCTCCACCCTGCTTACGGCTTCTTCCCGCCGCGTCGCAGGTTTCCTAAAAAATTCTGTAATCTCACGTCGCTGATTTTGCACCATCAGCTCACCACAGATGTAACAAAACACATCTGATGACTTTTTGCACCCTCTGGAGGCCATTTGGCCAAAAGTACGAATTTTCAGCACAAAAAAGAACTGAATCTCGGGCGAACAGTGTACCGCTTTGTTGGAGCGAAAGTTGAACGGGGCTCCCAAAAAAATTAAAATTTACGTTTTTCAACTCAGCTCAGTGAACAGAAAGAGTGTGCCAAATTTCATGCAATTCTGAGGGGGTCAGGTCAAAAAGTGCCAATTTTTGGTCTGATTTGACATGGAATGACCCGTTTACTTTTTCTGGTGATTAGTGGGTGCTAACAGAAGTAAATTATGGGGGGAAATATTTTTGTTGAGTCGTATTTTTAAAAAATTTGACCGGAAAACGATTTTTGGGGGGATAAAAATCACCTAAAAATGCATAAAATCTGATGAATTTCGGACAAGTATTACTCTTTGAGGCTTCCTTTTATGTGCAATGGTCATTTCATACTTAGTAGAGATACTACAGACCAAAATCAGTGGTCATATTAAAAAAAATATATAAATTCAATTTTTTGGAAATTTTTCCCCCAAAAACCAAAATTTTGAATTTGCAGAAAATGCTATTGTGATAGAATTTTTTGGATATCTTTCCCGAATTCAGTGCTAAAAAATACATAAGAATCAATTAGGACATGCCTTGCAACTTGACATGACCAATAAAATGCAGGGCTGTGTTATTTATTTCGACCACAAAATTACTTCCAAATAAGAATTGCAACCGTTTGTTTTTCATAGGACTTGTATTTTGATAGGGAAAACAATAAGTAAACAACAACCGGCCTATCATGTTTAAGGAGAACATTTACACTTTCAATTGCTTCTTTTTCAAAATAAGGTTTTCTGAGATGTACCCTTTCTGCACCCATCTCCTCAATTGACAAAGTGTAAGGGTCATTATAACCAGCATGGTAGTGAATGTTCCAGGGTGAAATTTTTTAAGGCTCCAAAACTTGAGGGAAAATGCCTATCTTACGATACACTCCAAGCTCTATAATAAAACTAACGTTTCGAGGCTCAACTGAGAACAAAACTTATACCTAGAAACAGCTAGTCCACATGTCCTGCAATGATATTACTTGTACTCTACGGAGTGGTCTATCTTAATATTACTCTTGTCAACTCCAGTTTATGTTAGTTCCCAGGCTCAGGCAGATGTGAAGATAAAGTCAGTGGTCATAAACATGCTCATAATTGGAAAGAAAAAAAAAATAGATTGCTGTAGCGATTTTAGAAAAAATCATGACAATGATGTTTGATTTTATATAATTAATTAATAACCTCGTTTTTTGTTATTTTTTTCAGGGCTTTGCTTGAAATTCAACTGTTTGATGAGTACACTACCTAAAGAGAGAAAAATGCGATACCTGTGCAACTGTGAACAGATCAGAAGCTATCTATTCCATCATACTTTATTTTCATAGTAATTTTTCACCCCGTGTATAATTTCTTAGCTGTTCTCACAAGTTTTTCATTTTTTTCATTATTTATTTTTACCTTGTTTTGTTTGCCTTCTCCTGATGAGTTCCTACAACATGTTCGCGTCGTACAATGAAATCTTGTTGTCAACATTTTTTCATCAGTTGAATCAAAGCAGTCAAAATTGCTCACGTCAGGTGATAAAGCCTTTAGCCTCTTTAATTTCTATTTGTAAAATGTGACTGATTGTGACTCATTCGAATGATTGAGTTTTGCACTCATATTTTTCTGACTTTCGGGTGTATTACATGCCTTCTTTTGTACCGTGATTGACTTTTTTTATTTAATTTTTTTTAGTTTTACTCTAAAAGAATCCAAAAGATAAAGTTTTTGCAAAACCAAGTTTGTATAATTTTTTATTCGTACATAAGAACGCTGAACTAATACTTAATCATTTTGGAAGATAATGCGAAAAAGATTGCGAAAAATGATTATCAGACATAGTGAGTTAAAATAAAAATAAACGGAAACCTCCAACTGTATTGTTTTAACTTTTTATTTCTAACGTAAGACTTGTTAAAAATTTTGTTTTTATGTGTTTTGTGTAAATATAACAATTAAACAAAAGTATATTGGGAGTATATACGTACATATTTTCTACATGATGTATTTATCTTACTCATCTTGGAACCTCTTAAATGCATATCAGCACATGCTGGAAGTATCGCCAATTTCTACAGTCAACATATAGCTCGGAACTGTCAATTTTTTTCTACAATTTTGTTTGTCAGATCTGTTATGAACAATTAATAGCCAATTTTAAATTCACTAATTCATTTATCAGATTGATCACTCGCTCGCTCATATATTTATTACTACCATGAAATTTTTCAACATGAATCTTTTATAAATCTTGAAGAGATTAAGAAATTTTAAGCAAGAATACAGTATACAGTGATCTTTCTGCCAAAGTGAGGAAGTTCACCAAATTGTAATAATGATGCGAAAGTAATTTTCCAAATTATCAACATCTTCTAAGTCGACAGCATGAAAACTTTTCTCAAAAACAATCAACCTCTAATCTAAGGCAACGGCCCTGTTCCAAAATCTACAGATAATAAATGCGACGGAATACAAAAGTTTCTCTTTTAAATATATTATCCTCTAAGAAAAGGAAAAATTCCACTTATAGGCCTTAAAAAAATGGAATAGGGATATCAACATTTTCTGAACTTCTTGCATCTATTGTATGGGAGTGTTATTGATGAACTCCAGTCATCACTGAATGCAAGGCTGAAAGGAGGAAGCCATCGGTTAAATTTTAAGAACTTTGAAACCCGGACCAATTTTCAGTTTTGACCCTAAATCAAAGTACATTGTCACAATATCCTGGATTTTTCAACCTCAGCCTGTATCCATCTTTAATGGATTCAGGATCCATTTGATGAAGAGGTCAAATCTAGAATCATTGAAAACTGGTTTTTGAACAACTTTAATAGTCCACTCGGCTCTAAATTCACCTTACAATGCCATATTAGTTTTGTCCTCTTTCAGGAGGAGTCAGTAAGACAACGTACAAACTAGTAGAGTATTAGGCATTATGGGCTTGACTTTTTTTGACTCTACGCATCATCTTTTTCGCAGGAACATCAAAACTTTTCCCCATCCAACATTGGAAAAGAAAGATACGAGATGACTAGAGCGCGGAAGAGTCCATTTGATGCTATGTGATGTTCGTGTTGTCTTGAATAGTAAATGAAAGCAATTTTACCCCAATGCTAATAATTTCAATGAGTTGAGAAGGTCTAACCTTACCAATCGGAATGCTCCAGGACCAAGAGTTCATTCCGGGTTTAATGAACTCTGCATTGGCAAAACGGAAAAAAGGGATCAAGCCATTTTTATTACCTAGTAAAAGGGCTTTTGACTTGGTGAGGTTTGACAGTACAGCACAAAAGGATCAAGGCCTCTTCTTTCTTTGATCCTACCGGAAAAAAATGAAACATTTCAATAGCAAGAAAAGGCTCACAACTCAATTTTATGGCAAAGGGTGCGTACTCTTTCCTCCAGAGAGAGAAGTGGAGGGAACCTCACTGGGGTGTGAATTTAAATGTGAAATAAGTTCATTTGATGGTGATAAGAGTAGTTATTATCAGTTATTGAACATAGGATTAATATTAAATAGGAGAGTAAAGAGCAGAAAAGTAGAAAACTATCTCAATCTTTTCCCTCTGCATTGTTAGGAAATTTAGATTTTAAATAATAAACATAAACAGTGAAATGATCTAGATATATTTCTCTGTTTTTTTCTAGATTAATAATGAGGTGAGTAGAATTACTTTCCCCGAAATTTATTTGATACTCATTTAGGATACATCTAACGCTGGGACATCCAGAAATTCCCTCCTAAACCAGAGCATGGACACAACCTTTCATGGAGTGCTGAAAATTTAGACTAAATTTTTAGTATTCGTAATTTCCCGCCTCCAGGCTGAGAGGCTGCTAGGTGATCATTGATTGGTCGTTTTTCTATTTACCACGGTAGCCAGCCGAAGAAAATACCATCTTGAACAACCGATATTAATTTTCTCACATTTTTTGTGGTGACACAGCATTCAGAATATGCTCCTTTCAGTCCTTTTAGTGGCTTATTTATTCTATCTAATTGTAAAATGTATTTGGTTTCGACATTCAATATCATAAGAAATTAAACTTTTGGTAATTAGGTCGGTTAGGTTGCCTACTTTAGTCCGTATTTGTAAACAAACACACATAACCTAACTTTTTCCGCATGCTTGTCTATGTCAGAATTGTCAAAAGAAGGAACGTAAAAATTGAATTTTTTTTAGTATGGTCCTAAAAATTTATTTGTAAGTTGTGAAAGTGAATAAGAGACAACCATTCAAAAATGCTAGCATTATGAGTTTTGGTTTTAGAAACGATACCTCGCACCCTGTGCTCGTGACTAATTTGAGACCGAGTTCTTTAGCTGCTCATACTTTCAAATAATGGTTTTACGTGTATTATGAACAGACTAGACAGTGTCAAGTCTCCTCTTTTGAGTGAATCGGTCCTTCAAAATCTGTTTTCAAAGAAAATTTTTACCGTTCAAAAATTTTTGGAGGAAAAACCTGACAGGATTGCATCAATTAGTAGTCTTCAAATCAAGGTAGGAAGGTGAAATTGGCATCGTCAACTTTGCAGCGAGATCTGTCATCTTAGGAGTGATTTATCCCTTTTTGTCAATGGAACTTAGCATTAATCCTTGAGAATTTCATGACAGTGCATAAATGGAATGGAAAAACAGTTAACAAAATTGTTGTCTCAACATGTTTACAGCTCCTAACCAGCAACATTCGCAAAATCTTTCATCCATCCATGCATATTTTTTCTCCACAGTTAAAGTTTTGAATTTTAGTTTTTTTTTTGCTATTTGTCAGCCGTTGTTGTTTTTGTCTAGTGTCGCTGATTTTTCAAATCTGGTATATGTTCCAAAAATGTTCAATAAGGAGCTGTAATCAAGGACAGTATTTTTCGAGTTACGTAGCCTTTCTATCAAATATATTCGCAGGTTAAGGTTCATTGCTCTGTATGTGTCTATCTTATTTTCCTCACATTTAAAGCTAACTCTGTAGGTATAATTTGGATATTTCTCCTGTCTCTAGGATGTGATTACCTTGCGAGAGTCATTGATTACTCAGTTCTCAGCATTTGTGAAAAAAGGTGTTGATGAATTCTTGGATCTTAAAGATAATTCAGTGGAGCTTGAATCTGGAATAGAATGGTAAGGATTTTTCATTGTGATTTGATCAGTTTCAACTCTGCACATTGTATTTGATGCCTCCAATCAAGAATAAATAAGAAATCAAATGACAGTTGAACACAAAATAATGAACAATAATAGATTATCCTCAAAGTTTTGCGAAGCAATGTGAGATGTAATACCCCATCTTGATTTTTTCATTCCATTTGAATACTACAATAAGGAACTCAGTTCTCCTGTTGCTCTCTTATGAACCTAGCCAAGAGATCGGCTAACAACTTCACCCATTTTGTAGTTACTACCTATCTACTCATTGAATATGAACTATTAAACTGAAAAGATACACATCGACAACGTAAGTTCACAACCGCATATCTACGGTGTAAGTCGGAAATCACATAACTCGGTTTGTGACGTCGCAGACTTCCTGTCATACTTTATTTTTGAAACGGAAAACTACTTAACAGCAATTTTTTAAAATTGCCTTGATTTTTCCTCTCTGTGCGAGGAAAATTCTGCAAAAACTTCAAGGGATGGTGTCAATTTGTTCTCCTTTAAAAACATAACATAGAGGCAGAGATTTTTAGACGCCGTAAACGAGTTATGTGATTGCTGACTTACACCGCTGATATCTTATTTACAGTGTTTGAAAAACTCCACGACTTAATTTTTTTATCTGAGAACAAATCGACACAACTTCTTGAAGTTTTTGCAGAATTTTCTTTGCACAGAGAAGGAAAATTAAGGCAGTTTTTAAGAATTGCTGTTGAGTAGTTTTCTATTTTAAAAAAAATTAAGTCTGACAGAAAGTCTGCAATGGTGCAAAGCAAAATTCATGGTTGCGCCTTAAACCTTTGTTATCTTGTTTGCCGTGTTTCAAAATTTCTACTTGTATTTTATTCTTTTGAAAGAGAGCTTTAAATCACTATCGCTTGAATTGAGATCAATTATTTTCCCAACAGAGTGGAAAAATCTCACAAATTTTGTAAAGAAGTATGTTAATGGGTATTTCTCTCAAAAGATGAATTATGATGAGAAATCCGTAACCCTGTAATAACTTACAAAAACATGGTTCCACAAGAGTTCACTATTTTGTTTCATTCTCTGTTCATATTGAAAGTGCTCAGAGACTCATTTAAAACATTTTTGACCGTGCAGTGTAAAACATTTTCCATGTAAATAACAACCTTGAACCTTCACACCCAAGGCAGATATAGAAAGGTGGTCACATTTCGAGTTGAGCCGCCATTTTAGAGGCTGTGGCGCATAGAGGGTAAATGCTTTGCCATGCATTCAGGATGTACCTGAAAGGTACCCGATGCCAGACAACGTCAAGAGGGTACAAAATGCAACCATCTTTGTTAATCTGCGTTTCCTCACACCAAAGATACTTTTCTGAAGCTAATTTTCTGAGCCTTTTTTACCTCCTTAACCTTCAGCACCCACTGTTTTTTTTTTTCTTTCAGTCTTGATAATTTATTAGGTGAAGTATTGAGAACCGGGAATATAATTGAAATTTGTGGTCTCACAGGCAGTGGAAAAACTCAACTATGCTTGACCATTGGCGTAAATAATTCTTTACGGAGGAATATCATTGTCCATTTCATTGACACATCTCTTGGAAATTTCACCGGCGACCGCATTGAAAACATTCTTGAAAACAAAAAACTGACGAAAGAGGTAAGTCTTGCCTGTTCCTTATCTTTGGGAAACAAGGGCCCTCATCCACACAAGTATGCTGCTGTGCCTTAGGAAGAACATCGAATGAGCTTGCAGATATTTCCAATTTTCCTTTAATTAAATACAAATTCTCCAGGAAATTGTGAATATTTTTCCTTTAATTTTTCAGATGATTTCATTCATGGTCAGCTTTAAATTATGTGAATCTTTTGAGAGAAAATATTCATACCGTATTCATAAAAAATAAACATTTTATTGGAGGAAATTTGGTAACTATCAAATTTACATACAACGTTTTTCCCTAGCAAAGCAGTATGGTCTGGTCCAAATCACAATATCACAGAAACTGCTTATTTTTACCTTAATTTGCTTAGAAAAATATACCAATATTTAAGAATTGTGATTTTTCCAAGGATAAGAAAGAAATTAAAAGTAAATGTAGCTGATACTCTGAGAGTATGTGTACGTAATTACAATATTTATCCGATCATAAATTTTGCCGTTATGTATAAATTAGCTGATGTTGGAATCGTAACTGGAATGGATCACAAGAAAAGGTACAATTTTTAGCATTCTGACAAATTCTGGCCTCTTCAAAATTTAAAGTGGAACTTGACTCGCGCGATGAAAATTACTGAAATTGACTATCTACCCAGTAAGATATTAATGCTTTTATTTAGCTTTGGCCATGAAAATGTGGATGACCCATTCATAAGAAGAACCCGAGTCTAAATGAATCAAAATGCGCACAACAATGGCTTTGCCAGGTCTCTGAATCCAGCAGTGTTTCTTCCCCACCGCGTGCTGTTCAATGTCTAAAAAACGTTTGAAAGCTGAGCGGAATTGTCAAGATTGAGATTGCAATATTTTCACACCGCAAAGACTGTTAGCGCAACGTTCAGTGCGATTTAATTCAAGTAGATCTTGGTTTCTTTTATGAGTGCGATGTTTGAATTATGGATAAAAAAAATCGTAAATATCTTATTTGGGAGTTACTTCCAATAACTTTTGTTGTACAAATCGTACTCCATGTGAAATTTTGATGAGAAAATGTGTCATTGTTCTTAAATTCAGTGGTCCATTTGGGTCTCTGACTTGGAAATAGAAAGAAAAACCGGTGTTTCAGGTGACCATATCTAAAGATTTCACTGTAAATTTTTATCATCCAAATTAATTAGTTTTTAAATGTCAACTAATTTTTTTTTTTTTCATTGCTTCTTAGACAATCAAAGATGCTATGAATAGAATCAAAATTACGAAAGTAAGGACCATGGATGAGCTTGTTTCTACCCTTCATCAGTTGAAAACTTCTTTGGGCAATCAAGAAACATGCTGCCGATTAATAATCATAGACTCTCTTAGCGGTGTTTATCTGCCGATGCTCAATGAAGCAGATAACGATGGTGTGTACAAAAGTCTCTATTTTCCACGATAACTTTTAAAATATAAGGTAGGAGGAAGGAGAAATGAGGCAATAAATTTTGTATTGACCGTCAGTGACAAAACTTCTTAAATTAAATTTTTATCCAAAGTGGCAAGGAAGGGGCTCTGAACATATGCAGAGATCAAAATTCCTGCATATGTCCACTCGAATAGAGCGGTTTTTCCTTCAGATTATTTTGATATCCCTTAAATGTATTTGAGATCACATTCTTTAGTAGTTCAAATTGAGATAAATTGCAATTTCATGGTAGAATTATCGCAACTGCATCGGAGTGCTGTGTATGTTACCTATCTACTGATTGAAGGAACACTTCTTACTAGAATTTATCGCTAAAAATTTAAAATAAGTTTCGATTTTTCATGGCATTGTAAATTGCTTCACATCTCTGACCCATGGAACTCATTTTGTTCATCTTTGAAATCGGCATTTATTGGTCAAACAACATAAAAATAGGTATTGCAATTTTTTGGTAAAAAAAAAACGACAATTTAATTGCAAGAAATTGTAATTTTATTTAATTATTTTCATTTCTTTGTGGTACTTGGGTTTTTCAATAAGGAACTTAGGGCAACATTGAAGGGAGGTCTCGGGCTGCTAGGTCATGGCGGCAAATTAAAGAAACATTGAAAGCTGTTTCAAAAGTGATGACTAATTTTTGTTTATTTCGTGAGTCTTCAAAGGTCATCACTTTAAGAATCTAGGGCAGAAAAATAATAAATCTGTCTCTGAAGGAACTACTATTTCTGGTTTATTTCAGAAACAACATATGAGCGACTTATTTCCAATGCAGATAGGTGCTTCTATGTATGATGATTTCCTACCACAAAATTTAATACTCTCATCATTCACAGTCGTGATTGCAGATGTGTCTCTTCAGTTCACAGATGTTTACTAAAATTATTCTCTTCTTGTTCTAGGTTCATGCTTTATGAATCATATCGCTTCTTTAATGCGTTTTATTTCAAAACAGTTCCACCTACTGTTCCTCGTTGTCAACCTAGCAACCAAAGTTTTTGATCCAGAGGCATGTCTTGAGCATTCTGATGAAGCGCCTGTTGAGCCAAACACACCATTCAAAGATCTTAGACCGCTTTTGGGCAGATACTGGCTTCACGTTCCTAGTACAAGATTGCTGATCCATCGTATAGATGATAGAAATTTACATGACACAACTAGAACCATTTCTGTTTTGAAAAGCAGTTCCATTCCCATCTTTTCTTCTTGTTCTGTTACTATTGCAAAAGAGGGTATTGTACAGAGTGAAACAAATGATTAATAATCCAAAATCAATGTAAATCTGCAGTTACCAACAAAATAAATAGAATATAAAAGAAAATAAAATTTTTTTCTCCTTTTCTGAAATGTTCAGATCCCTTCTATTTGCTTCCGTGCTTACATTCTTTTAAAACTTGACAATTTAATGGATCATTCGTGGAACAGAGAGTTTAAAGCCTGTGTAATTAAGATCAGTTCCTCAGGAGGATATGTTTTTCTCCTATTCTTTTGGTACCAAAGACAAACTAGGTGCTGAGGTCACTCTTCTTTTTTAAGAACCAATTTTGATTATGTTAAATCTCAAAATTAATCTGCATAGACCTCTACTTTACAAGTCTCCCCCCCCCCCAAAAAAAAAAAAAAAAAAAAAAAAAAAAAAAAAAAAAAAAAAATTAGGTAAAACAGGTAAGAAAATTTCTCCTAGTAGACTCAAAGGAGAGCTTAGATGACTGAAAACCGAAATTATTTGAGGAAAAGGTGTACTTCAAAAAATAATAACTTTGATTGGAAAAAAGTTAATTTATTCAAACAAAAATGAACATAGAAATTTTGATTTGTCACTTTCAATATAAATAAGTAATCAACAAAGAATAGCTGAGCATTATTTGAGACAATATGAAAAAAATCACAGAAATATTAATAAAAACAGACAGCCAGAAAGATACTTATAAGGTCTTTTTTCTACTCATAATTCTAGAGACTTTTATCTAGTATACATCGGTTATAGAAGATCACAGAGTAAGCGAAGAAAAATTTAACGTAACCTTTTTGAGAATTTTGAAAATGCTGCTGAATACAATGCTGAGAAACAGCAGTATATTAAAATAAAACAGCATGGGTTCAAAGTACCTTTTAATTTGAGGCAGATGATGTAGACAGTACGTGGTAGCTATTGGTGCTTGATTCTGTAAAGTAGAATACTCATTACAAAGATGAATTTTTGAGAGAAAATTTCCCCTTGTGGCAATACGCTGTTTGCGCAATGCTAGTAATGACTGTCTCGGAAGCGTTTTAGGCCTGAAGTTACTCATAATCAGCGCAGTACAGTCGCCTGCTGAATTTGTCCTCTTTTCAATCTGCACTTCTGTTTTACAAGACAAGCACTGAGAGCTATGATGTGAAGTCATCTTTGTCTCAGGAGTGAATTTAGATCACAATTCCCGCAGAATTTCACTAAAATTTTGAGGAAACATCGAATCAAATTACTGTACATCCACTCAGAATTGGAGTAAGCACTAAACAATAAAGATATTTCATTAAGTTTCAAAACAAATATAAAGTTATGCACTCCTTTAATTATGGACGGTTAAAGGTTGCTGATACACCAGCTCGCTTTAAGTAAAATATGAAAATTTAAAAAATACTGAGCAGTAAATTCAATTACAGTTTGTGATGCGATCATAAAAATCCTTTGCTTGTGATAGATCACACAGTAAACTAAAACTTTAAGTACAAATTGACATCTTTCACCAAAGTAGCAGAGAGTAGATATTTTTTAAATCAACTGAAAATAGTGCATTTTCTTCCGAAAATACTCTGAAAAAGAGATCAGTATTAATTATATGCATTGAATTTCAGTAAACTTGAGCTTTCTGCTTACAGAAAAAACCCAAATCAATGGTTTCAAACTCAACAAACCAGAATAAGTTTTGGAAACCCTTAAGTTGATATTTGACAAGACCTTTCTCCCCTTCCTGGTATTAAGCAGTTTAAATCTTGCACCAAGCAAATCAGTGGGCAAAGAGGTTGTTAAACGCATATTAAAATTAATCTGGCGCACGATTTAACTGGCTAAAAGGTGGTTATTTGAGAAAGAAAATTTTAAATTCACTTACGAAGAAATGCCAATTTTTTGTTTGTCGGGCAGTTTCAGAGGTTTTTAATTCATCCATCTTGCTTTATATATAGTTTTTGTGCAAAAGATGTCAACGTACTGTAGTTTTAACTCTGTTTGGTGGTCTTTCTTGTAACAATCAGGTTAGTTCAAATTGTAGCTGAAAGTTATACTTGAACAGTCTTTCCACTTCATTCAGACTCTTAAAAGCGTTTTTTTTCTTCTTTTTTTTTCTATCTTTTCAATTTTGGAGGGGACATGCAAATATAAATGGTCGATGTTGTTACCAATCCAACATAAATTTACATATACAAGATAGTAAGATGCAAAGGGATGTTCCATTAATAAAAAATTTAAATCGCATCAGAGAAGATTATTGCTGTTAATAGACTGAGTCACTGGAAAAGTACGGGTTCAAAGATAATATGCATTTCAACTGACTGATTTTTTCACAAAAGAATCTGAAAGAATATTGGTTAATAGTTCCCTTTTCCTCAGAACGCTCCACCTATTTTTCTTTGAAAGTGCATAGATACTTTGAGATTGACACTTTCCTTTATTCTACACAATATGATTGAGAAGAGGTAACTTGATTTGCATAACGCTTAAAACATGAAAAAAATGCTTGATAGCGCTAATAAACATACACAAATGGCACAAAGATGAACAAATACTTAAAGCTAGTAACACATGGAATCTGATGCCATGAGAAGTTCTTAAAAAAATGACCGCACAATACTCTTTTTCTATTTTTAATCCTAAAATAATTTTTCTTTTTAAAGGAAAAACGATAATACGTATCAAAAGTTACACTTCAAAAAAGAAAGTTTTTTTCCTTTTAAAAAGTTGGTCCAACAAGATTTCCTGCAGACTCTTAAAGGATAAGTTCAAATAGCGACCATAAAAATTATTTTTAGTACCCGTTTATAGCCAATTACACACAAAGTGCAATTTTGATTAACACATTCTTAAAAATTTGAACAATGATCTTTTTCGAGCAAAGACACTAACTAATTTAAGAGAACTATTTACATTAAGAACTTAAAATATGGAGGGAAATCGAAAAGTACCTTGGTAAGAAAATTTCACAGCGGTATTTAAATCAAGGAAAGGATAGAATTGAGAGGAGATTGTTAAACTTCCCCAATCAGAAATGTCTCTGAAAATCAAAAAAATTGGGGCTTCAGGGTGAAACCAGAACAAGAAGTTTGATTCTAGATTTGATCAATTTCTGATCAGAAAAGCTCATTTATAAGTAATTTAACATCATAGAACTTAATAGTTATAACAATAACAAATACAAAAGTCATGAACACAAAAATTTTCGAGAAGAAAACTGTCAAGAATTCTACCTTTTCGGAGAGGAGGATTTTACTTGACACTATTAAAGAAAAACTAACCTACATAAAGAGAATGTTTGTAACAGCCTCAAGGAGGATAGAAAGAGATTGATAAGGCAACTCACTGGCTCACAAGTCAAAGCTCAGAGAATTTAAGTAATTCATTTCATTTAAGGGGGGGGGGGGGTGCAAAATAGACAAAAGTAATTGTTTCAGTAATTAAAGATCCAAAATCAAATAATTTTTTTTAAAAATAATTACTTATCATTGATCATCAGTGTGAATTTTTGATTAATTATTGAAAATTTTGCTCTTTAAGTGCAACACAGAGTGTCAGAGGAGGTTTTGCTTGATCATACCTCATGTTCAGGTGGTATGTTTGTGATTGTGTGCGCTGTGTTGAGAGCATAAAAAAAGTCAAAACCATAGATTTTTTCCAGTGATCTAAAAAAATCATAATCACACATGTCTAGTACAAAATGCAAATGTATGGAATACGAAGATCCCCCTTGAGATGTAAAAATTGAAAGGTTAGAATGAGATAGAATAATTACATCAAACAAAATAAAATACTAGTTATATACCCGTCATACTTCAGGCTAGGCTGCAAGGCAGTAAATTATTTATACCTAATCAACGGGATAAAAGAACAGAGACAAAAGTTAAACTAAGCTACCTTTTGAGCCGATCAAAATAGAAGGTCAAAGATTGAAGTTTAGCTCTTTCTTGTTACCTGTGAATGAAGTTCACAGAGATGTGATTCAAGGTTAGGATCCTGAAACAAAGAAAATAAATTGAGTATACAGACATATAATCGAGAGGTTCAGCAATAATGAACTATACTTTTATTTGCTTTTGTTTTTCTGTTGAAATATTCAATTCATAAATTCACAGAACAGTGGCAATTAAATTTGAAACTTTAGGAGATTTCATTTTTTGCCTTTTATTATCTAGAGGACTATGAACAGAGTACCGAGAAATTAGTTGCTCCAAGAAGGCCGTCATTTAAATTTCACCCAAGTTCAGCGCGCTACAACTCCAAAGAGGCTCCTGGTAAAACCCTGAAATTTTGGGAATTAAAAGGTCCAACTTTTAGTTTAAATTAAACCTTTTTACTGTCTGACCAACCCTTCCATCGGTTCTGATGGAGAATAGTCTAAAAGTTTGATTTTTCTAGTTTTTTCAAGCAATTTTGAGTAAAAATTGACATTTGAACCCACAAAACGCCAGATATTTTATTTCATAGCCTTTCAAATTATGCTCTAAGGGTCATTTTTTTTTTAGAAAAAAAAAAAAAATAGGATATCCCCCGCGCCTTTTTCGCTACTCTCATTTTACTAAACCTAGTTTTTACCGCAAAAATGAAGCTTAAAAAATATATTTTTGACCGGTGCTTTACTCACCCATGGTCTGGGTCCACAAAACATTTTTTCTCATATCATGCATACTCTTAGTGACCTGCGTACAAATTTTTAGCCAGATATCTTTAAAACTCAAATTTTTACGAAGATTTTTTGAAGGACAGGCACAGCTGTTTTGGGGATTCCAGAAATGCGATTTTTCAAAAATCATCAAAACTTTGATAACTTTTTTCTCAAAACCTACTGGGTATCGTGGGCTAAAAATTCGGACTTTCTCTTACTTTGACCTAAAGAACAAATAAAAAAAAATAGTGCAAATCCGAGACGGGTGGTGAACTGGACCGGTTGATTTGGCATAGAATGACCCTATTCTTATTACAAATGGATTGCATTTTGCAAAAAGGAGCCAAGAGCATTCCAATGTCACTAAGATTGTGCAACTTGGTTCACCTTGCAAATATAAACCGATAATTTAAACAATATTCATCTTTACTGTCAATAAACTATAAATTCATGACGAAAATTACCTTAGTAAATTCAATTTTTTGCGTGATTTCAGTAATTGCATTGCAAAGAATGTCAATTGCACAATCCTCGCAATGTTGGAATGCTCTTGATTCCTTTTTGCAAAATGAAATCCAAAAATTCCCTATTATCTTAACAACAGCGAATGTAAAGCTAAAAAACTGCTAAAAATAATGTATCATGCAATGATGCATCATGATGCATACCTGACTGATCCAAGGGTGTCTATAAAGATTCCGGATTGTAATCCTTTGTTCTGGGTCAACTTTAAACATTTCGCTGATCAGCGTTTTAGCTTCATAACTGATGACTTGCCATCGCTCAGCATAAAAACTAAATCGACCTTTGAGAATTCGCACATGTGCAGGTTCAGTTTCAGTTCTTGCAAAAGGTTTTGTTCCACTTAGACTGAAAAATTTAAATACTTAGATATAGAGACAATGTGGTTATCAAGATGGTGAGATTATTTGCTTCTGCAATAGCTAAGCATAAAAAGTAATGACTGCAGAATGCCTTCTTACTTTTGAAGACAATAATTGCTGACTTTTTTCTGACAATTAGCAACAGTCTATGCACCAACTGACGTCCTATCACACTAATCATTTTACAAGAATAACCTGGTTTGAGTAAGGGCATGAAAGGTACTTATTTAAAAAAGTATATATTGATGGTAGAAGTACAAAACATTGTGCCTCCATCGCAATGTCTCTTAATTTTTGCTCCAATTTTTTTTTTTTTTTTTTTTTTTTTTTTTTTTGGAAGAAAAAGAAATCATATAAATAGGTAGCTTGAAATTTATTCAGAGGAGGTATTCTGTTAATAGAGAGGAAAAATCAAGGAAGTTTTCAATGAATGACTTCGACTTTTTTTTCCAAAGAAAGTGTAAAGTATGACAAGTAGTTTGCAGCGCTGTAAATGGTGATACAGGATTTGGCACTTTGGCCATCGATAAATAGCCTGAACTTTTCTTTGGAGGCTCATTCATCTTTTAAACAGAGAAATTTACATATGAACTCATTTTTTAATGAGCAAGGCTAATAATACTACATTTTTGCATACATCCCATGGGGAAGTGAAATATTGGCAGCTAAGTGTTTCTACTTATAAGTTTTTCTGTGCCTGTAGACATCCTTGTCACCAGGGCCATAGGCTTAGCCTGGCTAGGGTTCTTAGGGTCGAAGAGGCAGTGGTTGATGAGATGATAAATCCTACTATCTTGTGGACTGGGAGAAAGCGAAAATATTTCTCTATTTTTATGGTTGTCACTTTTTTGGGAGGGGGGGATCCATCAATTATTTTACAACTAAAGAGTGCAGAAAGTTATTTGTCTTCACATTGTTGTCCATATAAGATTGCGTCCTTCGCTATTTTCTTCTACTAAGTGAGCTGGAACATAGTTCCCTTCACGAGAATCAACACAAACAGCAATTTCCTTTTCAACAAATAAAGCGCTTAGGGGTTTCCTTGGTAGCGCATTCATAAAAAGAAGCTAAACCGTTTAAAAAAGAAAACGCCCCAGTACATTCTGCCTTTACATTTTATCCCCTTTTCATTTGTCTTCACCTTTTTCTTGCCACCGGGTGGTCAAGCACTTTCAGCTGCATTCACCCATAATTTGTTTACATGGAAAAATGGCAAAAACATGAGGATTACACAGGGGTGGTCTTCCTGCCACAAAGCTATGCAAATTTCTTGAGCATGATGAAAATTTTTGGAAAGAATGCATCAAAATAATTCTGTGTGGAAATTCTTTTGATTCCTGCAGAGAGCTAATATACAGGACAAATTCTTCCGTAATGTTTGCGCTTACGCTAAATTGTTGAGATCTTGAGAATGGATAAGAGACCTCATAGGTAACACTAGAATTATGGTAAAATAAAAAAAAATAAAACTCACCAGTAAAATAATACTACACCCAAGCTCCAGACATCTATTTGTGTATTGTATGGAATTCCTGTCTTCAAAGTTCTTATCACTTCTGGAGCCACAAACCCAGCCGTGCCGCAAAAAGTATCCGGACTTGTGATTGTGGTGTTATGTTTAGAGAGACCAAAATCTGTCAGTTTGACAAACAAAATCTCTTTGGACAGCAACAGAGTGTTGGCAGGCTGTGAAGAAAAAATAAAAAATGACAAAATTATGAGGATTAGTAAAATAAACAGAACTAATTTGCCATATGATGGCACAGAAGGCTGAAATCCCAATCTAATATTGATTCAACATGCCTTGCATTATAGGAGGGTCATCATTTCATTGAAACTATTTGAGATAAATAAATGCAGTAAAAAGCATTGTGTCCTTCATATCCTCAGTTATATCAGGAGTGTTAGGACAAATAAAGAGAATAAGTTGAAAAGTGAGGCATGCTCTTTTCAACTTATCTTTTGTGGGACTGTTGATTAGTTTTTGTTATTCCGACATTCTGCGCGCACACCAAAGTTGCATTTCTGGACCTGCGCTGAGAAGTGAGTCCAGTAAAACAGATTTTCACAGCAGTCTAGTGGCCCAATCTTCAACATATTCAGCTCATTATAAAGCTGGAAGTAGGATGGATAAGTTTGTACACTGCATTCATACTTTAAAAGTTTTGGAGAAATACAACCTTGGAACTTGCTTTTGAAATGATTTTTGTATATATACTATCTTGACAAGCAACCAATTGCTCGCCACTGTTACTGTTCATTGTATTGTTTAATTGCTGAATGACACTTAGGCTGCATTCAATCACAGGAAAAGAGCTCTAGGGATAAAGAGCCCTTGTAAAAATTCTGGACCGAATAGTGATAGAAGTTTTCTTTAGAGCTGTGTACAGCCTAGAAATGCATTCCTCACTGAACGATATATGTATGAGAAATGCCAGGTGCCAGGACACTGCTGTATCATATCTACTACGTTGCTGTCAAATTATATTTGCTATGCTGCTCTGTTTTTCTCTTGAATTATAACTCATTTAAAACAACGTGGAGGACAGCTTACCTTTAAATCTCGATGTATTATCCGATTGCTATGCAAGTACTCGACAGCTTGAGCAATTTGATAGAACACAACCTTAGATTCTGTTTCTTCCAAATATTCTCTTTCAGCTAGAAGTGCTTCTAAATCACAAGCCATGTACTCCATGATGATGAACACGGCATATGGCGACTCAATGTATCCTTGCATGTGCACAATGTGGCTCTGAGGAAGAGAAAATTTATGAATAACAATAACAAACCCAAAAAAATGAAAAATAAAAAGTAAAATTAGAAAATACGGCCAAAATATTGTAACGAAAATTCAAGTGCTTTGACTACAGGACAAAACAAATTAAAAACCCACATCAATACATCCAGTGATAATGGTCCAGACAGTAGATACTTAAACAAACCCTTCTTAGTGATCCACTCATGAAACTTGTTTCTACATACCTCAACATTCCGACAACTACAACTTGCCCGCACTATTTTGTTCAAAGTATAAACAACAAGCAACAGCTAGAACCGTGCCACCGAGCTTGGGATTGCCATATTCTCATACTGCAAAGATTTTTACGTAATGGCTGTTACAGTAATGTTAAGTGAGAGATCTACTGGGTAGATTATGCTTTTATTTATGAGCGGGAAGTTTGAATTCATGAATCAAATAACGAAAATATTTTGGTTATGAAGTTGGAATTTTCGGGTTAAAATCGTGTTCCATGAGCAATTTTGATGAGAGAACATACATCACATAATGCTTAAATTCACAACTTGTCTAGTGGTTCATTAAACACAGTGGTGAGAAAGAGATAAATTATCAATGATTCAATGTCTTTGTTGATACTTACGTGCTGCAATTTCTTCAAAATATTAACTTCATTCAGAACATTTCTATTATCAGCTTTGAGAATCTGTTTTATGGCACATTGTTCAGCAGTTGCCTGTAATGTAAAAAGGGAAAATGAGAGGAAATTAAAAAAGAGCAACTATTGAATTCAAGATTCATTAAGTAATAGGCAGATAAAATCAAAGGGCGCAGACTGATCAACACATTCACCACCATGCATTTTTCTTTCTCAATGAAACAAATGCTGCCCAGGTTGGCCTAGAAAGTGTCCAAATTCTTGTTTAAAGTTAAATTGTTGTCACACCCGTAACAATGGAATGACACTACAAGCAATAATTCAATATGTTAGAATTGAAAATTTTCTGATAAGACTAAGTACTGAAGCTTTTTAGAATCTGACTTGCAGGTACTGAATTAAAAAAATGAAAACATAGAAATGTTTGCTCACCTTATTGATGCAAAGGAAGACTTGTCCTTGAGCACCATTGCCTAATTTACGACTTACAGCATAGTCTCTCCTTACTTCTATCGGAATTTCTGGTTTTTCTGTTATTTTGGCATCGGTGTAAATGTAAACTGGAAAAAAAGAAGCCATGAGAATATCAGTTCTACACGTGGGTAGTGTGATAGTGAAATTGGAGAATCTGCAGATGCACAATGACACATGATTAGGGTGGATCAATTTTTCGTAAAAACGTCCGACTGAATTCAGAGATATGGCGATCAATGCTCCTTTTGAATGTAAAAAAGGTTCTCTCAACATTTTTGAGAGAAATATTTTGGTCAGTAAATTTAATGTAAAGATTGCATGCTGTACCTTACAACTCTGTGTAATACTGCTATTGGTTCCAATGAGTGACCAATTCCAAAATAAAAGCATCCTAACTGGTATCTTCATACATCAGCATGCCAAGAAAAAACTGCAAAATTGTTGATTTGCAAAAAGTCGAAAGGATTTTTTGATTGGTTTTTTAAGCTGAAGCAAATATTTGCATTGGATCAGATAGATCATGTGAATCCTGTGGTATTGCTGACATTAGTGCCATCAGTGGGGCAACAGACCCATCCATCAGTGCGGATCAAGTACAGAGAACAAAGAGGCTGCTGGGATCTACAAAACAGCTAACTTGAGTGACTGTACAAAAAATTTTACTCAGCGGAAAACTCATAAATATTGCATAACTCCTCTTCAGTACCTAGTAAATAGAATTATAATTCAAAGAAATTGGGGATTGGTAAAAAAAGAGGAATGAATGAACAAATACCTTTAAGGGGTATGCTGAGTAAGAAACTTCAACAAACAAGAGGTAGAAATCAAAAAATGCAAAAAGCACACTGTCTTACCTTCAAAATCGGGATTTAAAAGAGAAATGACATCGTTATGGGCTAACACTTTAAACTTATTCTTCCCAATTTTAGCTCTATTCAGGTATGTTCCATTTGAGCTAAGATCTTGTATTATGGCTTGTACATCGGAGCCGGAACAAATCTGCTGGCGAGTGATTTGAAAATGAGTAAAGCTCAATGTCATGTAGCTACTTGATGGAGAAAAATCCTTCTCGAGGAACTGTTCCGTACAGTTTGGACTTCTTCCAAAGGTATAGGTTTCACCTGTTTTCAATTCTGCACAAAAAAAAGAAAGAAAAAATTTAGATCATCTTCATTGGAGAATTAAAATAAACATGATATACATTTGACATCGTATCAACTTTTTCAAAATATGTTAGATCAAGTAAGGTTATTGGAAAGGCTACGCTGTCCCAAATACAAAAGGTTCTTGGGCTAATCCCACGCTCATTACCGCAGCCCCAGATGATCATTGCCTGAGACCATCAAACTCAGGTCACCTGGCCTGGAATCGAACCTGGGACCTCTTGGTCATAGGACTAGCACTACAACTACTACACCACAGGAAGGTGGCTCTTTTACCTTCAAAGCTTGTTGGAGGTCTGGGGACCTAGGATAATTAAATACCTATTAGTAATTGTTTGGAGACCGATTGGTTGAAAGGATATGAATGGCAATAGATGGCTCACACCAATGCTACAAAATGGTGTACCTACAGAATTTTAATTTGACCGAGTTGTCTTTGTTCAGGCAGACTAAGAAAAGGTGTATCCTTAGAGATCTAATGACGTACACTTTCTGACCAGTTTATTGTTAGTTGAAGATGCTTTGACCCCAAGCTCACGGAGAAATACTTAGATATTACATTAAAATGACAGACTAAATGATCAGTGCTTTCCGACTTGTCTCTGAACTAGCAGGAGTGCAGAATTTTATTTCTTCTCAGTATTACTATGGGCTGGAATAAAAGCCTACCGAGTTCAAGCTATAAGAGCCTCAACATGAGATGAAGAGCTTGGAGGACAAGGCGTTTAAGTGCAGTTTCTGCTATTTCAAGAAATATGTGTTTGAAGTTTCGAGATAACATGGATCCTTATGGCGGAGAGAAAGTTCAAACTGACTTTTTGATGCTTAAAAATTTGACTTAGGGATCGAATTTTTCACAGAATGTGCATCAAGATTAGTTATACTTGCAATCATTAATATTTCAATTTTTTCAAAAACAGCACTTGTGTGCCTTGTCCTCCAAGCCCCTCAGATGGCCTTTTCATTGGATCGTTTCTTCAAATAGACTCAGAGGTGTAGAAAATGCTAAACAAACAAGCTCCAGCACCTGGGTGGCATGGAGAAATCCCTGAGCTTGCGAGGAATTTTTTTTGTTGCTCTGTATAAAATAAAAAATTAACAGAGAATATGCTTATTTTGGGCATTTTTTCGCTAAATGCAATGTTTTTGACATATTGGCAGAGGTGTGAAGTTTTCCAAGAATGCAGTAATTTACAGGCTGAGAATGCCACTAATTTTTGCTTTGAAGAACTTTCAGCACCTTTGATCAGACCTTTCTCTTGCTCCTGACGCTTTGATCTCCACCTCAGCTTTGGCTTCATAGGGACGACTATAAAGCCTTACAACCGAGCCAACAAAATGTCAATTATTTGATCTGAAGTTCAGTGGAAGTTAGCATTAAAAGCAAAAGACAAAGCGACCAAGATAGCTTTGCTGGAATCTGAGGATAAAGAAATACTATTGCTCACACTAATGATGAACACCTGGTTGATACTGTCCTTAAAACATTCTGACTTAAGGAATTCTTAATCCTGTCAATTCTCTGACCCCTCAGATTCAATATAACGATCGACCTTAATTGACTTAGATGCTTTTCATTGATATTAAACCATCCATGCAGCACTATACTGCTGCCCCCCCCCCCCCCCACACACACACAGCTTAGCCGTCTGGATTGATAGTGTAGCTGCCTTGTGTTCCTAACTAGACTTCTCCATTTACACCAAAACCAGAAAAGGCACCAGGGGGCCGATTATTACAAGTTTAAAGCAGCCTGATAAGACATTGAAATGAAATTTATTGCATGGTTAAGATAGGGCTGTCTTGTCTTGTCTTGTCGTTCTGACATAGTTTCAATAATCAGGCCGCAGGACTTTAGCCTTGAGAATTTGAGCAATAGTTGGGCTCAATCTTCGTGGAGAATAATGTTAAGTAAGCAGATTTAAGTCCCCTGAAAAATCTTGCTGCCCTAAATTGGATGGATATTATTCCTGTTATTAACTGAAGTTTCCCACTACTAGGGTAACCTTGAGCCCCAGTGCTCACTGCCTTGCTGATCGCTCCGATAAGCAAGGCAATAAGCACTGGAGTTCGAGGTTACCCTACCCAATACTTAGAATCTTTAATCTGCATATTACCCATGCAAATAAGTATGACACTGGAGAGGCTGTTCAAATACCTTTGTGGGTAAATCATCAAATATACATCATCCAATTAACTCATTATCTACTGAGAATATGCTGATTAATGATGTTAAACATCTCATGAAACCCTCAGCCTTGGTGTGACAAGTCAATGCCACCTGTCATGTTCCATCCTTGAGGGATCTTCGTTCATTTTCTGATTACATCTCAGACTGCTACTTAAGTAATTCAACAGCTCAGAATAACCCATTGACTTATAACACAATCTAGACCGCACACTAGGCCCGACTCTAGGCGGGGGAGGTAAGACAGCTAGCGGAGTAAATCAGGGTAAAGACGCGCCTTCGGCTTAGATGATTCAGCCGGATATACGAACGAGGTGTACCAGGCAATGGCTAACGGTACTGGCAAGACTGGCATTTCCATTGTCTCAGTACATATTGCCGGTGCACTTGCTGGGTTGCCTATCGTCTCGCCGAAATTTCCTAATGCCCAGTCTAGATTGTATTGTACGTCAATGGAATAACCTCAGAGTTTTAATTTTCATCTTTAGAGAGGATATTCAGCTGCAGTTATTGATTTGGGAGAAGAAGGGGGGGATGAGGCTGCTGATTTGAATGCATGCTGTCATGTATACTGACAATAGAGGAGATGACAACCACTTTCAGTTTGAAGCCAGGTTCCGTTAGTATTTCAGACTGAAGTGTAATGATAGAAATCTGAGAGCTGAGAATTACCAAGGTGCTTATCTGACAGTGAAGGTGTAAGATTACAAAACATGTGTGAGTGTATTGTGAAACAGGTATTGATATCTTGGGTATAAAGTATATAAAATTATTAATTAATAGATCAGATAGAGAAACCATACCAATAGTTTTCAAAAACGGTTTCCTCGGGAATAAAAGTCCATAAACGGAGTCATCTTGGGGAGACGTCAACAACGCAAAAGTGCTATCATCCAGTTCTTGGGTGTACGTTTGAGACGTGACAGTCTGGCTACCAAAAATCGCTTGGCTCAGTTGACTCATTGTGATTTTAATTGATGATCATCCTACACAGTAAAGAGTGAAAAACAAGTGTTATAGAAGGACTTGGAGACGTAGTAAGTAAGTAAAAAGGTAGATACTTAGGGAAGTAGGATTACAGTCACTCATGGATACATGGTAGACAAATAGAAGTACGTACCCCAGTTTTTAATGCATCCGTACTGAAAATTCATTATGCAGGTTGAAGTAGAATTGAAAGGAGGTCGTGAAAAACTTAAATTTTACGAGCACCCTTCAACTTCGATTGATGTAAAAGTCGAGAACAAAAAATGAAGAGTTAAACGGATTGCTAAGTTCGCTTACCTTTACTTTACCTCTTCACCTTGGCGCTCGAATTTTTGAAAACATCTTGTTTGGGTTTAGGAGGTTAGGTTTAGATAGGTCCCCCGCCGAAATCGCCGGAATTTTGATGGAAGAACCAAGCGTGGCGGGAAATTACAAATATGCACATTCATCATCTCTTGCCCGTCACAAGTTGAACAGTGGATCAAATACTCCAAAATACTCTGCCAAAAATGCTAAAGACCAACAGAAAACTATCTGGTGGTGTTTCCAAATTGCATCCCATACCTATTTCAATCTTACATGTGGATAATACTAAATAGTTTTGCATAAGATTTCCAGAATAAATTTAGAAAATGTGAGAGAAAATTACCTACACAAAATTTTGTGCAATAATGATGCTATGATTGGTTGTATTTCAAAAGAGATGGAGGTGGGGGTGACAGGTGATCTACAAAAGGGAAATACTTTGAGTATGGGCTAATTTCACCAAATGATACACATAAATATTATAATCAAGAGGCACTGATTTTCCTTGAAAAATCCCCGAAAAGAGTTTCCATAAAAATTCAATTTTTTTTTTTTAAAGTTACTTATGTCTTTCTAGACATTGCAAGTTTCCTTATCTATTTATTTACAATGTTATTGCAGTTTGGGTCTTGGGTTGTAAGGATCATCCCGTATTAAGGGGATAAGAAGAAAAGAGACGAAAGGCTGTGAATGTATGGTATATTACAAATAAATCAACTATCGGGACAGTTATGTAATGAGTATTTTGATATTGAGTATTCTGGCGAAAACCAAACAAATTCAGTAAAAACAAAACAAATCAATGTATCAAATACAGCAACATTGCTAAAAAAAATTTCAACTATACTTACACATATTTTGACTAGATGATAACTGAAGAAAAATTTCGGATACCTAGCGAAGATATCTTTAAGAAGGGAGATAAAAAAAGAGGAATGTTGAATGATTAGGTATCTCATGGAGAAACGAACAATATCCAGAGTTCAGCAGAAGTTAGATGTTTTTTTCTCCCCCATGATGAGACGAGTAGAATCTCTAATTTCACCAAGTTATTTCCAATGCTCAATAAAACAATTTTTTTAAAGAATTAAAATATTTAATATAAGTTTTCTTAAATAATTTAAATCAATAAGCAGAGAAACCTTTTGGGCTTTCAAATCAGAGAGAGGATTGTATCTAGTACAATACTAAAATTCAACAGATATTGATAGGTAGCCCAAAAATATCATAAAAAAAAAAATTGTTAAAGAAGTACTTCAAACCCTGAACATTTTGAGAAGAGGAATAGGTATAATGCCTGTCAAATTTTAGATTGAGAGGGAAATTAGTACATGGTTCATGAACTTTGCCTACTTCTAAAAAAAACCGAACAATCACTTAGATTGTTTTGGAGATACAAAAGGAATGATTTAATAAATGCAAAAAAAAGAAAATAAATAATTGATTGATTAAAAAGCATACCTACAGGTATAATAAATAAATAGATTAATAAATTAATTCTTCAACAATATTTGATTGAAATTACCAACAACATTAGAACAATATGAGTCGAGCAAATCACAAGGACTCCAAGTTTCACTTAACACGAGAAATTACAGCTCATGTTGCAAGGGAGACATTATCAGAAAGCTATTTATTGCAATACGGCTCCATACTAGCAACGCATACAACAGTAGTATTTTGTTACAATCTTGCCAGGAACTTTTCGGCAATGTTGTTTTAATGTTACTGCTTAGTAAAGCTTGCTGAGTGAAGTTCTTAAAATACTTCCAGACAATACTGTCAACAGAAAAATGGAAAAGAAGCATATAAAATTCTGTTGATATTAATATTCATGTAAATAAAATCAACTCGTTTAACTTGTTCCTTCTTTGCCTTCTTTTCTCTTGCATCTATGACACTGTCTCTTCTTGTTATACTTTCAAGAATATAACTTCCGTGACAACCTTACAAACAGTCTTTCACATAATTCACTTTCTATTATTTTGATGGGGGGGGGGGGGAGGGAGGCTCTAAATAGTAAAACAGTTTTTTATCTATGCATTTATATTACAAAAGAATTCATTGATACGAGGGGGGGGGGGGGGGCAAAATTATGATCCAAGAAACCAGAAGCTAAGTTTTAAGTGGCAAGGCACACAGAAAATTCCGAATCTTAAAGAGATCAAATTATTGTTTAGAAGCTTATATCAGAAAGTTTACAAAATGAACTTATAAAAAATTCCTTCCTAAGAATTAAATTTAAAATAGGGGAACAACATTGATACCTCAATACACTAATTTCTGTTGTTTTAAAATCATGAGAAGCTGTTATAATAAGTTTATCATTGAAAAAAATAGGCAACTCATCATTTAATACGAGGAGAAATTCTTTGTATAGAAATGTCTTGCAAGAGAATAGTGGAAATGTTCTCGATTTAGCAGAGCAAAACTTCTCATGAGAGCTCCCCAAGACATTGAATGGGAAAGAGAAGTTTTTTTTTTTACTTCTACGTTTAAGTATAGATGAATTTAACTGTCTCTCTAATTTCCTGCCTATCTCTTTTAAATTTTAAAACAGATCAGGCATTCTTGGCTGAGAGTTAAATTTGAAAATTCGATTGGACAACACTCAAAGAAAACACACTAGGATACATCATCAGGCTTAAATACAAAAACAGAGATCAAACAAGTGATTCACGGTCTAAAAAAAATATGTAGCCTTAACGTGAAAAAATTAACTAACAAGGGTAGGTATCAATAAATATTGAAAACAATAAAAAAAAAAAAATAAATAAAATAAGTTACAGAAAAAGACCAATTCTAAGTTCTAAATAGCTGAAGAATAAATCTTTTCAACAACCGAAAGAAGAAACACATCAATACTTATAAATTCAATTATGAGACGAAACAACTTAATTATTTCACTTCTCATGGTCATCAAGAAACAATGGAATGAGATGGTACGTATGGAATGCATACAGGCCTCTAAAAAAATAGAAATAAAAGGGAGAAAAATACTGAACAGCAAAAAATGCTAATACCATTTCATTTTTTGTCTTTAAATAAAACTTGCAGTTAAAAGACAATTACTATTGGAAAAAAATTGAATATCACAATATAAATTCATCTAGTTAGTTTTACAAGCAAGCCGGTTAATTTTCTGAAATATGCTCTGAAAGAAGCTCGTCTTTTCTTGTGATAAAAAACTGACCTTAATGTCAGTATCTGAGCATAAATGATATAATAAAACACATAAAATTTGACTAGATTAAGTTAAGGTCAACATTGTCGGTGCCTTTTTTACAACAAAGCATGGATAGGTACAACGTATTCTATGCCATGGTTATGCAAAAAGTCATGAATTAAGTTCAATAATGCTGAACTTCCTTGTAGTAGCAAGAATAGCATATTCTGAGCGGATGAGAAAAGGAGAATTTGGATTTGGATACATAACCAACTAAATAACATAATAAGAACAATTAGAAATTTGACTAAAATTAAGTTTTGACTAGAACAAAGTGATATTGCAGAATTTTAAGATTCTTTGGTACTCGATAATCCTAAGAGAAAAAACAGACAAATGGTTGAAGTGCGTTAGACACAATTTTTCAGAACATTCGGTGCAAAGAGATAAGGACTGAAGCAGAGATCAGTGCTTGATAAATTACGTGAAAAAGATGATTTTCCTCATTCTATGCAGTTAGAAATTTGTTTCTGAGCTTAATCATTACACTTCATGTTTGACTTTTTATTGACAATTCTTCAAGTACAGAGAATACCTTGTGGGTGTGAGTAATATGCTTTCACACAATTCTACGCAACAACATTAAGATTAATGACTGTAAACGGGACTGCGGGACCAGCTTCTGGAGGATGGAGCTTCTCGACTGGACCAGCTACTGACTGATGATGGAGTTGGTGGTGTTGGCCAGTGATACGGAATTGGTCTTTTCCTGGCGCTGAAAATTATTAAATTTGAGTATTTAAAATTTACATCTTACATAAAGAATACAATTTTCAAGTCGAAAAGTACGCACTACAGCGCAATAGTCATTCATTTTCCAAAAGTCTTAAAATTTTTGAAAATAGGCACATGCTTAAATGTGTATATTTTACTGGTTTCAGTGTAATTTTCGAGATTTAATGGTACCTAAGTTTTGGTGCTGTTTTTCAGAAGTCTGATGCATCTCTGTAACTTTTCTTTTGTAAGCTGAGTAATGCATAAAAAGCTGATCATTGAAAATATTGAAAAAGGTAAAAGCTCTCATCTATCATTTGGGTAAAAAAAAAAAAAAAAAAAAAAAAAAAAAAAAAAAAAAAAATCAAAGCTTTCTGATAAAAGAGTCAATTGCGTATTCCTTCCAGTTCAGTTGAAATGGGAAACTAAAAAATGTATCAAAAATGCACTACCCTCTCAAGATTCTTCTCCCATTACAAGTGTGGATTCGAGAAGTTGGTTATTTTTTCAAACAAACGAGTCAATTTAAATTGAATATAAGATAGTTGCACATTATCTTTAAGTAAGTTAGGAGCGAGAATTAGGAGTGTTGATTTTTGAAAAGTCAAAAAACACTTAAGTAAGTACTAAGTTGTAAAATAAGAAAGAGATACCAATAATAAAAAAAAGAAAAAGAAATAAATTAAGAGCATTACTACTGCATCATGTGTAACAGCTCCTTCAGGAGAGATGAGAGGTGAGTTGGATAAGTTCTACAAAATTTATGGATTTGTGAGCTGCATTTGCCATTACTGAAATGACAGTCCTCCAGGGAGCTGAGCTCTAGAGGGTAAAAGTGATCCTAATGAATTGGCTGATTCAGGCACAACAGGTTTTTCATAGGTACTGATAAATTAGGTACATGTAGTTCAGAAATCAATATTGTAGATTTTCAACTGCAATCTAAAAAAAAAAGAAGTTAATAATGACTTTGGATGGTATTTTACGGAACGTTCATGAGTCCAGAAAAGACTTTACCAGATCCCAAGTTCGGGAAGATTTCGATCAGGAATTGGGGTTTGGACAGTAATTTCTCTCAAGAATAATAATTGACAGGGAAAAAAAGAAAGAGAAAATACAGCCAAAATTAGTCTGGGCACATGGCAGGAAAAAATACACATAAATGATGCTGTTATCAAGTCATTAAAATTCAAAATCGATGAATACGATTGGTTGTGGGTGTCTGTCATAAGGATGGTTGGAATTATTTCCATTAAAATTATTATTACTTAACGATAAATGGTTAAGAACAAATGTTAATCAAAATTATTTTTATCTTAAGAAAATAAGATGATAGTAGGTACCTTACATATTACTAAGAAACCTTACTGATTAGTAAGAAACATGCAGACTAATAATTCAAAATAAAGAACTGAGTTAATTTATTCAAACAAAAAGGATCATTTTTTGTAAAACTGGTCAGAGTCATGTTGAAGGATCTAACAATTCCTAAAAGCCTTTTGTCAGAGTGATATTGCAGGACCATGAAATTATGCTAAAATATGAGTGAAAGCATAGTTCTATCCAACTTTACGAATAGGTACTTTTAAGAAAAATAGTCTTCATTAGCTACATTATTATGTTAATTAATTAATAGAAAATCTGTTAAAATATATTTTTATGGTTGGATTTTTGGAAATTTTTGTTATAGAAGGATTAAATCACCTACATATATGAAATATATGAATGAAGAGAGAAGGATATTAGCCAGAAATTCCCTGTAAGATAACAAAGTGAACTTTCTGAAAAACACATCACTTTGGTTAAAGGATCAAAAATAAGTTAACTGCTGAACAACAATACAACTACTACAATTACAAGCAGCATGCAAGCATGAAAAATGATTTGAAATACTTCAACTTACCTTTATGGAGGGACTATGAAAAATATATTACTCACGAATACTACGGAGGTGCTCCAAAAGAATCCGAAAAAAAAAAACGGTTTTGCCTGCCTTCAGCAAGGTGTGCATTTCATCTCAACTTTTTCCGAGTTGAGTATTTGCCTACCACATTGGGGGTAAATTTTAATCACAAATAAACCTGGAGAAGTAAACATTAGGAGCCAACAACAGTCACAAATTGTCCTTGGACATTATGAGCAAACATGATGTTGGAACAAAAATTGGACAGAGCTTTGTAGAGGAAGACATACAATGATTTGTCAGTGCTACTGAGCTATTGATTTACAGCTGAATGCTTAAGCTTCGTAACACTCTATTCTTCTATCCCTCTAATTAGTGAGCAATAATTTGTCCAAGGAGACCGTACATCCCATTTTTTCCAACCTTCAAAAAACTTTTCAGTATCAGTCTGCCAAATTGATTTTTTGTTCAATTTATCATTTGTGAGAATCTTTACATGCTTCTTCTTCTAGATTACAAGAGTCTCTATCCTATTAGAATTTTGCATTAGTATAAAATAAAAATATTGATATCTTAAAATCAGTTAGATATGATCCTCTTCATTTTGGCACAACTTCAAGAAAAAAGAAAAGAAATCCTTCTAGAAGTCAAAACTTGAAAAAGAAAAAAGCATGAGAAAGATGGACTAAGTATAGATTTTGAAATGAAAGCTGCACTACCCTGATAAGCCTAGCTTGAATTAATTTTACACGACAATGTAAAGATATACAACATTCAAACAGCCGTGTTCCTTGTTAGTTACAATACTGAAAAGAACTATTGACTGCCTTTTAGAGTGCGTTACATAAAATAGAAAAGTAATGATAAAAAAAAGAGAAAAAACCCAAAATGCCTACGAAAGGTGAGTAAAAAAGATCAAGATGGCAAAAATTGAAAGAAACGTTTGTTTCTAGCTGGATCTCTAATAAACTGGATGACTTCCGATTTTAACGCTTGATGTGAGATTAATTGAGAAGGAAGAATTAAAGAAATTATAAAAAGGAGCAAATATTTTAATTCAATTTTAATTCATGAAAAATTAAAATCATAAAACTATTTAACAATTGAGAGGAATAAAACTAATAAGATAGAGGGACAATGAAATAAACAATGAAGTGATACTGTACAGTGAAAAAGGCAAAATTCAGTTAATTGTTTGCCCTTATTCAAGTTGCACCCTCAGAATGAGACGGTTTGTTCGTGAAGTAGAATCATCTTTCTGTCCAGGTATGTTGTTATCCATCCTACAAAGTCTTAATTATACCCTTAACAACTTACAGTATTTCTACCTATCAGCAAAATGCAGTCTCAAAAGTGAATTTTACATCGAGTTTCATTCAATAAGTTAAAAAGAGTGTTCCAGTTTTATGATCTATTTTTTTCCCCTACCTAATTTTGCTCCTTTTCAGCAGTTTTGCTGCCCCAGCAATTCCTAACAAGACAAAATTTTGGAGGAAATTACAATTGACTTTTAGTAGTCATTTCCTGGGTGGCAAGTAAGAGTGTATCCTGCAACAATGTAGGATGAGGAAATGTGTGCAGTTGGTAAGAATGAGAAGTTCAAAAATTACTTCGTATACTCCTGCCTACAAAAGAAACAGCGATGAACCCCTGAAAGCGTTTGCACATTAATCAGAGATACTTACTTGAGACTAAACTTTATTCTTTTATTTTTCTTTTCAGAAAAATCGTGATGACATAGGACAATTTGCAGACCATTTCATTGAAATAAAGTAAGATTTTATCTTGATATTTTGTCCAAAACTATTCATTGGTTGTCATCATTTATTAAGGTGTTGAGGGAATGATAAATGCACAGTTTTTGGTCCAGCAGTCTCAAGTATCCTCTTCACGTACTGATTTTCTCACCCAATAGACCAAAATTTGTCTGATTTTCAAGTTCCTGAGATTTCCCCAGATAGTTGCCACAAAATGGAACCCTTTCTGGCAGAATCGGGGTGTATACCAGAGAAATACATCTTTAAAAGCCGCTATACTACAGTCAGTTAAGTCACAGTGATTTATTGATGAGGTCTTCAACAGTTCGGTAAAAGCATGGGAGAAAATGAACTTTGGAGGGACTTGCCACTCATCTGGTTCAAGCTTTACAGAAGAGGAGGCCGAAGACTTTATACAACTAATTCTCAATGCACAAAAAAACTGCTATTGCAAAAAATTTTGTTGAAAAGAGTTACACATTTTTCCATGGGGAAAAAAGAAAAGAAATTATAAGAAATGGACTTTTGGCTAGAAAATTTGGAGCTAACCTGAATCTAAAAAGAGGATAGAACACCTCTAAGTTATGCTTTCCGTACCTTGATTATTACATATCATAAAAGAGGATTGCAGTAGTTTACCTGAAACGCGAAACATTTTTTGGGAAAAATACGTCTTTGTCCTGTTTGATGAAGATCGTTAGTATACCTAACAAAGTTTTGACTAGTTACTATTGTAAATCACACGAAATTGAATTGAGCCAATCTATTGGACAAAAATGGGGCAGTGGCAAGAAATTTTTGCAGGGTTGCAGCATAGTTTTTTGTACATTCGGTTTTATGAACAAACCAAAAAGTTCTACGAATCAATTCAAAGGGAAGAAAAAGATAATCAAAGTCCGACCAATCATAAGGTAACGGTCGAGTTGACAAAGCAATACCTAAAGCTGACACAGTTTTGCATACCTGGCTGCGTCATCAGAGCCCGCCAATCATCTCGATTCAAACAGGTCTTTTTTATACATTTAGGGTTCAAAAAAATTCTTGAAAGCTTTGTTCACTTTGTACTTTCAGAAAATGAATTTTAAAAAAATGAAAGCCACTGACGAATTTTTGTACATAGTGAAAAGTGCTACACCATGGAGAAATACTTATTTCTGACCAATTACAATGGATTGAAACAATCCGAGGGTTTGCTTAGCTCAACATATCAGTTCTTAAAGCTATCCAACTGTTCTGTGAATTTAAACACAGACATGCAAAAAGTCCATGTGAATAATACATCAACTTAACACACGGATAAGCAATAAAATTAAAAATCAAATACAACTAGTATAGAGAGATGGGAAAGAAACGTAGAATTCTATCTGATTCAGAACAAAGTGAAAACAAATGAAAGGATTTAAAACTTGGGTGAAAACTAAACAAATCCTTTTTTTTCATTCAAGTTCTAACAAATTTTTCTTTAAATGTAAAGTTAAACTTCAAGTAAATTGTATACTTTTTAATTTTGTTAAGACCCGAATGATGATGATACATCATCAGTGAGGTATTTATCTGCAGGCAAGAAAATAATTTATCTTTCATTTCTATATACATGAGCCATACACAGTGTTCAACTCTTCCTCAAGTGCAGCATTTAACCGAATGCTCAACTCTTTATTTAAAGATGTAAGACTTGACTAAAAATTCATTAGAACTTACTTGCAATGGACTAAATTGAAAGTTTTGCCGAAATTCTAGTCTTCAGTCCTACTTTGATGAGTATCTTTTTCCACTTTTACACTGACATCAAATTTAGAGGCACTGAACATACTAACCGGTGCGGCTAAAATATTTCATAAAATAAATATTTGCAGATATTATCTTGCAGGCTAGGAGAGGATTTATAATCCAAAAATGAAGCTGTACCTAAAATAAATTAAAACGTCCCAACTTTATGAAGAGGTAAAAAAATTAATGTCTTTCTAGATAGGAAAAATAAAAAAAGTCTATTAGTTTCGTTGACTTAGTATCCTGATTTTTAGCTCCTTCAAGATTTTTGGGCGCCACGGATTTTACCCTAAGTCAATATTAAAGCACACCGAGTATACATCTAAGAGACCACGCAGAAAACAAGCAAGGACAAACAGATTGAGTCTTCTACGTAGAAACTTTTCAGCCTCCAACAACAGCTTCCCGTCTGTTGGAGAATGTTTTTATAATTTGTGTTTGAAAGGCGTATGATGCACTAGAAAGAGCTATAACTTTAATTCGTTAATTATTAATTTATGTTGAATCAGAGTCAGAATCGGAGGACGATGATGAGGATGATGAGGATGAGCTTGAAGAGTCTGATGTTGAACTAGAATCACTTGAATACTTTTTGGATTTAGGACTGAAAAGAAATCAGAGGAAATAAAATAATAACTAAAAAAAGGACAGAGAGAAAAAGATAAAAAAATAGAAAACAGGTTATGAAAATTAATAGAGGAAAAACAGAAAAAAATGAATCGATAATGTAACTACTGACTGAATGATCCTATGCAAGGACCTATTCCACATTGTTCAGTGGACGATTTAATCGTCACACAAGGCGGTTAACCATTTTTTCTTTTTATAAAATCCAAAAGTAAACACATTTTTCTAGGAAATCATGGAAATAAATCTTTCTGGATCATACTGAAAAGAAAATTTATATCCATCTTGATGATGCAGGATTCAATGCAAACTATTTTAAGCCAAAAAGAAAAGAACTTAGACAATAATAAATGTAATTCTAATTTTTGAATTCAGCTATTGTACGAGCCAATTAAATTACTACACAACTTGCAAACAAAACATAACTGCTTTAACTCCAAACTCAGCTGGAAATGCCTTGCTGACAAATTGAACACCGTGTTTCAATTAACTCATCAGATTTTAGACAGAAACTGGATGGGTCCATTTTCAGGACCAAATAAGACTCCTCACTCAAAAATATGAAATGAGCACAACAATCAAACATGTATGTATACAGCAACAGTGCGAAGCTTGAAAGAATTTTACTTCCCTATTTTGTGATACCCTCCCCTCCACGAACTTACAAGAAATTTGACACAGTTTGAGGAGCCAATTTTAAGTTTAAACTTGAAGAAATGTCCAATGGGTAGTGGAGTTGTCTGCTTTGATGGAACGGAAAGTTTGTTGCCACTCTTTTGTAATCTCTTTGGAATACTGTGTTCAGCTTGTGCATTTTGGCTGAGACTAGGAGGAAGCCAGCTATTTTAAAAGGCACAATAATGAGAGTGAAACATTTCTAAAATTGTTCCCCCTAAGTTTATTATTGGTTGTTTTATTACTCACAGCTGATACTTGTTTCACTCTAGTCTCGAATTTTGAGTTCTTTGAAAATGTTGTGCTATGACGATTTCAGGCAGGTAACAGCTCATCTACCAGTGACAAGAAATCATAAAAAATTTGCACACCAAAAATTCAAAGGAAAGTGATTTACATAGAAAGAACACTCAGAAACCAGATCAGATTGAAACGACATTGATTCTGTCAATGTCTGATTTGCTTTGGGTGTTGCCTTTTAATGTGTATTTTTTATGTATTTTGAAAGACTTTTTCTTTTCTTTTTTTTCAGACTTTTTGCGATTCCATGTTACCTAATGATGAACATGCACCTATTTGAAATGACCACTGCACAGGATTTTCGAAAAAAGGAACTTCAAAACCACAATAAAATGAATATCAGCGATAATTAAGATGCTTGAACAAATTGCACAAGAACCCTATTTGCTTGGCATTCCATCAGTGCATTGGCATTTGCAGACACTCATGGACAACTATATGGCTACATGACACTCGGCAAACACTCAGAACTTCACATGGAGACCTCCTTCAATTATTATGGCTTAAAAGATATTAACCAATCAAAATGACAACGTTCCACGCTTCATAACTTCACGTATTACTGTTAAAAAATTATAAAATTTCCCTTTCCAAACGTGGAAATCCAAGTTGGTTTGTAAGAATCTTGGCCATTTCATGATCATCCAAGGAATTCCAAGTTGTAATGTTGATATATTCTTCTCATAGAAAATACTGTATACACAGATATTTTGAAATTTTGTGACTGAACCAAGAAGTTTTGAAGTTGGGGCATTGATATGTGTTTCAACAACACTGCGCTTAATTTCCATAGATCTCAGAGTTTTTCATCACAGCAGGATCTAAGTGCTTTGTATCAGGGATATTGCTGCAAATTATATGATATAGCAACAGGCTTTCTGACAACCACTAGATACACAAACACTAACACACATAGTGCAAAAAATCTAAAATATCTGAACTAATACTGGAAAAATAAAATGACAACTATCCAACAGAACAAGTAGAGAAAAGTTATAAAAACGCTGGAAATTTACCTTGTGATGCGTCGCCTATCTAAAAAGCTCGGAGAACCTTTACGTCGGGGTATTGAAGGAGACCTGGAGCGAGATCTGGATGAGCTATGGCTCCTACTCGGTGATCTGGAAGCACTTCCTTTACTGTGACGTGAAACAGATCTAGAACCTGATCGGCGTTTTGGAGAAACTGACCTAGAGGAAGATCTGAAAATGATAAAAAAAAATGCTATCACAAAAATTATTGCGCCATAAATTATCACTATTCAAGAATCTTAATCTTGCATCATTCACTGAAAGTATCCTTACGATTGGAGAGAGCTCTTCTACATAACGTACTAACTGACGATGTTTAGGATATCTGATATTTAATTCTGGAATAAAATTCTTCGAAAAAAGGAACTTTAAAACCACAATAAAATGAATATCAGCGATAATTAAGATGCTTGAACAAATTGCACAAGAACCCTATTTGCTTGGCATTCCATCAGTGCATTGGCATTTGCAGACACTCATGGACAACTATATGGCTACATGACACTCAGCAAACACTCAGAACTTCACAAGGAGACCTCCTTCAATTATTATGGCTTAAAAGATATTAACCAATCAAAATGACAACGTTCCAGGCTTCATAACTTCACGTATTACTGTTAAATGTTAGAAAGAGAAGTTAAAAGAGAAGAACACCACCGGTTCTTCTCTTATTGAAGGACAACAAGTGGCCGAATAGTCTTGATTTGAAGTACACTAACTCCGAAGTGCCATGTGATTTGGTACCATGTATTGTTAAATGCTGTATTTCGGCAAGATGCTATGTACCTCATAAAACTACAAAGCAACCCCTACCCCTAGAAATAACATCTCTAGAAGCCATCCTGAAATTCTCATACGAAGGAAAAGAGGGTAGTATGGATAGCTGGAATAATCCAGCTTCATATTAATAATCAACATTCTTCAGGTTTTGCTACACTGCAATGATACATCCATCATCAGTTGCTTGCCCATCAATCAGTTTGATTATTGATGTTAGTTTTCTATCAAAAGACTAGGTGCTGCTCTAGCCAATAAGACTTCATATCCAGTTATCACCAATCACATTCCGATCATTCATTCTGAATGTCTCTTCTTAATGATGAGGCAAACCTTTAAATTAGACAGCAAGTTTTACCTAGAGGCTCGGTGGCCGACAGAGTGAACAGATCCTGCTCGCTCCGATGGCGAGCTTGACTCAGACCTCGAGGAGCCACTTCGACTCCTGCTTCGAGAGGGAGAACCCTTGCGCTTGCTATCTCTTGATACAGATCTTGAGGATGATTTCCTCTTTGCTGAGCCAGACCTTGATGACGATCTGCAAGTAAAACAAAAATTGGTTGAGGAGGCTAATTTTCCTTCCAACAGGGCAGCTAATACAGCAGTTATTGCTAACATACGTTTCCTTTTTCTCTTTCATTGGTTAGACTGCTAATCACACAACCAAATAAACAAAACTGAAAAAATTCAAGCTACGATGCAAAAATGTAAGAATTTAGCCTTGAAGTATAGATTGAGGACTTGCAGGATCCATCAGTGTTTCATTTTGAAGCGTTTAAATCTTTTCATTTTTCTGATTCAATTTTTTTTTTCCTATTACAGAATCATTGAACAATTGAGATACACTTCAATTAAAGCTAACTTTACCTTCACTCTTCTCCACTCTCATCTTTGATTGATTTAATTTAGATCTTTTATACGTTTTATATTCTTCATTAGGTGTTTTGATTGCATCTCATTGATGAAAACATAAATGAATAATTTTCAGTTGAAACTTGGACCTCATAAAATATCAAAATACCTTAGAACTATTTACATACAAAAACCTTTTGGACAAGCTCATTTTTATATAAAGGCGGTTTTACTAAGAGGAGTCTATTCTTTCTCCAATTTATCTTAAATGCAGCAAACCCATATCTATTTCAATCACCCACTATGGTCAGATGTTAGCAAATTAGTTTCTTCCCGATGACTTGTGGATTAATTGATTAAAATTCGAAAATCAGGCAATAAAGTTAATTGATCTTGATCCAATGGAAAGAATAATTGAAAGAATGACCGGCAAAACTTTATACCCATTTTACCTTGAAAATAATCAAACATTCATTTTTCGACTTTTAATTACCTATCACTGGAGTCTGAATCTTGACTTGAATCTGATGAGTCGCTACTAGATGAGTCGCGAATGGGAGAGTCATCATCATTGCTAGAAGATCCTGATCGGTTGCTGTCCTTTTTTCGGGATTTACGGCAAAGATGCGGCGAAGCTGAGTCTTTTTCTCCAGATAGCTTCTGTTTTTTCCCTGGAGATGATAATTTCACAGAAGAAACAGGGGAGTTTTGAATGAGACTTTTAATGTCAGATTTTAAAGCCTTTAGTTGGGAAAGTAATAATGTACTCTCAGTCGAATCTTTTTCTTTCTTGACGGAAACACTTTCACCTTTCTTTAATGGTGGAGAATTAATTACATTGTCAGGAGTTTTCCTGACCTTAGGTGACCCGTCTAAATTAATAATAAATTTTGAGGACACGCCTTTCTTGTCCTCTACTGATGGTGATGGTAACTTGCGACTGGATGACTGAAGAGCAAAGTTTATTCTGCTGGGGCTATTAACACAGACTGACGATTTTCTTACAGGTTCAATGGGTGACTTTGAATCATTTTGTTTACTGGCTGACAAGTTAATCATCGGCTTTTCAACATTATTTTTATGGCTAGAAAGTTTTTTCTCAACAGATTCTTTCACTTTGGCTGACAGTGCTGATTGGAGAAAGTCCAAGGCACTGCGTTTATTTTCTTCATCAGCAGAACTCTTCTTTTTTAAACTATCGACACCTTCATTTTCACTGGAAAATGACCTGAGGCGAACAACAGGCTGAGGTTTGGAGATCTTTGGTTTGAGGATATCCCGATACCTTTCAGGATTTTTATCCAACGGTGAATAACTTAAACGAGACGATGAGCTAGACCTGGAACGATGGCCACTCAAATTACTTTTCCTAGATTTACGCTTAGAGTCTTTGCTTGGCGACCTACTATTTTTTTTCTTGCTGCCATTTCGATGCTTCGATAAATCGTGGTATTTCTGCCTACTTCTTCGCGGAGATTCACTTGGACTGCGCTTGACAACTGGTGATTTGCTCCGAGATAAACTTCGAGAGTGCCTTGAATACATTTTTTTATGGCTACTGTTCCTGTTCTCTTGTTGAGACTTATGTTTACTGCCATTAGTTTTTTTATGATCATAACTATCTACATTTCTAGCTTCCGAACCATAGTAAGAAGACCTATTTCTCTTGGAAGGTGGAGAAACAGACTTACTTCTTGACTTCGATACATTTTTACGATATTTGCTCTTCGGAGGGCTTGGAGAGATTTTCCGTTTAGACGATCTGAAGAGTTTCTCTTTCGACTCAGAGGCTGATCGGGATGATCTAGACCTCTTTTTTCGAGGATTCTTAGAGCTTCTTTCATCTTTAGGAGTCACTGATCGCCTATTTTTATGACTGTAAGGTGAGGGTGATCTTTTATACTTGTTAAAAGGACTCGGTGAGATGGACTTCCGTTCTCTGCGACGCCCTGATGTAAGAGAACCATCTTTATAACGATTAGAGGGTGAAGTGGATCTCCTCCTTTTCCGATTTGAGGGCGAGACTGACTTCTTCCTTGGAGGTGGAGATGGACCTCGTTTCCTCTTATGATAACTTGGGGATACAGACTTTTTCTTTCGAGGGGGAGATATTGACTCTTTCCTTCGATGATTCAAGATAGGGGAATTATCCTTGTGTTTTCGCGAGGAGTTTCTATTCTTCTGATCGTCAAAGGAGTCCGATCTATTTCTTGAATGATAAGCTGGTGAAGATCTGCTTTTGTGGGAATCCTTCTTTGGGGGTGGACTCCTACTTTCAGAGCGATTTCTTGGCAAAGTTTTAACTTTTTCAGAGCGTTTGGGATTGCTTTTCCGCTTTTCTGAGGAGCTAGAACCAAAAAAAGAGAGAGGCAAGAGGTAAGTATGAGGAGTAAATATTATTTCAAAGAAGAACTAGAAAATGTGGGGCCACTTTAAAATAAAGGCTACTGCACAAGGGAAATTCTTCGATTCACCTTCCTCCTCAAACAGAAGAGACAAAGCAATTCAGGTAAAAAGCCTCATCCTAAAGTAAAACTTACAAATCAGGGTATTTGTGGCATTCTGAGCTTAGGATATGTCTGATTATTTTACACAGACTTTTTAATTTATTCAAATAAAGTCTCCAGGAAAACATTAAAAGTACAACTTTCTCCTCTGAGTTTCAATTGGATATATCAATGTAAAATCTTAATGAAGTTACATCAATTGGTTCATTTCTATGCTCTTTTTAAATGAATTAGAACAAAGCATTACCTGTCATCAGATGGATCAGAGCTGTCATCAGAACTTTCTTCGTGTTTCTTCTTTTTACTCTTCTGCGGGCAGACGGAAAAAGAAAAAACACAGAGTAAATTAAAATTCTAGATTTTTCACCTTCATTGTTGAAGAGTTAGCAAGATAGAAAACTGAAAGTAGATACCGTAATAATAAAAGTGCAACAAATGATAAAAATAAAAAGCTGAAAAGATCCTAGATGAGATATCTCACTAATAAAAAAAACTCACGGAGAAAGAGACTAACACAATGAATAAATCATATAAATAGGAGAGGGATAGGTAAAAATAAAAAATTTAAGTGCTGGGTGAAATGTTGTGCGATAAATTTAAAAGTGGGGAGATGATGGAAAAAATTAGCCTAAAATTTTAGCCTACATTATTTTAATTGAATCTGTATGACATCCTGTTACCAGAGTCACTTAAAAAGTAGAGTAAATATTACTAACACCTTTTTTTCATTTTTTTTTTTCAACTTCAAATAAAATGATTTAAAAAAGTTTTCAAATACGAAACTAATACTTCTGGCTCATTTTAAAAATAACATGTGTGCTATTAGTTTCCCTATGCAGATAAAGTATTTTGTGGGTGAGCCAGAAATGGTAGTTCCTTATTGCAAAATGAAGTTCAATCATAAGCAATTTCTTGGCAGTAATCCATAACTTGATACTCAAAAGCGAGACTGAAGCTAAAGCATTGAATTGAATGCAATAAAAGATGAATTCTTCATATGCATTACAAATGATATTACAGGATAGTTCTATAGTTATATTAGTGATTACTTTCTAATAGAGGGGATAAAATAAAGAAATGGGAGGAAGGGAATAAGGTTTGTTGGCAGCTAGAAGTACAAAGTAGGTACCCAACATAGACAAAACAGAAAATAATGACAAATTTAATAGGAGCTTTGAAACTGGTCCTCTTGTCAGTTTATGAAGATGATAAAAGCAGTCTAAATATTACCTTGGAATAAATTTATATCCTGATGCTAGACCAAAGAATAAAAAAAAGAAAAAAAATATTATTGTGTAGCTTTGCACAAACACACACATCATTTGAAAAATTGTAAAAATTGATTCTTGATCAAGAGCAAGCGTTGACATAGAGTAGTGAAATAATCTGTTTTCACAGAGTAAATTTTCTAGGGTAATTTTTATTCTTCACTCAATTAGTGAGTGATAAAAAACTGTCACACAAAGTCACTCGGTGAAAAAATGCATGCAATTATGAGAATATGGAGGTTGAAAAAAATAAAGTGGTCTTTCAATGTTGATCAGGAGAAAATTTAAGTAAAAAATATAAATCAATAAACAGGAAAGGAAAGAAAATAGGGGAAAAGAGAAATAGATAGATAGATAGATAGATAGTATATCTTTCTGTTAATTTAATCGGATATCTACTCATTCAAACATAGGATGGTAACATTTTTTGGAAATGTTGAGGATAAATATTTTTGGAATATTTTTAAAATATCTGCCGCTAGCAGTAATTGGGGAAAAAAGGGATGATACTAATAAAAAATTAAGACTGTCATTCGAATGTAGGCAATGAAGGCAGATAATTACTTTTTTTGCCTGTTGATCATTGGTAAAGACACAAAAAAGGATGTAAATTTTTCGAAGAGAAAAAAAAAAACTAAGGAGGAAAACAGCTATGAGTTTGAAAGTAAATTTTTGCAGCAGAAGTCACCAGCTCAATGAATATTCTTCATGAGAAATGAATGACATTATAACTGCACAGACGTTTCAAGGATGTAAGTTCCAATTTCTCTAATGATAAACTAGAATGTTGAAAGACAAAATAGCCCTCTTAAGCTGAAATATAAGTCCCGATCAGAGGGAAGGTTAAACGAGGTGTACCTTAACCCAGGGTTGCCACAGAATGGGCCTGTTGCAAACTTTTGCCAGATCAAAAATAAAGAGTTTTCCCTTTTGGAAAAAGTCTCAAAAATCACAATGAGCGCATCGGCAAAGCCTGACATGCACTCAGAACTTCACAATCTGCGAGAGATATTTGCATTTATTTGAGCTTGCCGTTTCAAAAACGATACTACGGCACAGGTGAACATTTCGCTAGAGGAGTCATTCCATCTAACTCCTACTCAATAGGATGCTACTCAATATTCAACATAGCCAACGCCAATCCACCAAAATACTCGTGACGGGAAGATATTCTAATCACCTGATAACGATCGGCATTTTGACATTCATATTTTCCTCACGTTAAGACTGTGGAGAGATATCCGCCTTGATTGACCTGGTGTTCCCCTCGATTTACGCGCAGAAGCATCGGTCATGATGAATATTGCGAAACATGCTATTGAGCAGGGGTTGAATGGAATTACTCCTCTAACAAAATGTCCACCTTTACCGTAGTATCGTTTTCAAAGCGGCAAGCTCAGAAAAACACAAATTTCTTAGGCATAATGTGAAGTTAGGGGTGCATTTCAGAATTTGCCAATGCGCTCATCGTGATTTTTGAGACACTTTTTATGGAAACAACTTTCATTTTTGCTCAAGCAAAATTTTGCGACAGGCCCATTTAAAAAATTGAATTCCCAGATTTCCCTGACAAATTTGGGGAAAAGTCCCCGATAAATGGAACGTGCAGGACAGTTTCTTGAGGTGGTTTCCACGGAACGTTTGTTGCTTGAAACGTTAAACACATTCTAGAAAGCAAATAAAGGTGAATTGACAATTTTTTCCTGACATTTTCGTGCTTTCCCTAACTGACAACTCGGCTTCAACAGTGAAAGAACGATCAATTTAAAGTTTAATAATGAAGCTATGCTAGAAAAAAAAAGAACACTTCCCAAACAGAGACTGCAATTAGGCAAAAATGAAAGAGATGGAGGGGGACTTGAATATACAGTCACAGAGCCCTGTATTTTTAGGAAACTTGTCTATGGAGAAAGATGAAAGGAAATTATGATACATTTTTGAAAGACATTTCAAAAATTGACTTGGCTTTTCAGATCCTTGATGACTTACGCAAGAGGGAAGATTAAGAAAAGGAAAAAGCGCAGGAACACCTTAAAAAAACTAATCAGAATTTCTCACTGATCTACTCGCAAAATCGTTGGAGCATTATAGTAAAAAAAATTTCAGAGGTGTATGATAAGAACATGATTCAAAGAAAACCAATCAATTATTTTGTGGTAGCGGTTGGTACTTACGAGAGAAACCTTACGAAAACATTTCCTAGTGATTGATGCAAAAACAATAATAGATTTGGAGGTTTATTCAGCAATTCTTGGAAATTAGTACAGTTAAACCAGAGAGGCAACTCTGGCAAGTTATAAAAAAAGGAGACAATATCAAAAAAAGAAAAATAAAAGAGATGGAACGAGAGCTTAAACTCAACAGCAAAGATTAAAAACGGAATCTGTTTAAAAAATCCAATATTTCACACAGCCAACGAGAAAGAGTAAGACTGACTTCAAATATGCTAGACTTAAAATTCTTCTGCGACCAGTGTATCAGTCAGAAACATTACAGTTGAAATAATCAATTCTCACATTTTCAACACCAATTCTTGACTTTCAGTTCTCCTGACTGAAGGTCATGTATGAATTGACCATTGGATTAGATTTATTTTTTTGTCTAGCCTGTAGGAGTACTTCAGCAGATTATTTACACTTTCAATAATCGAGGATCTTATTTTAAACTCTGATCAGCTTAGAAAAAGAAAAAAATGTAAAAAAGAAAATAGTGAAAGAGTATGCAATTTTTGCAAGTAACACCATTAAGAAGCCTTTACAAAGAGTATGGTGAACTTTAGATTCGGAAATTTTAACCAAATTACGTATTAATAGCAAACCTACTTTTTACAGCCAGAGGTAAGAAAATTGAGCAGAGCAGGATTAAAGTTGAAAAAAATAAAAATACATAGATACATAATGAGTCAAGTACCTCTTCAAAAGCAGGCGAAGGGAAACAATGACAAATTCAAGATGACAACAGATGCATGTCTTAAATGATGTAAGATACTACTGGGTGAAACATAAAATAAGGTGACTGAGATAAAAAAACTTTAAAAGCAACCTTCCTTATTCTTGGGAAAAATTTAAAGTGCAAATAAAAAGAATGAAATAAAAGGGAAATTAGAGATTGAAAATTGTTAATGCTAATGCCGACATGTTAAATGGAGCTCTTACATACACCAAAGGGTACCATTCAAAAACTTCTTAGCATGTAAAACTTCTCGGGAGGCACCATGATGTCTACCCGATGATTCCTTGCCTGAAAGAAACTCCTAGGCTCAAAAGAAGCTCTAAAAGTCGAAGCCATAGTAAAGGGGATCCTCCTTGCTACTCTAAGAGTCTACCTCTATGTCCTGCTGTGGTTCCAGCCTTAAAGTCTCCAAACAAAGTGGCAACTGGCAACCCTCCTAGTGTACTCTATTTGCTCCCTATCTGTGCATGGAAAGTTTGAATAGATACAGAGGCTAAGTGTAGCGCAGGGGATCTCTTCCATTACAGTCTCAACTTTGAGAGTTTTTTTTGAGCTTATGAAGTTCATTTGAGAAAATTGGTGGCACCATCGTCTTTCTAGCCAACTTTAACACAGGGAAATGTCAGGCACAGCGAGTTACTGGGTGGTAAAATGTTTCAAGACGCTAGCTTCTCAAAACAATCTGGCACTTTTTCCTAGAGACCAAAATTCTGAATTCATTCTTAATTGTCGCTGAAATTCTCCGATTTCCTACAACTTTCTGCAAATATTTTCTTTATTTGAGGTTTTAAAAGATTCTTTAAATTTACAAGAAATAGGTTATCGTTTCGATGAGATTACCTCCAAACGCTTGCTGCACTTCACATTTTCCCCTGTCCCGTATTTCCTAGAGTGCATGTACAAAAATTGCCTTACCATGACCAAATTTCCTAATCTTTTATCAGATTTTTCTGGAGAATTCATGGATTTTTTTGCATTTGATCGACCAGAGAAAGGAGCCAGAAACCATTTGGAGCCTTGCTTTCGATAGCATTTTATCTGGCGTTGGGTTTCTATTAGAATAAATTATTTTACATTATGGTAGCTTGACTTTACAATCACAGAGAGAAACATCAATAAGCCCCCCATCTACGGTTATTCTACTAAGTCCTTTCTAATATTTGTTTCGAGAATGAAAAACTTGCGTTTACAAACGGTACGTATTTTTGACCTGCGCAGTTCCATTGGTAACTATACCTGAATGACTAGTAATTAAATAAGCTCAACTGATTGTGACACAAAGGCTGCCGCTAAGTAAAAAGAAAGAATAAGAAAAAAAAATTGAAAATGTCTTCCGGCTTTACGACTTCACATTAAATAATATGTTTAATATTAACAATGTGCATATGCCAGTTTACCGGAAACAAAACATTTTATATAAAAGCTGTACTGATTCTAAAGGGTTAGTATCTTTCTCATTCTAAGAAAACCTTTAAAGGTCTATTTTTATCCGAATGCTTCAAAAACCAAATTTTCTAAAATGAATGGAAACAAGAGTTAGGATCTCAATTACCAAATAACACATGCAAATGTCATCATGAAAGACTGAAAATACCATTGTAAAATTCCGTACAGAATATGTGCTTCACAAGATAACATGCTTGAGTATCCAGTTTATTGTACAAGAAAAACTTATTTTCTTGGTAATGCGCTTTTCCCCTTTGATGGGTACGTATTTGTGAGGGTGGTAGGAGATGCTAACATACCGCTTTGTGTTTGGTTAAGCGAAAAAAAATTGAAGATTAGAAAATATGTACTCTAATCTGATAGGCATACACGAGCTTGAAAATAGTTGCATTGGACCTGATATTATATTTACATGACAAATGGAGCTTCTGCTTCTGAAAAACTAAGACTGGCACAGCAATGGGCCTCTAGACAAAGTATGAATTAAAGCACAACATTACATATTTCCTCTTCAAAATTTCATGAGGAAAACGAATCACATAACGGGCAGTCTGAAAATCAACTCCTGATCAAGATACATGTTTTCAGTTGACATTGCTTGAATGGCAAACATACGAATGACATCATTTGTATAATCCAACTTCCATTTGATACAAGTCAAAAAGATTTTTAAAAATCTCGTTCAGGAAGTGGCTCCCAAACTTCCTGTTGTATGAATGGTTTCTTACGCATGATTTTGAAGAGGAAACATGTGGTGTTTCCCTCCAATTCAGCCAAACCTGGTGGCCCATTCAAAAACAAAGCAACTTATCAGTAAGTTGATTCTGCTGCATTTCATTGAAGCAAGGTGGAAAAAATTACAGCTTAAAGGGTAATTAAAGGGTAGCGCATTATGGAATCCACGGTGTTTCTTGAGAAATTGTTTATGGATATGAGAAAAGCAACACATTGACAAATTTCATCATTTACTATTTATCTGTGAGCATTGACTGACAAAATTATTATTCTGTAACTCAAGTAATTGATCTTATCTGTTTTCATTTTGATTAGTTTTTTCTCACTGTTTCAGGAGTTACCAGGCATCAACACAAATATTAAGTTGATGAGACCTTCAAAATTTTCGGATGCACACCATGCACGGAATTGAACAATATGGCAGGAATGAGAAATAAACAACGCTTCGAATTTTACAGTGATAAGGTTAACTACTATGTAAAAGAATTACCTTCGAACTGGACTTCTTTTTTTTCTTGGGTTTGCTCCCACCATCATGATCGCTGAAACAAATATATTGAAGATTATGACATGGATACCTTTTCAAAGCTATGATTTATCCTCTTAAATAATTGTTAGGAAATCAAGTTAAAGCGGAAGAAAAACAAAAAATAGAAAGATTTTTTTAAAAAAAACGCTATTTTTGAAATCTGAGTTTGAAATATTAAATCTTTCCTCCAAACCTCCTGAACTTCACACTTCCTCAGAAGTTCTTTATAAGCTATTTGTAGATGACCTGATCGTAATCTTTTATTTAGCTGGATTCACAAACAAAAATTAAACATTAAATATAATTCTTCTTGGCTTGAAACAAAATTAGTGAATACCGCTATTGGGAGAATCTATGACCCATTCAAGAAAAACAATTACAGGGTGTCTATAGGTTTTTGAAAACCTATTTCAGGACTTTTTCGGGACCTTATTAGAACTTTTTCAGGATCCTCGGAGTAGTTTTGTCAAGTCAGGGTCTACACTTACTGCTAATTTTAATGAAAATCGAGTCCATCTTTATGAAAATTGCTGATGACTAAAAGAATCCATGATATGTATGTTTAATTGGGGACATTTTTTCTACGTAACAACTACACTTTGATTCACGAAAACCGTGAATTTTTAAATTTTTCTGGACCTAGAGTTTAATTTCCGGACTTATTCGTGACTTCGGGACCGGTCAAGCAAATTCTGGACTTTTCCAGAACTTTCAGGATTTTCGGGACCTGTAGACACCCTGAATTACTGTCTGATAGATTTCTGCATTTGGTAAAGAGATTTAGGGAACAGTTCAGGAAATGATGTAAAAAAAAAAAAAAAAAAAAATGCTGTCCCTCTTGTCATATTTTCATTTTTGTTGCAAAATGCAAAATTTTGCAGTTAATAAAAAATAAAGAGAGGAGTTCAACATTTACATACCTTTTTTTCTTACGTTTCTTGGATTTTTTCTTCTTCTCTTTCTTTTTTTCTTGAGATGAGGATCTAGAGATAAAAATTAGAAAAATTAATTGCTATTCAAGGATAAAATGAAGGTGGTGAAAAATTAATACAAAATATTGAAAAGATTAATGATTTCTTCCTCCAATAAAACCAGGCAATATTTTCATGGCAAAGAGACGTTTATCACACCTCATGTCGATGACAATGTACACATTCATTCCCATGGCACCAGAAAAACACATGGAAAAAAAGGGCATACACTATCTTTGTATATAAGTACTCTAGTCTCTATTTCATGGATAGCATGGTTCCAATTTAAGAAAGTAAGCTAATGACAAATAGAGAGATTCCTCTTTATAATGTCTAAGGCAATGAAATGGAAATTTGTACACAGAGACTTCTAACAATTCAATTAAAAAGGAAGTTGAAATATCAGAGACAAATAGAGACCCAGCACAGTGGATTTTCAGTGAGGCACATCTAATTCTCGCAGATCCACTGGAACAACAGCCATGGTTTTTTTTATTTTGCCTCATGTTGACTGATACTGGTCGGCTGTTGGCATTTTGGCCGCTTGTTTACATTCTTCCTCATCAATTGCAAAGCAGAAACTTTTCCAATTTTTCCTTTGAGACTCTTCAAAATTGTCATAAAATGACTTATTACTAGGTAAATAATTGATTCACCCCTTCTACTCAACATTTGTGATACTTTCAGTGGTTTCACTTCATGTAGTGAGAGGCAGATTCTTCAAGACCATGGCCTGGTCCTCAGATTGTTCAACTTCCTAATGGATAATTATTTTAGTCATTGAAATGTTCTTTGACTGTAAATGTGTGTATAATTTTTTCAAGATAATTTTCTGTAAATAATTCTGTTTTCATAATCCTATCCCAAAGCCTGATGTAATGCATTGAAAGCGGATCGGTACGACTGCAAAGTGTCGATATGTGTTTTTGAGGAGCCGAGTAAATGAAACGGTTGATGAATGAAACGAAGAAAAAAAACGTTCTACGCTTGGTAATGATGAAGTATTATGTTAATTATACATTTTAACGACTGCTAGAGCCACTGTTTTTGACACTGTATTAAATAAATTATTCTTGTTCTACTCTCCTTTTCTTCTTATTTTTATTTTAAAGCAAGCAGGTTGCAATGGATTACCTGTCTCGAGATTTCAACTTTTTGTCTTCTTTTGATGCATCTCTTTCAGGGCTTGGTGTCTTCACAAGCGCATAAACTGATTCAAGATTGGCAGCTGATTTTGCTAGTGCTTCTTTAGCCCTCCTCTGGGGATCCAAACTACTTCCTTCTACAAAATATTCTGAAATACCAAACGCTTCTCTAAGTTTAGCATTCTTTTCTTGCTGGGCTTCAGCAATCTGATGGGTTTCCTTGACACTGTAACAAACAAAGAAATTTTGGAGTAAGTTTCGAGGTCTCACATCTGAGAGCAAAAAATAGGTTGATGTCCATTCTTCATAAATATACAATAATTCAGAGAAAGAGACTTCAGTGTGCAGAGGAAAATTTTCCGGGAGAGGAAAAATCGTCAGGTTGGGTCAAAAATCGAAATTTGAAGTCGAATAAAGAACACGCTATCATCCCTCTCATAAGGTGCTGTGAGCAGTTCAGTAAAGCAGATTAGAGGATCAAATGGTTTTTTCTCTACACACAGTTTCTTGAACTGCTAATTTCAAATCATTGTAGCTACAGTTTAGTTTGACTTTTTGTGCACCATAATGTTTGCAGAGTTGTTTTATTTGGAACTAGGGCTCTTTTCTCACTTTAAACATTTTAGAATAGAAAGTGAGCAAAAGAATTTTGACTGCAAAAGAGTGCACTGCAAGAGTTCACTGATTATCAGTATCAAACTTCGGTTTCCCATGGATGTATCTGCTGCAATGCTGGAGCATTCTACTTCATTAGTTTTTAAGTTCTTATTGTTCAGAATTTGATAATGTTCATGACGGGTTATCACTAAATACAACATGACAAACATACAAAAGTTGAAAATTTCTGATTTATACATTAAGCAAAGCATCTAACAGAGGTTATCGATGCAAATGGACCATTGGACAGGGTAGAGAATTAAATGCTTCAGCACATATTTTCTCCTCAAAATTCCACGCAAATCTTGTTGGACACATGGAAAACATCCAAAATTAATTCATAGGGGAGAAATAAATGCTTTTAGTCTACATTATAAACAGTAAATTATAACTTCCTGCTTGTGAAAAAACCAGGATCAATGTGGGTTAAATTTACTATTGAAATCAAACTGTATGTTAGACAAATAAATAGCGCTTGGTTGCACACAAATTTCCTTCCTCTTCTAATACAAGGTATCTTTAACCTTAAAAAATTATTGCTCAGAAAATGTCTTCCATCGTAAAAAAAATACCGACATTAGTTTAGTGTTTAATTTGACTTCAGTAGGCTCAGATTTTTTTGTGAGCAGAAAATGTGAATTAATGTGGACAAGAATCATAATTTTGAAAAGTTTTGACAAGTCCATCGTAAGCTTTGTAAAATTTTGCTTATGAAACATGTACTGTGGTCCTCAATTTTGTACTTATTCTTTTAGTCTATTGATTGAGCATGACTTGACCACCGCTTTTTCTATTTACAATGATCATTGGGAACTAATAAATTCACTGAAAGTTGCAATGCTTTATGCAGAAATTAAATGAAAATTAGTGCTTTGCATCAAATGAAAGTTGTCGCATCCATTGGAAACCAAGCTTGAATTTGAGGATTTTCAAGTTTCGATAGCATTTTTAAGTACAAAGTAAAGTGTGAACTAAGATCTACAATTAAAAGTAATTGTTTTGCATAAATACAATAAACACTAAATACAGTGCAAAGACAATGGAAAAATATCTTAGTAGAAAATTTATCGGCAGACATACCTAACAACAGACTGCATGACATTCTGCTGTTTCACTCTTGTGAAATTAGATGAGCAATTGTGATCGTTGACAGGAGTTAAAAAACACAATTTGAAATTGGTCATGGGTAAGGAAGAAGGAGGTGAAGCTAGTAACATTGGCATGGATTGATTCAACTGTAATGGCTTCAAATCACAACAACAGTGCTGATTCACATTCATGGCATTTCGTTTCTTAGCACGCAGCTTTTTAAACTTTGATACTTTGGAGACTCGATTAAACCGCAAGACATAATTGGGAGTTAGGGAAAGCGCAGAGTTGGTGAAATTGCTATTTCCTCTTTTCGATGATGGAGACGTTTTATTCTGCACTTGACAAACAGAGTTTAAGCCTTGAAACCATTGGTTACTTTTCATGTTGTTCGGATAGGTTGTTTCTTCAAAATTAGACTAAACGTTCACTCATGTTACCACTTTTTGAAGTTTTGATCAAAACTTTCATCAAGCAAATGATGACAGACAATTTGGTCGCAGGATTCGATTGAAAGAGTTAGATAGCAACTTTAAAAAAAATACAAATACTGAGTCAGGTTCGCTATGCGGTAAAAATAATCTCTCATAAAACTGTCGAGACTGGAAGACTTCGAATGCAGGAAAAGGCACGAGACTTTAGGTTAGAATGGAGACACAAAACGTTCGATAGAATGTTCATACAATTAATTTACCATTCAGCACACATAGAGTTTCTGTATTTTTCAGACTTTTTAAAACTAAAATAGACACAATAAAATAAATAGCTTCGACTTTCATCAGTTTCAGAAGCTGAACGAAATAAAATATTTTAGCACGAAAAAAAATTGGAAGACTTGGTTTCAGCACTTTCACATTTATGAGTAATATCTGCACTCGCTTTGACATCAAAGTCTGGTAGATAAAAAAGGAGTTTTGGTTCTTAATGGAAGACTCAAGAGGGAAAAATATCTACTAGAGTAAATATTTACATAAAGGCACTTGAGGGATGAAAACATGGCTATTCTGTGAAGAGCCTTTAATACTTCAGTATGAAAGGTGCGACATGAGCAAGGGATATGGCTATGCAAAAAGGAGCAAGGAGCAGAATCCTTGTGAGAGGGCTGAACAGGAGGGGAGGGGCAGAGAAATCAATGGCAGGGCTTAGCAAGGGGTGAGTTGAAAAGAAGAGGGGATGCCTTGGAGGGGAGACAGATGAAAAGGGCAGCTGCTGCAGGGTGGGTTGCCTACATTACAAACTTGTATTTGTCATGTTAAATTAATGGGTTAGCATCATTGATCCAATATGTGCCTATAGAGAATCACTGCATCCAGCTTATTTGTCTATTACTAGGTTAAAATCAAAGAGGAAAACATATATTTATGGTTGAGGTGGGTGCCACCACTGGACTACCCAAACTCATGGAAGGGGAAATAATTCAAGAAACTTCAGGAAATGATCTCTTGAATAAATAATGTTTCACATTTAGACACAGGAGCTTTAGGCCTGTGTGTATCGATTTATTATTTTTCTCTACCTTTCTCCATACCTGAAACTGGTAGCATTCAATTTTATATCCCTGTTCATATGTAGAACGGCCATATACAATATGTAGATATATTATGGTGTCATCTAATAGCATTTTTAATTATTTACCTAATTGATGCGCCAAAGAAATTAATTTAAAGGTTTTCAGAGGAAATAAAATTAGTTTTGTAAGGCAGCTATGAAGATAGGAGTAATTTATTTTTTTTTTTATTTTGTTTCCTACTTGTTATTATTAAATGGACAACATTTTGCAATTTGGACCTATAAATGCCGGCCCGGTTTAAAAACAACGTATGTGCCATTGGTTTCCCTATGCACTTAAGTGTTTTTTCAGATGAGCCAGAATTTATAGTTCCAAAATGCAAAATGAAGTCCAAATATGCTTGTACTATTTTTGAATTTAGAAATAATAATATGCTAAATGTTGAAATGTACAATCTTTTAAGTTTAACCTTTTTAAAATTGTATTATTTTGTAAATTTTGTATGTTATGCTGGCGACAAGGAGAACAGTTGCCAGCCTAATGAATTTGCTCAAATCTACATCTATTCTTGGTTCAATTCCTCAGAGTGTCACCTGATACGTCAAGATCTAAAATCCTTGCTTTCTCATTACCTTATCTTGACTTTTTTCATACTTCCAAAACAGAAATTCTCTTTTCAGAGGTTTCTTGGATCCCTCACTTTTTCATCACCTGACATACATGTTGAAATCTGACGGAAGCAGTTTTGCATTAGATAGAGAGATTGGGATTTAGAAAACAGAATACGGACACTTTACGAGAATGAACTAAAATATGTAGAATTTAATTGGGATATCAAGGAAACATGGTATGGTAAATCATGTACAAAAAACACATACATCCGAGGCTCTGCCTTTAAGTTTAATGAAAAAATCTCGAATTGCCACACCTGTACATGAAAACTTTGTGCGTTTTCTGTACTTTCATGCTAACTTCCTAGAATCTGTTCTTTTTCAGTACATCTGTAATTTTTCCATACATCCTGATTTCTACAGAAGGCTGATTCTTCAAAAATAAATTTAAACTATTGATAGGATTGAAATACCATCAGACATAGTTTTTCGAAAATTAGTAAAAACTTAAGAAAACCCACGATCCCCCTCCCCTTTTCCTTCATTAGATTGAGTTAAGCCAAACAGTCTTAAGTTGTTTCAGAATTTCATCTTTTATTGTAATTTTTTGGAAGGAAACCAAGCAACATTTCAGCTTTAAATTTTGTGGAAATGACTTCCATGTGGGTGAGAAAATTTGCAATCATTTTCACTCGAGAGATGTTGGTTAGTAGCCTTCTAAAAAATTGAATGGGAGATGAGATTTTGAAAAACCGCAATGTAGATGTAATTATTTTGCTTAACTCTATCTGATTGTGTTGTAATTGGCTTTTGAAATAAACAAGCAACTTAAGATGGACCAATTTAAAGGTCCCAAGAGAATTGAAAGTTTCGATTTTTAGTTTTACTTGATTTTTGGTCCCTCTTACAATGCAATGTCTGCCAGTATTTATTCAAGTCACCATCTCTTTCATTCCTTTCAAAATTTGGTGCAACAGGTAGCTGAAGAAAATATTGATGGCAAGAACTCTGGTATCACATTAAAATAATTATGCGCACTTTAAAAGACTACGAACAACAACAGGATCAACAGTAAATAACTTTGAAGATCTATAAAAATATACAATTTTTAGATAAAAAGTGTGTGAAAGTCGCCTGTCTCGAAGCAATTTTTCCTATGTTTTCTGGATGCTAAACTTTCACTTTAGACCAATGTCTACAGTAAGACTTCCATTTATGGTATGGACTGACAAATTGATCCGATACTTAATTCAAATAGCGTGAAACCTTTGAAGGGATTGGAAGATTGATCCATTAAACCGCAATCCAATTAATCGAGGTCATACTCTATGTTGAAATTTCATTTATTTTTCCCAATCACTTGACAAAATGATAGAGGTTAATACTGAAAAGCATTAAGTATCTGATTGGGGATCCACTAGCATTATCTGATGACTAGCTACCTTGTTTTCAAAATCAGTCAAGGATTCAGCAAGGGTATGAGGCTCACTGTGTGGCTAACCTTCCTATATGACCTGATTTAAGACCAGTTTGCTAACAAATCTACATCATCACTGAGCTGATAAATGAAAATGGCAGACTGACATCGTTTCGCTGACTCAAATTTTTTACTTTAACAACACATCTCAACACTTCCAAAAAGCCAGACATCTCAATAGGTAACGGTATTTTGTATTAATATCTGATAAATGAGTCAATTATGCGGCGGAGCTGGTGAAGATAATTCACACTTTCCTTGAGAGTAAATTTGAGTCTACCATTTCCCCTGTGCTTCATTTCTACTGATCAAAAACTAATTTAAAAAAAAAATTAAGTATTGATCATAAAATTTATTTTCAGAACTTACGCAATCCTTCCGTACTCATCACGTGGAATTTCATCAACAGGCTTCTTATTTCCGATCAAAGTCAAGCGATAATCATCCACTTTTTGAGCTATTTCATCATTTGTGAACCTGCCAAATTAAAATGTAAATTGAGTTCCAGGGTTCAGCTTAATTTTATTGGGCCGACATCAAATTCAAACAAACCCATTTTCTAAAATCCTAGGTGAAGTGTCATTGATAAAGTTGTTTCTGTCTCCAGCAAAAAGCATTTCCAAATAACAATGTCGAGGTGAAAATTCAAAATGAGAATGAAAAGCTGAAATAGGGGGGGGGGGGGGGGGAGAGACTCAAAAACCATTATAAAGTAAAATTCCTCTCGTTACTTTTCTATGATAATACTTACAGGCAGAGGTGCAGAGAGCACTTCATCTTACAATCCTAGGATCGTGACAAACGTAAATCTTTGGTTGTGAGGCACTTTTAAAAAATGGTAATTTTTTTTCTTGTGTTATTTTTGCTCAATTCCATGAAAAGAGGGGAAAATTTTACCATGAGTAAAATGAGACATTTGGCCAAGAGGCAAATCGAAAATATGGTTGTGAGGCAAGAGTACCATATTGCAGCAAAAATCAGTATTTATGAAACTTTCTGCACCCCTGCTTACTCACACTAGCCGGCATTATCATTCGAATAAATACATATATTTCTTTGCCAGATAAATTAATAGCAAAATAGTAAGTGCTAACTGAAAAATTTAGGTTTCTAGAGATAAAAAAATGTTAGTCAGCAAAAAGAATAAAGCTATGTTACACTTTGATGGGAAAGATTTACTTTAACAAGTATGAATTTCGGAGAAAATTGAAACAGAAAACAACTTTTGTATTTTCAATTTAACAGAGATTCTTTTAACAGCACACTTGATTTGGAATGGATGCTTCCCAAAAATTACAGAAAAAAAAATTAGGAGAGAACTAACCCTTGATCAGTCAAAGCATCTGCAAGTTGTAGGCATTTGATTTCAATTTTACGTTTACTTTCATGATCTAAGATTTCTCGGTTAGGCTGTTTATTGCTCGCTTCATCTAACCGCTTTAATTCTTCATCAGTTTTATACTGTGTTCTATCTTTTGGTTTCCGAACAGACGCCCAATTGCGTTGAACATAACCATTGGTCCCAGAGCCTCGGGGAGTTTGCAGTCCGATTCCGTTGTACATTACGGTAGAAAATCAAAATAAACTGAAAAAAAAAGGCAAACTAGAATGAAATATCAATTATTGCGAATTGCAAGAGGTAGTAGGTGGAAGTTCCGACTAGATTATTTTTTCTGTTCAATTCCTTTTCATTGTGCAATAAAGCTACACCCATCGCTCGAGCATGTGCTCATGGCAGCTTCATTTTGCTTGTAGTGTCCACTGTGTCTTATGTTCTCAATTTTAACTCAGAAAATAAAATGTGTCTATTTATCTATTTATCAGGATTCTGCTGACTTTCTCCATTATCTAGTTGTTTACCCTTTGATATCTGTGAAGCCTAAGAGAGATGTCTGAAAAAATACTGCAGGTAATTGTTATTTGTATTCAGCTTTCATTCTATAGACACTATTCAATATTACTGATAAAAAAGACAAAAGAGATTTACAAGTATTTACGTTAAAGCCAGACCCAAACAGTACGTTGATGATCAGCTTACAGCCTTTATGATCAAAGTATAGCTCTCAAAGTGGCGTCGCGTTGAGTCTTGTGACACTTGGTAACCCTAAAAAATTGTTGGACTGACGATCTTTAGGGGTCACATGACTCCGTTTGACGCCACTTTGAAAGCTCTATTTTGATAGTATCATACAGGCTTACTACCAACAGGACAGCACAGACTTTATGATGCTGTAGCAAGGTTTGTTCATATACTAATGGCTAATTAGGGAATAATAGTTACTGTGGTGCACTGTGACACATTGGGATTTTTCAATATCAAGTAATCAAAGTGAAATACGAAGAAAATTAGCGGCAAATGACAGACTGACAAAGCAGTCCAGGGTTCTGTCTAAAATGTAGTTCCTCGTCTAAAAGCCTTAGATCATGAGGGCTTTTCTTTATCAGAACCGCAGAGGATTGCTTCGGAATGCATCACTTTTTTACCCTGTTCCACTGGCACGTTCCAGTGGAACGCTTGGACCGCTCTTCAGAGGTGGATTGAGGCTGCCGTTAGGCTGGTTGAACAAGCCTGAACCGCAAAGATCCCGATCCATTGCGTTTCATGCGATAAAAAAAAGTCCTATGCATGAGGACTAGGCTAAAAATGCTTTGCCAATCATTATAATTTTTTGCTGACTAGACAGTGAGAAAACCCTTACTTAGAGTGAACATCAATTCAGGATTACATCATTAGTTTACTATCAACAGTGACAGATAAAAAAGCTAAATTTCCAACCAACACTAATGTAGGGAGATGTAGCTCGGTATACTGGCTTAAGATATTCTAAAGATATGAAGTGGTCCAAAATAATTACTAGACGAGACCGTTTCAGAAAAATTTTCTTGTATCTCTCTGCGCACAGAATAGAAATGTGCTCTACCCCTCTTGGAGAGCACCCCTAACTTAGCCACGCTCTAGTGTGAGGGGTGGACAGGTACCAATGTCCGAACAACTTCCACCTTACACACAAATGTAAGTTATCTCAATGTTTCTACATCTTTTAAGAACTAGTGAAATATATACTGATTGGGAACTAAGAGCTAAATATAGAATAAATTTCGAGCTGCATTGAGAGCAATGAAGCGCGAACAAGAACTCTCAGATATCAGGATACAGGAGAAGCCGCTGTAGTGCAGAACGGTCTTTTCACGGACGATTAAAATTAGTGTCTGTCGCATTATGATGGATAAGAAGAGAAAAATAAGCGTATGTACGATTGAAGAATACAAACCTCTTGCACTTTAAATTAATAAAACCACCAAAAAAACACACGCCATTTTGCCACCCCAGACCCCGGGATGCTCGGCTAAAATGCTACGCTAATTGAGGTAGGCAGGAATTGCTCTACACGTATAATTTCTACAAACGAAAGGCCGGGCACTTTCTCACAAACACAACTATTCAAATAACTACTCAATGTACTGAAAAAACATAAAAACGATCGAGAACGCTTTGGAGCAACTTTTTATGATGGAAATTTTTTATCACTGCAGCCTACAACCGAATCAACACCAAGCATCAAAATCCCTCGTTTGAGTAATCACCCCTCATCATACGATTGGCGCGTATTCAAAAGAAATCATCATTTTTCAAAAATGCGTTCTCATGAATTCGTTGCGCAAGTCAAGTGTATTATTCTTTGCGTAAATAAGGTATTATGCCAGTCATTCTTAGTATGTTGGAGCGCCTTCAATTTTGTCAGATTCTGTGCAACATCTCTATTGTGAAATAGAGTTGCTTGAGGCGCTGCGCCGGGCTGTCAGCCAGCGCAAAACGTGCCTTCAAACCTAAAGGGATACTTCACGCATTGCGCAATGCTTGAAGTATCTCTGTAGGTTTGTAGGCGCGTTTCGCGTGAGCATTTCGCACTGGCAGCCCCGGCTCTAATATTTAAGCTCGCGGAGTCAGCGTTTTTCAGCTCTTGATTCTGAAATGCTTACACACTCTGCATGGATTATTTTCATTTAAATTAATGAAAAAAAAAAAAAAAAAAATAAGTACAAAAGGAAAATATAATGTGTCCCCTGTAAATATTAAGGCGGTCATATAAATGAAAGGAGAAGTACTTACCTTTTTCCTGAGTGGTGATGAAGTAATCTGGACAAGCAATGAGGAAATGGCAAGTGACACTCATCAAGGCACATATTCCAAAGCAAACAAGAGTAAAATTATTTTTGTTGTGCTCTGCCATGGCTTTTCCGATTGTTTTTGCGGATACATATACTTGACACTTTTAAAATGTTCGAGGGTAACTCACTGAGGTAATAAATTACAACCGGAGAAAAGATATAGAGCTACTATTTATGTAGTCTTTTACAGACTGTGAAAGAACACATGAACAAACGGGAGCGCACTTATTTTTTTATATTCTTACCCTCCTCATTTATTGTTCAAAAAATTTCTACTAGGCTGTTGTGGATGGCTGTCTGAGATCGAAATTTTTCATCCTCAATTTCATTCCCTCTTCTTCACCGCCACTAATGATAAACCAAACTAAAAGGGATTTTTTGAGACTTAGGACTGATTTCTGACTAATTTCGAGAAAATTACAGCCTGTACTTTTAACATTTCACAAACTAAGGTCATAAGGTGTCTCATTTTTTGGCCAAACTTTTTCTTGGAAAATCATGTTTACCTAATGAAAATATGGTAAAAACTGCAAAAATAGCTGAGAGTCAAAGAATAGTTGAATCAACTTAACAAAGATCCTATACATGTTGTAGACATGAAATAGAGTGATAAAAAAACAGTGCTATTTGACTGGAATGGCTTAGTCTCTTGGATGAAAACTTTATTCGTTTTTAGTGTGATTGTGCTAATTTAGTTGATTTGCTCAATTTTGAGGGACTTGCGCATCCACCACAAGGAGAGTGTACTTTCCAAAATAATATGCATCAAACTAGCGATAATTTTAATGGGGCTTTGTTGATAGTTACCAATTTTTAAATTAAATCAGGGTTTAAGGAGTTCATTAGGGAGCTTTCTTCCTGTAATCCACAGAGAGACAGACGTCTGTTCACTGTGCAGCAGAGCATGTATTCAAAGTGTTTTTGTCTCTGACCCACTGTGCAACGAACAGTCTATCAAAAACTTTCTACCTAGGTAGGACCCACTGAGCAGATCCGCTCCTCTCATGCCTCACACTCTCCGCCTATAACTTTCGAAGGTTGCCAGTTTTGAACGGCTGGTCCAATTTTCCTCAAAAAATATGCTAAAAATGTGATCCTCCAGGAAAGGGGGAAAAAATCAAAGAAAAATTTAGGATACATATAAAATATATAATAAGTATTTGGTTTTTGGAAAAAGAAAAAAAAATACGGTCATCATTCGAACAGAATAGGTATTCGTGTGTTACAAATTCATACATAGGAATTTGTTATAATCTTTGCTAGGTATTAGTATACAAAAATTCATCAACAAATAGATTCAAATCTATAATAACTATCATACACTATATACAAAAGAAAATCATCTCTTCTTTTGAAATAAATATGTACAGTCAAATTACACTTTCACAAATAATTCAATATTACTAGAGGAATAAAACCATACTTAGAAAGAGCCGATTCCTGTAACCAGGCATTCCAGAGGGATCTAACATAACATTTCACATGATTAAAAAAGAATGCAATCAGAACCTTAAAAGTAATCCAATAACTAAGCTCTGAAATCATTTACCTCAATTGCAAGGTTTCAAAATTACCGTTCCTACTTTATTCATTCATTTGTTAACATATAACAGGGAAACAAGCTGCGTCATTGCTTGAAATTCTCAATTTTACAACAGAAGGTATGATCAGACAAGGCAGGTAGAAAACGATGTTACTAAAATCAAACACAAGAATTCAGTGAAATGCGACAGGATAATTAATTGATAATCAATAAATTTAACTCATTGAAAAGTGAGATGCCCTCTTGCAGCAAAACAGGGGACAAGAGGCACAAAGAAACCTTCATTTTCCTGATATTTCATGCATATATGCAATAAACGTGTTGTTCTTTTCTTCTTCAACTCCTTATTGGTCCAAGGAGAATTGGAAAAAATCTGAGCTAGTCAGGCCCAACTTTTAATTATTGTCAAAATACATGCAGCCTTCAGAACTCAAGACTGAAACTTTCCGATCGAGCTGATATAGAAGTCTGAAAAAAAGGACCGTTTTAAATTTTTTTTGCATGATCGAAGCATTATTGGAAAGGAGGCTACACCTAATTCATAGTTGAACTAAAGAAAGTTTGGCAGTGGACGCGGTTTAGTGGCAATCAATATTGAGTCTAACAATTTTTCTATGCCTCCTTTCATGCTGTTTTTCAATCCCTGGTAAATTGATTCAGGCTTTGAAAGTGGTCAAATGTTATCGGTTTCATGATGTTCTTTTTATTATTTCTTTTAGAGTAGAAAGGATTAATACAACGAAGAGGAGGGGGAATGATTAGAGCTTCAACATAAAATGTTGAAATCGCTTACAGTTTTATTGAATATTTCAGGATTATAGAAAAAAAAGAAGAAGAAATGAACTGAGTAATTTGTTTAAGACTTGTGAATATATTGTTTCAATAAGCTATAGATGTATAATAATTACTGATATCCAAACAGCTCCTTAAAACAATCATGATTCTCAATCGATATTAATGCCACAAATGAGAAGCGATTATAAAGCCAGATTAAAGCAAAATTGACTTCCATTTGTAAAAAATCAATTTTTGGAGCAAAATGTATATCATTAAATCCAAAGAGTTTTCAAGTTACAGCGATGACACAATTTTATCTATGTTAGAAATTTTTTTTAAATATGACTAGATTGTAAGCTCCTACATAATTTGACGTATGAGAATAAAGATCATTTATGGATTAACGTTGAAATTATTTTACAATAGAATGTAAGAATCTCCCCCAAAGTAAACAATGATAAGTTCACAATTATGTACTACCTTGATGAGGGCTGAAAAACTTAAAAAAATTAGCGGCAAAAAGAAGTACCTGGCATGATGTTTTGAAAAGTTAGAAAGATTAGTCAGAAAGAGGGAAATTAAAATCAAATAGCGTTCCAGACGCACATTGAATTCATAGAGAATAAAATAAAAAAAAAAGAGTTCATTTTTAAAATCAGTAGAGAATATTACAAATTTAATGACTAAAATGAGAAACAAAGAGCGGAAAGAATGAAAACTATTCAATATTGTATTTTCCTTTCCCTTTAGAAAATACACTAATATCATTCATCCTGGCACCTGAGAGTACCATTTTGTAAATGGTACATTATTACATATGGTCATTTACATTTCCAACAATCAGCAGGATAAAAACAGAAGAATTTATTCTTAATATTTTCCATACAACCAAGTAACTTGAAGTGCCTGGTACAAGATGTAACAAGAAAACAAATTATGTTTGAGATTCAACAAGGCAAGAAATTAAAATGTATGTTTTCAGTTGTTACACGGCTTTGAAAAGATGACCTTTACCGTCCAGCCTTTACACGAAGATTACTCTTAAAATTGGCAACCAAAAAAGAGGGGGAGGGGGATCATTATTGAAAAACCAAAAATATATTCCTTTTTAACTAACATCAAACACAGAGTTTAAGGCCCCTGCATTGAAAATTACATTAAAATTACAGCATAGGAGTAGGAGATAAATTGAAAAATGCTTTTCTGCCATATGCTTAGACACTACTAACTACTAAAAATTTTGATTGCTTTTCTTTCTGGCGAAGAGTACAGGCACTCACTGCTCAAAACCTTCCAAAAGGCACCAGTAAAGCCTTTGAATTTCGAAAGTCGTCATGCAGTGCTCAAAAAATCAGGACCAATCAAACTGACAATGCGATCTCAAGGAAAAAAGATAGTGAAAATTATTGAATATTCAGTTAATAACCTAATTAGAAAAATGGCAGAAATTATTTTACTCAATTTTAAGAGGATAAAATTACAATTAAAGTCTGAGTAAGAATAATCGTTTTATGGCAAACAAAAGGGACTTCAATTTTAATGCTCAGAAAATGAAGGCAGATACCTCTTGTGGAAGAAAAGAGATAATTTAGGAATATCAATTTTGAACTAATTAAAAAAAAAGCTGGCTCATACAATATTAGACACAGATGAATCAGTTGCAAGTAAAGTATTCTACGTATGAAGATTTCTTTCAAAATTCTCTTTGCAGAATACTGCTTCCTAGATTGCATAAAAGCAAGCTTAACCAAATAGCATAAAAAAATGATAGCTAAGTAAAGATTCATCTGTGTTTTAAAATTCTGCATGTGTTTAATGTTTACAAAATTGCAACAATTTTAATGATTGCCTTTAAATTTATTTTCAGACTTTTTTTAATATGCCAAGTTTCCGACGCACAATTTTGAGAGGGATAAACAAGGAGGATGTGTACTTCAATTCCGACCTTCTTTACTTCCTGATCATGACTGTTTTCTTAATGAAAAGGTAAATGAGATTTTTTGAATTTTGTCTCCTGATGGACATGAGAATAGAAACATTTAATTTCAAAAGGATAATTATATTCTGTGCCATGTTATTGAAGTCAAACTGGATCAGAACAGTTCAGAAAAATAAAAAAAGTTAAAACTTGTTTATTTTTTTTTTTTTTTTTTTTTTTGGAGATCGTGTTGGAAAATTGCAGTTTCCTTTTTTTATCAGGAAGCCTTATTAGTCACTTGCCTAATTTACACATTTGCTGAAAATATTTCCAAAACTTTGGCATCAAAATCAGGTAGAAGCAAGAGAGGAAATCTTCCTTGGCACTATAAAAGGAAATCAGTTTTAAAAGGAGGAGGACTGAAGACGAAGAAACGAAGATTAAAAATATGATTTTCAGGAACCAAAATAAATTAGATGCTTTGCAAAATTCTACTGGGTACTGATCAGGACCAGATTTTTTGAATGAGTAAAAGAACTATTAGCTTTTACACTTTTACAGTTGTGCAGCTAAGCACTACTACTTTAGAAAATGCTCCCTTTGCAGTAACTTTAAACGAGAGGTTATGGCTGAACTATCAATGCATGTATGGAAATATTTATGATATTTCATCTAATTCCACAAAATCCCCGGAAAAATAATATTGGTGCCCAAAATTGCAACGCAGGGTGCAGAAAAAAAGAATCATGTCTTACATCATTGACATTTTTTCGACTCATTCACTGCAGAGGGTTGACTGATTGATTAGCATTAATTATTGTTTCGTAAAAACCTAAAAACTCAACTAAATATGAAGAATGCTTTGAAAACTAATTTTGTAGGGATGCATCTCATTGATTATTACCATTTTTTTTAAAAATTTGGCAATGCATCTAATCAATAAATGATATGTCACTGAGTAAAGAGACAATTTTGCGTGTTGGCATTTTCAGACTTAAATATTTATTTGTTTTGATTTAAAAATACGCAACGATCTACCTCAAGATTCAGCAAGGACTACCAATAATTTTGGTACAAATATGTGGTTGAGCCAAAAAGACTTTTAGCACTACTTGCTTTAAAAGAATGAGCTACATTCTTTTCAAAATAGCTGTGACATTTAAAAGTATGAAAAACCTTGGAGGTCTCTAAAAGAAATGAAAAAAGGAGTGAAAGTTAAAAACGTAGTTAAAGAGCTACCAGTCTTAATGAGGTGCTGTAGAAAAGGGAGGAAAAAATTACCCTGAGAGGTTTAAAAGTCTGATTGAGTCCGAGCTAGACATCTTACACACAATTTCACTCAATATTTCTGATTCTATGAGGGACTTTGAATAGACTGATACAAAAACAAAGAAATACAGAAAAAGTAAAAGAAGGAGGGGGGGGACTATTTTTTACTGATTGGATCAGCAAGACATGCACCTTTGGTAAATTTCAGACACTCGAGACAGAGGCAGAAGAAAACAAAAAACAGATCCGTAAGAGGTTCTCAGAAAAAGAAGGAAAACGACTAACTTGAATATCAACAACTTTTCACCAAAAATAATTGAAATTTTGAACATATTATCACAACTAGTTACTCTGACTCATCGCTGCGAGTAAATTCGAAGGATGTGAGGTCCGGCGGAGAGACTATTAATTTTTTGTCTAAAGCATATTCGATTAGTGCCAGATGGCAAAAAATGTACTGATCAGGCATTTGAATAGAGTGCGCTCTTTGAGAACGAATTCTTTCTACTGTTCCCCGGACATCAACAGTTCCATTATCTTCTAATCTGCTAATGCAGATGTCTAGTGTGCAGAAAGTACCTGTGAAAGAAATCAAATCACATTGAAATAAGGTTATTTAACTTTGGACTAATGTACAGAGTGTCTTTTGGTTTACACCAAAAAATTTGGAAGGCTACTTCGGAGGGCGAAATAACACTTTTGCATCCTTCTTACATAAGTTTAAAAATTGATCTTAATTTATTGAGTTCAATAATTTGCATAGGTCATTTAATCTTCTTGGGCGCTTCTGGTTTACCAGATGCGCCCTCTCTAGCCGTCGGACTTCTCGTTGTAACATGTATACATGGGATATAGCGTGTTGTTTTATAAAAAATAACGCCATTTTGGTACAGGTGATAAAATATTGATCTTGTTTACTACCTGTTATTTGTAAAAATTTGCGTGGAATGTTGAGTTTTTGGCAAAAAAATTCTGCACAGACTTACTACCGGGTTACTTTATTTTAAGGTCCTCGTCATGCTTAAATATTTATGTCTGATCTGTACTTTCCGACTGAATTTGAAAAATTTAGCTGCAGTGACGTGATCTCATCATTCAAAGATGTATTGCTGTGCTTTTCTGCGATTGGTTTATTTTACAAGTGGGCTTTCTCTGTGACTGCTATTATCTCACCTCAAATTTCGAAAATAAAAAGAAAAAATAATGAGCATTGTACATGGTGGAAAATTGCTCTAGAGGATCCATTACGTCATAAAAGCCAAAATCAGACGCTCATATTGAACAATTGATTGATTTAATTCATGAGAATCCAAATACTAATATGCCTCAAGGCCAATCCATTGGGACAGCAGGCTAACGTGGAGCTTCGAAAAACAGCTGTGAAACATGTGGCTAATGAACACACGTAATTTTTGAACACGCCTCTTGACTTTCTGACCTAAAAGTCAATTTTTTAGTTAAATAGAGTAGTTTCTCAATCTGCAACAGTGCTTCCAGCAAAGCCAAGTTCAACCGCACCGCGCCGGGACATAATACCGCAGGTTGGGGTTCCATACCTCGCAGGGGAGAATTTTTTTTCATGATTATTTTTTGACAGAAAAAGTATGGGCAACTATATTACTTTCTTCTGTCTTGCTTTCTACTGGCGCTCCTTTCCAACGAGAGAGAAGCGCCCTCCAATGCAATTGCGTTGGAATATCTTGTTATATTATTATTTTTTTTCGAATTATGTATACCTTTGCTCTATTTTTTTTTGTGACTGTAACTACAAGAGAGCCTAAACTTGGTATTGCCAGTAAAATTAAAGAAGGAAAACCATAAATCCCACTCCACGAGGATACTAATCTTTGATTTTGGAGAATTTTGTGCAACATAATTTAGGCATACAATGATAATTACCTGTACGACCAATGCCGGCAGAACAATGTACAATAATGGGTGGACCTCGAGGATGCCCAGCCCACGTATCACCCAAAGCTCCCAACATGGATGATTGACAGTCTCTGACTCTGGCGATGAATCCCAACATGGCGTTGGCGCTGTGCGGGACCCCATAATCCGGCCAAGATGTGTATTGCAAATGTGTCACATCACGAATCTCTTCAGTCTGTCATGAAAAATGAATTAATTAAAAGGAGTTTACTTCTTGAAAGAGAACAGGAAAAACAATTTTATACTTGTAACCTGAAAATCAACTCACTTTTAAGGAATACTGAAATGATAAGAAATGAAATTTTCAGCTGGAGCCGTTAACATCTTTCAAACACAATCATAATACTAATCAGTATCAAGTGAACATAGTTAAATTAAATGAATTTCAAACCAGACTAAAAGGATATAGTAGGGGTAAAAAAAATTTCTTCAGCTTGATTCGTTTCCAGCTGTACTTGATGGTGAGCCTTCTGGATGCAAGCTGATACAAAATAAGTGTCTAGTGCAAAAATTCTATCAGAGGAACTAGTGGTAATAAAATTACACATGCTAGCTTGTGCAAGCATGAGGTTTGATGTTCCCATCCTCTACATGAGATTGCAGTAAAAGAGACAAACTAATTCCCACTTTAGACTTAAAACAAGCAGATAAATCCAACACGTGGCGTTGGAAGAGCGCGCCTGAAGAATATATCTCTATTATCATATTTAGTTTTAAGCTTGTTTCTAGCAATCTGACGAATCATAATCGCCCTAAAATCTTGAGGTAGTCTTCAATAATACCTCACTGCTCTAATATGGCATCCTAGGCTCTTTTGTACTCCAAATTGCCTACCTTTCTCGTGCATGGAATAGGTTTTATGGAATGATTACTTCTGCATTTACTAACCGAATGGTGTAAAAACCTTGCAATTTTAGTTAAAAATAAAAATTTTATTGCGTTCAATTGCAAAAGTATTTTTACAAAGATTTTTGGATCTTTCAACGGTTATTGCGAAGGTTAAGCAGGCCAGCAGGTATGGGTATGAATGTAAGTCAAAGGCGACTTTCAACTACTAATCACTTAGAAAAGAATAAAAACACTGACATTGTACAATCGCATGAAACTTGTTGCAATCTAAACGCTCAGCTCCGTATTCGAAAGAGGATTTTTTTTATTTTGAATCGCAACAAATAAGCAGGTTTATATAGTTGAAAGCAGCGAGCAGTCGTTCATTTCGCACGTAATGCGCCGCAATTGTCCAATAAAGAAACCATTGGCACTGAGTTTCTTTATCCTAACCTTTTTGCTCATGGTAGTTGATGGGGTACGGATGTCATCGATAGCGGCGCATATACAAGATTCAAACGTTACACAAAAGTAGTGCTCCGTTGCGCACAATGATAACCAATCAGAAACTCTAATATAAAACTTGCAAGGTTTCATGCTTTGCAGGTGTAAATTTAGGTTAGTTTTTTAAATTATATCTCGGCTCGGAACAAATTAATAAATACGTAAAAATTAAAGAACTCTATAGCCACAGAAAAGGATTTAATGGGCTCTTTTCATGACGGCATTGATTAAAAAACAATTACCAGAAATCTAAATGCTATCAAGAATTATTTACTACGATGCAAAAATTCAAATAGTTTTCCGCTACAAAAACAGCTTTAAAATAATGGAACGAGCTATGAGACTCGATATAGTGTCTTGATTGTTGAGTCAATATTGAATGAGCATGATCGATCAAAACTATTGCTAAGATAATCATTCGATAACGATTCAACAATTGACCAGAAGACATCAGCCGAACAGCTGAGTTCTCGGCGATTACAATAAGCGTGCCATACGCATGGCGCGTTTAATATTATTTTAAGAATAAATATGACTAATTAAACATGGTGATTACCTTTGTATTAGATAATAGTAGACTAGTAATAATAAAATCTGCGTGTGACTCCACATTGTAATTACTAATTAGGAAGTTGCCATACGTTACATCCATGCCTTGCTCTTCCGGCCAGTATTGATCACACTTCACCCTCATCCTTTCTTTCACTCTAGTTGTCATGACTATAACTAAACTTTGTTGTTCCCATACCATTCGCCAAAAATCACCACTCGTCTTATACAGAGGACCTGAAAAAGTAGAAATTAAACACACAATTGAATACCATAATATAAATAAAGGTAAATAACAGTTTTATAGGAACTAAGATAATGAGGATTAAGAACAAAACTTGATTTGAAATAAACTTCTCAAATCAATTTATTTTAATTGCCAGTTCTGCTGCATCAGTTGAACTCTTCCTTAGCCTCAAGATTTATAGAGATTTTCCAACTGAAAACACCTGAAAATATTCTGAAAAGAAACAAAGAAAATCCCCAGTAAAATAACAACTTCATCGGGAGAGAGGCTGCTGCAAAACATAAAGGATCAAGTACACAAAGACTGGAACGTTTGGAGTTAGTTACAGCTCATTTTCAACCAGACGAACAAAAAAAAAACGGAAAACTAGGCAAACATAAATAAAAAAACTATTTTTTTAATTCTCCTTTCCGGTTGGAAATGAGGTGGTAACTAACTCAAAACGTCCTGGTTTTCCTGTACTTGATGACTTCATAGTTTCTTAGCACACCCTGTCTCTCTGCAATATTGTAACTTGCGATACTACCCCTGTTCCAGCACGAGCAATGTATGTGACAAATTTTACCTTGTTCTTTTTCGCCTTTTTCATGCTGCTGTGACGAGGTTTCGGCAAAATATAAGAAACTGATTAGAGCATGGAGAGGTAGCAAAAATCTATGGAAAAGATGTAGAGAGACGCTTGAAGATGAACCAAATTGTTTTGAGGGAGACCTCAAGATTGTGTTAAATTCAACATAAAAAATCACGAGAGAGGTGAACATGGTGTATCCGTCAAATAAATTACAAACCTTGCGTTGAAATGAAAGCATTTTTTTGCTTATATCCATCTACGAAATTGGCATTTATGTAGTCAGAATTGGGATCATCATCAATTTGAGATAACAATACCCTAGAATGATCGTAACATAAAACATCTGAATAGCGATTTTTTGGCGTGTTTGCTCGGGCTCTGAAATACGAAGAGAAAAAAAATTAAAAATACTTTAGGAAAATTAGATAATACAGAGAAACTAGCTTGGTACTTCACTTGTGTACAGTGAAAGATATATATTTTACCTCGCTTTTGTTTAAACTAAAATGAAGAAATTTGCAAATTCTGCAAACAAATTTTTGAACCAAATAAGTAGTAGCATTTTGGGGGCAATTATGTAACTGGTTTGCAAGACTCAAAAACTTAAGAGAGTTCCTTTTGACCAAAAACGTGTATTGTCATATTGTTTTTAGAGGGAGCATAAATCAAAATTATGGCTTGAAAGTTTCTCTGGTTGGTCTTTACCCTTTTTATGGTCACTCTGCAGGAATTCGAAGACATACATCTGATTAGTTTTACTTTTTATCAAAACATCAAGAGCCAAAATTTTGCAAAATTGCATTTGAAATAAGGAGCTTTAAAATTCAGCTACTACAGAGATAACAGAGAGATATATGAAAAAATTCATTGCTTTTGTGTTTGAAGAACATGGGAAGTTTAGTCGGAACATTTTTTACTGCCCAAAAAGTTGTTCAATGGATGGTGAAAATTTCAGAAATTTAACATTTAACAAAGAATTCACTTCTGCTCAAGAGAGTCATATTAAATCATTATCAAATGAAGCAGGTAATTTACGCACTTGGCATGCTGAAATGTTCCATCCGGAGACCTGGACTTGATTTCCTCATATTCTGCTATTAAACCAGCTCTTCCTTTGGAACGAACAATTTCAATAAATTGAGGTAGACTAAAACCGCAGTTAGTGTCACAATGCAGACTATCATCATCTGAAAATCCACTACTGGCTGACGAAATTGGAGGCATTGGCGAACCACCTCCTGGATAGGAAAAAAATAAAAATAAAATTCCACTAAAGCATACTTGAAATAACAATAAAATACTTGAAACAGCATAAAAAACATGAATAAGTGCACGTTCAAAAATAACATGCCCAAACAAGTCAAATTTCACTAGAGAAATGACATTCACTTGATAAACAGAGTATTAGATGAGCATCGGCAAAATCATATCATATCCAGAGTATGAAACTACTCATGTCCATTGCAGAGGTCCAAGATTTCCTCCTATTTTATATTTTCCAAGATTTAAACAGAATATCTTGCTTATTGAAAAGAAAATTTAAGGAAGTTTTCAAAAAAATTACGTTTACTAGTTTTCCAAAGAAAAAACAAAAGACAGGAAGTCTACGACGTAACAAATGAAAATACATGGTTCTGCACTTTGGCCATCAATGTAAAGCTCATAGGAGAGACTCATAGCCAATTTAGACGCTACTACATTGGGAGGAACATATTTTATGCTTCTGCTGGTTACTTTCTCTACTCAGTAAAGTCCATTCTCTTATGAGAGGTGCAGGATGATACCTCCAATGATATTTGTATACTTAATTATGAGAGGATGCATTACATGGGCATCTGCTTTGAGCATTTTCCTTGGAGAGATCACAATGTAAATCACAGTGCTTAAAAAATGAGAGTCAAAAATACAATTAATTTTGATTTTCAGCTGGGAATTTGTCGAAATCAAAACGAACCTCTATTAGTTGCATTGGCATTACTATTCCACTTTGGTGAATGTTTGTTTGTTATCTCAACGACTTCTTCCTCCTCCTCTTCTGATACATTTCCTCCGCACAGCACACTTTCAGAGACCTCTGCTACCATCATACCGTCCTGAGGAAACAATTATGACACTTTGAAACATAATTTTTTTCCCCGATACAAAGTAAAGATGCTGCTTACTATAATCACGCATTCACTTGAGATTTACAATTAATATTTTTAACAAAGAATTTAATTTCAGAGACCGTTTTTTGAGAAGATTCACAGTTAGGTAAGCAACTAGGGATCGTTCACAAAATACAGACCGCTAAATTTCAGAATTTTCTCTATCCCTTTGCAACTCTCTTGTGACATAGGTTCTTCAACATGTAAAAATAAAATAGCGTAACACTCTCCTTGAATCCCACTCCCTCCTAGAGGGTTTTGAAGTTAATGAACGGCTTGGCCCCTTGACAGTGTAAATAGACAACTTTTTTAAGTCATTTCTGCTGACTGATATTAGTGCTTCAAGCCAAAGAATCATAATTAGGAGTTTCAGAAAGGAAAAAAATAATTGCAGTTTAAGCACTTAATACTGGGAATAATCTATAGTGGGTTATCATTTGTGCACATAATAAGGAATATTTAATAGAAAAATGCAAATAAGAGCTGCTTTCAAACAACATGGGCCAATTGAGAGTCTCAAAATTTAGATTGACAGAACTATAACAAAGCAGCTCACAGAGTCAAAAAATGTTACTAGAGATAGACTTACTTTAAGATACTTCCTCACATATTTGGGAGGTATTTTAGTAAGACTTTCTTCTTGGAATATTTTTGGATGAAAAAAATATCTCAGTCCAACAAGAAGGCTAGATATTAGGGAAATAAAGTGAACAAGAAAGTGACTAACCTGTTTTGGATTAGAGACTATTTCAATATGAGTGGTACCGTTGACACGGTCCATTGATACTACATCTTCGCATTCTAAATCACAGTTTCGTGTCATGAGTTTGGCACAATTTTCCAACCAAGTGTCATGATGACCGGGCTCCAGAGTGCCTCCGAGTTGAACTGGAAGCGATCCACGAGGGATATGCAATGGTAACTGACGGAAGAGCAAAAGAGAAGAAACAAGAATCATTAACAAATGTTGATTAGTATTTTAATGGAAAAAAAAAAAAAAACACTAGGAAGTGGCTCAAACTGTAAGTAACAAGGTGGAGAAATGGTGCTGGGTCCACACCATTTTGCGGGGAAAACAAAGCCAAGAAATCCCAAAAATTAAAATTAGAGTCAAAATTAAATTTATTGAACCCTGATGCGCACCAGTACGAAACTGAGAGGGGATTTGCCGACATGATCTCCTCAGCAGCCTGATTGTTGAAATTTTGTGTTTGTTGGGTAGACATAGATGACATAGGTTTAAAGGCGGAGCGTGATTGGTCAGCTATGTCTTATTGCTGCTTTATCGTATATTTGTTAGGTGGAATGGACGACATACTGTAAGAAAATTAAGAGGTGCCGTTAGCTTGTCGTGAGTTCCACCCGACACAGTCAAGACAAAGCAGCAATAAGGCATAGCAGACGAATCACGCTACGCCTTTTAACCTATGTCATCTATGTCTACCCGACAAACACAAAATTTCAACAATCAGGCTGCTGGTTGTCACTCATATCAATGCTCCACCATGCATTGTGATAACATTCTCTATTTTTCATCGTCATGTAATTTTAATTTTATTTTTAAGTTTTACTATTCTTACATAAACTTCAGCTATGGCTCAAATAATTCAAAAAAAGTTTAATAACAGTTTCGTATTCTATATAAAATGCCAGATTTCTGAAGGATAAATTTTGATTTGAGAAGAAAACAGCATGAAAAAGTAAGACAAAACACATGAACTTACTTGGGGTAGACTAACTGTATAAACTCTATCTCGAAGTTTCTCCCGAACAAACAACCTAAGAATTTTAAACGGGGCTTTGAACCACAAAGGAGCCGTGACTATCAGCACCTTCTTCAATTTGGCTGGATATCCTCCCTGTAACAATAAAAACAAAAACAAAAAATTAGTTAAAGCTTATATCATTCCTCAGCGCGTTATTAATTGGACTACATTATGCAATTCGGAACTGCAGTTTATAAAAACAGGACCCAAGTTTTTTTTTTTTTTGGTGGGGGGGCTTTCGCCCTCCCAAGCCCCCCCCCCCCCATTTTGCGACAAATATGAAAAAAATTCCGGAGTTTCTTGCAACATTTCCGCACTTTTTAGTACTTCCGGACCGCCCTTTAAAAATCAGTGCTATTTCCGGACTTGTAGACACCCTGGCAACGGATTGCGTTTAAGCAACGGAATAAACTTCGCAATGTATCCGTCCAGGAGATTTCTAAGAGGCTGTTCCTAACGCATCGCAAATATGTCTGTGGTGATGAGCGTAAATGGATCTTATGCGGTTTGAAATGACGGTTCAGCGCATTACGGAAATGCCATTGGGTCGATGGAGCTTATGGCGGGACTTCCTAATGGATTAAAGCAGCGTGGTGACGGTATATTACCGAATCCGCTTGAGCTGTTTTTGCAGGTGTTAACTGTACCGCAGAGCGCAGATTTTCGATTAAACCAACCTCCGATGTAAAACCTTACAAGAGACAGAATATGACCTTCACTTTTAAATAAAATTTCTACAATTTTTTCGGGGTTTTCAACACCTGGGGAGACGACAGAAAAAAGAAACAAATTACACATTTGTTCGGGCTTGCTTTTTGATTGGGTATACATTTCTTGATTCTTTATCAACGCTTATTATTAGCGAGAAAACTCCGCGAAAAACTGAAAAATGTGGCTAAAATCCCATTTATTTTTGCTATCCTAAAAAGTCGTCCGCCTCAGATGAGTTGGTTTTGACGAGGAAGCGTTCCAGGCTATGAGGAAAAAGACAGGAAAAAGATGAGCGTTACTAGTTCAATCTGCGAGAAACGCCGGGAAACAAAATGAGAGCAGAGATAGCGCATCGGATTTTTCCAGGCCTTCGCAATTTTCCAGGCAGGCCTCCGCAATTCTAAGCAACGTGCTGGATTCTCGTAAAAGGTCAACACGACACGCTGATCAAAATTTTGTGAACTTTTAGAATCATTTTAGGATGTTTTCCTAAGTCGCATTGTTCCTCAGGAGTTGAAAATCTATAAACCTTCGAAGAGGGCGTCAATTTCACTCCAGAGCGGAGCGGATTTCACTCTTCATTCATTCATATCACTCGCGTTTCCTGGTTGCGAGATAGGCCCTCGACTCCGGAGTGGACTAATCGCCGGTTTTCTATCCTAAAAACAGCGATAAATTTAAAAATTGGGGAAAAAAATAAAAAATCAAAGCATATTGAAGGCTTTGCAAGGTGTGCTCTGGACAATTCGAAGTCCGACACGTCTCAAGACACGTCGGTGGCGATGGACCACGATGATACTGCCGTGCTAAGGAAAAACGTCGTATGAACATTCGAGAGTTGACAAATTACCTTTGATAAAATGTTAATTTTTTAGGAAAGTTATGAATATTTTTCCTTTAAATTTTCAAAATCTTAGGTAAAATTGCGAACTAAATTATCTGAAAAATTGGGAGGAAAATATTAATAAATTTACCGGTAAATTCGCGTTTTATCATAGGAAATTTGGCAACGCCTGAAGGTTCATACGGCGTTTTTCCTCAGCACGACAGGATACTCCTTCGGCCCTTTGAACGGAAAATCGCCACGAAGCTAATTACAAGCCGAAAGTCCGGCTACGAAAACGAAAACCCGCGGCTGGCAGGAAAAACTGGTGGACACTCGAAAAAGCGAAAGTGCAAAGCTCCTCGAGTCGATCTCGACGCCCACTTCAAGCCCCAGAGAGCACGGGAAGCTCTGTCGGAGGGAACTTTCCCTTTTTCACCCCCTCCCCGGAACGAGCGCGCAACCCCATCGCGACTTCCAGCCCCTCGACGAGTCCACCCTGTTGCCGGAACGCCTTCGAAAATGATGCTGTGAGTCGTGCTCGTGACGTAATTACGGATCCGTCCAGTGCCGTGGCGTGAATTGCAATGTATCGATTGTTCTGTCATTTAAGCCTATAGTAAAGAATCGATTGTCAAGGTGTTCGCTGCGAACACCCTGTTTATCGATCCTTTTCCATAGGTTTAAAAGGCAGAACTATCGATATATCGCAAATCACGTCACGCCACTGGATCCGGCGTATCGGACAGACCACTGGAAAGGGTGAAAACCTCCAGAAAGAGAAGCAGGAGAAGATAAAGGAGGAAAGGAGGAGAAAGATTAATAAGAAAAAGGAGGAGCAGGAGAGAGAGGGTATGAACGGAGGAGAGGAGGAATGGGAGTAAGAAGCAAAATAAGATGTTAAAGAAGGAGAAAAACGGGAGAGAAGGAGGAGGGAAAAAAGTAAAAAAGGAAAAAGGGAAGATGAAGTTTTGAGAAAATGCACTGAGTCTAAAATTCTATTGAACGGCTCCCTTGTTCTTCGTGAAAATATCAATTATCATCCTAATAATGTGCACTTACAGCAGTTTTGTCTAGAGCGATGCCGATTTTCCTTATTTACTGCTTTCTCATAAATCTCATTTTTGTATAAATGAGAAGAATTTTATTGTTCAAGCTGAATCAGTCGGTTCATATTTCGTCGCGTTTAGCGGGAGGGAACCAACGCGATTACAGTGTTTTTAAAATTTTTGAAGCCTCTTTTTAGTTTTAACAATTACTGGATATATTTGTGGAATAATAAAATCGGCACGACCGTTATCCTTAAAAATTAAAAAATATTTGGTAGAAAAACAGAGGGTATTTGCTGTTTTGATCAATTTTTCCCTTCTTTTTTTGTGAAAAAAAGGTATGTACGGTTTTGTGTTTTGCGTTGGTTCTTTTCCGCTAAATATGATCCATTTCAATCAGATTGAAAGAATTTTGAAGGGAACTGGATTTCGAAGATTTGAGCGTTACTGCTTCCTTCGGTAGGACGGTGGGATGTGCAATTGTGCAACTGGGTGGCAGTTTTGGCGTTGGAGCAATTTGACAACGGCTTGGATGAATGGAATAAACGCCGCACTTCATGACGCGGAGAAAAAAAAGGTCCCGTGTTGAGGATGATCTTTTGTGACGCGCTCCCGAGGACAGATTTTCCCTGAGCTTCAGCACTTCAGCAGGCGAGAGCCGAAGCCTACACTGCCGTGCTAAGTAAAAACGCCGTGCGACCATTCGGTTGTTGCCAAATTTTCTCTTAGAAAATGTTAAATTTAGAAAAAAGTTATAAATATTTTCCTTTTTAAATTTTCAGATTTTTTAGATCCATTTACGACCAAAATCCACTGAAAAATCAGGGAAGAAATATTCAAAAAATTTTCTGGAAATTCGTGACTTGTAGAAGGAAATTTGGCAACGCCTGATGTCTCATAAGGCGTTCCTGCTGAGCACGGGAGTACAATGGAGACATTATTACGCCAGGTTGAGCGACGACTTTCAGACTTTTTCAACTGCTCCTGAATATCATTCCAGGAATTACTTTTTCGGGTGAAATCGAAGTTAACAAGAAAAAAATTCTTGTTTTTACATAGGAATTCTACTTACTCTAAATCTGTCAAAAAAAAAAAAAAAAAAAAATGAACACTTGCCGCATACCTACGAACAACAACCGCCGCATGAACATTTGGACTGCATTTTGCAATTTGGACCGATAAATTCTGGCTTATCTGAAAAAACATTTACGTGTAAAGGGAAACTAATGGCACATACGTTGTTTTTAAACCGGGCCGGAATTAATAGTTCCAAATTGCAAAATGTAGTCCATTTGACTGTAGCCATTTCTGTAAGTAAAATAATTATTTTTAAGGAAAATTATAGTATTTCCCCTTTGAATTTTCGAATATTTCAGTTTGAATTGCAAAAAAAATTCAATGAAAAATTGGAAGAAAAATAGCTCCAGATCCCCCAGAAAATTCGCGTTGTAAGGAAGGGGATTTGGTAACGTAAAAGGGCTCATACATGCGGTCCTCTCCTTCAGCACGGCAAAAGTCTGGACAGGATGTTACAAAACGTTAGAAATACATGCGAGACTGGACATTTTTAAGGGATATTTCATGAGAATTCACTAAGTTGTGAAACCTGTGAAAAATGTACTCATTTTGTACGCTATATAGGTACGCAAAAAACCCGACGATGCAAAAAAAAAAAACAAGTTTTTTCAGTTCAATCTTGCATTTTAATTAATTTTTCTAAGAGGTTTAACGTGAGTGACAAAGATGACTTGCGTGATGCCTTCACTAAATGCTACTAATACTAGAGTTTCGACAGTTAAGAATTATTGGGATAGTAAAAAAGCGTGGAAATATGATTATATTTTATGGTTAGATTTTACTTCATTTAAGAATTTCCCATGAAATTTCAAAATTTTCACATTCATGAAATTTTGCCACCCTTAGTCGGGAATCTCTTTGAGTCTTTCCACATATCGACGGTGAAACTACCAAACCACGTATCTCGGTTTGCGACGTCGCAGACTTCCTGTCATACTTTATTTTTTTAATGAAAAACTACTTGACATCCAGTCTTGAAAATTTCTGTGATTTTTCCTCTTTGTGCGGAGAAAATTCCGTGAAAATTTCAAGGAATGATATTGATTTGGTTTACTTCAAAAAAATAAAATGTGAGCGTAGATTTTTAAACACCGCAAACGAGATACGTGGTTTGGTAGTTTCACCGTCGATATATATATTTACACGCTTTCGTAGTAGATTTGTTTACACACACCTTAAATCATTTAGCTGATGGAAAGTCGCGATTTGATAAGCGTTTTAAATCCTAACGGTTGTGCAGGTGTTCCATTCAACTTTGCTTTTAATCGGTTCTCCCATGCCATTCATTGCCATTTCTTGCTACGCCACTATCTTGGTCGGTTATAAAATGAAGCATCATTACCGATTTAGTGAGAAATGTCGTTCTGATTCTTTTTTTGGAGGGCTAGGTAGGATAGGTTTAGGTACGAGATTTCGCGAGAGAGGTTAGAAGGCTATCGATCAAAATGCTGAGTTAGGGGTATCACTTACAGCTAGAAATTTCTCAACACGCAACGTGTCTGGTTCGTTTCAAGGAAAAGGGTGGTGTGATCTGCGCACATTTAGCACAGCTTCTGTCGCTTCAAAGCAATGTTCTGCCTTCTTTCTAAAATTTTAGGAGTCACGTTAGCCGGAAAGCCTAATTTTTAGGAGCCAATCAACATTATGCATATGCATCTAAGTCGCAGACGGTGCATCAAGAGCGTTACCGCTACTTCACGATTTCAAGTTTGAAAATACCGATAGGGTGCGTCAACCTCAATAGGCGCCACAATGGCTTAGCTGATAAGCCTAACTTTTAGGGACGAAAGCTAGATTTTTCGCAGCATTTGGCGCATGGCACCCGGGAAAGTCAGAACACCGCTTCACATTCACATCGACTGGAGGGGTAAAAACGTCTACCTACCCCGTAGAGTCAACGTGTTTTCGACTGCATTTTGCATTTCGGAACTAAAATTTCCGGCTCATCTGTAAAAACATTCAAGTGCATAGAAACACTGATGTTCCATATCGACGGTGTAAGTCGGCAATCACATAACTCGGTTTGCGACGTCGCAGACTTCCTGTCATACTTTATTTTTTAAACGGAAAACTACTCAACGGCAATTCTTTAAAACTTCCGTGATTTTTCTTCTCTATGCGAAGAAAATTCTGCAAAAACTTCAAGAAATAATGTCAATTTGTTCTCCTTTTACATAATGATATATAGGCGGAGATTTTCAGACACCGCAAACGAGTTATGTGATTGCCGACTTACACCGTCGATATGTTGTTTCTATACTGAACCAAAATTTGCAGTTTCTAATTTCAAAATATAGCCCATTGGTTTTCCTTCAAGACAATAAAATGAGAGAAGAGATTTTCAAACACGGCAAACGAGATACGTTGTTTGGGAGTTTCGCCGTCAAAATAACGTGTCCGATTCAACTTCTTTTTTTTAGAGGGGGGGGGGGGATTGGGGGCAGTCCGGATGGCCCCCTATTTCACCCTTCTGTTTCACCCTGTATCATGTACACTTTCTCTGCGACGATACTCCAGATCCCCGTCGCAAGGAGCGGCCCGTTTCGTCGAGTTGCTGTCCCAACTTTCAATTAACCAAGTGCAGGACCGCCGCACAGTGGATCGAGTCAATTGGAGATGTCGGACAAAATTTGGAAACTCTAAAAGCTTATAACACCGTTTATACACAATTTTGAGATTTTAAAAGTGGCTCCATTGGTTCTCTGAAGAAATTTTCCTCCGGAATCACCCCTTGAAAAAAATGTGACGAAATAAACATCAATATTTACAGTTTTAGTTAAAAATTTCATGTCCGACCTTCCTAATCGACTCGCTATACTGTGCGCCGGGGCTGAGCGAGGGAGGGCGGCGCGGGTCGCGATTCCGACAATGCTGCCTCGCTAAGGAAGAACGCCATATGAACATTCGAGAGTTGCCAAATTTCTTTCGATAAAATGTTTATTTTTAAGAAAAGTTATGAATATTTTTCTTTGAAATTTTCAGGAACTTTATGTTAAATCGCGAAGAAAATTATCTAAAAAATTAGAAGGAAAATCTTCATAAGTTTACCAGGAAATTCGTACTTTATCGAAGGAAATTTGGCAACGCCTGAAGGTTCAAACGGCGGTCTTCCTGAGCACGGCAGACTGGAGGTCTAAATACGACCAAGTTCAAGATCCGGGCTCATCGGCATGGATCTCCTGTGGATACGTGCGCCCTGTGCCCGGCCCGGCCCGGCCTGCCAATTAACGGCGTGAATCAATAAGTGCCTGCCGTGCCCCCGCGAGGCGACGCGCGGCTCGCGCAAGAGTTTCGGCGCTATTTAACCTATGACACTTATCCCATTTCGCTATCTTAATTAGCGCCCGATAATATTTTAATTAGAAATTGCGGGTCAGTGGAATACGAGTGCGCTGTCTCGTTATCGCCGCGCCGGGCTCGTTAACACTTCGACGCCGCCGCGCCGTTGCACATACGACGTTCTTGACTCCCCGCGCCGCGCCACGCGGAGCCGGGAAGTCTCGCGGCGGGCCCGGAGAGCTTACAGCTCTTCTTGCGCAATTAAAAGGCCTCTATCCGGATGCGCAAAATAGAGTGCACTGGAAAAAAAACACATTGGATCTAGAGTCCAGACTCTTGAAAACATCGATAAGAAAAAATACTCTTGATTCAATCAGATTTAAGCTGAAATCAAGAGCCTCTTAATTTGAGCGGATTTCCTTTCGATTTAAGCTTAAATCTGATTGAATCAAGAGTCGTTTTTCTTGTCAATGTTTTCAAGAGTCTGGACTCTAGATCCAATGTGGTTTTTTTTCCCAGTGAATGTGTTAAAATTTTGTAGATCGATCCATAGGTTTGTCGCTGAGAGCGTCTTCTTTCCCACGTGCGATTGCCAGTTTGAGCACTCTTGAACTTCTTGAGATTCCTCCGGTGGAACCCCTTAAGAACAAGACGTAGCAACTATTTTAACTCCCCGGGGGTGTTTTTGCCTACCCCGGCTATACTTGAAGGAACTGTGTTCTTGGTAGGAGCTTGTGCGCCTCGATTGATTAGACTCTAGATCCAATGTGCTTCTTTTCCAGTGTAGCGGGGCGTCAATGACCGATCGTCGATATTTCCCCATTTGAAGCTGTGGTAAAGAATTGATTTTTAAGGTGTTCGCTGCGAACACCCTGTACATCGATCCTTTTCCATAGGTTTAAATGGTAGATCAAACGATGGATCGCAAAGCACGCCACGCCACTGGTGCCGATTTAGGGAGAGTGCGGACATGTCGGTAATTTTGAGGTTAGGCCACGGAGCTCGTAGGGCCCAAAAAGGCAGCCAATCTGAAAAAAAAAGTTGCGGACTGTAAGACAAACCGTCCGTTCCGGGCTCAGAGGCCGAAAGTCTCCCATGTTTTTTTTCTTTTTTTCTTTCTTTTTTTTTTCAGACCTAGCGCTGAAGATTCGCCTTAACATAGAACTGAGGGCTGATTATTGGAAACTATAAACAAGGAGGACGAAAGGAAAATGGAGCGAGCCTATTGGTCAAAACGGGTGGTATAGCTACAGACTATGCCGGAAAATGATGGACTTGAAATAGGATCTCCGGTGGATTGCCGTTAAGTTGGTGTATTTCTTATCTCCTTTGACCATTGCGACCACCAGCTTCCATCGACACGATCGTTCAATTCTCGTTTGGTTTTCTTTATCTATCGCTTTGTCTATCACCATAATAATTAGCCCGCTCCTCATCTCCCATCATTCTTGTGTAACGAAATTAGGAGTAAATTTGAAAGATTCCCAACGGTGTTCATATTTTCTCGAGTAATGGACCAATCGAAAATACACAAGCGAACGCCGCGCCAGGAAAAGGAGGCGATCACTTAAGCTCTTTCGTTTCGGCGTTATCAGAGTTTACGCTGTTGGGTGTTTCGGCATCATAGCACGGGAGGGTCCTTGTTGACGTGAAGAACTTGTTGTGAGGGGATTTACTCCAATTACAGGATTGGGCGCTGATGCAACTCCACTTGAAATGAGTTATTTTAGAGACCTCATACACAAACGAGCTGGGATTTTTCTTTGGGGAGTATCCTAAAAGCATCCAGTCAGTCAGTTACTTTAAACTCGCCGTCCTCTTGAAAAGTAGAAGTTTTTAAGATCCAACTTGGCAACAATCAAATGGACGTATTTCTGTCAAACGGAACTATGTGCATTATTACGTAGGCCCTGTAATGCATGTATTCTTATGGATTTCAGGGCTCATGTCTTAATGCGCATAGTTCCGTTTGACAGAAATACGCCCAATGCTCATACTGCGCTTTCATTGCAGTGGCGTGGGTAAATTATCGATAATCGATACTTCCCCATTTGAAGCTATGATAAAGAATCGATTCTTAAGGTGTTCGTTGCGAACACCCTGTGTATCGATCCCTTTCCGTAGGTTTAAATGGTAGATCAATCGATAAATTGCAAGGCACGCCACGCCACCGTTTCCATTGATGCTTAGCGAGGGTTTGTTTACTAAGTCCGAACTTGGAATGAAGGAATTCTGCCGCCTCCATGATTTGAAAAAAAAAAAAGCAAAATAGACGAAGAGCAGATACCAAGCGTCATCAGATGATGATTTCACCCTGCTCGCTGTGCTGAATGGCAAACCCGGTGCGGTAACTGCGTAGAAACACATTTTCCAGGGGCCCAGCGGAGAACAGTAGGCTTTCAGAGAGTGATTCATCTGTAGGCGTTACGCGTTTTTCAGCGCCAGGAGAGCCGTACGATGACATTCTTCTCGGTCATTTTCCGGATTACCACTTTTTCTACATCTGCATTTCATGTTAGTTTTCCGTTGCTCGTTGGAAAAATGCAAGGATTCGGTGACGGGAAAAACTTCTCGCGGGAAAACTTATTTAGAGGAGGCCCTGCGACCCTGTTTTTTTTCTTAACACTAGATGTAATTTTAATAATTTCTTAATTTTTTTTAAAAATTCTGCTTAAAATTATGAGACCAATTCTGAAATGTAAATAACCAAGACGGAATTTCTGATTTCATGAAGCTAGTAGATCTGATCTGGTTTTCTGTCCATCTCGGGGATCTGAATCTGAATCAGGGGAAGTTTCAAGGCATTAGATTATCCGGGTCCAGTTAAGTTGAAAAAACAAAAGAGGAGGGTAAATTAGGCAACGTGGAATGGAGTTAGGCTGATTCTAGTTAATCCTGAACTCTTGAGGAAGCCCGACGGGAAATCAGCCGTGCTGAGGAAAAACGCCGTATAAGCCTCCAGGCGTTGCCACATTTCCTTCAATAGCCAACGAATTCACAGGGAAAATTCTGAATATTTTTCTTCCAATTTTTCAGATAATTTTGCTCGCAATTCCACCCAAACTTCCTGAAAATCTCAGAGGGAAATATTCATAAATTTCTTCAAAAATAAGCGTTTTATCGGAGGAAACTTGGCAACTCTCTAATGTTCTTACGGCGTTCTTCCTTAGTACGACAGAAATAGAGCGAAGGAAGGCGTGGGCGGTCCGCGCAGTGTCGGCACACCTGTTGATTTCACTCGGAGGGCGCCCGTCGGCACTCGCTCGGGAAATCAGGGAATGTCGCCCATTTTCCGCCCGACTCGGCAATGCCGCTCGATGAGTAAATACGTGAGAGGTGTGATGATTAAACGGTTGAATCAGGGACAGTGGCGATGCGTGCTTTGCGATATATCGGCTGATTTGCCATTCAAACCTATGGGGAAGGATCGAAAGACAGGGGGTTCGCAGCGAACACCTTAATAATCGATTCTTCACCATAGCTTCGAATTGAGAAATATCGATAATCGATCATTCACGCCTCGCCGTCGCCACTGATCAGGGACACCGAACACGGCTGCGCATCCCGATTGATACACTGGGCGCGGGCAGCGCGCGCGTCGCAATTCCCCGCCCAGCGTTGCTCGATCGGGCCCGATCATAGTCCACGCGACTAGACTCAAAAGTAGAAACGACGCAAGTGTAATGTCATCCCATAGGGACGTACGTCGTTTTTACGTTCACGACTTTAAGTGTTGCTTTAAGTGTGACGATCCGAGGGAAAGATGGAAATGATCGAAAATCCTTCACATCGCGCGTGGCGGAGGCGCCAATTGGGTAGAATGCGGGGGGGGGGGGGGGCAGAGCTTGATCTCTCTTTTTCTTGAATGTGTAAATCGACATTTTGTGGGAGAAGATTCGACACATCGACAAAAAATTGTTCGATCTGATTAATTTATCTCAATTTTTCTTTTGCAATTCCCGATTTACTATGATTCCGTTTGATTTGATTTTTTTCCATACGGATTTTGTCGGCAACTCTGATTGAGAATCTCCGATAAAAATATCAACACTGATCGTGGGTGACCGGCAGGAGGTTCTCCGCCGTTTCAATCAGTGACGTGCCGTTATTTGCGATGGATCGATCGATCGATCTACCTTTGAAGAAGGATCGACTGACGAGTATCGATTGATAATCGATTCTTTACCCTGGTTCCGAATGAGAAAACATCGAAGGCCGCTGATTCACGCTCGGCTCCCGAGTCCAATGGCTCGATGGTGCTAATCTGGTTTCGGATAAACGGAAATTCTTTCCAAAAATAATTACAGTTCTGAGTCTATGAATTAAATGTCAGTGGACGATCATAGAGGACGAGCGAGAAGCCCAGAGGTTGCCAAGCTCCACACGAGAGCAACAGCTGGCGCGTTTCACGGCGGCGAAATCTCCCGCTCCAAAATCGCGGCTACGGCTGGCAAACTTACAGTCAACTCGAGTAAATAGAGGCTAACGGGAATTGGCGTAGGGTTGAGAAAAATTCGTTTTTACGACCTTCTCCCGTGCAGCGCCGCGCGTCGCCTCTCCCGCCCGTTAACGCAAAATTCTTCGCGCAGCAGCTGCGTCCGACCAAAATTTTTTCGCCGTCTCTCCTCGCAACTTTTTCTCGGCACCAAGCTCTGAAAAGGTCTGGACCGCGCTGAAAGACGAGATATCGCAGTATAGCTCCCCGCGCGGCCGTGCTACTGGAGAGAGCGCTACAGTGTGAACAAGTTTCCCGGAATTTTGAATTTTCCAGATTTTTTCATCACATTTCAGGGTCACGTTACACGAACAGTTTCCCGACGATACCTTGACTATTCATGAAGTTCACATGTAGTATATGTTTCGTAGCCAAACACACAATTTTGATTTAAGTAGAATTTGGTTCACGCAAGGTGTCTACTAAAACAGGCTGGCCAAAAATCAGTACTTTTATGGTACTTTTTCAGTGCATTCCCAAGAAATTCAGTACCGTCTCAATAAAAAATTTAAGTGCGTTTTCAGTACCTCCGACGAAATTCGAAAAATTTCAAAAATTTTAATTTCTCGCTCAAATTGCGACAAAAATGACAAAAATTAAAAATTCCGGAACTTCTTACGGGATTTCCGCACTTTTTCAGTACTCTCGGACCACCCTTAAAAAATCAGTACTATTTCCGGACTTTTCGAAAATTCCGGACTTGTAGACACCCTGGTTTACGAGACAGAGGAAGTGAAAAATTGAGCTCCGCCGACTCAGGGTTGCAGATTTAATCCCATGTGAAGATTCCCTCACTTTTCCCTGACTACTTGGAAAAATCCCTGACCACTGGCGCTGAAATTACCTCACTTCTTACAAAGAAAGAAGAAAAAGGTTATTTTAAAAGCAGCAATGCGAGCTTCGAAGCACCGCGAAGTTGAAAATTGCAAATAACAGACATAAGCGCGAGAACGGTGCTAAATTCTAACTGAAACGACTTATCTGTATGTCAATATCAAAACATTTTCTGCGGGAGAATGGAGTAAAAGTCACCGGAGGGTTCGCTGCGAAGGTAAAAATTACGAGGATTACAACGAAAGTCACTCGTCCTTCAGACACCACGCTATGCTGAAATGCGTGATACAACTATGTCAACTCCTGAGCCGCTCAAATTGCATCAAACGAATTGAAGGCGAACTTGATTTCTCGCTCCCGTTTTAAGTTATTCAGATGAGAGCGCGAAGGCGCGGTTTCATCCCAGCGTTTGTAGCTTATCTGGATGTCAATATAAAAATATTTTCAATTTCGTTAGAAATGACGTCAGACTACGAATGACGTCGAATTACGTTTCATCATAAAGTTTTCTACGAGTCCCCTTGAAATCAATGGCGCGGCGTGCTTTGTGATAAATCGATCGATATGCCATTTAAATCTATGGAAAAGGATCGATTAACAGGGTGTTTAACAATTGATTCTTTACTACAGCTTCAAATGGGGAAATATCGAAAATCGATCATTCGCGCCCCGACACTGCTAGAAGTAAGAGTAAGCGAAGCCGACGAAAGGAGAGGAGATCTTCTCCCGTGCCCCCTTGCATTCCAATTATTCTGTTGCATACAAGAGCCCTGCCATGAAAAAATAACGAGCCAATGCAATCTAAAATTGCGACGAATTTCCGCGCGCGAAAACGGGGAAAACTTGTAAAAATCACGACCAATTACCGTGATGCGATCGTAATACTTTCTCTGGCTTGCTAATTAAAATGAGTTCGGCGTTGCCGCAATAGACGGAAAAAAAGAGTTGCGTCTGAACCTGACATTTGAAAGCAATATACTCGAATGCTAGTGACTACTTAAATGATCTATTTCATTGTAGGAGAAACGCTGCGAAGAAAAAGTATCGTAAAGATTCTGCGAGTAGATCTGTGTCATTTCAAGAGGATGATAAGTTGAAATTTTAGTCGAGCATGACGAATTACCTTTCTTTTACAGTATAAATACTTGAAGGAAGACTACACTCTAAATCGTGGAAATTTGGTGGATTTTCAGGTGCGGAAAATAAATGAAAACAAGCAAAAATTCTCGATCGATAATGGATGCAAATCTGACATATTTATAATACGATGCCGACACAAGGAACTTTTTTCAATTCCAGTAAAAAAGTGAAAGAAAACAAGAGGGCTAGGGGGAAATACCAAGTAGACTTTTCGGTGTCTGTAGCACAAACCGTGTCAGTTGCTCGCCGGTCATCCTTAGCAGACGTTAAAAATGTTTCCAAGAATCGTGTCAAAACGACATTAGTCTCTGAAATAAAATTGTGAGAGTTCCAACGCAAAAAGAGACATAATACAAGAACACCGCGGGGCGTGGAAAGAGATGCTTTGTACTGTTACACAGCAGTCACACTATACAATTATCAATCGAGGCGCACGAGCTCCTACCAAGAGCACAGTTCCTTCAAGTAGGCAGGGTAGGCAAAAACACCTCCGGGGAGTTAAAATAGTTGCTACGTCTTGTTCTTGAGGGGTTCCACCGGAGGAATCTCAAAAAGTTCAAGAGTGCTCAAACCGGCAATCGCACGTGGGAAAGTAGACGCTCTCAGCGACAAACCCATGGATCGATCTACAAAATTTTATCACATTCATATAGACGTATTTATGCTGAAAGGAACTATATGTGAATAAGTTTTGCGTGTAACATAGTTCCTTTTAGCATAAATACGCCCACTCAACAGAGCTGATTCTTAGCAATAAGAAGAACCGCGACAACTAACAGAACTTGAGTCGACTCGTTATTGCGATAATCGTTTTCATTCCATAGAGGCAGAATCTTTCCAATTTTGAGATGATTCTGAGAGATCTAAGGATGAGAACCACCACTATATTGCGATTCTACACGGTTTGTGTCTTTGAGAAGCAACAATCATCGTAAGGCACGAGTTAACGGAGGAAACTGATCCATAAAGTGTAGCAGCGTTAATAGTAAGTAGCACGGCATCACATTTGTGAAGATTCGAAGAAACTTTACATCGGAAACTACTCTACGTATGCGCTTACGTTATGGATACGTTTTTTCTGTTAGCTTGTATATTGTGATAATTACCGCTCCTTAAAGACACAAACCGTGTATCTGATCAGCGTAGTGGCAGGTTTGGTCCGTAATCACTTGAAATCACCTGAGATTCCGAATTGGACACATCAACACCCAGTAAAAAACCAAGCCACCCGCAAGAAGGGAGGAGAAAATCGAGAACGACCTCTTTTTAAGGTCCCAAGAATCATGGTATCATGAATCTGGACCCAAACTCTTGGTGATGTCACCGAACACCCGAACTCTCGGTGATATCACTGATCACCCAAACTCTTGGTGATATCACTGAACAATCTATTAGCTTCGAGACCTCCCGGCGCTCTTGCAACGTGATCACTTGAGCCTTGAAGTTGGGAAACGTTCGTGTGGGGAGGCGGCAGGCGAGCGGTGATGAAAATTGGAAAGATGACGGGTATTTCCTTCCCCGAAAGTGAAAACGGATCTCGGCGAGGTTAGCTGATGAAGTTCGCGGGGGGGGGGGGGAGGAGGAGAAAGAGAAGGGGAGGGAATCGTGGGCGCGCGTAAAGGGGCGACGCAAAAGCTTGCAAAAGTCCCTCAGAAAATGCCGAGTTGCCATGCTGATGTTGTTATTCGCTTTCATGAGCATTCGTGGGTAAACCTCGCAGTTGGTGCCAGTTTCGAATACTGACGTACTACAAAAAGAGAACAGTGTGTAAAAAAAAACTGTTTTCTGACTTCGCGTGAGAAACGAGAGAGCAGAGAGTGTGCTTGGCTGAGCGGGTCGTGGCTTTATAATTTAGAAATTCAAAAAAACATAATAGCATTTAAAAGATTAAATGGATGATTGAAAACCTTTGCAAACGGCTTTCTTGCACATGTAACACTTTCTCGTGGCGTGGCATGGATTCTTACATCGAGCAAACATTTAAGTAGGAAAAAGATGTTGAGAGGAGGTATTTACGGAAGGGGGCGAAGACTACAAAAAATGTAAGGAAATGCCCTCAGTCGACCAAACTTTACAAAGATATGCAAGGTCTTAGTCGAGTGCATTTTAAAATCGCTCTCTCCAAATGACGCCCCTTGTGAGCTGATACTTGAATTTGACAGACGATATACAAAAGAGACGAAGAAAAAGTCGAGAGATCCTGTCGGTGGAAGAGTTTGGTTGTAATGGACACATGGGGTGAGGAATATACTGGCTAACGGCAACACAACAAAAACCCTATAGTTAGTCCATCATTTTCCCCAGTAGTCTAAAACAACTAACCGTTTCATCCAATACAATCGCTCCATTTTCCCTTTGTCATCTTTATCTACATCTAAATCGATAAATTTCAATAATCAGCCCTCTGGGGAAGACAAAAAACTGAAAACTTTCCTCCTCCAGGGTGTTTACTAAAACAGGCAGGCCAAAAATTGGTACTTTTGCGGTACTTTTTCAGAACATTCCCAAGAAATTCAGTACCTCCTGAACAGAGAAATTCAGTGCTTTTTCAGTACCTTCATGTGACGAAATTCCAAAAATTTGAATTTCTCGCTCAAATTGCGACAAAAATGACAAAAATTCCGAACTTTCTAACGGAATTTCCGCACTTTTTCAGTGCTTCCGGACCGCCCTTAAAAAATCAGTACTATTTCCGGACTTTCCGGACTTGTGGACACCCTGTCCTCCTGCGATCGGGAAATTCCTTGGAAAACTCTGAGAGAGATAAACACGAACGCGAAAATATACGCAGTAATGACTCAACTTTGAAGAATCAGTGAGGACGTTCCCAAAAATTGCTGTTTCCGTTCCCAGTATTAAATTTTTCTAGGGAGACTTTTCTCCCTACCCACGAAAGATAATACTGCAAAATTCACGTCGCTACCTGTTCCAGTTTTGATGAGAGAGAAGGTTTTTATTCGAAGGGGGGGGGGGGCGGGGGGCGTAAAATTATTGGAAAACCCTGTGAACTTGAACAGTTGTTTTTTCCGTTGAACGCTACCCGCTTATCACGCGACGTAAAAGGCAACAGAGAGTGGCGGCTCCCACGCAAATACCGCGCATTCCTATTTCGAATTTATGTGATTCGCTGACATATTTCTAGTGCGCTGCGAGGGATCTTCTGAATTTGTTCTCACCGATAAATAGAAAAATAGTTCAGCACATCATACTTTACAATTTGGCCTCCTTGTTCAAAATGACGACTACAGTTGCCTTGTCGCCAAGTAGACGTCATGAATGGACTACCAGACAAGGTCCAAATTAAAGCATTCCGATAAATATTTCCTTACCACAATTTCACGTAAAACACGATTCGCGGAACGTAATATACCTCCTTAATAAGATATTGACGTTTTTTGGTAGCACTGGTTACAAAAAATTTGCCTTTCCCGCTCGCAAGAAAAACTAGCGCGATTTGCAAGTTCTTGGAGGCTTCTTCTGGGCAATATGATGTTCTATCTCCGCCCGGTGTTTTTGAAAGTGTTAACAACGTGCAACAGCTGAGCCAAAGCACCGAGATTCAGGTTGCCATATAAGACTGTTCGAGTATAACGTTTGTGTACGATTTAACTCAAGTAGACAATGGTTTTTCCATGAGCGGAAACGTTTGAATTTATCCATAAAAGAACGTCAATATCTTGGTTAGGAGTTACTTTCAAACGGAACTACCAACGAGGGGGCTTTTTAAAAACGGTATGAGAGTTGCAAACTTATGGACTTATTTCCGAAGAGGAACTCCTCGAGATATGAAGGAATGTGTTGTAAGTGCTCCAGTTTATTTTTACGCCGGAGGGAGGTTGGAAAATTCCGAGGAAACGAATTGGAGATTTCAAAATTACTTTGAGCCATAGTGCCCGTGAAAGGGTTAAAATTTGATGGTGCATACGTATGAAAATTGAGTTTTTGAGTTACGTTTTTTTTTTTTTTTTTTCTTCTTCTTTTTTTTGAAGATGGCCAAATCTTGTAAGATTAGGGGTTGCTCTAAAGAGCACGAAGAGACGAGTTGTGCTCGAAATCACCACCCTCAATTTTTTTAAAAAAAAAAAAAAAAAAATTACTTTTAGCCATAGTGCCCGTGAAAGGGTTAAAATTTGATGGTGCATACGTATGAAAATTGAGTTTTTGAGTTACGGTTTTTTTTTTTTTTTTTTGGAAGATGGCCAAATCTTGTAAGATTAGGGGTTGCTCTAAGGAGCACCAAGAGACGAGTTTTGCTCGAAATCACCACCCTCAATTTTTTTTTAAAAAAAAAAAAAAATTAGTTTACTGCTTTGATCCGCTGGGGGGCTTTGATTAGCTACGCATTTTTTCCAGTTTCTTTTTTTCCCTTTTCGGCTAGTACGTGTAGGAGGAAGGATAGGTCGATAAGCCATTTAACCGCGGGTCTCGTGGGCGGCGAAGAACAGATATTGTCGTACGTCCGACGCGAAGCTGCCGCGTCGTATCCTTAATCGCGTCTCCTTCGAGCGGAATCGAGAGGGGCGGACTGGTCGAATTATTCCGGAGCCACCTGGCAACACTGTTCGTAAATTTGACAGGCGTCGCGCGTCGTGACGCTGCTCCGCGCTCGCCCACGCCGCATCCCTGTTTTTCCCCCGGTTTCCTCTTCCGACGCAGAAACGGAAACCAACGGCCGAGCCCCGTTTCCGCTTCACTGAGCCGAAATTTTGTACTGCGGATTCCGCGCTGGGAAATCTTGGCAGCCCCCCCACCCCAAGGGAACGGCTCATTTTTCCTTTAAGATAAACCACTAGACGGAGTAAACCAAGGGGGTGCGTATTCTAACCAATACTGCCCCTCTCAGGAAAAACGACGTATGAACCTTCAGGCGTTGCCGTATCTCATTTGATAAAACGCAAATTTTCTGATGAGCTTATGAATATTTTCCTCCCAATTGTTTAGATAATTTTATTTGCAATCTTATCTGAGGATTCTGAAAATTTAAAGAGAAAATATTCATAACTTTCCTCAAAAATAAACATTTTATCGAAGGAAATTCGGCAACTCTCGAATGTTCATACGGCGTTCTTCCTTAGCGCGGCAGAATACGTGACTCAATCCCTTGAGGGTGCCCTCTAAGACCCGTTTCGCAAGCCCTACTGACTTAATTTAAATAGGGCAGGCTCTGGCTCTTCTAGGGACTACCTCCTATTGATAGCCGTTAAAATGATGAAAATCGCCCATGTGGATCTTCAGAACGAACTGTGACATTTACACGGTTCAAATGGGAAAATTCACGACTTCTGATCATGCTATGTATATAAAAAACTCTGGGTCATACTTTCAATGAAATGTGAGGGATTTGGCTAAGTAAGCGCGTGACATATCTTTCATCTTGAAAATCGTAATTGAATAAATTTTTCGGTAAGGTCAGCTCAAAATTGATCCAAAGAAGACTCAGATTTTCACAATATTTCGGGGGAAGTGGGGGCCTTTCGGACCTAAAGGAGTCTCGCAGACGCGAGTGGAGTGTTTTTTAAGCCTCCCCCCAGACCCTTTTTGATGAGGTGACCTTCTGACCCCCTCCTCCCACGAAAATCTCCTGGTTCCACCCATGCGTAGAGAGCACCGATGTTGATTCAGATTTCCAGACTTTTTCAGATACAACTCCCAGGCTTTTCCCGGATTTCCTTGATCTGATAAAATTTCCTTTCGATTTCCGGTATTCCAGAGCTGTTGACCCCTTGTTCCTGCTTTACTCGCCACATACTTTCCCCTGTCATTGCTATGAGGTGCTATGACATATGATAAATTACGTCGCGCACTTTTTCGGCATCTTCAACCTCCTCCCCTTCCACCCCACCCACCCCCACCCACCCTTGTAAGTGATAACGCTTTCGTGACGTAGGCCCTTATCCTTTGACACGTAAAGACAAAATGGCGTTACGCTCTCCTCGACTCTCCTCCCCCCTAGAGCGTTACATAATTTACACGGTTGCCAATGAATTTAGAGAATGAAATTCCCTGACATTTCCCTGACACATTTTGGTGAGCTTCCCTGACAATTGAAAATGTGACGGATGGTTGAGAATGCAATACTGAAAATAGTTTTAGGGCAAAATTGGACGGAGTTAAACAGAAAGGAACCAAGCCACATCGGGATCGAACCGAGAAAAAGAGGTTTAAAGTTTAGCTCCTGCATAAGACTCAATGTAAAAGATAAACTTCAAGTTCAATTTCTGCAAAATTTGCTCCAACAAAAACTTTGATTTTTTGGCGATCGATAGTAGAGCAGTGGTTGAGTTCAAAACCACTCATAACTCAATTTTTTCCAAAATGTGGGTTGGTTCCTTTCTGCTTAACTCAGTCCAATTTGTTGTTCGAAACCTCAACCCCATTCAATTCAAATGAAGGTGATTAAACAAATTTTCCCTGACGTTTACCGCTTTTCCCTGACTTTTCAAAGTTCCCTGACATTTCCCGGGTTTCCCTGACTGTGGCAACCCTGACTTTAGGTTCCTAGTTTATCGCGGACCCCCATCCCCCAAATTTTCGATAATTTTGAGCTCCCTGCGTTTGCTGGGTGGCTGGAACTTTTCGAGGGACCGGGGGGCTTCCGCTTGGGGGCGGTCTGGCAACGGGCTGCGAGCGCGGACAACTTAGAACGGCGAGTAGAGATGGGTTCCTGGAACCCCTCGCTCGTCCCACCGTGTCCTGCGCTGTCCCTTTAATTGCCCGGTATCCTTCTGCCCTCTCCCGGAATCTCCCCCCGCCCCCGCGCGGCGTCCTGTGGAGGCCGCCGAGCGGAAAACATATTAACATAACATCGCGGCTAAATCGCAGTAAATTGACCGGTAGCTCTCGTTGCCGCCACCGATAATGGACGAGTTTTAATACGCAACGCTCCGCGTCGCCGCTGGATCCCTGCCCGGGCCCGCTTATCCGCTTCCGAACATCGCTGGACTCGACGCTTTCGTTGTGACGTCATGGCCGCATCCTTCCCCTGTCGCGGGGATTCGACGCGGGTAGGCGACTTTCCACGATCCGATCTAAAGGAGACTACACACACTCAAAATGAAGTCCTGAAAATGGGTCATCGGTGTCGCTGATGAATGTTGATCTTCGAAACCCATTTTCAACTGTTGTTCGCTTTGCATAAAAAATATTACCAATTTGTACAAATTTACAACTCTTGACAATATTACGAGTAACTTTAAACGCTGATGAATGTTGATCTTCGAAACCCATTTTCAGCTATTGTTCACTTTGCGTACAAAATATTACGAATTTGTAAAAATTTACAACTTTTTACAATATTACGAGTAACTTTAAAAATCAGGCCGTCATTTCATGTACAGAAGTGATAAATGGATAACGTTTAGCAAAAAGGAACCAGCGCGATTACGGTGTTATCAAAATCGTGCAACTTTTTCTTTTCTTTAGAAAATACTTAATATTTGTAGACAGTATCAAAATTTACACGATTATTTTCCTTTTGAATAAACGATTTTTGGGTGGAAAGCCAAAACTATTTGGCATTCTGAGAATTTTTTTAGATAATTATGAAGAAGCAACATTTTTACAACGCTGTATAAGCACTGGTTCCTTTTTGCTAAGTGCAATCCAAATCGTGGCTGATTCGCTCCGATCTAGCTATGTATATAAATTAGCTCGATCGCTGAAAATTGCGTGTTGTGGCCCATTTTTCGGGGTACCACTCAACGCTGCATCGGTGACCTCCATTTTCAGCGTGTGAAGCCGGCATAATACAATGGTGCTGTTGCGTGATCCACATCTGAAGAAATTTCGCTAGAAACGCGTTTCCGCGATTAAGAACCCCCAAAACAGCTTTAATGACAGAAATAGCGGCTCTGCGACTCTGAATATAGACATAGAAATAACGTTTCTCATTGGTCTAAAACTGATGACGTTGAATGAGACGGCCACCCAAGGTTTCAACCACGAGAAAGCCACCGTGACATGATGGCTGTACGGCTCACATCACAAAAAAAATTTTCATTCCAAAAAACGACAAACATATTCACATCAAACAGCGATGGTACTGGAAGAACGGTTGAGATACAGAACCTATAAAGGTAATAAACAAACGCGAGTAACATTGACGGCGGAATACTTCTTGTGATGCCACGAAATCTGTTGTCCTCGTTCCTAAAAATGTGACACGCACGTAATTTTTAACTTCGGAAATTTTGATCACAGGAATTGCACCCTTTTTTCCAACTGGATGGAAACAGAAAAAAATTGGTGCATAACATTTTCCTTTCGAGCGTCATAATGAGGGTTGTTGGAAAAGAACCTCTTTATATTTGGATTACATTTTGCAATAAGGAACCACTATCTCTGGCTCTCCCATAAAAGCACGTATCTTCATAGGGAAATCAATGGCACATATGTTGTTTCTCAAATGAGCCAGAAATAGTGGTTCCTTATTGCAAAATGTAATCCATTTTAAGTGCGATGGTGGGGCGCCTTCAAAGGCTTAGATGCAACTATTCCTGCTTGTTGGATGTCCACATTGCATACTCAAAAAATTGAAGGAGCACCCGCTTTATTTTCGCTCTCAGCAGCAACAAAGCGCGTTCGGTTATGTTGACAATGTTATGTTAGGTACTTAAATTAAAGTTACGCCAGGCTCTAAAACCGATTGCTGGCACCAAGAATTCTGCAAATGTTTGAAGTTTGGTTGTTATTGAGCTTAAGGGTGGTTTCACGATAACTGGAATAGTTTTGTCGCCGCAACAGACAACACACAGACACACATTTTTCGGTCATATTTATAGTAGTAGTGATAATCACTCGATTTTTTTGCATTTATCTACACAGGGTTACGTGTTACAACGCTTTTCAATGATTTATCGCTCTACTTTTCAATTTTAATATATAAATGGCCGAAAATGTGCTGCCTGTTACGGTGACTTTTTACCGCGTAACAGACAGCACATTTTCTGAATTTACGTAATATTAATTCAGAAGGAGAGCAGTAAACCATTAGAAAGCGTTATAATACGTAACCCTTTGAAGATTAATGCGAAACAATTCGAGTGATATCATTACTACTAAAAATATGATCGAAAAATGCGTTGTCTGTTACAGCGACATAACTAAACCAGTTATTGTGAAACCGCACCCTTAACGATTCGAATCAAAACGTTCGAAAAATCTTTGCCTAGCTCGTTCTCATCGCTTCAACGGTAAAAACACTGATAACCTCAACGGCGATCATCGGGATATGCCTGGTGACTTGGCTGGTCGCGTAGTTCGATGGATGTTGCCTCACTCGTTCGCATCGCTTCAACGGCGGAAGCACCGGTGACCTCAACGGCGCTCATCGAAACGTGTCCGGCGGTTTGGCTGGCACGCGAGCGAGCTGCGAACTGCACGGCTCAACACAGCTGGCCATTAAAATTTTGTAAACATTCTTTTACTTTGTTTACATCGGTGGCGCAGAGCTGATTCAACAGCCGAGGCGACCGTTTAACTTGCTCCCTGACCTATTTCGGGCCTCCTGACCGCTATTTTTATTCCCCGCGCTTCATTTCCTCCTGTCCTGTTTACTTCCCCATCCACTGATTTTCATTGCCGCTTTTCGGATATTTTTTCGCGCATCGCACACCGGTTGTGGCGACTCCGAATTCGAACATCCCCGGGACTCCCGGCAAGTTAGGGAGAGTAGAGAGGATGTTTTTTGGGGAGTGTATTTCTCCTGGCACCATTGCAAATGTTTTGATCCTCGAGCCTCGTCACAATTGTTAGAGTAAGATTCACTGGGGAAAAAACAGCTTGGATCTAGAGTCCAGACTCTTGAAAACATTGACAATAAAAAATACTCTTGATTCAATCGGATTTTTACTTGAATCAAAAGAAAATCCGCTTAATTTAAGAGGCTGGGTTCTTGATTTAAGCAAAAATCCAATTAAATCAAGAGTATTTTTTCTTGTCATTGTTTTCAAGAGTCTGGACTCTCGATCCAAGCGGTTTTTTTTCCAGTGTTCAAAAAAAAAAATTCGTCCTAATCTTCCGTGCTAGGGAAGAACACTGTGGAAACATCCTAACACTGCCAAATTTTCTTCAAATAACATCATTATTTATTGACAAACTAATTGAGCCTTCGTGAGATAAAAGCAGTCAGCGCGTTTTTTTCTCTTTTTTTCGCACGGAGTAAAGTTACGTGCACATATAATTCGGGCCGTATTTTCTGGTGCCTGATGAGCATCTGATGTCTCTTGGTTCGTTTCCGAGAAATATTACACGCTTGGTCATTCAGTATGTGAGGAGGAAAATGTAAACGAACTTGGCCGCAGACGGCATGGATGGTGAGGACTTCGTACTTTCAGGGACCTATTCAACGAACTTATCAGGCGTTGAGGGGAAACTTCAGAGTGTTTGGTGCTGATGTGCAAAATTATTCATACATTCAACACATACCTAGCCACCGATCGTCAAACTCAAGGACGATTTTGAGAGATGCAAGGATATAGAACTAACAGGATTGAAGGATGTTCAAGATTCTATCAAAAAAATTGGTAATGGAACATGACGAAGTGGGAAGCAGAGTATGAAAATTGTTTGCTATAAATGTGGCTGACTTAGGCCTAGCTGAAGAATTTTGTCTACCTGATCCTCCGAAAGTTTATGACATTTGCGAAGTAGAACAGATTTAAAACAGGTGCAAAAATGAGGGAAGGGGGACGGATGACCATAAGGGTGGATGATGAGGCTGATAGAACAGATTTGTACAGAACTACATTTTAGTGCCAAATGTGGCTGGCTAAGTTATGTAGACATAATCATTGATCAGAAAACATGTTTCAGAACAATGTTTGTTCCCATTAGTTGTTGGTTGTAACGCACTGAAGAAGACTGCAGATCGTAGGTCGAAACGTCTGCTTTGTTTTGTGTAAGTTGTATTTTTCTCATCCACTTGTAGTTTGAAATACTATCTTATATTATTTATTTTGGCTTGTAGCTCGATGTTGTTTAATCAATAATAATGGTTGCATCGAACTGGGACAGCGTTTAGCTTAAAAAATCAATTCTTTCAAAGAAATAACTGTATTCTTCTTGGAAGCAGCTATAGCAACATTTATAAACGTTATGAGGCTGCTAGAAAACTACAAAATTCTTTAAAATTAAAGTTCTCATTACGAAAACTTTAAGATGAGGAATTAATTGGTCACTTTTTCTCGTATTTGGTGGCAAGAAATTAAAGTTTTCTCAAAAAGATATTATTGACTTAATGTGTTCTCACAGCAAGTTTTTTTTTTTTTCACTCAATTGGAAAAAGATCTAACTTGAATTGCAGGAGAGAACCAAGTGTTCAGAAGGTGCTTTTAAGATTGCTCAACAATACAGCTTAATCCATATGAAGGAATCGAGTGGAAATCGATGTACATTGTCTCTTTACAGAGCTTTTTCCCGACTAACCAACTGTCAAACAAAGCTTACGTTCCCCAAACTCACTGATGGATGAACGTATCTCGGTTTGCGACGTTGCAGACTTCCCGCCATGCTTTCTTTTTAAATGGGAAAACCAGGTAATGAGCATGTTTTCTTGCGAGTACATTAGTGATTATTCGTTTCCGTCCGAAGAATATTTTGCTTACTTTCCAAGCAGTAAATTCAGCTCATTCACCGAGAATTAATGAAACCGCGTTGGAAGTTTTGCAACACCGCAAGCCAGATACGCGGTTTCCAAAATTAGTCATCAACGTGGTTTTCGATACGAGCAGAGAGTTCGGCGCGCGCCTGTTAAAATCGTCGTTCCCCGGACGAAAGAACGTAACTCCATTTCAACGCTGCCAAATTTCCGCTCGCAAATTTTATTCATCCCAGGAAACTGCTGGGCGTTTCTGACTAGAAATCACGCTGACTTTCCTTCCAACTACACTAACAAATCAGCAAAACGCCGAATAGAAATTTGACTGTTATAGCCCCATGAAAAATTGGAGTGTCCAAGTCGACTTTGCCACCTTATAAATGAGTTGCCCTTCATCTAAGAAATGGCTAATTTGAAGGGAAACTGCTTGAAAATGAATAAAATCCAAAGGATCTGTGTATGAAGGCGCGGATTTGCGTGCATTTGGAATTCAAAGGTAAAGGCTTGGTTTCTTCGAGCATAAAAAACGTCTACCACGGAGGGAATGAGTTTACTCACAATGATAGAGAAGCGAATTCCGGGTCACAGGGAAAACGTCACTGCACTGATGGATCCACACTAGAGTTCCATGCCCGAAAAGCGGACTCGACGGAAAAGCACAAAATCCGAGGGGGTAACCTTTGGAACGGACGGCGACAAAGGCAAAGGGGGCGCTACCCCTACTTCCAACAAGTGACTCTAGCGCGACACTGACGCGATTTCGGGGCGGCAGGGCAGGGTAGGGACCGCGGAGCGCGAAAGCACCGGCTGCGAGCGGGAGTGGGCAAAGATATGAATCGGCAGGTACACTGAAAGCTCCGAAGGGAAGTCGAACGCGACGCCAAGGCGAAGCGTCGCGACGGTCGATAGAGCGACGCACGCGCAGAAAGCGCGACGAGCGGCGGCGCGCGGAGCCGCGGAGCGGACGCCAGGCTCAGAAATAAACCACGTGTGCCTGACGGGAAGGACGGAGCTCCGAGGGACGCCCCATCCCCCCTCCCGCCCTCCATACCCTCGGGTCCCGACCCTCCGAATCAGCAATATTCTAGCAACATTTCAAAGATATTCTCAAAGTTGTCAGCGTCACAGCGCTGTGAGACATATCCATGGTCCAGGGGAGAAACCACTCATATCCATGGTCCGGGGGAGAAACCACTCATCTCCATTGCAACGTTTCAAAATTTCCGCTCATTCTTCTTAAAGAGAAACAAACCAACTTTATTGCTCAAGATTTGTAAGATATTCTCAAAATTGTCAGCAGGACAGTGCTGTGAGACATATCCATGGTCCGGGGGAGAAACCACTCATCTCCATTGCAACGTTTCAAAATTTCCGCTCATTCTTCTTAAAGAGAAACAAACCAACTTTATTGCTCAAGGTTTGTAAGATATTCTCAAAATTGTCAGCGTGACAGTGCTGCGAAACATATCCATGGTCCGGGGGAGAAACCACTCATCTCCATTGCAACGTTTCAAAATTTCCTCTCATTTTTTTAAAAAAGAGACAAACCAACTTAATTGCTCAAGATTTGTAAGATATTTTCAAAGTTGTCAGCATGGCGAACTTGGGTGACAAGGCTGTAAGACATAACGAAGGCCAAAGTGAGAAATCACTCATCTCTATCCCAACGTTTCAAAATTTCCGCTTATTTCTTTAAAGAGAAACAAACCAACTTTATTGCTCAGGATTTGTAAGAGATTTTCAATGTTGTCAGCGTCACAGCGCTGTAAGACATATCCATGGTCCAAGGGAGAAACCACTCATCTCCATTGCAACGTTTCAAAATTTCCGCTCATTTTTTAAAAAAGGAAACAAACCAACTTTATGGCTCAAGATTTGTAAGATATTCCCAAAATGGTCAGCATGGCGAACTTGAGTGACAAGGCTGTAAGACAGAACGATGGCGAAAGTGAGAAATCACTCATCTCTATCCCAACGTTTCAAAATTTCCGCTTATTTCTTTAAAGAGAAACAAACCAACTTTATTGCTCTAGATTTGTAAGATATTTTCAAAGTTGTCAGCGTGACAGCGCTGTGAGACATATCTATAGTCCGAGGGAGAAACCACTCATCTCCATTGCAACGTTTCAAAATGTCCGCTCATTTTTTGAAAAGGAAACAAACCAACTTTATTGCTCAAGATTTGTAAGATATTCCCAAAATGGTCAGCATGGCAAACTTGAGTGACAAGGCTGTAAGACATTACGAATAACAATGGTCAAAATGAAAAACCACTCATCTCCATTGCGATGTTTCAAATTTTCGCTCCTGATTTCTTTTTCCCCAAGAGAAACAAGCCAAATTTATTACTTTTTAGAGCAAGATTTTTAAGTTATTCCCAAAACAGTCAGTACGGTAAACTTGCGAGACAAAGCTGTAAGACTGTAAGTATCGATGGCCAAAGTGAGAAATCACTCATCTCCATTGCAACGTTCCAAAAAATTTCCGGTCCTGATTTCTTCTTCTGAGGAGAATCAAGCCAAATTTATTGCTCTTTTTGGCCGAAAAAGATATTCCCAAAATAGTCAGCATGGCAAATTTGAGTGACACAGCTGTATGACATATCGATGGTCAAAAGGAGAAACTATTTATCTCCATTGCAATGTATCAAAATTTCCACATCTGCTTTTTTTCCCCCAGACAAGCAAGTCAAATTTATTGCTCTTTAAAGCAAGATTTTTAAGTTAATCCCAAAATAGTCAGCTTGGTAAGACTGTACTAAGAATGTGAGTATCAATGGCCCAAGTGAGAAATCATTTATCTTCATTGTGACGTTTCAAAATTTCCGGTCTTAATTTCTTTTTCCCAAGAAAAAATATTTTTACCATGCAAAATTACACTAAGACTTTAAAACAACGTAACAGTTGTCGACGATATTTGAGACACGGTTTCAACAATTTTCTAAGAATAATTGTAGAAAATTATATCCAATTTAGAGTGACAACAATCCCACAATAGGTACTTTCAAATTATTTTGGAAATATATTCAGTTTTGTTGGGTGTCCAGCATTGGTTTTGGTAGGTCCAGCAACCCACTAGCATTGGCTGTTAAACAGAGTTTGCACTCTTCAATGAGGGTAAAATGATGAACAAATGGTTACTATGCAGTTAATTAACGGTCACATGAAAGTGACACAACTGTGTCAGTGAAATAACTATTCCTGGACAGTTACCTACTTCATTTCATTTTTCCCACTGCGTGGGAGATTCTATTACAGCTCAGATGGCTTGAAAACGTTTCAACAAAAATTTTGGTTTTCACCTGTACGTTTTAGAAAGAAATAAAAATTTATTGACACCTTTCAAAAATTGCCTAGCAAAAATATACTTCAAAAGTACCAAAATTGTCCCTGCTGGCTGAGGGTGCGCTGTTATACAGATTTTGAAAAAAATTTATTTCAAAAATACTACGACAAAACATTCCAAATTATCTTTGCCAACTACAGATATACATGAAATGTCATATAGATTGTTTAAATATTTTGGACAAATTTTCTTCAAAGGACTTCCAAGTTTTCACTGCCATCTAGGAATACTACGTCCTTCATATTCTAAGTATTACCAGATACTGAATCTGAGCTCATATACTCTAAAACGCAAGGACCTCCTTAAAGCTTTTGAAAATATCCAAACTAAATTAAGAATTACCCATGAGAAAATTTTGATGTCCCTCTCTTGTTTTCTTTTTTGAATATTACACAAAAGAGCCTCACTAATAGAGGCCTTTCCCCTTGTATTAGGGCGGTTGATTCGGCGATTCGATTGAGTAAAAACTTATGATGACAAAATACCAATGAAAAGGAAAAAGAAACATGAAAAAATAATTCCCAGCTTTGTACCTAGATTGGAACTTGAGCGTGATTCTATATTTCATCTGTTTGGACGAAGGTTATGTAACTAAATCTACTTTACGGCTTCCCTCTGTTTTTCCTCTATAATCCCATCTCACGTTCATTTATTTGTCAAAATTATCCTTGTGTTTTGTTTCTGCGACAAATTTCAACTGAATCAAGTGATTTTTGAACGTTTTGTGATGGCCTGAGCGCAGACCATTTTTTGGTGACAGATATTACAAGAAATGGAATTTTCCGATTTTTTAACAGTTATCCATGAATGTAAAATTTTATAGAGTCCTTGGTTCGACATTTTCTGTGGTGGAATCTTAGGTTGCTTCATATGATACTATTTTTCACCTTTTATTATTTGAAACACCTCAATTCTTAAAGAAAAAATAAATACTTTGTTTTCGAAATTCCCTTTTCCCATGCAATGACCTGGCTACAGCACACTGCAGAATTCATAGGGATACTCCTTATCCCCTCATCATTACAGACCTAACAATTTCTTTAACATTTACAAAAATTACAGGAAGTGTTGTCCACAAAGATCATGGTTTTCTTGACAATGGCACTGGATACATTTCTTTAGCATTAGTGCCATGATTATTATGGTTCTTTCATGCCCTAAAAAGATACCTGAAAGAAGTTTGAGGGAGCCTGAGATATAAAACCAGAGGAAAACTTGTACATACAGTGTCCTGCACCAACCTTTGCTTATTGCTTCATTGAAGCAAAAAGAATAAAAATATAAGAAAATACGAGATTGATAGTTCAGTTTTCAATGACAGCTTGTTTTCGATAGACAACAGTGCGGTTTAACAAGACTTGATACACGGTGAAGAAAGTAACAAGGCAAAGGGATTTTAAGATAATCAGTTTCAAGCTTACCTTCAGCATGGTGAGTATTTTCTGACTGAGATCATAATCAAAATTTGCGTATTTGGATTCTGACATGTCATAGATAAATACAAGGCCATACCGTTGCGTATCTGGATCTGTTAAAGCAGCATCAAGTTGATAGACAATACCCTAGAGCAGAATTGAGTGTGTTAATCAAAAAGTTTGAAGGATACAAAATACAAAGTTGACAAAAACCTAAAATGAACAGAGTGAAGAAGATAGAGTAGAGTCTGTAACTACTCATTCCTGGAAATTATCATAAATAAGTTGGCGTATACGTAGTATCAAACAGCGGATGCTTATGCATGTACATTTTCACTGCCCATGCTAGTAGAAAAAACTTTGATACCTTGTCAAGATAGGAAAAAGTAGACTTATTCTTGATCAGCTTTTTTTCTATGAGCCTACACAACATGATAAACTTTGAAGACAGGTATTGAAGAGATTTCTCAGCCCAAACTTGAAATTAGTTGGAAGAGACCTACAATGTTTTTTTAGATTTTCAATTTTCCGTTATTTCATATTAATCTGACAACTCTGGATTATAATTGGGCTTTCAACATTTAAATACTATGGAACGAGATGTCCCGAGGCTGCATAATGATATGAAAAGCTGTAAAATAGGTATCTGCAAACCTATCTACACTTCTTTAAAGTTGATATATAGCTTTTGCACAGTCAAAGGTTTCAATCCTTCATGGGCAACAGATATGAAAGAGAGAAAATTTGGAAGACACGATAACAATCTCTTTTGAAATTTGTCTTGTTAGTGATCATCCTGGGGAAAATTGACTTTTCTCTGTAGAGGCAACATTCTCGGTAGAAAGATGTTCGACTGGATGGTTAGGAGTATCACATTATGACAGATAACCAGCATTTATGCATTGCAGGCAAAATCTTACTTCGTGTCACAAAAAATCTCACAGCAAGATGAGTGAGTTTCCCCCATTTTTAAGGTATTGAACGAAGGGAAATATCTGATAATTTTTGTATCCTCGTATAGATGGTCAAGTTCCATAGCTCTTCAAATAAGATGAATCTAATTGAATGACAATAAGAATTCGATGCTAAAACTTGAAGCCAGGGATGCAAAAAAAAAAATTCTACTGATGCAACATCTGCATGTCAGCTTAAAAATCTCCTCAATCTGGATTAATTCCTCGCTCTTCACAAAGAACAAAATATTGTGTTCAGCCAGAAAAATTCTAAAATAAGCATGCTGTTCTATTTTCCTGTCATTTGGTAAAAGTAGAGTACTTAGAATGATGTTTTGATCGAAAAAATTCCTTACACACAGATAGACTTCCTCATGACCAATGTGAGCTAAGATGCTTTTCTTTTTGCCTTTCTGCACCCCTGCTTAAGGCAATTTAGCCAATTACTTTTATATATTCTTTGAATTAGAAGAGCTCAGAGAAAATTGGAGTATGCATAGGTTGAAAACTAACTCAGCTCTTTCTCCAGTGCAAGATGGGGAAAGACACGAAAAAAAGACCTCTCTTACCTGTAAAGTGGTTTGGTGAGTGGATGTTTGCGGGGAGTGAATTCGGGCAGTGAAAACAGCAATTGTAGCTCCTGTGGAATCTCGAGTTGGCTGTAAATTAACCAATTTATTTGTCAATTTACTATTTTTTTTAGCAGGAAAAGAAAATAATGTCTACTTCCTTCATAAAAGACTCACTATAAGATGTTAGAACTTGAAGGGAAATGGCACATTTCAGCATTAGCAAATTTTGCAATTATGATTTAGCCTGCCATTGCTGAATTCAGTAAATTCATTTATGTTCAAAATTTGTAAGTTGTCTCTTACATACACAGGGAAAAAATTACGAAAGTGAACTTTCTGGATGTTAAAAATTTGCGCGACACCTTTGGAATGTTGTTATGGACACTATGGCTGTTAACGAAACATCCTAACTGTGTTGAATTAACAACCGCAGCATTTATATCAGCATTCAAGAGCTGCCTTGCAGATTTTTGACAACCGGGATGTCACTTCAGCAACTTTTTTTGTTCCGTGTACATATTAAATGTAGAACTGGGGAAAGAAAAGAATAGTAAAATGTCACATCCAAAAATTGCATCATTCAACAGGTATTTACATGCTAACCAATGGGCGAACTGATGATTGATGCATTCAGACTGATGTGACTTTAGTCTATCCTTTTCTTTCCCCAGTTCTGTCAACCACTGATAAGACCATTTATATAGAAAACAGAATTTAAAGTGCAAGTCAATGAGAATTATTGAAAGAAACTTTTATGTTACAACAAAATAGGGAGTGAAATAGCACACGTTATAACTCTAAAGAAAGAAGAAGAAATCACAAACCAATATCGTGAATTTTCCGGTTTCAAGTTCACTTTTGAGAGGATCTGAAAGAGGATCCAAATTCACAAGACCTTCGCGCTGCCGTGTAGCTTCATGCTGCTCATAGAGTGACACAGCTCGAGTTACATCAAATTTTCTAGCCGTAAGAAATTTTTGAGCAGTGTGCCTTGAAACTGGACTGGCATTTGACCTCTTGCGAATTTTGTTGACAATTTCTAGGAAACTACTGACAGCCTGCAAAAAAGAAATGAGTGTCAGTAATACAGACAGACAATAAATCATCACGAATCATTTGATTCTGTTCATTAATACCAGCATAAAGCCATATCACAATAAAATATGTGCATAAAACCTTTACTCTACATACTCCTTTATAATTGTGGTAAGTGGTTCATGCTAGGAGGCTAAAAATTGAGTCTTAAACATGAAGTCTGAGAGCAAACCAAGAGGAAAGGCATATTACTTAGTAACCATTACTTAATAGTAACATTGACTGATGAAAAAGCATACTTCATTCATTTACTTTAGTTGTATTTGTGAAGGTTTCGAAATCAATTGCCTATAAAAATAGTTCGCCGAATGACATTTGCAGTTCGGTATTTTGATGGAAATAGACTTGCTGTAATGCTTGCAGCTGTCAAACTTAGAGGGCAAGAAGTTGATCATTATTATTCGATGGGAAAACACATTTTATGGAAAATACCTCAGAGGAACCTTTGGTAAGTAGTTGAGTAGTTAATCTCTTACTAATAAGGTGATCTACATGTAAACAAAAGGCATAACGTCAGATAACAGCAACCTATCTTTCATACACTGCCACAATTGAAGAATGCTACTGACAATACTCAGAAAATAATAAGAACCAGAAAAGCTGAGGACTTTAAATTAGTTTATTTGGTCAGAATAAAATTAAAAAGTTAGCAAGTGAGCGTATCCATGTTCGGATGACCTGTTGCTACATCACGAAAAGTAGCATGAATAGAGAGACTCTTGGAAAGATGGCATATTGTCATGCAGATGTAAATTGTTTTCTTCAATTTGTGAAAACTTGAGAAACATATAAATACAATTGAATTAATTATACTTACAAGCTCCTGCTCGGCTGTCAGTAGCGCCGCCATCTTTGATAATGATAACCTCAAATCTGTTGGAACCGTTGTTCGAGATGTGTTGGCCAACAAATCAGTCGGAGCTGCCAGATTGATAGGTAAATGAAGTATTTTTTATTTTCATTCATGTTTTATCAATTGATATAAATTTGGAGGATTTGTTACAGAGTGCTCAAAAATTAATAAAATTAAATAACCAAAGATGTGCCTACTCTTAATTGGCAACGCTGCAACCACCCAACAGCTGTTCATTCACAAGACGGTCAAAAAGGCTCGCTCAACCTCGCTAATGGTCAAATGGGTCATATCGCCCCCACAGTTTGCAAACAGCAAAAGCTACAACTAAGAGCGTGTTTTAAAAGTCAAAATAAGACTGTTTTCCCCTGTTAAATTTTTCCCAGACTTGCTGTTCGAAGAAGCTACAGCTGCCCCCCCCCCTCCCCCTTAAATAAAGTGCTAAGAAATAAATCGCAATTCCCGCATTTTAACAACGGAAATTCACTGAATTTTATATGAATTGTTACTCGGCACCCATACTTTGCATGAATGAAACCAGCGTGATTACAGTGTTTTCAAAATCGCGCAATTTCTGGTTTTCTTTTAAAAATACGAAATAAAAGTAGGTACTTACAGTATGAAAATTTACACAAGTACTTCCCTTTAAAATTAGCAATTTTTTTGGTGGAATGCCAAAACTATTTGCTATTTTGGGGGGATTTTTTAGATAAGAATTCAGGAGGAACATTTTAACAACACTATATAATTGCGCTGGTTCCTTTTTGCTAAATGCGATCCAATTGCATTAGGAACATCAGTAACGCAAAATCACGATTAAATCATTGGTTTCGGGGGGGGATTACAATGGCCAATAACTCAGTTTTTGCGGGTCCTCCGAAACCCCACTTACAACTAGCAATGATATTTCGATTCCTCTAATGTCACTATAATGGGCTTCGAAGAAAATAAGTGGAATGATGTTTTCCAGATCAACTTCAACAAGCTATCTGAATGGCCTGATCGCCTGACCACCTGAGTACTTATTGTTAGTGAGAGAGTGAGTGTGATAATCTAGCGCCTTCAAATTTGGATGATACAATTTATCTTTCACCGCTGATATCATGACTACGAAGACGGTCGAAAAGGCTGTATTCGGGCTCTTATTTAATAAGAATCTGCAAGGAAAATGTACTTACAGTTGTACACATGCGGTAAATTTTATTCGATGTTTTGTTGAAGAGATTTACAACTCAATCATAGTTTTTGTTTTTTTACAGTAAAAAAATTTGAACTAAGGAACTAAAACAATATAATGAAAATTTGACAGCATGTTGTGATGACGTAGTCAAGGTTAGCCAGCATGCCAGTAAATGCACTAGTTTTATCACTACCCACTGCCATAAAGAACATTCAAATTATGTATATTTGCATTAACTACTGTCTAAAACTTAGGCAAACGAAAAGCAGTGAAAAAAAATTGTATTATTCGTCCCCTCAATGTTACTCATAAGTCATAAAGTTAATTCTTTTGCACTTGGTGAGTTAATGCTATAGACTCGTGCAATTTTTATTTCGTGTGTTGGTTGATGTGTCAAAGAATTTTTTTACCTCAGTTTTCTGGTGTGAGTGCGGCGGAAAGGTGTGGCTTATGCTGTGGTTGTTTATTTTTAGAATATTATTTGTTATTATGCCGAAATTTTATTAAAATATGTGCCTTTTTAATTGTATTTGCGGCTTGATATCGCATATTACCATCCCGGTTAGTGTGTAAGCTCAATCGGAGTTCCAGATCCGAGTGTTCTCTGTGGACATCATCTTTACCTTATTTGGTCTGCTCTAGATAACCTATTGTGGTGAGTACCTCAGATGTGTCATTTTTTCACTCTTCAGTATCAAATTTTTACGTATATTAATGCTCTGAAACTGAAAGGACCTCAAGATGAACATTAACGTCATGCTGTTCTCTCCTTTTCTGACACTCAAACACGCGAAAGTGTTTTTTAACCTCTGAAACAACTAAGGTATCCAGTATTACGACACAGTTACACATGTCCTAAACGGTAACTCGCCTGTAGGATGGGGATCAGATGCGTATGCAAGAAGAATTTAGTGAATATTCTCTGTGTATTAATATTTGGTCGACTTGATGCCTGTAGCTTCAGGTAGTCTCACAATCGTAGGGATCTGCGTTCATCCATCCAAGTGGCATGACAATTGGAATCCTTTGACACACTTGCTTAGAGTTTCTAATCTTGATTTCTGCTGTACATATACTTAGACGTCCCTGAGATGAAGATGTGAACTGCACGTACTGCATACTTATCTTGCGATGAGTCTGAAACAACCTCCCTAAATGATACCTGAAGGAATAGCATTCACGCCTTGTTATTATAGCTCCTATTCATTTACAAAGTTGGACGAATTTGAGCCAAAACGTTTGCGCATGGCTAAAATTATCATTGCATTTCAGTGTAGATTGATAACGCAATCAATACTGAATTGCAGTGTATGGATTCAGGTCAGGACATAGTTGGATCCAGACACTATCTTAATGATGTAGGTACTCACTTTGAATCATTTTTGTGAATTCAATGGCTTTGTAGAGCTTGCGCATTGTATGTTGAGACAAACGTGAAAGTATTGATTATGTCAGGATTCACCAGTGGTGCCACCTGACTACATGTATTAACCTGTTAAGTGATGCGAAATCGGAGCTAATTGGAGATTGGCGTTTGTCTCAACATACAATGCGCGAGCTCTACCCATAGTGTATCACAAAGAATGTGCTCACATGCAATGAAGTCCTAAACTGATTCAGTTTGCTGCGCATCAAATGTATTTTCAATCTACATTGAAGTACAGCATAAATGTAGCTGATAATTACTTAGCTATGTTACCGAGGAACTCAGGGAAATAATTTCTTGTCAAGTGAAAAGTCAAGATACTTGTCAGTCGTTGTGAATGATGGGCAAGCAACAAGCAATAGTTCACTTAATCCCAATTCTTTATACCTCTTGCAACATTCTAGAAGTTTTTCTTATACACCTACACATGGTTGATCTTTTATTAAGATCTTACATTGATTTGGCAAGTGTCAAAACATAAGAGCATTGTGAAAAACTAGCGTAGTAATAGTAACGATTCTCTTGATTCAGCAGGACCAATTTACCACCATTGAATCCATTGTAAATAAGTACTCGATTCTATCTAACGTAGACAGTTTGCCTCCCTTTATACTGATTGTGGCATAATAATCAATACAGAGTTTTAGTCCAAAATGTGACAGTGGTAAAACATAACTCAGAATTGGTAACCAAGGCCAAATACGTAATCCAGATGTTTAAAGGGCTAGGACGTTTTGAGTCCCTAACACCCCTATTTTCAACAGCATTAGCTGGAAGTACCCAGGTTACTTTGCTCACCCCACCCTGTCATACGTAGGTTTTAGCTTCTGTTCCTTTTTCAAGTTCATTTCCATTTTAACATGTTGATAGTGGGGTTGTCATGGATCTGAAACGTCTTAAACTTTTGACACCCGAATTTTTAAGCTTCCATTACCTTTGTTTTTTATAGATTTTTTTACATCATGTACTTAAATGGATGAAGCCCAATGTTGTGAGTCCCTACTATTTTCCCTACTGCTGAATTGAATTACAAATGTATAATTAGGTACCATATAGTGCAAAGAAAAATAATTGATGAAGGGTCAACCTCCCTGCCCTGAATTACTCCAAGCTTTGCATGTTCCATGATTTTTTCCTTAGAGAGAATCACTTTTTCACAGTACTGTACCTAAAAATACCTAGTTAATTTTGCCTTCGAACTAGGTTCACAAAGCATGTAGACAGAAGTAGGGTTCTTCTGCTGTTTCTTCTCTAAGGTATTTCTGCATTTAATGCATATCAAACTAAAAGTCTCATGACAGGATAAGAGGCTCATCGCATTCAAGCCACCTTTCCTCTTTCAAAACACGCCTTTTCTGGAAAAACTGTGGGCGCAATTTTTCTTAAAATATTTAGCACCGAAAGAAAATGTTCTTGAGATATCATTTTGACTTGTAGCGTCGTTTCTTATCGACAAAATTTGGTTTTTTGAGAAGGAACGTCGTTTTGTTACCGTTTCCTCAACTTAAACTTAACGATAGCGAAGCGACGCCTTTTAAGTAAAAAAAAAAAAAATAAACTGAATTCTGTCGAAAAGAAACTGCGTTTAAGTCAAAATATTATACCTCTAGAAATTTTTTTTTCAGTGCGACCAAATTTTTCCTAGATTACCTGATATTTTCAAGAAAAAATATTTCTCGAAAGTATTTCTCTATTTTATTCGGTAACTTCCCAATATTCATTCAGCGTTTTTCCATAGCGCGGCACGATAAGTAGTATCCTTAGGATTCAAGAAGGATATAAAGGCGATAAAAGACGATGTTCCCCAACCACTTTTTTATCCGTGTTCATAACCAGAACTTAAAATAATTAGCCGCCGCAATGACGTTTTCGTAAAACGCAAATGTTGCCTCCTCCCAAATATAACACCATGAATTTTTGTTCGTAAGAGCATCATTTTAACGTCAACGTCAGAGTCATCGACGCGACGCGACGTCCGCGTATTTTCCTCGTCATCTCGGAAGTGTTGACGGTGCATTCTTCGCTGGCTAGTTGCAAGAATGCAATCAGAGGCCATAATCCAATGAAGCGTAGATCGGTGCATCTGTAGCAGCAGCCACCATCAGCGTAACGAGCTCCGCAACTCAGTTGCCGTTCTGGTAGTGTTTCGGTAAAATTCCAGAAGTGCAAACCCCAAAGTTCGAATGAAGATTTGCGCTTTTAGGGTGGTGAAAACATGGAGTCACGTGTGCAAATAATTGCCCTTGAAACGGGTGAAAAGAAAACCATGAAAACTTCATTTACGTCAGAAATCTGGTTGCGGTGTTAAGTATTTTTTTCTTTCGTAATACTGAGTACTCTGAAAGACAAACGAGCACAACATTTCTGTGTACATGTTGGTGAAGGATATTTAAAAGCGCAAATACTGATCTAAAGAAAAACTTGAGAGGAAACATACACGATTTTTGTCAACGCTTAACCTAGGATCTCATGCGAGTAACTTTCGACCGCCTTTCGTTTAAATTCTTTCTCATTGATTCGGTTTGACCATGTCGTGAGAAAAACCAGCCCTAGTTTACATTTTCGGCACAAAAGACAACGTTGGAATCAAGTAAAGGTGTTAGAAAAGCAAGCAAAGCGCTCCCAGTGAGTGTCGCGTGCGTCGAACTCGAAGCGAATTTCGTTAACGCCTGGACGCAACTATTCGGGCTTAATGGATGTCCGTATTGCATACACACGAAAGTGAAGGCGTTTTGACTCTCCAGGCTCCGTTTCATAAGTGGCGCGGCGGCGGGCAGTACTGGGAAGATCTAAAAAGATGGAATGCCTCTAGTTCTTTATTCATACCTACTACTTACAAAGACATTTCTTAAGCACGGATAGTTGCCCACCGACGCGCCTGTGAAAATTCCCGTGTTTAAGGTTACTTTGGATTATTATTTTTTTTTCGGTTAGATAAACCGCAAGGACTTGGTTGATTGACCGAATTTTTGGTTATTCGATCGATTTCGTAGGTTAATCTGAGACATTTGGGAATGGAAGATGTGTCTTGCTGAACTCATGTTCTCAAGTTTCTCTCATTATCATTTGCGAGGGGTTGGCGCATAAGGATTATCACCAATGTTATCCAAATACGATCCTGGCCACTTACATCTGATTATTAGCGAGGTTGCAAATTTTCGATCCCAAGATTTGGTCAATGTAATCCGAAGGCAAACTAAGCCCAAAAAATTAACCAGACGTTTAGTTTACTTTGTGTCCTACTTCTTAGTAGGAATCAGTGGCGTGGCGTGCTTTGCGATAAATCGATTGGTAAATGGACTGCGTTTAACAGAAAGGAACCAAGCCTCATCAGCTATTGACAACTTTAGTCGGGCAATTTAATTTTTTACATGAAATCGGTTGTGCGGATTTTCGTGCAAATTTCTGTGGATTTTCTCCCGAGTACGTACGTAGCAAATTTTCAAAGGAATCCACACAAACGCTCTCTTGGAAAGAATTAAATTGCCCAGTTAAATTTGGCAATAGCTGATGTGGCTTGGTTCCTTTCCGTTTAACGCGGTCCAAATGTATGGTGAAGAATCGATGAAAAGTGTGTTTGCAACGAACACCTCTATAATCGATTCTTTACCATGGCTTCAAATGGGAAAGTATCAATTATCGTTCATGCCCGCTTCGTCTTTGGTAGGAATCAGTTCCGAGCGAGGGTTATCCATTGAGGACTGGAAGATATTCGGTAGAGGGTTGGGGATGTCCCTTTCACCCCTTGACGCGCCATTGCCCGAATTTCGATTACTCACGATCCGCTTGACAAGTCTTCGGGCAGCTGTGATTCACTTGACGGATGCGTCAGGGAAAACTGAAAATAGAACATGTGTGCATTGAGTTCGACGCCTCAACGCTCTGAGTAGCGTCGCGGCGGCCGGCGCACGGTGGACCGAGTCAATCGGAGAGGTCGGACATGCAATTTTTGACTAATACTGCAAATTTTTATGTTCATTTCGTTACATTTTGATTTTTAAGGGGTGGTTCCTGAAGAATATTTCACGAGGAAACCAATGGGCTCACTTTTAGAACTTCAAATTTTTGTATAAACGGAGTTACAAGCGTTTTAAGTTTCCAAATTTTATCCGACTTCTCCCTATGACTCGATCTACTGTGCGGCGCGGCGCACTCCCGCGAACACGTATCGATGCCGCCCGCGCGTGCGCAGTTGCCGATCCGCCCGGTTTCAAAGATCTAGAAAGGTTTTCTAGCAATTTAAAGATCATTATTTGGTCGGTGGGGAACATCGAAAAACCAGGCGAATCTTGAAGGATTTTCGTTTTCGTTTGTATCTCTTTAATCTTCTAATTTTTTACAGGAAAATTTAATCCATGGGGGTTTTTAACGACCGAGGAAACGGGTGGTTTGATTTGGCAGGGCGAACGAATAATGCTTCGCCCGGGCATCGCAGAACGTGTGGGGAAAATTGCAGGGAAATTTTCGGTTTTTTATGTATGGCCGGATGAAAATTTTAAGTCTTGGTAGAGTTCACGCTAAATAAGTTTACGTACTTTTAGACTACGACAAGATCGTTTGACGTCAATTCCTCGTGTAAAGTATACGCGAGAATGAAGATGGCGAATGCTCTGTCTCAGTCTCCAAGTGCGTAAAACAATATGGAGTGGACTCCAGCATGAACGGTTTTAGAGCTAAATTCCGTACTTCTTCCTCTGGGCAAGAGTGCAAGCAGGAGAGACGTTTCTAGGAAAAACACCATATATCACATGAAATTGTTTATTTGGAAACAAGTTTAATTTCCTTAACCCCGTTGGAAACGATGTATAATAACTTTCATCATAAACATAATTAGTTCTTAATTTTATTTTTTGAATACAATTTGGGCGCCAACTTCTAAGAAATCTATGTAATTCTAGTAGTACTCTGGGTTGCCTAGGTAAGTCTAGAAAAAGGAGAAACTCTGAGAAACATTTTACCGCAATATAATATAACCGAATGGTGAGGAAATTCTGTCGAGGCTGTAATTCCCTTGAATCGTGTTGAAAATTTAAAGTCGTTTCGATTGCACCTAAAAGCTCCTATTTTATCGGTAAATCTTGAACTATGCCCTCTATATGCGGCCCTTAAAAAGCATTCCCACTCCCAGCATCCTCAAAAATTTAGGAAGTCAGGAAATTTTTTGTTTGATTTTGGCCTCTGGCGGCTTAAATGATAATTTCGCATGAGCCTTAATTCAAAGAAGGGTTTAACAGTCATTTGGTAAAGAAAAGAAAGAAAAAAGAAAACAAAACATGACTGAAAAGAATGAAAAAAAACTAATTTTTAGTCTATATGACAGCGTTGCCTGCTAGTACTGAGAAAGCACTATGCTCCCCACGTAACCCCATTTAAAATACCTAAATTTTATCACATAATGTGGCAACACTGTTCAGGCGTCCGCGCCCGTCGGGCGCGCAGCGCGGGAAGGCGCGTGGGCGTAGATGCTTGTGGCTGCTATGTCGCCTCGATGTCGATCCTGTTGCCGGATTGTGCAAATTCAGTTTTAAGAATATTTTTACTCCTCTGTAAATACCTGTCTCATCTGGCTCCTCCGTCGACCACGCATTTCAAGCCCACACTTTCGTCCGGAGAAAATGATTTGCTATGAACGGAGAAACGCATTTTTAAATATTCCCGCCAAAATGGAATATCTTTGGGGTACAGGGTGTTTACAAGTCCAAATTAAAGCCCTGAGCGAGTTGATAAAGACACACTAAGAAGTAATTTGGAACGCGATTTCCCGATTAAATAAAGTACGGAAGCCTTTTCTGGTAAAACTTTCTTTTGTTTTTGTTGTCACTTCTTTTGAGGAGTTCGCGCTCTCCATCTCGTAGAAGAAACCCCCTTCCTCCTAATAAAAATACGGTAACTTCACGCACCTTGTCGCTGTTCTCTCTGGATGTGGTCAGAAACCGGGCAGAAATAATTTTCCGAATCGGCACCGAAGCAGAAAATCTAAACGTAGGCAGTACTTAAAACTGCTCTCTGAGAAAACGTCGCATCGAGTGGATGAATATCAGTACATGTTAGGAGTTCTTGCATTGATAAAGCCGGAGATCTCTTCTGTTTTTAGGCAATAAAACCTGCTAAAATCGAGAAGATTTCATGCTGAAACTTGCAGTCAAACGATGGTATCTTCGCACCCGCGCATAAGCAAAGAGTGTGAAGGGAAACCAACCTGCTGTAACTGTTAAAAAAAGCATGAGAGTCATATCATGCCCCGAAGCCACGGTTCCCCGAAAACGGGGACCGGGGGGCCCAGCCCTTGTATTCGACAGACTTCCCGGAGCGTAACCTGGAGCGGGGCCCCAATCCCCCCCTTCCCGGTCCCGTTTCCTCGGAAACTTTGACTGTGGTCCGACTGAGAAGTTTTCGAGACACAAACATGGTTGTCTAGTGGTAGGATGTAAAAGTTGACCTTACATTTCGTGTTGAGAATCAAGCCTTTTCTGCATCGCTTATATCTTCCTCGATAATACGAATTCCTCTTGATCAAATTCACATTTATCATCATCATTAAAAGCCTCGAGGGAATCTTGACCTGATTAACCAATCAGGGAGTAGCGCAGACATGGCGATACTCTTCCTGTGTAGTTCGCGCATCGTGGGAATGTAAACCTGTCGTATGAAGCAGCCCCAGCTGTTATCAGGATTTCGTCGGAGTATCACCCTTACCTAACTTCAGGCCACGCTCAACATCTTGGATTTTGAAATTCTGAAAATTTGACAGCAAATTCGAGCATTCTGTCAAAAAATACCTCCTGATACCGATTTTCACACAATTCGGCCGGACAGGAGCCGGGATTGTATTTGAGGCCACGTCCGCCATCTTGGATTTTGGAAGTTTGAAAATTTGACTACAAAACTGATTTCCCCGTCAAAAAATACCCCCTGATACCGAGTTTCACAAAAATCGATCGAACACTTAGCCGAGTTAGCATCCACGTGCCCAACTTACAAACTAACGCAGAGCTTGGAGAAAAACAATTAGATGAGTTTCCTCGTAAAAAAAGGTTCATAAAAAAGTAATTCCGACGGTGGAAGAAATGTTGTCTTTGCAGTAATCGAATATGTCCCAGTTCTATCATTCTGACTGGTCGCGAAGCTCGGGAACCGATCGCAACCGAGTCAGGTTGGGTTTAGTTGGGTCACGCAACTAAACTAACTCTCCGGCAAAGCTGAAAGTATCACTCGAATTGAAGGCGCGTCAATCCTGAAGCTACGCGCACTACTTCGACAGCTTCGATCAAAAGAACTTTCTAGGATATTTATCTCTTTCATCATACTGCAGGCAGTCGTAATGCGAAAAAAAAAACCGACTAAGGATAATTGTTGCCAAATTTCTTCTGATCGCCGTAATTCGAAATCGTGGATTTTGAATGAAGTTCCCTATATCTTACCCAATTCAACCTTATATACAGGGTTAATGGCGATGATTAGCGCTAAAAAAACTCTAAAATGGAGAATGGTGAGTTTATTGTAAAGCTGCACCTGCTCACTTTGTTAATTTTTTCGATATTTTTGTGATTGAACAACTCTGATCTTTAGTTTGAGACATCTAAAAGGATGTTATTGGGCAGGGTATGAAGAAACCTCATTCAAAATCCACGATTTCGAATTACGGCGATCAGAAGAAATTAGGCAACAATTATCCTTAGTCGGTTTTTTTTTTCGCATTACGACTGCCTACAGTATGATGAAAGAGATAAATATCCTAGAAAGTTCTATTGATCAAAGCTGTCGAAGTAGTGCGTGTAGCTTCAGGATTGACGCGCCTTCAATTCGAGTGATACTTCCAGCTTTGCCGGAGAGTTAGTTTAGTTGCGTGACCCAACCAAACCCAACCTGACTCGGTTGCGATCGGTTCCCGAGCTTCGCGACCGGTCAGAATGATTGAACTGGGACATATTCAATTACTGCAAAGACAACATTTCTTCCAACGTCCGGAATTACTTTTTTATGAACCTTTTTTTACGAGGAAACTCATCTAATTGTTTTTCTCCAAGCTCTGCGTTAGTTTGTAAGTTGGGCACGTGGATGCTAACTCGGCTAAGTGTTCGATCGATTTTTGTGAAACTCGGTACCTGGGGGTATTTTTTGACGGGGAAATTAGCTTTGTAGTCTAATTTTCATATTTCCAAAATCCAAGATGGCGGACGTGGCCTCAAATACAATCCCGGCTCCTGTCCGGCCGAATTGTGTGAAACACGGTACCGGGAGGTTTTTTTTGACGGGAAGCTCGATTTTGCTGTCAAATTCTTCGGAAAAACTTCAATTTGATCTTGAAAATCTTAAAACTGAGCGTATATCTTCGCGAGTTGGTTAAGGACACTGTGGATGTATGGGACCGGTTTTTGGGCGTCCACCGCGGCAACGGTGCGGAGGTGGGATGCCGTCCGAGCCGCCTCCACGGGGATCAGGGGTCCGCGCGGAGCCGGAGCCGGCCGCCTGGGTGCAGTCGGCTCCGAGGGTGTGTTTGGAGCGCACCGCACACATGTTCTCAGTTTGTCGAGCTCGAATTTATTTCCCCAGCCGGCTTCAGTTCGTTCCTCGCCACTTAAGACCTCGGACCTCGAGCAGCTCTTCCGATCAGGACTCCCGCTGGTCGGCGCGAAATTATCCGCCTCTTACGTCATAATCTGCCCCCGCTGTTTGTTTTTGGCCGTTTCAGTGGAATATTAAGAAAATTTTCGCGGCCGTTGTCAAGTGAATCCCGCATCTGAGATCGTGACCAACCGTGTGCGCATTTATTGTGTGTTATAATCTTTAAATAATTTCAATTCAGCCGTAAAGTTGTGAATTTTAATACTTGCAATTTTGGAAACTTATTTCGGCCTTTTTGCAGTTCTGCTTGAGAATCCACAGGTCTTCTCCGCCGTGTTTTTTTTTTTTTTTTTTTTTTTTTTAATTCGAAATTTTCGTTGAATTTTGACTTGAGCAGAGTTCTAGTGTGGCAGTTATTTAAACGATTCCCGTTCTTTGAAACTTTTTTATACTCCCTGAAAGTGTCAGTGATTTTGTTTCTCACATTCATATATAAGACGAGATCAAGGTATTGCTTTTCACGAGTAATAATATTCGTATAGTTTCTTCTTCTTTGGAATAGGGTGTTTTAGCGTATTTTTTGTATGAAGTCACTTTTTCACTAAATATTTTGTGAAGTGCGGACCAGTGCGTAAATCCTGAAGTGCAGTTGTGAAACGTTCCGGAAAATGCTTTTAATTCACGCAGTGCGGTAGTCAAGATCGGATAACAGACTTCGGGAGATCCCGTATCAAAATACGAGCGACTCAGCAGCATGACGCATCAGTCTTTTAACGTAAGTTGATTGTCACAGCTGCCATTAAAAAAAAGAAAAACATGAAAATAGAAAGACAGGCGCCATGAACTGTAAAATGGACCTTTTCAGCAGCGCGAAAAAATTTCGGCGTCACAGCATCAATCGATTGATGCCATTATTATGAAACGAACAGCCCATTTTGATGCTCTGTCTAATCAAATTATGAAAGTCAGATTATCAGGAAATTGACTTTCCACGTTGCAACCACATTTTCCACCCACTCTGCCATGCTATGAGCAAGAACGAGTATGAGCATTTGGATGTTGCAAATATGTCCTATGATAGGCATTTCCTGAAAAACTTGATAATTCTTTTCCTTGAATTTCTCAGTGAAGTTTATCAACAATTTTATCGGACGCATCTAAAAATTTCACGGAATAATATTTGTAACCGTTCCTTAAATGAATAAATTATCAGAAGAGACTAGATAGCATTGAATTTTCGTGTATGAGTTTTTACCTAAGCTTCTTCACAAATTGGTTTTGAGGTTAGAGATTCCCATACGTATTGGTGGATGCTAATAACGAGAGTGATTTATCCTCATCACGTTTGATCTTTTTCTCTGGCCAATTGCCACAATGAACCAGAATTGGATTTGGCAATAATGTTTTCTCTGTATTAAACCTGTGTTGAATAATCGATTCTTGTCGTCGCACCCGGCCTTTCCAAGAATCGACTCATTTCCATAGCATTCAATGGAAAGAAAATATTGTTGCCAACTTTCTGGACCCGCTAATGCAATAAATCTGGCATCATCGCACGAGTGCGGAGGCTCATTCGCTCATCGATTTTTGTCACGGGCCATTAGCGTCATGAGTTATCAATGATTGCGTCATAAGAACCTCCTCCTCATGGTCACGCACTCCCATATCGGAGGTGTTCCGATTACCGGGATATTAGCTTAGATGTTGCAGTCAATCGGCGCACACGAACAATGCTCCTTGCAATCTTTTGATTTGTGCTAGTACGATAAACTTACTGCAAAACCGATTCTTGTGACGTCACGCTACTACTGTGAACGGGCTAGGAATTGTGCCAGATTTCTTTGACGGATGTCCGTAAACCCTGATATCTGACATTATTTCGACGCATTTATGGGAAATTCCTGTGGCATGCTCATTTATCAACTTTGGGATTTTGATGAAAGAACCTTTCTCTCTGAGAGAGATTTTATGATTGTGGTCTGAAAGCTCGTCTGTTTGGAATTGAATGCTCGAACGCTTTTATAAATGGATGACTCAGCGAACAATGCACATTGCTTTTTTAATAAAATGAGCGGTGTTTAAAGATGAGCCATGTAGCCGGCAGGTTTTTTTGAAAGCCAATGCGCGCCTGTTTTCTGACGAGTGGGACTTTAGAGGGAAAGTAATTTTAGATGGAATTTCAGATATGAAAATCAGAGGGAAAATCGCAATTAGCGAATATTTTACCTCCGAGATATTTACTCAGAAAGGCAGCTGCGGACACATTTCGAGTGAAGTCAACCCCACCATCAAAGTGAAAACGTGGCCCAGAAAATTTTCTGCTTTTTCCCATGAAAAACTCTGATTTTTATATGAAATTTCCTAAAATTAGCATAGAACCCCTAAAAATTTTAATTCAATGCCGTAAAAGGCTGATATTGTATGGAAATACAGGCTTTCAGGAGGAAATGTGGAAATTAATCTGCAGAAATTTGCTAAGTTTATAAAAAATGTCCAGCATAATGATTTTTGCTCCTCAAATTCAGCATAAATGCTGATTTCCATCGAGGAACCCTCGCCGTGATTCCAGGGCACAGTTATTATTTTGAAAATCGAACGGTTCAATCATGCAAATTAATCGATTGATTTCGATTGGATTCGATTATTAATCAATTCGATTAATCGATGAAGCAACTTATCGAAAAACTATATTTTCGAGTCGGAAGCGTCGATCTGGTACCCTTCGATCCCAATCAAGGAGCCTTGAAATGGATTACGGGACAAAGCCGCGCACCCCCTGTCGCCCCCTTTATTCCCCGCGACTCCCGCACGCACCGTGGTCGCCTGGAAGTGTTGGTGTGCACACGCCCCCGTAGACAATGGAAACAACTCCCGTGTGCGTGCCTTCCTTCGACTCCTTTTGTTCTTAAACGGCAGCCGCTTGCGCTTATAGGGATTGTTTTTACAGCAGCTCCTGTTTTGCCTTTTTCAAGTAGCTATAATGTCGCGCCACGGCGGACCTACCGCCTTCTAGGCCCCCTGATGAGAATTACGACAGCTAATAAGCGAGGTTGCTGCGCCGTGGATTTGCCCAGGTTTTCGATCGTACACGGAGAAAAAACTTCGTGCATGGGACCCGAATTCGAGGTCATATGGATCTCTGAAGTTTTCTGATCACGCATCCGAAAACTTGAGGTGGAGCTGCCGAAGTTCGGGTCAGACTTCGAGGCAGGTATGCACCGGAGTACTTCTGATGTGTGACCCGAACCCTTCGGTATTTATCGAAGTACTTCAGATGTCTGACCCGAACTTCGGCAGCTGGACCTCAAGTTTTTAGATACGTGATCCGAAAACTTCAGATATCCATATGACTTCAACTTTGGGTCCCACGCACGAAGTTTTTTTTCCCGTGTATAACGGGCCACTGTACCATGAACGAATTTTGATTTGCCAATTAATTTCTCCAAAGGTATATGACGCGTAGAGCACGACACGCTAATTCAAAACGCGAAGAAGTAACTCAGATTCCGAGAAATGAGCAATTCAAAAAGCGCATCTTTTCCGCCAATTTTTAACGCCCCGGTTTCGCGCCAAACCGAATGATGTCATCCGGCACCAATCAGAAGAAAGCACTGGTTTCCACGATTTCCGTCTATTAATGTCTCTCTACTCTTCCCTCGTATTCGAATACAAAAGGGGAGTCGGAATCATATCTTCAGAAACAAAAAATGAAAGCTCATGCATGGTATTTGTAGTAAACAAGCCATAATTCCACATTGGAATACGTTTAATTGTAAAAAACATCAGTGAAAAATGAGCGGGGATAGCGATTTGACTGCCCTAGTACATCGCTTCCATCACTTTTTCGTTTCATTTCGACTTTGATGACATCATTCAAGTTGAAAAGTCAGAATAGTGATGATGTGATTATTTGCATTTTTAAACCCCGCAATTTTTTACCTGACAGTGTGGTGTACGGCTCAAAAAATAATCTTGTATTTTTGTATACATTTGGCATGTAGGGGCGGTAACTTGGAGGGAGGGGGCTCGCTTGACGTTTACTCCATAACCTTTTAGCCGGGGGAGTCGGGGAACCTTCAGTTCATTAGCAGAGAAATTCATCCTTTATAGCCCGCGTCTTTGATGGACAAATGGTGCTGAGACACACCGTGGGAATGAAAGAAGATCCCGATTGTAGAGTTTACACCAGGTCAATTTTTTTCATTTTCTCCTTTCCCTTGTGATCAGAGAATTTGTTTTTCTCTCTTTGTATCGCTTTGCGTATCCAGCGAAAAAGAGTCCTTAAAATAGTTTTGTGCCGCGAGGAGGAATACGTGCTTTTGGGTCAATTTGGATTGTCTGTGGTGGTTAATATCAACGTGAGGTTTTCTTTGAAACAACCGCAATAAACCAATGGACAGACTGAGGAAGGAAAGGAAGCATTCACGGTGTATGTTTTTCCATCAACAACAATAAAAAGATTAAAAAAAATAGTTGAGAAATTGATCGAAATTTTGTTGAAAATACTTGTGTTGTAAGTTCCATTTTCTGTGGATAAAGGCACTTTTCTTTGTGAACTGTGGTCTGTCAATTTTACATTAATCGGTGGCTTCTCTAATAAATTAGTAAGTTCTAGTAAGTTGTGGCAGAAGAGCGTGTAAGTGAAGTGCATTGCTGTGCTAAGGATAAACACCGTATGAACGTTCAAACGCTGCCAAATTTCCCGCGATAAAAAATTAATTCGGAAAGAAAGTCATGCATATTTTTCCTTTGAAATTTTCAGATATTTTGGACTAAGTTGCGAACATAACTTTCTAAAAAATTGGAAGAAAAATATCTTTATAACTTCCCCGATAAATTCGTATTTTATCGAAGGAAATTTGGCAACACCTGAAGGTTCATAATGCGTTTTTCCCAAGCTCGGCAGTCTAGGTCCTCCTCGGCGGTGAATCGCGTGACTTGTGGTGACAGAACGGTGGAAAAGGCATTTTTAATTTATTCGTGGCACGTTGTCACGACATGTTTTTGAGGTGTAAAAATGATTAATATTCCAATAACAACCTATGATTAATCTTTTAATTGGAAAATGAAGAATTCAAGCATTTTTTTTTAAAATTTTTAGTACATTTTCAGCAGAAAGTGACATGACGCGCTGGGTATCGTGTGTCCAAACGTTCAACGAAGTCTGTGTTTTCCCAAAATCTCTCCTCAGCAAATATATAGACGTATCATTTCCGGAAAATCGTCGATGGCTCTTTCGCATTGTTCTCATGACGGCCGTAGATGTAGTAGGAGCATTTGCTCTGTTAGATACGCATGCGTAAATTTAACCAACAAACTTGTCTCTCGTACTTATACTAAAAATACGTCTCTCATTGATTTTGGTTTTTCAAAATGACCTCTCCTACTTAAAATTTGTTTGTTAAAGGTAAGACGAGTCAATCCTGTTCCTTGTCTTGAATTTACTTCACGTAGAGAAGAAAAATCATTGAAAAGACACATAACGCAGAATAATTTTCCGCCAAAAAGGAGAGGAGGGGGTTAGTGTGACAAGAAGAGTTTAACGATCCAAAACGAAGAATTTGTTTTTCTGATTTTACCATCAACAAACTTTTCAAAAACTTGGAAATTGCAAATGAGAAGCGAAATTACCAGTGATATTGCTTTTTTTGCTTATAATTTCGACGATTTTATGGACGACAACACTGTCGGCATTTACTGCGTCAAACGGAGATCACCGAATACGGTATGGCCGCTTAAAGATAGGTGGCTCCGAGTTGAAAATAGAAGTTGTTTTCTCTCATGGTGGAATAAAATTGTACCTTTCCAGAGTAGTACTTGCATCATTATATTACAGCTCTTTAGCTAGAGGTTTATAAGTCCCATTTCCTTCTTCGCCTCGTATACAGCTATACACCTCACTCTTTCAGGTGTGTCCTGGGGGTCGAGGTGATTTTCTTATACTCTACGTTTCCATCAAATATACTGAAAAAAATAGTTCTTTTAACATGGCTCTTGCACTTTCTTTGTTACTGTTACAGAATTTTCCGTTATGAGGACAGAATACTCTGTTCTCACGACCAAAGCTCTGTTCTCAAAACAGAAAAGTTTTATAAGTATAACGAAGAAAGTGCAGGAGCCCTTTGAATAGAAGGTTCTGTCATCTGCACCGACTATTTTTTTGCGTGTAGAAACGTAACTACATTACATTTCGCCAAATTTTCCGTAGCAAAATGAATGTTCACTTGGAGAATCTCGGGAATTTTTAACTGAAAATTTCTTTGATTTGCCCTCTCAGTTCATGCAAAAATCAGAAAAATTTGGGATAAAAATTGCACATTACATTCTTGTACAAAATCGAATTGTTCAAGTTAATTTTGCGACCTAGGAGTGGGGTTACGTCCCTTCGTCCTGGGGGTGACAAGTTAACCTTTAATTTTTGAATCATACTTAAATTTGAGTCTGTCTTGTTATCTTTTGCCCTAAAAAGAGGTCTCATTGAATTTATTACCTATCTTGATTGTTATTATTATTCTCACGAAACTTTCCGAACTCATCTCCCGGCACAGCTGTTCTCAGCATAGAAGTTAAAGACTGAGGCCTCTTTCCTTTCCAAGAATAACGGAAGGGCCCACTTTAATCATTTTTCCCAGGGACACTTGGAGTGATACACATTTGCTGGAGTCCAAGGGTTCAAGTGCATTTGTGCTAATAAGACCATGAGAAAGGCTAAAAGAGATAAAGAACTAACGTTACATAGAGTATTCTCTTGGACATGAATATTGGCGATTGAGGGCTCAAGATAGTGTCTTCGCAATTATGAATCAATATATAAGGACCTATTTTATCAGTCATACCTATTACTATGCTCGTCGCACTGTGAGCAAAGAAATCACCGGGAATATTTTCTTCGTTTTTGATTGATTCCTCCACAAGTACAAGTAAAAACTTTCGTTCATCATTAGAAAAGGTGTCTTCTATTGCTTCGTAATTTCTCAATTGATGTGCGTAACTTTTAGAAACCATGAGCATTACCACGTAAAAACTGACTAACTAATTTTTATATCTGTTTGCTTTCAGGTAAGCTATTTTCTCCAGTTTTCAACATTCCTTACAACGCGTGGTCAGTTGTAAGTACTCATATTCCATTTAAACGTTGGGTAATTTCTAATACTCATTTTTTTGCCTTCAAGCAAACAATGCCGTTGAGATGACGTCAATCCTGCTGAGAGTCAGCCATTTTTGTTGAGCAGCAAAAGTAATTTAACAACGCATCTATAATGTGCTCAGCTCTAAAAAAAGCATTTTCCCATTGGAAACGAGTTCTGGACGCGAAGGCAGATAGAGTGATTAATGTTTGATTTCATCTAGATTTTATTTAGGCTCCAGCCGATTTTTTTATTCACCCTTTTACGATTCAGTCGCGCCAGGAGCACGACGAAGGAATTTTTCGTGATTTCGTTAGTAATCCGATTCGGACTCGAATTCAGAGGTTTATGTGAAATTCCGTCCTCAGTATTTCCCTTATTTGGCATCTTGCTCATATTAAGCAAATCCTCCGTCGCGGTAGAGGCAGCGTCGTCAGTTCGGATGTCAAAATCCACGTACCTACTTAAGCGTGTTTCAGTAAAAAGAAAAAGTGATTTTTTGTCGTACCGGCAAATTGCTGCCCGCGCTGATCAACGTCAAATTGTCATGCTGCTCTCGAATTCTCTCCCCTTCATCATTCGCTTGGCTCTTTTAGGTTCTGTTTCTGTTGCGGTAGGACAGCTTACCTGTTTAAATATTATCGTGATCTCAAGTATGTCTACGATGATTGCATGACTGAACTAGTGAACCTTAGGTTTTTGGACATATGTTGGTGTTCTAAATTCACAATTGCACCGGCAGGGAGAAAACAAAATTAAGTTCCTTTTAAGAAAAAACATTTCTTGCCAGTTTTTGGATACGCCGGGAAAAACTCTCGTGAATAATGTGCGATTCGATTATTAATCAATTCGATTAATCGAATTGATTAATAATCGAATCCAATCGAAATCAATCGATTAATTTGCATGATTGATATTTTCCCTTAAGAAAGTGGTAAGGAATTGATTATCAAGGTTGAATCAAGGTGCTCGCAACCAACATCCCGATAATCGATATTTTTCTGCGGGTTTAAACAGAAGATCCATGGGCTCATCGCGAAGCACTACACGCCACCGCTGACGGTTGCTAGGGGTTGTGCGATAAAATGTTTATATTTTACATGGGGTAAAATGGGGGCGAAAATCGGATATTTCAACACTGTCAGGAAAGTTCAGACATCAAGTTCAGTGGATTTGACAGTGATTTTTCATTAACTTCGAACTTTGGTAAACATCGCGAATCGGTTTCCCCGTAATTCGCGGTATTTATTCTTTACGCACCGTCGGAACTATTTTAAAGTATTTTTCAGTTAAATAATAATTGCGAATACGTGACATTCTGCAGCGTGTTTTGAAGTTCGGGGGAATTTTGACGATTTAATTGTCTTAGAATTCAAAATTTTTCGATCGATCGATGGATGGACTATCAATCGTCCTCGAAAAGGCTGTAGAACTCCCTCAAAAGTGGATCATTTCAAAGTCAAGATGCACTGAAAAAAAATTCTCGGCGTTTTTACCAAGGTCTGTTGGTACCTTTACCAACTCACTTTTTTTACCAATTATTGGTAATTTTACCAAGACAGACTGGCAAACTTACCTAACAACCGGTATTTTTACTGCTTTTTTCAGGCAAGAATACCACTTTTATTGGTAATCGATTCCCGGTAACTTTGCCATTTTATCTCGGTAATTCTACAACAGTCGATAAAAAATATTGGTGTTTTTACCAAGGTCCAGTAAAATTACCAAGAAAGTTCAATAATTTTACCGATATTTCTCGGTAAAATTACCAATTCCATAAATGGTAATTTTACCAAGAAAAAACTGGGATCAAATAGAACCCTGAATTCTTGGTAATTTTACCCTTTTCTTAGTAAATACACCGAGATTTTTTTTTCAGTGTGCGTGGAGGTTGTAAAGTAGGACTTATCACTGCTAAAAGAACTATGTGCATAGGCTTTGTGTACAACATAGAACCTTTTAGTATTAATACGTCCGAAAGGTCCCTCCGTCTGCCGCCAACGCAGCAGCCGTCATCACATGTTGAGCATTTGTTTTTCACCCCCTTTACTGCCATGCAACGTTGCCAGATCTGGCTGCAACACGTGGATATATTACATGGGTTTGAATGAGGGGAAGGTGCTGCTTTTGCAACAATGCTACCCTACAAGCGTTGTTGATTCTCACACGTGTTCCGTAGTGAACCAAAAGAAATTAGGCCCTCCCTCGCCATCCTCTTCTTTCAAGGCTCTGAATAAAATAAACATTGGAGCTTCCTAAATTACGGAAGTCAGTCCGAAAAGGAGCTAACCCTATGATCGCTCAGGCTGCTTATTAGGCGATCTGAATTCAAAGCGATGGATCTATATTTCTCAATGGATTCTACAGCAATAACGCGCTCGTGGCGAGTTTGATCCTCCCGTTTTTTTTATACTATATGTTTAATATATTTTCACAGTTGTCCTTTGTGGGGGAAGAAATTTGGGAAAAATTAGAAAAGTCAGGTTTTAGTGAAGGAATTTTGACCGTCCATAGATTCAGACTGTTTTAGCTGTAATAAGATAGTTGCATGCAGTTGGGACTTTAAAGTCTATGACATAATTTGACAGAACTGCTTGCGAAAAAATCGATGGAAGCATCACGGATGAAAGAAAGCACGAGGTTGTTGGAGGATATGGAAATTCCAATTAATTGTGGTAGAGCCCCTGTTACTTGCGGTAGTGCCCCAATCTATTGTGGTAGTACCCCAATAAATTGGGTTACTAACCCAAATGTTGCGGTACAACCTCAACTTGAGTTGCGGTACTACTACAATTAATTGGAAATGTCCATATCATCCATCAAATTGGGGTAGTTGCACAATTTTAGGGGATAACCCCTTACACTTTTTTCCCCGTGATTAGCCGGGTCCGAAATTGAGTTAAAAGCTCCGAAAAATCTCTGCATAGTTTCGCCCAACCGTGGGAAGACATGAACGATTTTCATTGGCTGTTAAAATGGCTTTCTCTTAAAGTTCCCCAAACCAAAATTTGATTTAAAAAAATACTCAGTAGACCTTCAAATTTTAGGAAGTGAATTAAAAAAAATGCATGCAATTACCCCCATTGCTTCGTTTTATTATTGTTTAGTTGAATAAAGTGGACCCAGTGCGGTCTATTCGATATTTATCTCGTCGTTCGATGATAAGACGTCGTGAACATCGATTTCTGCAGTGAAGCACATTATTTTTCCATAGTTTCATAAGAAACAAGGCGTCACCATGAAAGGCAAGCAGGACTTGGGTATCCGAAATAGGAGTCGAGTCCACAGATGCTAGATTTTGTAGCCGCAGGGAAGAGGACGGGAGAATGGGGGGGGGGGGGGGGGCTTTGATCATCTGTCGTGAAAAATGGTTTTTTAACTACCGCGGCAACAAAAATAATTGAAGATTAGGAGGGGTTGGCGGCCAAACGGTTCATATTTAACGCTGCTAATGACTTAAAAACCATCCGCATTACCCGCTGTTATCCTCCTCATCTTGGTAGCTCACTTCATCTTGATGGTGCAGATGGGTATCCATTTCACCTATCAAAACATCATCTATTAGGCCTCTTTTGAGCATAGCCTGGCAGCAATGTCCCAACCCCGTTGTTGCGAGATAGTATCTCAATACTATATCCTTCGGCCACGTGCGAATTTATAAGTATTCTGATACACGTTTCCTCCGCAAAATTTCACGCCGTAAACGATTTGCGCAACTAAAATTACTGAATTTAACTCCTAATCGAGATATTTACGCTTTTTTTTTGCACTGATTACAGAAATTGAATTTCCCGCTCCTAAGAAATCCCACGTGAAACAACTCGCGCCCTACAACGATTTTGGATGACCTCTCAATCGAGCAGTGTTCCCTCCCCTGCGGGCTGATTGTTGAATGTGGTAGACAAAGCTATAGACAAAGAAGACAAAAAGGATATGAAGGGATCCTCCTGGTGGAAACGGGTGGTTGCCATAGACAAAAGGAGGTAGATAATAAACTAACGGCAACCCACAATAGACACCCTAGTTGGTCCATCATTTTCTCCCTCAACCTATAAGAACCACCCACTTCAATCAATACAATCGCTCAATACTCTTTTTGTCTTCCTTGTCTATCTTTTATCCATCAATTTCAACGATCAGTTTGCAGTGTTGTTCAAAGTGTCAGAAACGTTGAACAGCTGAGCCGAAGCGCCGAGGTTGGCGTTGCCCCATTTTCATACCTCTGAGACTTTTACGGTGACGTTCAGTGTGCGATTTAACTCAAGTAGAGCATTGTTTTTATTTTAATCGGGATGTTTGAATTCGTGCATCGGAAAACGTCAATATCTTGGTCAGGCGTTACTTTCAAAAATATTCGTTACACAAATTGTGTTCCACAGAAATTTGGCTCATTTTATGCCCTGCGTTTTTAATACTAAAGTGTTGAAACGAACAATTTATAGAACCGTACCCTTAGTTCCATGTTCGGCTCGTTCGGTTGAAAAATGCTATCAACCGACAGATACAGTGGACTCTCGATAATTCGAACCTCGATAATTCGAAAACCTCGTTAATTCGAAGGAAAGTCTGTTTTCCTTGAAAATCTCTCGATAGTTCGAAGAAAATCAATGTATTTTTCTCCCCTCGTTAATTCGAAATTTCTAAAGTGGCGTGGCTCTCTATAATTCGAAATTGCGACGAAAATTCTCTCTGTAATTCAAAATTTGGGAAGTAAGTATGGCCCTCCCTCTATAATTCGAAATAAGACGGTACATTCCCTCTACAATTCGAAGTCAACTGTTTATGTACCTGGGTGTCTGAAAGAGCTTGACCTTTGACCTAAAGACTTTTTGGCGTAAATCCGTCCATTTGCCCCTCTATAATTCGAATTCAGATGGCGCCTTCCCTCTATAATTCGAAATTTTTCTACATGGAATCTCTTTAATTCGAACTCTCTTTATTTCGAAACCTCGCTAATTCGAAGAAAAAGCCGATTCCCTTCAATTTCGAATTATCGAGAGTCCACTGTAAATGGTTATTTTAAACTCACCTTGTCGATAGCTCCCTTCTGATTTAGACCGCCAATAAGCGGGTTTTGTCGGGAGGAAGAAAGTGAGGTCTGATTTATATGCAGATAGGCATTTTCGAGGGCACTAGTTGGTTTTTACCCCAGGGAAGAACGATGATGACACTGGCGCGAACCCGAGATAGTTGTTGACTCCCGTGCCAAGGTAAAACAACGCAAGAACAGTCCAATGTTGTCACAACAGTCCCGATGCAATATTTATTTTTGAGTTTAGTTATCACAATTTCTCATCGGAATTCCCGCATACGTTAGATGAAACTCCGAATATAATTTGCTAGAACATTCCAGGAGAAAATTCTCATTTTTTTCCCGAGAAGAATCTTATTGTACTAGAGGAAATAATGCAACTCTCGAGTGTCCGTGTGACGTTTTTTCTTAGCAACGCTGAAGGAAGGGGACCATGTTTTTTAAGGACCCTTGGGTTTGTCTTTAAGGCCTCTCTCATACATTCTTTTGTGCGTGAAAAAAGGCCAGGGATCCTGGCCATATAGCCAGCTAATTGCCAAATCTCGGAAGATCTAAATTCTAAGAAGTTGAAAGAACCCGAGAAACGGGGACCAAGGTGGCAACCACCGGCCTCCTGCTGTGAATGAAGTCAGGGGTTGATTCTTCTGGTATCTCCGCGAAAGAAAAATCATTCGACGGTCATCTGTTTTCTTTTCTCTGCTACCAACAAATTATGCCGGTGTTTTTATTAACTGCCATGTTTACCCTCGCCCCACCGCTTTTTTGGACCCTTGTTCCCCGATCTGTGCGGTTCGCCATGCTGCCAAATCTGGAGTGTTTTCGCGATCAGACGATAATCGAAGATTTTGTACTTACTGTTAAACCGCATTACGCAGTTAAACGTCTCGAAGTGCTTTTTTGACAGCACGTAGAAACATAATGGTTATTATCTGGCGTAGTAAATTTTGGAAAAGCTCCAAATCACACGTGCTTAGCTTGATGGCTGTCTACATGTAAATACTGAGAAGCAAAATTATATCTGTCAGCAAGAAAAGCAAGGAAGATAAAAAAAAATTAAACAAAAATAAAATTTAAACGTTTTTATAATATTCTGTTTAATCTCTTTCAGCTACAATTAGATATTTCTTGTAGGAAATTACGAAGCAGCGGTTTTTAAAATTTGAAAGTTGAAGAAACTATCTATCAAAGGTGAATGTACTGAATGTCTGCACAGCACTGAAGCTGGAAAATGTGAAAAACTTAGGCTGTTGAAATCAAATCTACATTAAACTTCTGTGCGCAACCGCCGAGAGGTGATAAAATGACCAAATGTTGCTATTATTGGTAGATCAGATATCAGTTTATCGACCAATAATTCATCGGAAGTAAACTGACAGTAGAGAAACCAAAATTATTAACCTAACCAAAAACCTAAAATTGATACACCAAAAATAACTAATCATTTAATTAAAAATCCCAAGAAAGGAGGAAATCTGGCAACCCTTAAAACACAAAGAAACACCATTGATTTATTAACTACAGCAACTTGTACAAATTTTAACTGGCAAGTATAAGAACTGCATTTAACCCCTATAAGTTGCCTAATTTTCACAGCATTACTCCCTTCGGAGTTCCTACAGTTCAATTCAATTTATACAAAAGGTTGAATTTTTAAAAAATAAGGTCTGTATACTTTAGTTTTTAGAGGGTTCTGTTCATGATTTCTTATCATTGAAATTGTTCCTTTGCTCAACGTCGTTCTGAAATGATTACTTTTTAATACTGCAACCACCACCCCCCCCCCCCCACCCCCCTCGTCTCTTTTACCCTCCCGTTTACCTCGCGTCGCGCGTCGAGCATATTTTCACGAGCCAGTTCACTTTATTTTCTTCCAACCCATTGACCGCAGCTATTGTCAATTCTTCGGAGGGTAAGAAGCAGCTTGAAAGCAGTCAAAATGTAGCAAATCCAAATAATCTTTCGATTACTTTCCGATGAGTGTTGTGCGGCATTGACCGTTGAAAATTTCTTAATTAAGTACTTTACAAACCGAAGAGGGTCCTTGTCCCTATTGTATTGGCAGTCGTGCATCTAGTCCATGGTTTTCAACCAGGAGCCGGGATTAGATTTGTGGTGTAATTTATTGCTGGCGGTTGAATGTGTGGTGTGGCAGATGAGGTGTGAAGTATCCATGCGTCCACAACACTCGCCCTTTTGGATTTCAAAAGGCTGACGTGGTTACAGTGATGAAGGGTGTTCAATGACGACGCCAAATTAAAATTTTTCGCTGATGAACCGCTTGACTTTTCCGCTATCGGTAAACGAATCTCCTAAGTGGATGTTGAAATTTTAACCACATGTTCTCAGAGTAAAGGGTAACGTTTGACGTCGAAAACTAAAAATCAACATTTTTGACCCCCAGTTGGTTTTTTCGCTGTATTGCAAATTCGAGTTTCCTTATTTGGACCATTTTTCCTGACTCCATCACATTTGACGTATTTTTCAGGAAGAAACGCACATGCGTCTTCCAATGTAAGTAGGCCTCTTTACGTTGGCCCTAAATGCGTTCATTTATCAGACACCTCGCACTCAATAGTCAACGATTGAGTTGAAGTCGAGGCAAAAATGATGTAAGAGATGAACACTTTTGGTCGCATTTTGATGATTAATGAGTGAAATTTTGACCATTTTACTAGTGAAGGACATATTCAGGATTGTCACAGTCAGAGAATACCGGGAAATGTTAGGGAATTTTAAGAAGTATGGGAAAATTGGGAAATTTCAAGGAAAATGACAAAGATGTCGGGCAAAATTTGTTAAATCACCTTTTATTTGATTTCTAGAATGGGTTTGAGGTTTCGAAAAACAATTTCTACCTGAAAACTATTTTCAATTATGTCTTCTTAACTACCTGTCATCTTCAATTGTCAGGAAATTTCACAAAAATGTGTCAGGCAAATCAAGGACATGTCAGGGAATTTAATTTTCTGAATTATACAGCAACCCTGGTATCGTATGTTTGCTTAAAAGAACCATGTGAACATTCATAAAATCAAGAAGAACTATGAACTTTCCAAATCCCTTGCACGTAGTTTGTAGCCCCTTTCAATTCAATTTACGCCCGCATAATTCTTTCGATGTAGAATAACAACGGTCATTTGTCTCTCTACGTACACTGCCGTGCCAAGGAAAAACGCCGTATGAACATTCGAGAGTTGCCAAATTTCCTCCGATAAAATGTTTATTTTTGAGGAACGCTATAAATATTTTGCTTTTCAATTTTCAGAAACTCTCGGTGAAATTGTGAGCAAAATTATCTGAAAAATCGGAAGGAAAATATCCTCAAGTTTACCAGGAAATTCGCGATTTATCTAAAGAAATTTGGCAACGCCTGAAGTTTCATACTGCGTTTCTCCTTAGCACGGCAGTACAGCAGTTGGTTCTCGCGGAAGAGATCTGCAAGCGCGATTTTCCCCAGCTCTTCGACACTGCCGTGACAAGTTTTCCGGGCGTTTTTATTGGATTTTAGCGAGAGGTTCGCGAAGCGAGCTGTTGGCCCCGACCCGATGGCCGGCCGGCCGGTCGGGCTGGCTCATTAGTCTAGGACTTGTAAGGTATGCATAGGTGAGGTTAATTTGTGTTGTGTCGCATTGCATTCGTCGCGGCCTTTATCTCGGGCCCTCGGTCTCGGTTTAATGGCCGAACGTGACTTCTCTTCCGATTCCTCACCGGTCGGTTAGCAGTAACTGCCGTGGCCGTCACAGCGAAGAAAGCAGTAAGTGCGTGCTGGGATGCACCTCGAGACCCATTAAAGCATGTGCTAACCATGACTCATACAGAAACGCAGTTACTGCTCTCTTCGATATCACGACAGAGTCGCTCCAAGCTGGGAGCTTTATCCGCTCCGCCACCTCAGGCAACCGCAGACAGAAAAAAAGAAACGGTTCGGCCATATGAACTGAACTCTCAGAGTTCGATATCGTCTGAAGTATTCAGTTTGTCAAACCAAACTTTCAGTTTTAGGAAAAGAAAGTTGCTGAGTCAACATCCCGGAATGTTAAAAATCGGCGTGACAACTCTTGAGTGTTGATATGAGCACTCCGGCTGTTGAAGTAACATTCTAGCGATGTTGAATTAACAACCGAAGCGTTCATATTTACATTCCGGAGTTTTTATGTAGATTTTTAATCTTCTGCAACGTTGATTAAATTTTTTCCCCCTTGTAGCATACTACCAGGCTAAGGAATAACGCCGTGTGTCTTCAGACGTTGCCGTATTTCCTACGATATAAATCGAATTCACTGGGATATAATTTTGAATATTTTTCTTCAAATTTTTGAGACAATTTTGTTCGCAATATGTTCTAAAATATCTGAAGATTTTAAGGGAAAATATGCACAACTTTCCTCCAAAATACGTGTCCTATTCTAGGAAATGTAGCAACTCTCGATCGTTCATACGGCGTTTTTCCCTAGCACGGCTGCATTGGGAAGAGCTCTGGGGGTCAGCACCTACCAACGCCGAAAGTGTGTCTAGAAGTTTCTTTTTCCTTGAATTTTCTTAAATTATTACTCTCAGATGTTCGTATGCGTATTTCTAGCGAAAATGTACAAAGCATTCCAATCGCGATTCCCAGACGTATGCTGCCGTTTTAAGGAAGAACGCCGTATGAGCCTTCAGGCGTTGCCAAATTTCCTTAGGTAAAACACGAATTTCCAGGTAATTTTGTGAATATTTTCCTTTCGATTTTCCAAATAATTTTGTGCGCAATTTCACCTAAATTTCATAAAAATTTCAAGGGAAAATATCCATAAATTTCTTAAAAAATAAGCATTTTATCAAAGGAAATGTGGCAACTCTCCAATGTTCACACGGCGTTCTTCCTTACCACGGCAGAATGCTACAAGGGAAACAATTGAATCAACATTGCAGAAGATTAAAAATCTACATGAAAACTCCGGCATGTAAATACGAACGCTTCAGTTTTTAATTCAACGTCGCTAGAATGTTACTTCAACAGTCCAAGTGCTCATATCAACATTCAAGAGTTGTCACGCCGCGATTTTAGCGGCTCTGGTGCTTGCACTAGAGCTGCTATTCCGGACGGTCCCAGCTAGGGAGTATCAATGGACCATGTTACATTGGAGAGACCGCGCGTTGGTTGATGGGAATCGGCGCCATTTTCGACTATGTACCTTGTCATGACTTTATTTTATTGCATTTGTTTTATTGTTAGCTAATGCTATGTTGTGTAGTGTATTTTTGGAATCATGGTGATACAGTCAATAATTCAAAACTTGTCTGTGCTTTAATCTCGTGATGGAAAAAATGTACTTAACGTTCAAAATTTGAAATTTTGAATTTTAAAGTTTTCGCGGTTTTTTGGAAGAATGCAGTGGTTGGAGCTTCCTAGGCATATTACTCGATATCAGCCGATAGCAAACAAAGGTTACCAAGGAAACCGTAAACGTTTAACAACTACCGTCGCCAGAGCCGCTTTCCGACGCGAATGCGTTGGAGCTTATTGCTTGTTTAACATTCCGGGGTGTTGACTCACCAACTGAAACAACTCAACAACTGAAAGTTTGGCTCGCTCAATCGGCGAGGGAGTCACTCTAGAGGAGCCATAAAACACTTGGGCAGGGGTATGTTCCGGAGTCGGCGCCCGGGGATCCAGGAAAAGTTGGTGCGATCGTCGAGTTCTCTGTCGTACGACGGGAAGCCGTGGTACTCGTTGCCGCACCTGTCCTGGAACGCGAACGCGCCGGATTCGACGCTCCCGCGGTTGACACCGACCCAGGAGCGGGCCAACGGGCACGTGGTCTTCCACCACGACTCGTGTCTTCGGCCGTGGAGGATGAAGGCCCACCAGTGGGACTTGTTGCAGAAGATCATGTGGTACGGCAGGTCCTCTTTGGAGAGGCGGCGGGCCAACGCCATGCGCATCAACCGCACCTCCGGAGAGATCTCCTCCTTCACCTTACGAACCTGGACGGAAATGAAGAGACGGAATTGGTAATTTTACTCTTGCATGTGTCAGGAATGTGCGATCTAAGTATTGCTTTTTACGTAAAAGTGCGTGAGTAACACGATGGTGCCTTTGGTTATCTCTGAAAAAACTCCAAAGCTCAAGGAAAGCTCTCAAAGTTGAAGCCGTAATGGTATGGAGGGGATATCCCACGCTACCCTGAGAGTCCAACTCCATACCAAGTCAAACTTTTAATGCGAAGGTAGGGAGAAAATATATTAGCAGGGTTGCTACTCTTTTTAGGAACTCAAAACCTGAAAACATGGCAACGCTGCTAATGTATTTGCTTCCTATCTTTGCATGAAGAGTTAGACTTAGTATAGAGGTGGACTCTCAACGTAGCATATTCCTTCCATCACGGCCTCACTTTGAAAGCTCTTTTTGAGCTTTGGAGTTGGTTTCAGAGAAAACCAATGGCGCCATCGTGTTTCTCAAGAAATTACACACAGGGATCAGTACTTAAATCGCAAATTCCTGCCATATGCAAGAGCTTCATTGCTAGTTGTACAAAATTCGTATACATAGTCGTTCCTCTAACAGCTTCTTTCCTGTATAGGGGTCCTCGTATGATTTCCGTCGTGATTAAGGAAGGCTCAAGGAGATCCATATCATTACATCTTTAAAAGGACGATTTTTACCAATTTTGAGTGAAATTCAGCAGTTTAACTTTGGAAATGGATCCTTGAATCGGGTTACAATGTTTCACAAATGCAAAATATACTGAACACGAAAGTAAATACATGGGAGTTTTTTAAATTTTCAGGAAATTCGTGCCCATCTTCAAGTTTTTCAAAATCACGGAATTTTTTCTTCCGTATTTTGAACTTGATGCAGGGGCAAATTATCGTGATTCCTCGCAAGGACCCATCTCGAAACTCCTACTCTTAAATTTTACTCGAGAGTAGTAGGAAGTCTTCATTAGTTAGTATCTTTTGTGGAGTAGACCCATTTCGCGAAACTTGATATGAAAGCTTTCACAAGGAATGATGATACTGTGCATGCTCTGACCTGCGCGTATCGTGAGCCGGGCTCTGAATCGGAGAAAATGTGCAAGCGAAAAGTCGGCTGGAAGGGGCAGAGGTTGTTCTCCATGACGGCAATTTCGGCGTTGTCCAACACGAGTATCCGCCCCACGCTTGGGCTGTAGAGAACGGACCCAGGCTCCAGACGATGCGAGTCCCGCAGCTCCGCGAACCGCGCGTAACCGCGTCGCAATTTCCGCATCGGGGACCCTGGGGTCTGCGTCGGGGATCCTCTGGATCGTCGTGGGCTCTGTTCCAACCCCAGCAGAGACAGGGTGTCAGCCAAAATCAAGACTAACCATAGAACTGAAAAGAGTGGAAGTCCTCCAATCAGATGATGCTGCTGGCTTGGCCCGAAAATTTATCTAAATCGGTCAGGGAGAATGGTCAGTAGCGCTGTGTTTTGATGCTTGATCACCTATGAAGAACAAGAACTGCCCAAACCCAGACCCGCCACAAGGGGGGGGGGGGATACTGGGTCCTTGGTACCCGGGGCCCGTGCCGCCCATGACACAGTACTTCAAACTCGCATGGAGCCCTCAATGGGGCCCATACCTTAAAAATGGTACTAGGGCCCGAGATGGGATGTGGCAGGTTTGTCCAAACAGCATCTCTCTATGTTCAATCTTAACTAAGATATCGCGCTTTGAAAAATTCGGTTTATGACGTAATCCACCGCGATAGTGGCACCCTTCGCTTTTTGCACCTTGCTTTCATTTGTCAGGGAGACACACATTAAATACTGGTCACTCAACGCGAAATTCGGATGAAAGCAAGGTGGGAGATACCGGAGGTGTCACTACCGCGGTGGATAACGTCATTAAACAAATTTTGCAAAGCTCGATATCTCGGTTAATATTGAACGTATAAAGTTGCTGTTAGCGCAGATCTTATTATTTCAGCTGATCCACAAGAATCAAACATCAAAACACCATTCTAAGACAAGCGCAACTGACTCATTGATTCGCTTTAAAGATCAATTCAACGATTCCAGTCTTTCCCGCCAATTCAAAAGTTCAAAATTAGCCAATCAAGTACGCTCATATCGTTGCTTATGATCCTTAATCGATGCAAAATCGTCACGTTAAGATTGTGTATTAATTTCGGAAACGAACAAACATACGAATAATTTGTTTGATAACCGTTGATTATTATTAACTGTCATTAATGAATGGATATTTTTGTTTTATAATCGATAGTCCTACAGAGTGCTTCTGCCGATTACGAGACAAAAGGACATCAGTTTCTCCATATTTGTGATTGCTGAGACTCAAACATTTCGCTCTAAGAAATTAAGAAGCAAATTAGCGGATTAAAACGTAAAGTAAAAATTAGGAAAATTTGAAACCAATTTTTCTTTCAATCCGATTCAGGGTTAAAAAAAACTCGTTCCACGCTATCCTTCTTCTTACTCATGTTAAATATTAGGTCTATTCTTTTTGTTTACATATTTACATATATGTAAGTATTGTAAGTGCTGATTTATCTAACCTATTCGGTATGAGTGCTAAAATTATTCAACGAGTTGAGGTACTTGATCTTTAAATAACGATGTGAAAAATGTTAAGAATGAAAAAAGAATGGGAATGAAAAAGAAACTCTGCGATTTTTGGCGATATGGTCAACATATGATTAAAAATAAAAACAGAATGACTAAGTTATAGAAAGGTTTTTGGAACATTTTTAGCCGGAAGAAAATGGTGCAGGGTATTTTGAAGCATCTGGTGGGTTAAGTAAGCTCTCTCATCTTTGGGACTTCCCTCAAAAATGTTCTCTAATTACGCATTAAAGGAGAAGAATAATGATAAATAAAGAAAACCGTGGACGAAAAACATTTTCTGTAGATAAAAAAGATAGAAAAGTATTCCAAGTTCACTTACGATGTTTCATTATGCATGTGCCGTTCCTTGTTTTTTGATGCTGGTATATTCTTGATCGTATGTAGAACACTCCTGCTCACACTTGGCACTAAAATTAAAATGACCCCAGCAAGACTCAGGACATCATATCTAACCGTAGGTCACAAAAAGTTGAGTAAAAATTGAAATATCGAAAAAATTCTCTGGTAAAAGTAAAGCATAATGCCCTCGTCGTTGAAACATCACAATGCTCAATGGAACATAAGAACATCTCTGTAATTTAACTCTGACGTCAATCTGACTTCACTCTAACACCAATCTGACTTCACTCTAACACCATTCAGACATCACTATAATGTCACAATGTTCCCCTTTTACTGGGGATCAATAAAATGACGTCATAGGCTAAAGGGGGAAACTAACAATAAGTACTGGACGTCATAGGCTGAAAAACCCGTCCTGGCGAAATTTGATCACGGCGATGCGTGGTCGGAGTGACAACTCCTGTAATGCCTCTCAATTACTTTTTACTGGATTTTGCTCGTATACTGCAATCAAGCTCGAAATGAAATTCTAAGTGAAGCAAACTTTTTTTTACAATTTACTGGAACCTCTCGGCATCCGAGAATGACGTTAGGAAGCCTGCAGAAAAACTCCGAGCCTATGGCCCCGCACGGGCAAAACATTCCGTGCATTGCCGCCATTTGAATATTTAATTTACAATGAATTGTGATACTTTAATTTTAGTTCCCGAAGTATGATTGAAATTTGAATTTGAGCAGTCAAAAAATGAAGTTAGGTACAAGTGTGGCCAGGGTGTCTAGCGACCGAGAAAACAGGGAAATATCAGGGAATTTTTTTTTGGGTGTCAGGGAAATCGGAGAAAACGTCAGGGAATCTGAACAAATCCGGCATGCCCGGGAATTTTATTTTGCAAGCAATTTTGTGTTAGGAAAACGTCAGTGAAATCGAAAAACATGGATTTTTCGGAAAATGTTTTGCGAATTTCACTCTTGCGGAAATTTTCTCGGAAGCAAAAACTTCTCGACCATGCGACGTGGCGGGTCGCGATCGGTTCGCATGCGAAAATGGAATGGCCCCGACAACGGTATTTTGAAATAAAAAAGCTGCCAAAATAGCGATTATTTTTGCAAAACTGTGGAGTTTTCGTAAAATCGCGGAAATTTATACGTACAGAGCCATAAAAAAGTCATATTTTTGGAGTAAAAGGGGTTTTCAAAGTGGGAAGGTCAATTCAAAAGATGGGTAGCCTAATTTAAAAGATATGGGAAGGCCAAGAACTTTCTGCACCCCTGGAAATTTCTACCGGAATTACGGCTGTTGTCTTTTAAATTCTATAAATTAGGCATAAATATCTCGCATAAGTTGAGGGGTCATTTATTTTGCTCTATTTATTACATTGTATCCCTAAAACATGAAGAAAATTATTACTTAACACTTACGTGTCGAAAAATTAGGAATTTTTTTCTTTTTGTCCGGGAATTATTTTCTCCGTCTGTCAGGGAATTTTGGATTTTCCCCCGGTTTTTCGGTCGTTTTCTCAGGGAAATCAGGGAAATGTCAGGATTTTTTTTTTTGGGGGGGGGGGGGGATTGCTAGACACCATGGTAGCCGATTGTCATCGATAATTGAATGCTGAAAATTTTTCGGCCATATTTGAGACTGTATTTGTGGGCTAATCAACTTCAAAGTTTATACACACACCTTTGGGACAGACGAATAACAAACACAAGAAGATGAGCGCACATGGCTAAAATATATAAATACTGCCTAGAACGTCTCGCGGTGGTTTCAACCCCTTTATAAACCCGAAAACAAGAATGCAAAGTAGGTATGAATTGTGATTTTTTTCTCGAGTCATTCGGGCTTTTTTTGTGTATTGTTCTCTTGAGATACCTAGATCTTCCTCTTGTCGATCCGATTTGTTTTTAAATGACCAGAATAAAACTCACAATTTATCCTACGTCGAAGGGGTGTCGATATACAGAGCTATTGACTCCGAATTCACTTTGGGCGTTGGTGCGCAAAAAGTTTGAATCACTGAAACTGCTTATTATTTGTGATGGGCAATGAGGCGAAGTTAGGAGCGTGCAAATTGTGTCGAATTTTGCCTGAATGCGTGTTTAAATTTTCCCCCCTTCATCGCTATTACTGACGTCATGTTTCTACATGTTTCGAGTTTTAATTGATTCCCATCCTTTCATGAGCTACTGCATTTCGATTAAATACTGGTTGAAACCCTGGTCCTGGGAGTCATGCAGTCATGGCGTCGCTGTCCTCTCACCGCAAGTTGGTGAGACTCCGCGTAAACCGAGGAAACGAGAAGCCCTGCACTGTCGTCCTGAGAAAGAACTTCGTATTAGCCTTCCGACGTTGCCAGTTTTTCTTTGATAAAACAAGAATTTTCGGTTAATTCTGTGGACATATTTCTTTGAATTTTTTAGAGAATTTTTTCCGCGACCAGATCTACATCATCTGAAAATTTCAAGGGTACATATTCATGAGACTCCTCAAAAATAAACAGTTTATCCGAGGAAATTTTGCAACCCTCGAATTTTCATTCTGCTCTTTTGCTTCGCACGGCGATCCGTCCGTCACTAGATCACTGTTGTATCGACACACGAACGTATCATATTTTACTCATCAGAAAAAGTCAACGTATTGCGTACAGCGAACTCTGCTCTCGATTGTGAAGCTGTTTTGGAGCGATCGTAGGCCATTTTTTGTTCTATGCATGGGCCTTTAGACGAGGTATGAATTTAAGCAACACACGCAACATGATTTGGACTACATTTTGCAATTTGGAACTATAAATTCCGGCCCGGTTTAAAAACAACGTATGTGTCATTAGTTTCTTACGCACATAAGTGTTTTTTTTTCAGATGAGCCAGAATTTATAGCTCCAAATTGCAAAATGCAGTCCATTTGTCCTCAAAGTGTCACGAGGGAAACGTAGCACACAACGGGAAGTAAGAAAATTAACTTTTGGCCCCCGAACTTGTTAGTTTACAGTTGAGTTATACTTAACCTCTAAATTCGACTATAAATTGGGAAAATTATATTCTAAGCTCACTGCAGTACAAGAAGACATATTCTTGCGCGATGTTTTTGCATTACTAAATGCTGATTATCGAATGTGATAGGCAAAGCAATAGACAAAGAAAACAAATGGAAAGCGCACGATCCTATCGGCTGAAACGGATACTTGTTACAGACTAAAGGGGAAAATGATGGACTATGACTACAAGGTCTCTCGTGCGTTACCATTATTTAGTTATACTCTGCTTATAACCCCCTTTGTCCATTGCAACCGCACGCTTCCACCAATAGGAACGCTCTTTTCCCCCTTCGTTCTCTTAGTCTATAGCTTTGTCTATCACCGAGCTGCGGCTTCATAGAGCGTGGACGGCACCGAATCAGCCGCGTAACTGCACTGCACTGGGTCGCTCGGCCACAGCTACCCTGATGAGTAAAAAGGCCGTATGAGCATTCGAATGTTGCCGAATTTCCTCTCAAAAATTATTCATTTGTGAAGAAAGTTATGATCATTTTTCTTTGACATCTTCAGACTTTTTAGATCAAATTTTGAACGATATCTGTCGGAAAAACGGGAGAGAATTATACACAAGTTTTCCTGAAAATTCGTTGTTTTTTGAAGAAAATTTGGCAACGCCAGATGGCTCATACGGCGCTCTTCCTTAGGACGGAAAAACTGCTCGTGTTCTGTACTACCTACTACCGTGCCAGGTAAATACGCTGTATGAGCTTTCGAGAGTTGCCAAACTTTCGTTACTAAAATGTTTATTTTTGAGGAAATTTATGAATATTTATACCTCAAATTACCAGGAACTTTGGGTAAAATTGTGAACAGAAGTACCTGAAATATTGGAAGAAAAATATTTATAAGTTTATCGATAAAAACGTGTTTTATCAAAGGAAATTTTGCAACGCCTCATGACTCATACGGCGTTCTTCCTTATCCCAGCAGCGCAGCCTCATCGCGCCTTTCGCATGAGCGGCGATTTTTCTCGGCGCCCAGTGCCTCTTTCGGTATAATTAAGCGGCGGTTAACAAGAACAAATGCGGACACAGTGTGGCGTTGTCATGTTCAACAATTAAGGGCCCGCGGGGGGAGGGGGGGGGGCTGAAAGTGGCCCGGGGGCTCCGCTTAATTGAAGACCCTCGCTTCTCGATCCTTTCGAACACAATGAGAAATGAGTCCTAAATCAGTGTCTACTGTCCAGCGAGTGTAATGCAATTACCCGCACTGCCATGCAAAGGAAGAACGCCGTATGAACATTCGTGAGTTGCCGAACTTCCCTTGATGAAATATGTATTATTGACAACATTCATGCATATTTGTCCTCGAAATTTTCAGATATTTTAGATTAAATTGCGTGAAAAATTGTCTGAAAATTTTGAAAAATAACTATCACAATTTTCCCAGTAAATTCGGTTTTTATCGGAGGAAACTTGGCAGCGTTTGGAGGCTCATACGACGTTTTTCCTCAGGCGTTCCTCCGGGACAACGATAGACGAACTCGAAGGAGCGCCCCCTAGAATCGATTTCCAGCCTTGGGGCCCAAAAAAAGGGGGCGAATAAAACTGCACTATTCGCACCTTTGAAACATCTGCATGCAGCGTCCGACTTTTTTTTTTAATAGGCCCAAGTGCTCCATGAAGACTCATATCTATGTTCATCGAAGTTTTGATGAGAAAATCAGGGGTCGACAACATTCCCGATCACGCTCGCGCGGAAACTTGTGGAAAGTTCTTTGAATTTTTTTTTTCCAGCGGCGTGGAAAATGGTAAAATAAGCGTAGATTAAGACTCTCTTGCTATCGTCTTAAAATTTTCTTCCCACTAGCCGACCGAAAAACCCGACGAATAAAAGAAGAGAGGAAAAACAGAAATGAGTTATCACTTTTTGTGGACTTTTTTTTCAGTTCGCGTGAAATTGTAGAAATTGGGCATTTTATCGACCCCAAAATCAGGGTGTCTAGCATCAGGATTATCCCTATTTTCCCGATTATATCAGGATTTGAGGAAAAATCGGTCGTAAAACCAGGATTTGAGAAAAGTCGCCCGTCCGATCGGATTTTTTTATCGAGCTTTATTTGTGAAGTTACATTTTTCTTCGCAAAAAAATTAGGATTTGATCAGGATTTCCCAAAATGGAAAAAAAAAAAAACTAGACACCCTGAAAATGGAAAATATGTGCTGTAATGCTTAGTTTCTTACCGTGTCTACTAGTTCAATTTCACATTTTTTTTTAGAAATTCTGCTCAGAAAACGCGAGTGACATGACGAATGAACCCGGCGAATTTTCGGGACATTCGCGTCGTGTCGTAGCACGAATTCGTAGACGACGGAACCCAACCGCGGTCCGGGACTAGGGTTGGCGCGCGCTGCGGTTGCATCCCGGTGATTTACGTGATGATAGCTATGTACGTGTGTCATGACTGTCTGAGACCATTCAAAAATGCTCATCGTCCCGAGCGAAAATCGCGTACTTGCCTCGGATTCCTCCTGCTGTTGCGAGGTTCCTGCACAGGGCGGGGGAGGTGTGCCGTCGCGCCGTCATGTTTGCCTTGTTTGGAGCCCGGCTCTGAAAACACGAATGCAAACACCGACCACAGACCATTTGTCATGCACCGCGTCGGACCCCGAACCCCGAGCTCCGTTCGCTCCTCGAGCGTAATGAGCTGAAAAACGTTCCCGCATCCGATCGCGCCACATAGGAGAGAGACTCCGACTAGGAGCTTACGGGGAGCGTTAGGTGAAGAGATTTTGAGGAATGTGGCATCAGGACCCGCGTCGGCAAATAGAAGTTAGTCTTCAACTCAGCTAGTGTGGAGTACCCTTACAGAGTGAGTGGGGCCCCCTACAAAGAGTCTCGTGGAGACCTTTAGGATCCAAAAAAATGGTAAAAGACTAGTCGGTCGCATCAAGATTTTTTATTTTTTTTTTAAAGAAAACGAATGTGAAGTTAGTATCTGAAATTTGTTCGATTTTTGCGTGCAATCAGAGTGAAAATCTTTCAGTTAGAAATTTTGACGGTTTCCTGGTAAAAGTACGTTTGCGCACCGGCAGATTTACTGCAATACCGCATACAGAGTTGAATTTTCCAGAGATTATCAGGGAAACCTGGCGACAGGGCGACAGCATCTCGTCTTGTGTCATCTGTCGCGCAGGTTGCATAGCTGCCAACTTCTGATGACAGTCGCCCGTCTCATTAAGCATAATTTGAAGTTAAGTATTCTCTGCTCTAATTCGAGTGCATGAACTAGATTCGCGGGGGCAGTGAAGTCTAACTGCACTCAGTCTCAGGTGACGAGGAAATCTACATCAATGGCTCAGGCGCACCTGTCTAAATCTTGCATTAAGTCACCTCCCACGCACGATGCGCGTGCAGTCTAGTACTGTTTTTCGCTGAATAGTAATGCATCTACACATGCATTCTCTACGCACTTATTTGCCACATTTATGGGAGTGAATAATTCTAAAATGAAGACAATTATAGAATACATATTTAGAAATAATCAGCATCTGCTGAATTTTCTACAGTTTAAGGGTTCAGATTCTACTCGGCCTTAACCCCTGAAAATTTGAAAGCCGGAGCATTGATGTGCCATAATCCCCCTGATGTCCACTGACAATATTCCTAAACTGGAATAGAAGCCAAACAAACTGGAAAAAAAAGTTCAAGGGTAGGTTTAACTGTATTTCTTGTCTACTTCTTTGGTAACACAATTATACATCTACACCAGGCTTTCTTTTTTTCATGTTTCCTTGTCAATCTGAAGTAAAAACTCCTGTAGCTGATGAATTTTTTTCTTCTTTTATGGCATGAGAGTAAAATTGCAAGAATTCCTGCTTTCTTGGGAATCTAGACAGTTGAATCAGCTTCAGCTACATTTCTCAACTTTCCCTCAAGTGTAGTTCTCAGTGGCCAATATTCGTGGTTGGTACTCCAGGTCCTCCTAGGTTTTCAGACCGATTATCTCCTGTATCCCGAATTACCGAGCGAGAGTACCTATGTAGGGAGAGTACAGACATGCCGAAATATGGAGCTCTTTAGGTCCAAAAGGGCAGCCAACCCTCCAACTAAAAAAACGCCACTGCAAAAACTAAGTACTTTCCCAACATCAACGATTGCATTAGTCCAAGGGCAGCCAACCCTCCAACTAAAAAAACGCCACTGCAAAAACTAAGTGCTTTCCCAACATCAACGATTGCATAATTTGAATTCTTCGGTAGGCAGCCCTATTAGGCCCTGAAAACTCCATGGCCTAACCTCAAAATTACCGTCATGTCCGTACTCTCTTTGTAAGTCCCGCCTCGCCGGCCGTCATTCGAGGGGGCATCGCCAAGTCGTCGTCATCGTCTCCGGACGGACTCATCCCGGGGCGTCGGGCGTCCCGACGCGACTCGCTCCGCGTCTGTTCCGTTCTCCGTATTCGTATCTTAATTTAGTGGTCCGCCCCCGGTGCCCGGCGGAGGGGGGGGGGGGGGGGGTGCCCCGGTCCGGATCTGGGATCTCGGCCGCGCGACATCCCACACACGCTCGGCGCGGCGGCCGTCCCGTCGACATGTGAGTTCTGGCCCGGGTTGCCGTTGCCGGCCCGAAGCGGGGCGTTGCGTCGAGTGCGGGGTCCCGGGGCATGCGGCAGGGAGATGTCGCAAACGCGGCCCGACCCGAGCGGGGTCCGCGTGTGTAGGTTCGCTCAGGTGAACGTAGGTGTCGGACAGCCTTGCCTCTTCCTCTCGGACGTCGGCGTTGCCGCCGCCAGCGCCGCGCGCGCGTAGGCTGTCGCTTGCAGTTCGCTGCAACGAGCCGATGCAAAGCTGTCGTGGACCGTTCCAACGGGTCCCAGGCAGAGATGAAAAGTGAAATTGGACGTATTTATGCTGAAAGGAACTATGTGCAAGTGGAAAGATGGGGTGTGCTCGTGGAAGCTGCATAAGAAACAATATAAAAGTGGATATAGTTCCCTCTGAGAAAATTGAAAAGCGGGATTTTCAATGAAATCAAAATTGACTGAGCGCTAACTCTTGAGCCGTGGGCATGTGACAAGAGCGGTGTGGACAGGGCTCATGAGTTGAAGACGAGCGAGCACGACGACGGAGACGGCTTCGTTGCCGCTGACGTCACTGGCGCTTTAAAATCCCCATTCATTCTGATGACCCTCAACTAACGAGCACACCCCCATCTTTCCGCTTGCAAATAGTTCCACTTTGCATAAATACGTCCAATTGTATTTTGCTGAAAAGTACCGTGGCGGTTAGGCGTTGCAGAGCGCCAGAGAGCGCTGTGATAGCGACTCTGATGTATGCATGTAAGTGAGATTTCGTTTTCCATCAAATTTCAACGATTTTCCAGGGGCTCCTACAACCCGCGACAGCTTGTCGAGAGTTCGAGTGGAAAATTTTGAATTGAGTCTCTCAGTTCGAAAACGGCCCTTCTCGGAAAAATAAAATGATTCAGGAGACGATTAAAACTGCGTAACAGTCAGAAAAGGAGTGTTTCTACGCAAAAAAATGAACATCGTAAAAAACCCGTTTTCGTTTTCGAAGTGAGAGATTCCATGTGATTTTTGATTCATGATTTCCCGTTTCCCCCTCTCGAAATGCTGTGCGTCTCATCATAGCATACTGAGACCATTGCAGAATTTTTAAAAAATTTCATGAAATTTCGCGTTTCTGGGTCTTTGCAAAGTAGATGTCTTAACTCCTCAATCAACCAGTTATCATTCCGCAAATTTTACTGTCGACTTCCGCTCGTTTGCATACGGTTTATGCTCTTTCTTAATCGAGGAAATTCGGCAACAGCAGATTTTAACTCTGAGTTTCGTTCAACTGTCCGTTTCTCCGGCGTGGTCGACCCATTGGATCCTTCACATCCGGCCTTTAACTCCCCGAAGTGCGTGGGTGGACTATGAAGATTAAGGGAAGGAAGAAGAAGCTTGCGGGATCTGTAAATGGCGATGAGGGATTAATCATTTAATACTAGGAAAAATGGGAGACCAAAAATGTATTCCATCAAGGACAGGATATTTTCCCCTGCAATTGTCCCCCAGAGATCTGATGCCCAGTCCCGAAAAAAAGGAACAAAACTCAGCATTCTCTGGTGGTAGTTCTCGAAATATGGAGCATACTTCATGGGTTCAACTTTTGCAAAAAGTCCAAAGAAAATCAAGGATTTCCTTCTGAAGTCGCATGAATTTGACATTAAACATTTCATTGACAACGCTGTAAAATCAGCGAAATCTGATGGCTCTTGGTTGCTAATGGTCCATGCGGAAGTTCATCCTGGGCTGCAAATTGTTCCAGGCCTCCACAATTTTCCAGATCCCCGCAATTTTCTGCAACGCGCTGGGTTTTCCCAAAGAGGTCAAACCAGCGCGCTGATCAAAATTTTCTTAAATTTTTGAAGTGTTTCGAGATCGCAGTATTCCACAAGAGTTGAAAATCTGAAAACCCTCGAGCAAAAAAAAAAAAAAGACTCTAAGTTCTTAGGGTTTTTTACAATTTGGTCGCGACCGCGCAGTCAAGAACAATTTGCACCCCTGACGTATGCTTAAAGGGCAACGCATCTAGCTTGTGCATTTTCCCCCTAAATATTTTTTCAATGTTTACTGTAAAAATTCGGCTAATAGATTTTTGTTTTCGTTTGCTTTCAGGTAAGTTTCCTCGCTCTCTCTCTACCACCTGTATGTTGAGGCATAATTTGCTGTGAGTACAAACATTCTTCATTACATGCTTACAATCGAGTCGCTTTGATCGAAGAAAAATGAACCTGCATACTTTTTACCTTTTTGTAAGCTGACCTTTTTTTTGTTTTATTTTTATTTAAGTGCGGCTTGCCTACTCAGTCCCTAGAAGTTAATTTCTTACTAAAAAAACACTCCACAGACACACCCTCGCTCTCTCTCTCTCTCTCTCTCTCTCTAGTCGGCCGAGGCAATAATTAAGAACGGACATCAACACCTTTTGTTGCCCCGTGATGACTGATAAGCGACTTCTCGACTATTTAATTCGTCTAATTGGATTGCATTTTGCAAAAAGGAACCACTAGCATTGCAATGTTGCTAAGATTGTGCAACTTCTTTTGTCTCGGAGGAAAAACCTGATTATCCATTAATAGTTTCTTTTGTACTTGCTAAAAATTATAAATTTAAGACTAAAATTACCGTCTAAATTTCATAGTTTTTCACGATTTCTGTAATTTTATTGCAAAGGATGAAGTTGCACAATCTTAGCATCATTGCAATGCTAGTGGTTCCTCTTTGCAAAATGCAATCCAATTATGATTGATGTATGATCGAGCTGTTCGAAATTGCCGAGCCTCTGAGTTTCCAATGTTTTCAGATCATGTTTATATTATTATTCAAATCGATAATATCAATTTTCTGAAGGAAATGGAATGGATTCGATGAATCGAAGTTCGCAATTCTACTCTGGACTGAAGCGACCCGTGTTTCGGCGATGCAAGCGAGGCCCATAAGTTGGAGAGTCAGACAGGAAGATGGAAGAGAGCGGCCGCCTGTCCCACTCGCGGAGTCATGGCTGGGAAGCCGCGCTGGGTGCGTGGGCCGAGACCGAGCGTCATTCGGGACCCGCTCTGCTGTGCTAAGGAAAAACGTCGCATGAGCCTCCAGGCGTTGCCAAATTTACTCCATTAAAATGCGGGTATCCTGGAAAACTTGCGGAAATTTTCCTCCCAATTTTTCACAGAATTTCATTCGCAATTTAATCTACAGTATCTGAAAATGTATAGGAAAAATATTCGTAACTCCCTTGGAAATTTAACATTTTATCGCAGGAAATCTGGCAACTGTCGAATGTTCTTACGGCGTTTTGCCTCAGCATGGCAGCGCTGGCTCGTGCAGGGTCTGGCTTTCGGTGGATCCGCACCTGGAGATCGGCGGCTTCAGATTCTGCTCGCTTTTCAATCCGAGGATAGTAACCAAAATGTGTCGGCGTATCTGGGGATCCAAGTAGGAACGAAGGAACGCCCGCGGGATCCCCCGGGATCTCTACAGGTCTGGAAAAGAGGGAACGGGCCACTAGTATAGAGACAGGGAGAGACCGTTGGCAATTCTACGGTTCTTAGGGAAAACGTCGTATGAGCCTTCAGACGTTGCCATATCTCCTTCGATTAAAACCGAATTTGCCGGGGAAATTCGTGGATATTTTTTTTTAAAATTGTCAGAAAATTTTGTACGATTTGCGTAGGAAGAATATGTATCAAGAACACATGTTTTATTAGGGGGAATTTGGCAACTCTCGAATGTTCATACGGCGTTTTTCCTTCGCTCGGCAGAATCGTGGAAGCTTTTACCGTTGGAAATCTAACATTCAACTTCTGACTCACTCGCTAGATGCAGGGCCGGATTAAAGGGGTGGCCACATGGGCCGCGGCCCATGGCGGCAAATTTAGGGGGCGGCAAATGTTGTAATTTTTTCAAATGCAGGTATCAAGTGAGAAAATCTGATTCAGAAAAAAAATTACAAACGAGAAAAGGCGAAAAGAGCTCTCATTTTCTGAGAGTTAAAGTATAGTAATTTCTAATTTGTTCGTCTTTCGGTGATACAAGAGACAGAAGTTGAGAGAGAAACCAAACACGCAATTTGGCCTGGAGCGGCGCGGCGCAGAGAGCAATGATGACGAGGACTTGAGATGGAAAGGAGAAGCCCTCGACGCGCCGGTCAGCATGAAACACATATTAGCGCCTACAAGACTCCATGAATACTTCACGCATTGCGTCAAACGTAGTGCGGTCAGCAGCGGTCGGTCGCGTCGGCGTGAAACGCATAGCGCCTACAAGACTGTAGAGATACTTCACGCATTGCGCCAAACACGGTGCGGTTGGCGCGGTGGCGGAAATTAAAAATATTAAACCACATTCATGTTTATTCTTTCATAATTTGTTCGTTCTTTTCTTATAAATGAAAGGCCTCGTCCACACAGAGATCGGTTACGGACTTAATTTATCGCAAAGTTCCATGAACTTTTGCTAGTGTTGACAGGGCTTTCACAAAAAATGTGCCCAACGCGAGTAAACGCGTCTTATGGCACCCCTCCTCCTCCGGCACGTTCACTTGATGGTTTGTATCGATGTTTCAAAACGAATGAGAAGGGGCGGCAAAATAAAGGTGGTCCATGGGCGGCAAGTAGGTAAATCCGGCCCTGGCTAGATGGATGTCGATCAACAAAGTGTTGAGTATCTCGTTTCTCAAACAAATCGAAGTTTGGCAAACTTATGTGGCTTATTACATCACCCGAATCTCATCATTCACCTAGTGGGTAGGTTAATAGCCAAGAAAAGAGTGATGACTGTCGCTCCCTCAATGTCCCTTAATGTCAATATGAGGAAGTGTTGAACTCCCGAAAGTAAAAGTTCCCACCTATCGCCGAGAGGATAGTAGAAGGTCTCTATTTATCTCTTGCCACCAGACCGGGTCTGATTTAGAATAATGTGTCTTTTATGTTCTCTTCAAAATCTTACGTAGAAAATTTTTTACATGGAACATCGTTTTTAATTTTTAAAATGGGTCAAACACGACTCCTCCCTGAGATACGTGCCTTTTCTTTCTTTCCTTGAAGTCGTAAAATCTGTTCCATCGGGTAATTATGCGTCTCGCGAATCGTTTGCGGTTTTATGCAAAACGTGACACTTGTATCAGGCCCAGGTGTGAAAATCATACTCGCATACTATGTGCTCACGTGTCATTTGCATAAAAATTGCATAAATGAAATCGAAGACCGCGATTTTAGAGACGTGCAAAGTCTAAAGGCATCCGCCAATGGCAAGCAGGAAGTCTTGCCGAATTGCGGGTGGCGTTCGCCGAGAAAAACGGTTTCAGTTTTAATCGCGTTTATTGCGCAGAACATTTTGTTGTGCCCTTCCATCATCACATAATCGCGATTTTTATATGGCGGAATGTAAAGAATTAAATGATGAAACTGGTCAAATGGTCAAGGAGCATTTTTGAGGATTTTTTTTTTCTCCCCCCCATTAAGGAAAATCCGTTTTAGTCCAGGGAAGAATCAGTCGAGAAGAAAGTGTCGAAAATCATCTGATATCTTATATTTTCGATATAATTTGGATTCTCGGCGTGAATTTATCAAAACTTTAAGCACTTTTTTCTTTACTTTTATAAATCGTCTTGTAGCTATTACTTTGTACTTTAAATTTGGACTCGTTCACAGTTTTAAATAAAAAACCCAATTCGCACGGCAATTTTTCGAACCTTACTAATTTACCAAATCGATTTGAAGAAAGTGACCAGCACAGAATCAGTTTTATTCTATTCACTCTGTTTTAGACGTTGGGTGGATCGAGGTGTCAAACTTGAAGTAACAATTCAGTCGATGTTTTTTTTTCCGCCGCGGTTGTAAATTTTTCATCGCGCCCGGGGAAGAGATTATCTCCGGTGTGAAATAGGCGTGCAAAATTGTTTATACTGGAATATTTTTAGCGTCATGTGTCACGGGTTCGTTCCCGCTCTTCGGCGTGAATTTCTTTATTCCCATCGCTAGTGTCAATGAAGTTTCTCGTGGATGACTTACAATTTCCGGCTCGTTTCCCAGACTTACATGTCCTGGTCGACCTTCGGAATTCAAGCGTGACTTTACCGTTCGTTTGATCTTGGAAGGAACCGAAATTGGGAGCATGTAGGGAGTTCTTGGGGTGGTTCTAAGTGATCTAGAAACGAGATACGCTACCACTTTGCCCTACTGCACAGTTTGTGTCTTGAAGAAGCAATTAATAACGGAGAATTTGGAGGTGTCTTAATTTATGTAAATTTCATGATTAAAATGAAACTACTAAGAGAAATGAGGATGATGATATCCTAGGTTTCTAAATTGAATAATTATTGGAGGAAATACAACAAAATAACCTAATTTGCTAAAGTACATGTGTTTAAATGGGGAATCCCGCCAAACAACAGCACAAGGCGGCACTCTCTCTCGCTTTTAAATAAATTTTTCCCAAATTTTCCATTTCAGAATAAAATTATCACTGCGAACTCGGTTCACAAAGCACCCTCAGATGAAGCAAAACAATTTTTGTGTGCAAATTCTTTGATATAGTATTGTACGAATCAACGCAAGAAAATTTTTTTTTAACTTCAAGTCAACATTATGCGCATCCTGGCATCGTACCCGTTGTAGATTCGCTATTCAGTCAGTATTGTACAAATCAATGCAAGAATAAATTTTTTTAATTTCAAGTCAACATTATGCGCACCCTGGGCATCGTACCCGTTGCAGAAATCGCTATTTAGTCAGTATTGTTCAAATCAACGCAAGAATATAATTTTTTAACTTCAAGTCAACATTATGCGCACCCTGGGCATCGTACCCGTTGCAGAAATCGCTATTTAGTCAGTATTGTACAAATCAACGCAAGAATAAAATTGTTTAACTTCAAGTCAACATTATGCGCACCCTGGGCATCGTACCCGTTGCAGAAATCGCTAATTAGTCAGTATTGTACAAATCAACGCAAGAATACAATTTTTTAACTTCAAGTCAACATTATGCGCACCCTGGGCATCGCACCCGTTGCAGAAATCGCTATTCGGTCAGGAGTTTTTAAAAAGCTAATTTTTGGAAATTTCCCGACATCTCGGCAACTCTGATCCGGGGCGCCGAAGAAGGGCCGCTAGGCCGACTTTTAGTTCTGATTTTGGCTTGGCTCCAGCGGCACTTAGCAGGGTTTGACGGCCGGATAGCTAATCAAACGCGGGCTTCACGAATGGAAGCAAGGCATCCTACGCACTTGAGAAAATTAAACAATTTCGTAGCCAGAGCCAAACACAACGCACCGGAGCACGTGCGGTGAGATCTCAACCCCCCTTACCCCGCACCCGACAGAATCCTGTAACTTTCGAAGCTCTAGGAAGTAAGGAGATAGGAGACGGACTGGAACCTGAGTGTGTATCATCGGACAACTCTTGTATCCGTCAGTCAATATACATTAAGAGATCATCAACTGCTATCTGCCCCACACATAGCGTTTCAGCGCTTCAACCAGTTCGGCCCATTTTGTCTAAATCCTCCTTATCGATTGCTTTGTCTATCAAGTTGAAAAATCAGCCTGAAGTTCTACTCGTGCCAATTTCCTACTCGGACTGCGTGAACTCGTGCAAGCGTTCAGGTGTCGCCTATTACCCTGGGGGATCCCCTCGGGTTCCGATACGCTAGCGATGGATTCGTAACGATTTTGAATCGACATTTTCTCATCTGAAGTTATGGTAAAGAATCGATTATTAAGATGTTTCTTGCAAACACCCCGATACTCGATCCTTTTCGTAGGTTTAAGTGGCAAATCAATCGATATATATCGCAAATCAGGACAGCCGCTGGTGCGTGCCCGGGTGTCTCGCGCGATCCGATCGCGGTTGTAGTGGCAGGAGTCCGACGCGGAATTGGCAGACTCCTCGATTACCGACATGTGCTCTGTCGTGCTGAGGAAGAAAAACGTATGAGCTCCTGACATTGCCAAATTTCCCTTGATAAAATACTTTGATTTATTGGGAAAATGGAGAATTTGCAGGTGTCTGAAATTTGAAGAATTTCGTGTTAAAGTGGGAATACTGAGTGAACTGAACACGAGGATACCATTGGTTCATTAATCGAGCAATTATTGAAGGATATGTGACGAAAATATATAATTTGCTAAAAAGCATGCGATTTAATCGGAAATGCCGCCAGATGACGTCACAAGGCGGTGCATTTTCTCACATTTAAATCAATTTTAGACTATTTCCCATTACAGAAATGAGTTATTAAGAATACTGCGAAATCAGCTTATTAAACACTCTTAGAAGAAGCAAAAAAATAAATTGCGTGGAAATTCTCCATTGTAGAGATTTCTCTTCCAATTGTTTGGGCAACCTAGGCGGATCCGGGAGTGATCATGTTCGTCTTAATCGTAATCGAAAAAATACGAGAGATGTTGACCAGTTTCCACGACATTAGATGACGTCATTATATAGGTTCGATGCGATAAGTATCCATTTTTTTGGAATTGTACACGGCTTGGCAGGATGGACCGAAGTGTCAGCCTGAATGGGACTCTACGGGGAGATATCGTAAGAATGGTCAGGAGCAACAGGTGTAATGATTTTCTATGTGCCCTTTCTTTGCGAAGCTCATAGTTGAGTTCGGTATGTGGCGGCGGCAGCGTGGTGAGCATCAACCTTACTTGCTTCCACAAGTGCACTTGAGGCGTTTTTATGGGCGCAAATAAAGTTTGATATGATCGGAAGTAACCATGCGTATTTTTGTGCGTGGATCGGACGGTTGAGTTAGAGAATGGTCGATGACCCTAGCGTGAAATATGGCCTCAGGTTCTGTATAGTCTGTCAGTACAGCTCTGTCAGTTCTCATTTGGTCGAGCAAATTTGAACATCCACACTAAAATGAGGGCTCATTTCTACCACTCCACCTTTGAATTTTCAGAATAAAATCTTTTCATTATTTTTTGCTGCAAAATTAGGGGGATAAAATGGCACTCAAAAAGAGGGAACTGTAGAAACGGCTGCTTTTCCACTTTTGAATTTCCAATAAGAAAGCACGGCAAAATTTCGAGCTAATTTTTTGCCGCAAAATAAAAAGGGACGAAACAGAAATTCTTAACTTAAGCGGCTGCAGCAATGTTAACCTTCGTCTTTGATTTCATGAATATCGGTATGTCTTAATATTTTGTGCTATTTTTGTGCCTTAAAATGATTTCGAAAAACGCATCAAATGGCCAACAATGTTTGAGTGTTTAAACAATCGCCTGCCCAACGTCCATTCCTATTGCATCGGTAATCTGTATGATTTAAGGTCGGATTAATGGGTTCTGCGGGTTTGCGACATTCCACCATCAGTTGCCAAGTTGCAGGTTTTGTTTTTGCTCTTATTTGCGACCGTCCGCAGGCATAAATGACTCACAATCTGTATGCCTAAGAACTCAATGTTCATGGTATCGTTTCCGCGTGAAGGGGTGTTTAGCAGACCCAATGGCATGAAAGACGAAATAAATTTTTGAATCTTGGCAAATTTCTCCATGATTTCCTAGTTCGGCGTGAAAGTGTCATATGTGTTTGTGTTCTAGGTGTATCTGCGGAATGAATAAAAACTGGTCGACAGTCGATTTGGTCAATTGATAATTTCTGAGCTTTTGACGCTTTCTGAAGAAAAATCAACTGAACGTAAAATCACTCGATGTACGGACCAGGAAATAGTTTATGGGCACTCTGAAGTATTGTTACAAGCTTGTGCTAAAATTCAGCACGTTTCTTCATTTAACAATGTTAAATATCCATATCTTTTCACACAATCTGGCAACTTTGCTCTGAAAGTACGGTCCGAGTGAATAGTGCCAATCCCCCCATCTTTCGATTCGTCATTTCCTCTCAATTGGTGTTTTTAGTCACGAGAAACTATTTAACGATTATGTTTTGAAAAGCAAATACGGGCGTAAGCATCAGCAATGATTTGTCCGTTAGGAGTTTTCCGAAACATTTTCTACAAGACGGACATCTCGAATATGTCGAGCCGGCAGAGAAACCTTGAACTGCAATTCGTAGAGCCATCCTCAATTCTCACCCTTTCCAAGTGGCTTATTTTATATTCTTCGTCGAGACGGAATTCGCCGTGCAATTCGGCAACGCAGCAGCCCGGAAGTAAATAAATAAAAAAGAAAGTAAAAAGGCTGCGGGCTCATGCGCGGCGCGGCGCTGTAACCGTCCAATATTATTATTGTGATATCTGATAAAAGAAACGCACCCTTGCCTTGCCTTCGCATTGCATCGGTTATCACCAGGCAATAAAGTGATTCGCCTTATCATTTATGCGTCTCACCGGCAAATTATTCGAAGTCGGTCATTCTTCGGAATTATTTTATCGCTTCGTTGCCAGTACGTCTACCTATCTCAGCAATTGTCTTCGTATATCTTGGGATCATGCAACGAACGCGCAAGATCTTGGTCATGGTCGATTTAATATTGAATGAAGAAGAGTCCAGTTTATAATTTTACAAGTGTTTTTTTGAGAATCCATTGATTGTCGCAAAAATAACCCGACGAGTCGGTTTTTGACTGAACGAAAGCAGACACTGAAATGCGGTTTCACGGTTTTATAGATCTTTCCATGATTTCTAGCTCGGAAAAGTCTCTTTGATGAACTCATTTTGTCGGAACTCCTCTGACTCTCCATTTGGGTTTGCGTCAGTTTGATCGTTTGAGGTGGCATAGCGCACGAAAGCATGAAACATTGGAGAAAAAGTCTCTTGGGCCTAGAGTCCAGACTCTTCAAAAAATTGACAAGAAATTATACTCTTGATTCAATCAGATTTTTGCTTGAACCCAGAGCCAAACCTCTTAATTTAAGCTTATTCCCTCTTGATTCGATCAAAACCCGACTGAATTAAGAGTATTTTTCCTCGTTAACTTTTTAAGAGTCCAGACTCTGGATCCAAGAGATTTTTGCTTCCCGTGAAAAACCATGAGTGAATGTAATAAGACTTCAGGTGTAAAGTTGACCTCCTATTCCAGCAACTTACGTCTCAGCTTCACCATCTCCTCGTGAATAATTACAAGAAATCTGCTGCCCACCCCTTTCCCGTTTTGCCGGGATCCTTGTGTCCATTACTTCTCTCATCGGTACCTTCTTTGGCGCGTCGGGTGTCGGGTCCGTGCAATATCGACAGATGAGATGATCGGCCGTGTCGGAGAGGAGATAGATCCTCAGCCGATATCCGGCCAACTTCTGCAGTTAGTTGCCGCTCCGAGGGATTTGAAAATAATTTTATGGGCGCGGGCGGGCGCAGATGCGGTGGTCAGGGTGTCTACAAGTCCGGAATTTCCGGAAAGTCCGGACATTCTATTGATTTTTTAAGAACGGTCGGGAAGTACTGAAAAAGTGCAGAAATTTCGCGAGGAGGTCCGGAATTTTTGTTATTTTTGTCGCAATTCGAGCGAGAAATTCAAATTTATGAAATTCGTCGAATTTCGTCAAATGGAGGCTCTGAAAAAGTACTGAATTTCTTCGGAATGTACAGAAAAAGTACTGTAAAAGTACCGATTTTTGGCCTGCCTGTTTCAGTAGACACTCTGGTGGCTCAGTTGTCAAAAGCTCGCGAGATCATAATTTTTCTGCTTCATCGCAGAGTTCACGCGCTGGAAATGAGATTCATCACACAGAATAATATTTCCTGGAGTCCTGTAGTTTACATTTTGGTACATGAACAGCCCCCAGGGCGCGGTGTCTCTGAAATCTCTTTCTCCAGCTGCATGAGTGGTGGTGAAATGTTTCACAGAACGGCAACGTGTGTGCAAGTGCATGGTCATAAACTTCCGATTTTAAAATGCAAGTCTAATTGCATGCAGTTGCTATTCCAAAGGAGCAGCAGCGCAAATCGGACTCTGCCTATGATCCTTTTTTTCCGTTCTCATCTTCGTCTTTCCCGCGCGGCAGCTTCCAGTGTAGCCAACCTGACCGATTTACGCGTTAGTTTCCCACTCGGAAAAAAAAATACACGTCTTTATTAATTTATTTAATTTTTGATGTATCGCCCACAAGCGCCTTTCTTTCATGAGGTATGCAATATGAGCGCCCATACATTTTATTTATGTTCCCCTCCTCTGAGTTTTAGCAAGTTTTCACCGCATGCGCTAAGACTAGTGGTCAAAATTAGGAAATATTTGTGAATATTTTAAGAACTCTCATGCAGTGACTTGAATTTTCGTTGAAGTGAATTCATTGGATCTTTTAATTATAGGTAAACGTTGGAAACCATTCTACCTTTTTTAGCCTCTTGAACAGGGGCGGTTTGGCCAGAGGTGCTAGGGTGCTTTAGCACTCCAAAAATTCTAACAGGTGGCGCAGAGGATCCCGGCAGGTTTCTTGTAGGGGCCCCAAAAACTTGAAAACCCCACAACGGAGGACTTTCGGTTAATTAGATGGGACCCCAACCGAGAAGAAGGAGCCCTGAGAACGTATCAGCACCCCAAGAATTTTCCTCTTTGGCAGCTCTTCGCTCTTAAAATATAAATTTGTCGTTTAAATTCAATGATAAGAGCTGTATCGAATGTTTATCATTTTATTTATTTTATTCAATTGGCTCATCTTGTCTTATCATTTTGATTACATTCGTTGGGGGAGCCTCACAATTTTTTTTTAACAAATACTAATAATGACTAAAAACATCCGATACCATGGCCAACTTTTTGGTTCGTTCTAGGAATGGTGCCCCCATCTTTTCTCTGTGCATATACAGGGTTATTCAAAAGCCACGTACCATTGGCCATAACCTAAGTTCTAATTATGATATCGATTTGCGGTTTAAGACGTTTTTCCTCATATCGAGGGGGAAAATTTTTCAGGTTTCTTCCAGTTTTTGATCTCCTCGAGGGGAGGGGGGCAACCCATAAATTTCAAATGGCCACCCCCCTCATGGCCAGTGGTGCGTGACTTCTGATTAACCCTGTAGGTGGTTTTGTAAAGGCGCCCATGCGCTTGGCTCCTCACTCGATCCCGTGACGTCTCTCGAACGGTAAAAGTGGTGCCATCTTCCGGGGGCAGCGGCAGCCCTACTCGGAGTCGTCGGAAATCTACGCAGCTCGCCCCCCCCCCCCCCTCCCTCCCTCCCTCTGAGGAGCCATTGACTCGATGCGCCCGCTCGCCGTCAAGTGGAGAGTGACGTCATTCAAGCACGGTCCACACGCGGGGCCTCTAACCATATGCGGCAACTGGAACTTGGACAACGGCGCGGTGGACACTGACCGCGTCCCTTCGGGGCCCCCGGGGCCCGGACGACTGAGAACCCCTGGCACCACCACTCGCTGAATGGGCCACTGCTGCCAACCGCACGATCGCAAAAAAATCCCGGTCTAATTGCATCGAAAATGCAGCTGATTTTAGGTTTTTCGGGAACCCAATTTTTTTTCGAAACGGCAGTGACGACTGACGAGTAAGGGAAGTCTTATAAAGGGACATTGGAGTACATTTTGCAACTCGGAACTGCAATTTCTGGCTCAGTCTAGAAACAACGTATGCACCGTGAGTTTTCCTATGCACTTAAGTTTTTTTTTATAGATGAGTCAGAAATTGTAGTTCCGAATTGCAATACATATGTGATGTCCAATCATGCCCAATCCTAATGAGTCAGGGAGATTTGCTGTAGGACCTTGATATTTTTTCCTCCAGCTAAAACTTCGCATTTTCTCAGTCGCACTAAACCTAGCACTTAAAAGTTTTCCAAAAAAAATCAATAAAAAAAAAAAAATTAACTGAAAATAAAAAAAGGTTGAAATCAAGTATACATTCTGTTACGTAATGCTGAGCTTGACACCTTCCCATTCCTTGTCACGCTCGGTCAAAAAATTATGAAGACCCACTCACCCCCCCCCCCCCCCCCCCTCTAGAGCGCGAGCGTTGCGTTATTTGCGGACAGCCCCAACGGGCCAACCCGTTCAAATTCGGTTTGATTCCCCCCTCCCGCTTTATTGCCTTATATTCCGCGAGGACCTACAGCCATCTGTAGATTCTATTTTTTGTCCGTAGACATCAAGGGATTGGCACACCCATGCTTTAGGCGGTCCAAATTTTTAGGGATTGAGGCCGAGTGGATCTACCCTGCAAGAACAGAATCCACTGGAAAAGGCGTCACTACCGGGTTCTGAACCCGGGACCTACTCTCCCGTGCTAAGGAAAAACGCCGTATGAGCATTCGAGAGTTGCCAAATTTCCTCAGATGAGATGTTTATTTTTGAGGAAAGTTATGAATATTTTTACTCGAACTTTTCTGGAATTGTCGGTGAAATTGCGAACAAAATTATCTGAAAAATTGGAAGAAAAATACTCATATTTTGACCAGAAAATTCGTGTTTTATCAAAGGAAGTTTGGCAACGCCTCAAGGTTCATACGGCGTTTTTCCTTAGCATAATAGTATTCGGTCGGTGGGAATTTCCGTGGCGTTCTGTACTGCCGTGCTAAGGAAGAACGCCGTATAAACATTCGAGAGTTGTCAAATTTCCTCCGGTAAAATGTTTATTTTTGAGGTAAGTTATAAATATTTTTCCTTGAAATTTTCAGGAACTTTAGGTCAAACTACGAACAAAATTATCCGAAAAGTTGGAAGGAAAATATTTAAAAGTTGATCAGGAGATTCTTGTTTCATCAAAGGAAATTTGGCAACGGCTGAAGGTTCATGCGGCGTTTTTCCTTAGCACGGCAGTGTACCGCTAGTACGTCGCAAAAGGGGGGGGGGGGGGCTCTGGTGGTGGCGATGGGGCAACACGGCGGTGGATGCCCGGGCTTTGGGCACTCCTCGCCGCCGGTCGTGCCCTTGTAGGGCAACATGCAGCTATGCGCTCCGGCCAGTCCTCACGCGTGTCTCCATTTTTATTTCGACATCTTCGGATCCGTGTCGCGTTGGAGCCCGGACGGAAAGCGCTTTCCGCTTTTCCACTCTGATGGGCCTTTGCCGAATCCTCGACGGGGGCGCCCGTGCCGCCTGCCGCCCCCGCGTCCCGACCGAGGTCGCGAGAGTGTCGTGTTGGTGTGTGTTGCTCCTGTGCTCCGCCCGGATTACGCATTGATTTCGCATCCTGTTTTCACTCGCCACCGGGTACGTCCTACTCGACGTCTCATCCTTTCTCCGACCTTTGCTGCTGTCGTCGTCGTAGCTGTTGAACGCAACCTATTGTGTTTTCTCATTTGATATATGCGACAATTTCCTTGTTTCCAGGCATTTTTTTGGGGTTATTTCGAGTATATCATGCCTAATTTTTTACTCGGAACCCTCGGAGATATCTTATTTTAAAGAACTTGTCCTCCCTATCTAACAGGGTTGCCACAGTCAGGGAAAACCGGTAGCTGTTGAACACAACCTATTGCGTTTTCTCATTCGCTATGTGCGACAATCCCAGCTTGTTTCCAGGCATTTTTTTTCGGGGGGGGGGGGGGGGGGGGTCATTTCGAGTACACCATGCCTAATTTTCAAAAGTTTACTCGGAATCCTCGAAGATATCTTATTGTAAAGACCTTGTCCTCCCTATCTAACAGGGTTGCCATAGTCAGGGAAAACCGGGTAATGCCAGGGAATTTTGAAAAGTCAGGGAAAACCGGGAATTGTCCGGGAAAATGTCGAAAATGTCAAGGAAAATTTGTTAAATCATCTTCATTTGCTTTGAGGTTTCGAACAACAAATTCTGCCTGAAAACTATTTAAACTATGCCTTCTTAACCATCTGTCACATCTTCAATTGTCAGGGAATTTCACAGGTTATTTTAGCTCGCACGGAATGCAGGTTACATGAACTGAGAGTAGTAGTGAAATGAACTGCAATTCTTTAATAGTGTAGTGCGGTCGGTTAAGGAAAAAGTTCCTCATATTAGCGTCATCGATTTTCGCACCATTTTTAGTGTCGTGAATAATGCTGTGATGGAACTGACCTCAGACAAAAGTGTCGACTCGGTCAGCCCAATCTAAAGCACTGATCGTCCTGGAACTGGAATTAGAATGAAAGTGCTGTTGAGCCTTACATGTGAAATTCATCATGACGATGTACTTTTCGGCGAACTGTGTAAGCAGCTTTTCTCTTGAAATTGGATTGCTTACATACCGACTAAGAAATGAAGGATCAACATTCGTAATCCTTCCAAGTTTTAGTGCACAAAGAATGCAAGTCTTGTGTCGATTGTTTTTATGGCTTTAATTCCTTCGAATATTATCATAACTCGCGAAATTTTAGTTGTCTTTAATCGCACGATTTGTTTTTTTTTTCTTGAAGTTCCCTCTCAGTTGAATTCAAAAGCCAGTATATGTACTATTTTTCCGGAATGACGCGGGTCGGTTTTGGAAGGTAAGGATGCGATTCTTCCAAGTTTCCGATCTGTGAAATAGCGCATTATTTTGTCAAGCGACATCAGTGTATTAATGACATGCTTGCGCGTATATATCCATACCGAATAATTTCAATACATTCGCATTTTGGGAGGTATTAACTCCACTCCGTGCAATTCTTTGATGTTGCAGTCAACCTGCTCTACATATCCTCAATCTCGTAAATTATACTTTTAGCTTTCTCAGAATCTTCCTCCGGAGAAGGATGTTCGGAACGAATTCGTCGCGTCTTTAAAAGTTAAGACAGTTCCGGAGAGAAGCGCGTTTTTAGTTGCTGACAATGAAGCCGGATCATGCCAAGAAATCTTTATACCTAGTTTCGTCTATTATAAAAGAAAAGATGATCTGCGCTTGGAAGTTGTTTATTTGCTTGTATTTAAGAAAGAAAGGCGGCAACGTTGTATGAGTCAACGGCTCCGCGAGAATTGTAAACAATTCAAATTGGTGCAATCAATTAGGACCTTATGTAATCGCTGTTGCCATATGGCAGGTGGCAGGAAAGAATTTTGCTTTACACCTTCCAGCAACTTTTTTTTTTGGTTATCCCGAAATTGATGTACCTACCTTTCGTTCCCTAATATTTCCAAATAGAGAATAGAATTTCACTTCTCGTGCCTTTCAGCCGAAAGTTGCTTTGGAGTCATTTAATTTGATCTTGTATAATTCTACATACATACATGTAAGTCGCTTTACAGCACTCCCTCGCGCACTTTCCTTTACTCTTGTATAATTCTACCTTTACAATTATCGCGATATCAACACGTAATTATAATTGATTAAAATACGTGCAGTAAATAATTATATCCAAAATTTTAACAATGGTAAAAATAATCTATTTTAAACTTTTTCTATCAGAAATTGTCAGTAAAAAAGAAAATTAGTGTTGTTGATCAACTGTAGTGCAAAATTGTAAAGAACAAACAACACTCCCAGCAGACGTAAAAACAGGTGTTTGAATAGTCTGTTATGTTTTTTATTCATGTTCAAGCACAAATCATTAATACGCTACTCTGATATTCACAACTGATCCACCATCAGGATTTAGCAAAAAAAAAAAAAAACCCCGCAATCTGATGTAAGCTCAAGATCTGCTCGCCAGTGGCGTGGCGTGAATGAGCGATTATCGATATTTCCCCATTTAAATCCGTGGTAAAGAATCGATTATCAAGGTGTTCGCTGCGAACAACCTGTTAATCGATCCTTTTCCATAGGTTTAAATGGCAGATGAATCGATATATCGCTAAGCACGCCACGCCACTGCTGCTCGCTCTTGGTTTGTTTCTTTCGCTGGGTTTCGATCCGTCATAATCAGGTGATGCGAATCTCGCGCCGTTGGCGAAACAGCTGTGCGATTGACCCCGGTGTCCCGGCGTGACCCCTGAAGAGAAGAACCGCTTTTGTTGTCAAGCGTGCCCGAGGTCACCGGGTGGGGGTGGACCGGTGCCGGTGGGGTCCTGAAGGGACCGCTCACAACCGTCGAGATGCTAATGATCCAACATCAGACGGCCAGAGATGAAAGATGCCTCGATAGCTGGATGGAATCGGACCTCTGTGGATATTGCCGGATCAGGAAAAAACACCAGGTTTCTTTCCTAAAAAATTCCAAGATCGAGCGATGGAGCACATTCGGCAAACTTGGTACAGAGGCCTTTGAATTGTATCCCTAGGGACGAAAGCGAGGTAATCTGAGAGGCCACAGTCAGGAAAACTCGTGGAAATCGGAAAAATCAGGGGAAACGTGCGTTTAGAAAGGTAGCGATTTTTACCAAGTCACGTCACGCAGCCCTATTTTATTTCCTAGAGAATCTGAAAATCTCAATTTTTTCGTTTATCATCCAGTTTGGCACAACAGTCAGGACATTTCTCAAAATTAGTCTGGTGAACCTCGGAAAAGTCGAGTGAACCACTCTTGCATATCTATTGCCGGAATCACACGCTGACTTTGGTAGCTGAATCAGGAAGTCAACAGTCATCGTTCAACAGCTGAAATTTCGCCAATTTGAGTTAGTTTCCTCCAGATGCGTATCAAATCTATTCGGATAGCTCAGACAAATCCGACATGATCCGATGGTCGCTGAGAATCGTTGCTGAATTTTGCGCGCACTGGAAAAAAAAGTCGCTTGGATCTAGAGTCCACACTCTTGAAAACAATGACAAGAAAAAATACTCTTGATTCAATCGGATTTTTACTTGGATCAAAAGGAAATCAGCTTAAATTAAGAGGATTGGTTCTTGATTTAAGCAAAAATCAGATTGAATCAAGAGTATTTTTCCTTGTCATCGTTTTCTAGAGTCTGGACTCTAGATCCAAGCGACTTTTTTTCCAGTGCGACCCGTGCAAAATTCAGGCATCGCATCGGCCCGATGACGTCCACATTCAAGCCACATTCAGCGTGTGATTGCGGATAAAGCTACTTCTACTAACATGATGCTTTTATATAGCGCTTCCGTGCGCTCTGCGACACCCAGCCGCCTTGGGTAGCAATCCTGCCAGAGTTCCTCTGGCAGGACGCCTCTCCTTATTTCCTACCTTATACCGTCAATCCACGATTTGGCAGGGCGACCATTTCTTGTAGCTACCTATGGTAATACTTGGCTACGGTTGACGGTCAACTATGCGGGGTTTCATTTTTTATTCAAATGGTAAGTATCGTGTCCGTTCAGATGCATGCTTCGCACTCGTGGTACCCGTCCCATCACGGAGGTGGATATAGTAAAGGGAGGAGAGGAGGTAAGCGCTTCCTTGCGTCACGCGGTGGACATTAACAGAGGTGTGCCGTGCTTCGCGATGAATCGATTGTCACGCCATTGAAACCTATGGAAATAGATCGAGTGTCGCGGTGTTTGCATCGAGCGCCTTTTTAATCGATCCTTTACCATTGCTTCAAGTGGGAAAATATCGATAGGCGATGATCCACGCTAATGCCGCGTGATTAATGCGCGGAATGAATATCAGTGGCGTGGCGTGAATTGCGATATATCGATTGTTATGCCATTTAAACCTATGGTGAAGAATCGATTATGTACTCTCATGGTTCGCTGCGAACACACCCCGTTGTATCGATCCTTTTCCATAGGTTTAAATGGCAGAACAATCGATATATCGAAATTCACGCCACGCCACTGATGAATATCCGCGGCATGCAAGTGTGGTTATCCTTCGCGCTATACCACGCTGCTGCCGTTGCATCGCTGATAATCAAAAGTACTCGTCAAAAAGTCAAACACTTTTCTCTCTCTTGTTTTCTTTTAACCGTTAAGTTACGAGCTGTCCGTGGGTAAATTTTTTTGCCTCTGACAGCAATGTCTTTCTATAACCCTGAGATTTTCCGGGAAATTGCAATTTTCCCCGAGGACTGGACTCCTTCGTCGGAAAATCGATGTTCCTCTGCACTGATACTTGATTGAAAGAAATCAAGGTTGACTTGCTTTTTCGTAGCTTTACGCAGGCTTTCTCACTGATTGTAAGACAACAACGGTGCAGAAAGTTCCAAGCCTCTCCCCAAAGATAATCGCAGCCCTTTTCCATGCTTAATCAAAATTCAATATCTGCGTCGCACCTGAAGATTGTAATAATACAAAGGAAGAGGAAGGAATGAAAAGAAGAAGGAAAATAATATAATTTTCCGCGCCTGAATGTCGTTGAAGCGACTTAGCCGAAGAAAATCTTAGAGGGTTTCCTTCTCACGGGGGTCCCTCCATTTGACGCGGTGGAACCGGTCGCATAGATGGGATGTTCCTACATCTCTGTATCACATACAGATGGTCAACAGAGTGCCTGAGAACTTTTCGTGCCAAGGAAAAACGCATATGAACGTCCGAAAGTTGCCAAACTTCCCCCAGTAAAATGTTGGTTTTAAAGAGAGTTAGTAGGAATACTTTCTTTTGACATTTTCAGATAATGTAGATCTGATTGCAAATAAAATTCTCTGAAAAATTGGAGGAAAACTATTCACGCAAACTAACTGACGTACAGTTTCCGCGTCAACGTGGAGGATTTAAAGCCAGAAATTTCCAAATTAAGCCTAAAATCCCAATGAAGAAATGAAGACAAAATCCTTTCGATATTTAACTCGTTGAATGTTCTTTAAATTTCTCCCCGTCCTCCCTTTACGTGTTGAAACGGCAACAGTGTTCGAAACTTACCTTTGAGTTTTAGGAGCCATAATGTGGCGCATCAAGCCCGATTTTTAGGCGTCATTGTAGATTTTTTAGCGGCCAAATTGACTTTTCGCCTATACATTACGGCGCATTTAGTGAAAAGTTAGACGCAAGATGTTTTAGTAACAGAACTAGTAAGGAGCTGTAACTTGGGGAAGACACAAGCACAGATGATGAAATCGTGAAGAATAGAAAAAGCTTTCGTTTATTTTGTGGTGCTGAAAATGTCTAATAATCACCTAATTTGAAAATTTAGATTTTTAGGGGCCACGTTGGCGCAGAGCCTTCATTTTTTAGGCGCCATGGCCGATTTTTAAGGCGCATTTGGCGCGTTGGCGCCTGTGAGTTTCGAACACTGAACGGCGATGATCCCGTCATTGCGAGAATACTCCCCGTGCGATCCGGCAAAAAAGGTGGTTGATGCTGATGCAGCGCGGTGCTGTGCGGTCGTGAATATCGTGATACAACGATGTCAGGTCATCGCCGTTGATGTTGTTCAACGTTGGCGTCTAAGAATGCGACGCCGGACACCGACCATCGGTCAATGAGCAATTACCCATTCTCCAGAAGTCTTTTGTTTCATGTCTGTTGGTTTATTAGCTCAAGGCAAGTCTCCCGGCCTCTGTCAGCCGGCGATTCTTCGCCGGACTCAATACTTCGATCGGAATCGGACGCTAAAATGCCCGGGTCTGTTGTATATTGCAGGGTTTCCGGCGATCTGGAAAGCCGGGGAACGTCAGGGAAAGTCAGGGAATTCAAGGGAAAAGTCCGGGAATTCGTGAGAAAAGTTCAGGAATTTGTGGGAAAAGTCAGGGAATTTGTGGGAAAAGTCCGGGAAATCGTGGAAAAAGTCAGAGAATTCGTGGGAAAAGTCAGGGATTTCGTGGGCAAAGTCAAAGATTTCGTGGGCAAAGTCAAAGATTTCGTGGGCAAAGTCAGGGATTTCGTGGGCAAAGTCAGGGAATTCGTGGGAAAAGTCAGGGAATTTCTGACACATCCACCAATCACAAAAGCATATCATTGATCTTCCAACTGTTTACCCTTTCTGGTATTTTCTAAGGCTTGTCATCTTTTAACCAACTACTGAGTGCATTTATCCATAGTTTGATCTCTTAACAAGAAAATTTTGTTTGAAGTATAGCGAAAGTTAGAGTTTTTAGAAATTTTATTTGAAGGCTAGGGAATTTCGGAGTCAGGGGAAAGCAAAAATAGTGAGGGGAAATCAGGGAAAGTTAGGGAATTTCAAGATGAAAAAAATATGGCAACCCTGCAGTACCGTGTTCGCCGTAGTATTTCACAATGAAATGACTGCTAGAAGTCTCTCTATCGTGGTGTCAGTAGTACTGGAAACTCTGAAAAGAACCGCAGCAAGGGTTTCCGGCTGTCCAGAAAACCTGGAAAGTTAGGGAATATTCGTCGACCTGCGGAAGTCACGAAGTTCATAGGAAAAGTCACGGCAGTCATAGTACAACTCTTCGTGCTCCCTGGTAGTTGGACACTTACCACCAAAAATATCGTTCCAAAAGGGTCCCATCTTTTGGCATGTTCATAACGTAGTAGTTTCCTCGCCATTTATGGTTAAAAAAAATCCTAGGAGCTTAGTTCACCCCGTCCTTTCAAAAAATGAAGAAAACTAAATGTATTTATTTTGGAAAATATACTAAAAATTGATGTCACTGACCCATTGGTAGGTAAAAACTTGATGGGTGCGGAGGGGAGGGGGGCGGGGGTGCCCTGAATCACTCTGATGCCATTATTCTGTATCGATCTCTTGGAATTAATGATTGAGCTTGACGTCTGGACGATTCTCCAGGTGCCTCTTCCGGGGTTCGGGGAGTAGTTGATAATAAAAAAGAAGTAATCATGACCGAGTTAAAACCCCCGTGAAAGGGCGCGGTTGTGCCTCGCTCGCTATCGATTCTTCGTGTTTGCCGGTCGCTTCGGGTCGCGTCGTCGTTGGGTTTGTTCCGTTAAATGCTGTTCCTCCTGCATCGATAACGATTATCGCTCAGGATTTTCGTGTCGCTTCCCGGTTGCCAGGTGGACACGGGACTCCCGTCTCCCGGGGGGCTAGGAGCTTATTCAAACTCACGCTTTGAAACTTCGAATTACGGTTCTTCCAATGCAGGGTGTCTATAAGTCCGGAAATAGTACTGATTTTTCAAGGGCGGTCCGGGAGTACTGAAAAAGTGCGGAAATTTTGCAAAAAAGTCCGGCATTTTTAAATTTTTGTTGCAATTTGAGCGGGAAATTCAAATTTTTGAAGTTTTTCGAATTTCGTCAGTTGAAGGTATTGAAAAAATACTGAATTTTTCTGTCCAGGAGGCACTGGATTTCTTGGGAATGCACTGAAAAAGTACTGTAAAAGTACTGATTTTTGGCCAGCCTGTTTCAGTAGACACCCTGCTATGAATCGTGCGAATAATGATAAAAATATGAATCAAGAATAAATACGAAACACAATAATCGTGTTTTGTTACTATAGCATTTTGCGTTTGAGGCGCTACTGCGCCTTTGCACGGGCTTCGTTCAGTGGCGTGGCGTGTTTTGCGATGCATCGATTTATCTGCCACTCAAGTCTATGGGAAAGGATCGATAGAAGCGGTGTCCACGACGAATACCTCAATAATCGATTCTTTACCGTAGCTTCAAATGGGGAAATATCGATAATCGATCATGCACGACTCGCCACTGGCTCCGTCCGGTTATATATCTGGAGCGGTGTCTACGATAAGGGCGCAAGTCCAGAAACTCATGAGCCCTAGCTTTCTGCGTAATTAATGAAAGCTAGGGCTCCAATTCATTTGGCATCGAGTTCTACCTAAGATTAGTACTTTGCAAACTTGAAAAATTTAGCAAAATCCAGATGGGCCGGTAAGGCCCTTAACGCCATTCCTCCTTTTTCATCAACATTTTTTTTTTTTTGGGGGGGGGGGGGGCGGCGGCAAGACAACCGTCGCCAAGCTTTTGCGAGGAACACATATACATTTTATGAGGCTGTAGAGAATACAGCCTTCTGAAATTTTTTGTTAAATTTGAAGAGTGGACGTAAGGAACTTGTTGAACATGTTTTACTGAAGCGTGCAGTCGAGTCGCAGCATTTTGCTCCTAATGACTCAACTGTTCGCCAGCTCATAATGTCAAGACACATTTTATACTTTATGACAACTTGACACCAGTGTGAAGATAGTTTGCTGACATGTAGTGGAAGTGCTCTGCTTCCTGGGATTTGAAGATGCATTGCATGCACTCCTGTTAAAGAGTGAGTTTCTGTTCCCAGTTCTTAGTACACTAGATTTCTCCTCAAGAGCAAGGCGAAATTCGATAAATTTGCCTTCAAGCTAAAATAAATATAGGGCTTAGAACTTAGGTGGTCAGCATATCCTTTGACTTGGAACCTTTCAGGTTTTTTTGATTGGAGTGAAATGTTTTTTTTTCTTTGTTTCTTTCTTTGTTTATTATCGCTTGATAAGAACAGATACGTTTTCACTTACAATGGAAGTGATGAGAGATGGAGTAAGTGATGGAGTGAAATGTAATAATACTCTCAGGAGATTGAATAATCGACGCAGTATGCGTCTCTTATCAACTTGCCTTTTCTGTCCTCCTTTTTTCACTGCCACTGCACCATTGAATTTTTCAGATGCATTTTTTCTTGCACTTTAATTTCAGTGCTGTTACTTTGCAAAAAAGCTAATTCGTATTTTTTCGTTGTGTTGCAGGACCTCAAAATGGAATTAAGGTGGTGGAGACGGTGTAAAAGCGACATTGCCCGAGTGTACCCTAGGATAATGTTTTTCATAGTTGTCTCAATGTTATGTATATCATCAACGTATGGTCAATTACCGGAGAAACTAGTTAGTCAAAATCCTTGTATCGTCAAGCAAACATGTTCCGAGTGCATACAAACGCCCACTTGTGCGTGGTGCGCAGAACCTGTAAGTAAACATGTCTGTCCTCAGCATGTTTTCAGTATATTTATTTTTCCTTATAAATGTATACGGATCAGTGGCGTGGCGTGAATTGCGATACATCGATTGTTATGCCACTTAAATCTATGGAAAAGGATCGAAAAACAGGGTGTTCGCAGCGAACACCTTGATAATCGATTTTTTACCATAGGTTTAAATGGCATAACAATCGATGTATCGCAATTCACGCCACGCCACTGATACGGATAGTAATTTCAGAAGAAATCCTTAGCAAAATTTTTTGATTTGGTATGAAATAATTTCGGAATTCACAAGTTCAAAATTTAAATTATCTTAACATAATCATATTTCTTCAAGCTCCTGTCTACAGAAAATGTTAATTTTTTATTTTTAGCTTGTTTTCCGTTTATCTTTTTTCTTTAGTATTATTACGGCGCTTGAGTCGATAAGTTCACAGTAAATGATCACACAATGAAGGGCGAAAAAAAGAAATTGCAACCTCTCATGAGGTTTACAGAAAGTATACCAAAAAAATTTAAATAGGTACCTAATTTATATAACAAATTGGTATCATAGTGAGCTCTAGAGCTATCCTGAGCCCATCAGCACTTGGATATGGTACTCATTTGGTGTGACCTTAATACATACAGTGATGTAAATTTTGGAGAATACCTACGTAAGATTTCATGAAAAGCACCGAAGAGCTTAAACTTCTTGATGATTGAAATAAGAATATTAAATAGGTACTATTGACTTTCAGTCTACTTCTGCTATATAAAATCCATGCAGAAGACAGAAGGCAAGCTTTTCATTATTTTCGTTACCTACCTACTCTCATGATGAAAAAAAGAAAAATTTTTTGAAGTTTTCCTTATTTTTCTTTGGCACCTAACTTCTTTTTTCTCTTTTTACAGAATTTTTCTGATCAGAAGCGGTGTTTCCAGCCGAACATTAACACTGATCTACTGCTTAAATGCGATGAAGCTTTCGTTGTAAATCCTGACAATGTATATTCAATTTTAGAAATGAGAGAATTATCTCGAGCTAATAGTCATTCACATAGCACGAGTATAAAAAACACTGCCAGCGGAGGATCTTTTGGTGCTGGAAGTAGGGAAGCTGTACAGATCACTCCTCAACACGTCTCTTTAAAACTTAGAATAAGTAAGTATCGTCTATTTTTTCAGTGTGTAAGCAGTTTTTAACATCACACCACTACATGTAGGTGTACAGAAAATAAGATTTACAGGGAAAAAATAATTACGATTATCCTTAAGACGCCCTTGATTTGTATGAGAAAATGGTAAACTTATCAGTTACATGAAAATGATTAATAGGGAAAATGTGCCTCTCAGAAGAAATTTACACCGCTGAACTTGAACCAAACTAGTCAAATTTTAATCTCACTTTGGTATGATTTTGGAGTCAACCTATTAGATCTATAATAAATGCATGAGTTCTTGTGGTGTTTCAGGCTACTTTCGATTCTTTTTTTTATTTATTTTAACCCCTCAATTCTTTTTTTTCCAGATGAAGTGTATAGAATGTGGCTCAACTACTCACAAGCTGAAGATTATCCTGTAGATCTTTACTACCTCATGGACTTATCAAATTCAATGGCTGATGACAAACAGAAACTGTCACTCCTTGGAGATCTACTGGCAGAAAGTATGCAAAATATCACATCGAATTTCCGACTAGGTTTCGGCAGTTTTGTCGATAAAGTTACCATGCCATATGTTAGTATAGTCCCGAAAAAGTAAGTATCTCATCATATTATTCGAAATTTGCTATCTGTTTTGACCTACCGAATAGATCATTTTATGAAAATTTGTGAGTTAATTTTTTCATTCAGAACATGAATGGGAAACATAGAAGCAATTCAACACTGAATAGAACAACATTTACTAATTTTACTGCGAGAAACAACAAAATTTTTTCTAATTTTTTCCATCGTTCTATTCCTTTTTTAAATTAATCCAGAGTCTGTGCCTCTCTTAGATTAATCGCTCCTTGTGACAATTGTGAAGCTCCATACGGTTTCCGAAACCAAATGTCTCTGAGCACAGGAACAGCCCTGTTTTCTGTAAGTCAGCCGTAGTTGCTACCCTGCCTCTCGGTGTTGCTATGCATCCTCTCAGTTGGTCTAATAAAATCAATGTTGTTCGAGTGTAAATTATTAACCAATCACAATCCCTATCAGTTAGGGGAAAAAGTAGACTCCTCTATCTCCACACTGTCTCGGTATTAATGCGCCCTGAATTATATACCACTCTGTCCACTCAAAACTCACAGCTTTCTTTAGATTCCAGCGCAAAATTTGTAGGGAATGCTCTCATTAATTTCTATAATCACACCTATTACTTTAGCTTAATTGTATCTCAGGGACTTTAGCAGATGTTTTAAAAGAGGGCTTTATTCTCAGCAGTTGTTTTATCCTTATCAATTTAAAATAATTTGTAAGTATAGGACTTCTTTAAAACTACAAAGAAGTTAGACGTCAAAATGTCCAAATGTACTCCAGAAACCGATGTGTTACGAGTAATACAGAACTTCATCTTTTTCCCCTTCACTAATGGAAATCAGATTTTAGAGCTCTTTGTGCCCTCGATTATCTTCTCAGAGGGTTCAAAGACGAGAAGGCACCAGGATATGAAGTTTTTTAGATATATACGATGTTATAGCCATCAGTGCATGATTGTGAAGCGCACCAATAGTTCCTTCCGAAAAATATATTGTTTGATGCAACACCAGTTTTTATAGAAAAGGAAGCAAAATAATAAATCGTAACTTAGAAATTCCTCAATAAAATATGGCAATTTGGATGCACTTACATATCACTGCCTGTACAATTTTAACTGCAGTCTCCTGAATCGAATAACAAAGTTTGAAAACAAGCCATCTTCTTTTCCAGGAACCCTACCTACACAAGACCTTTTTCCATCAAACCCACCTATCACGTGACTTGACCAATTAGCTCTCTCTTATAGATATCTCTTCTTTTTAAAATGAAAAACTTAAAACATATGTTTCGATCAGGATTGGTCAAAAATGCTGTTTTTGGAAAAAGTGAGATGGTGTGTTTTCAAACCACAGGATTCAGATTTACTCTGTTATTCGTGTGATTTTATTTTATTGGATACTTTTTACCATGCAGTCATGGAAAAGCTTTAGTTTTGGTGTATATTTTCATATTTAATGCTGTAATCTTAACTGAAAAGGCGAAAATTTTTGTCGCCTGCTTTGTAAGAGAGCTAATTTACTCTGATTTGTCCCGAAATAGCTATGGAAACATTTTAATTCTAGATGAACCTTCACACAAACTTTTTGAAAATTGTTTGTGATATTTTTTAGTGTATCCTGGATAAATTATTGATGTTGTGCTCAGTAAACTATTAAATGTTTGTTGAAATCCTGTGACATCACAATACTAATACTTTTCCATGCCTTTCAAGCAGCAGTGCGTTACAGAATCTGTAGGAAGTGTCATATTAACTCAGTTCAGCAGGAATCTATTTAGATGTTACAGCTGTTTTGTGAGCTATCTGTGTTTAAAAGTTCAATAAACTTTGGATGCAACAAATCATTCGATCATTGGCATTTTCTAAGATATAGAAAAAACTCAGTCCAGACAAACTTAGCATTTCTAACAACCATTTCATCTTCGGTTCAACACATCTATCAGCCTAGGCCGCACCATTTATTGTTAGATTGGATGATCAAGTCTGTCCAAAGTCTATTGCACCCACAAACATTGCTTAATCTCTCTTTTGCGCATGCTCTGCACTTTTCTGACCATTGGTGTATTTCTCCACAGCTTAGTGGAGCCTTGCACGGCTTGTGCCGCTCCCTACGGGTTCCAAAATGTAATGTCCCTGAGCCAGAATACAAGTTTATTTGCCGTAAGTTACTTTTTTTCTGTAGTTTTATTGGTTTTGGGATTTTCACACACTTTCTAGACAGTCCCATGTTTATTATACAGACTAGTATCTCCCTTTTTAGTCGTGCGGCGAAGCCGTATAGACTCTAGGTTTCGCCGGAGGCTAAAAAGTGTCCACACTTTTAGGCTAAGTCCAAGAGGAGAATTTTCGAGGAACCAAGTAACATATGAGGTATTGATATCGGTGCATTTTGGCCCAATGGAGATGTTACATGTGCGAGGAATTTGCAATTCGACTGTTGATTCTTGTATAAAAGTTCGCGAGGAACACAATGGTGCCACTGGTTTTCTCTGAAATCATCTTCCATGCTCAAAAAAACCTCTCAAGTTGAGGCCAAAATGGAGGGGATATCCCACCCTACCCTGAGAGTCCACGTCTACATGAAGACAAACTCTCCATACAAAGATAGGGAGCAAATACATTAGCAGGGTTGCCGTGTATTCAGTTTTGGAGTCCCCAGATAAATTGGTAGCCCTGTCAAAGTATTAGCTCCCTATCTTTGCATGGAGAATAGGTCTTGATCTAGGCTTTGACTCTCAGGGTAGGGTGGGATATTCCCTCCATTTTGGCCTCAACTTGAGTGCTTTTTTTTGAGCTTGGGAGATGATTTCAGAGAAAACCAGTGGCACCATCGTGTTTCTCGTGACTTTTTACACAAGATTCAACAGTCAAATCGCAAATTCCTCACATATGCAACATCTCCATTATGCCAAATGGAATTTCTGATCATTTAGCCATGGTTTGGTAGCGTTCAGCAATCAACTGTGACCATAATGTAAAGAACCCACACGGGTACCTTTCGGTGGAATGTCGCCCTATGGCATTCTTTATCATCAAGTCACTGTTGAACATTTACTGTTAAGTAGCGTTTAGCAACCAAGTATAGCCAAAATTTCCAGAACTCATACCTCAGATGTTCAAAGAGTGTTAACATGTGTCGCCAAATGGAATTTCTGATCATTTAGCCATGGTTTGGTAGCGTTTAGCAATCAACTGTGACCATAATGTAAAGAACCCACACGGGTACCTTTCGGTGGAATGTCGCCCTATGGCATTCTTTATCATCAAGTCACTGTTGAACATTTACTGTTAAGTAGCGTTTAGCAACCAAGTATAGCCAAAATTTCCAGAACTCATACCTCAGATGTTCAAAGAGTGTTAACATGTGTCGCCAAATGGAATTTCTGATCATTTAGCCATGGTTTGGTAGCGTTTAGCAATCAACTGTGACCATAATGTAAAGAACCCACACGGGTACCTTTCGGTGGAATGTCGCCCTATGGCATTCTTTATCATCAAGTCACTGTTGAACATTTACTGTTAAGTAGCGTTTAGCAACCAAGTATAGCCAAAATTTCCAGAACTCATACCTCAGATGTTCAAAGAGTGTTAACATGTGTCGCCAAATGGAATTTCTGATCATTTAGCCATGGTTTGGTAGCGTTTAGCAATCAACTGTGACCATAATGTAAAGAACCCACACGGGTACCTTTCGGTGGAATGTCGCCCTATGGCATTCTTTATCATCAAGTCACTGTTGAACATTTACTGTTAAGTAGCGTTTAGCAACCAAGTATAGCCAAAATTTCCAGAACTCATACCTCAGATGTTCAAAGAGTGTTAACATGTGTCGCCAAATGGAATTTCTGATCATTTAGCCATGGTTTGGTAGCGTTTAGCAATCAACTGTGACCATAATGTAAAGAACCCACACGGGTACCTTTCGGTGGAATGTCGCCCTATGGCATTCTTTATCATCAAGTCACTGTTGAACATTTACTGTTAAGTAGCGTTTAGCAACCAAGTATAGCCAAAATTTCCAGAACTCATACCTCAGATGTTCAAAGAGTGTTAACATGTGTCGCCAAATGGAATTTCTGATCATTTAGCCATGGTTTGGTAGCGTTTAGCAATCAACTGTGACCATAATGTAAAGAACCCACACGGGTACCTTTCGGTGGAATGTCGCCCTATGGCATTCTTTATCATCAAGTCACTGTTGAACATTTACTGTTAAGTAGCGTTTAGCAACCAAGTATAGCCAAAATTTCCAGAACTCATACCTCAGATGTTCAAAGAGTGTTAACATGTGTCGCCAAATGGAATTTCTGATCATTTAGCCATGGTTTGGTAGCGTTCAGCAATCAACTGTGACCATAATGTAAAGAACCCACACGGGTACCTTTCGGTGGAATGTCGCCCTATGGCATTCTTTATCATCAAGTCACTGTTGAACATTTACTGTTAAGTAGCGTTTAGCAACCAAGTATAGCCAAAATTTCCAGAACTCATACCTCAGATGTTCAAAGAGTGTTAACATGTGTCGCCAAATGGAATTTCTGATCATTTAGCCATGGTTTGGTAGCGTTCAGCAATCAACTGTGACCATAATGTAAAGAACCCACACGGGTACCTTTCGGTGGAATGTCGCCCTATGGCATTCTTTATCATCAAGTCACTGTTGAACATTTACTGTTAAGTAGCGTTTAGCAACCAAGTATAGCCAAAATTTCCAGAACTCATACCTCAGATGTTCAAAGAGTGTTAACATGTGTCGCCAAATGGAATTTCTGATCATTTAGCCATGGTTTGGTAGCGTTTAGCAATCAACTGTGACCATAATGTAAAGAACCCACACGGGTACCTTTCGGTGGAATGTCGCCCTATGGCATTCTTTATCATCGAGTCACAGTTTAATAGCGTAAATAAGCAACCAACGGTGGCCAAAATGTCAAGACTCCAAACTGGTGCTTTTTGGCTGAATTTCGCCCAATAGGATCTTTGATGATTTATCAGTAATGGTTGATGTTTATGTTGATTAATTATTACTGTCTGAAAGTGAATCCTGTGGGAGAATATTATAGGGTTGGTTCAAACAAGTTTTAGAATTTTTTTCCTTAGCGAGTTTTCAATGTTCATAACCATTTTTTAACTGTCGGAACTCACTAGACCACATTATATTCATGATGAATTTAAAGAATATCGCTGTCAAAAGTTGAGTTCTCCTTCAATTTAGCACTTTTTGTCATTACCTTAAAGACCATACGGAAAGTGCTAAATCTACGGAAAACTCAACTTTTCACAGCGATATTCTTCAAATTTATCATGAATATAATGTGGTCTAGTGAGTTCTGACATTTAAAAATGGGTATGAACATTTAAGGCTTTATTTTCCTTGAATTTAAGTGGTTTTTCAGGGTCTACGGTAAGAAAAAAAGTCTAAAATACGTTAAAAGTTACTTGAACCTACCCTATAATGTTGAGCTATGACTTCAACTTTCATGAACCCTTACTTGTGCCTTTCAGCTTGATTTCGCTAAATGGAATTATTTATGATTGAAGTCGTGGTTGAGTTTACTATGCTGATAAAATATCATTGGAAAATTTAGGTTTCACCATCATAGTCTTCTATGAGGGCTGTCCCAAAAGAAACCGGACTTTTGTCATAGATGGCGAACAGAGCGTCGTAATGAAGTTTTCTTGGGCTTGTTTGAAAGCTGATAAGCTACTGAAGATGCTTGTTTTTACAGAATGCAAACATTGGTCTTGGTAAGGAAACTACACGCTTTGGAATAAAGGAAAGTCAAACTCGAGTTTGGATTTTTGTCTTTATTTCAAGAAAAATTTAGATACAACTTAAAAAAAAAACCAGGTTTTAAGTTAAAAACTTCGTTGCTCTCTTATTCAAATGCTTAAAAATAAGGAAATCAACATTTTAAGCAGCTTACCAAGTCATCACCTATCCCCTTCAAAATATTCGCCAGCTTTGTCGATGCATTTTTGCCACCGTTTCTTCAATCGGGAGAAACACTGTTGAAAATCCGCAGGTTTGAATGATCGCAATTCCTTCAAGGTGAAACCGTCAACCGAGAATATTACAATGGTGTTCTGAGACGATTACGCGAAAATGTCCGCAGAAAAAGGCCCGAGCTTTGGAGAGAGAATTCCTGGTTTCTGCATCACGATAACGCACCTGCCCAAGCATCCCTCCAAATTCGCGAATTTTGTGCAAAGAATGCCATGAGTGTCCTCCCTCATCCCCTCTATTCACCTGACCTGGCTCCGTGTGATTTTTTCTTCACGACTTAAATCTACCTTGAAAGGTCGACGTTTTCAAACCATTCCGGAAATTCAAGAGAACACCTTGAAGGAATTGCGATCATTCAAACCTGAGGATTTCCAACAGTGTTTCTCCCAATTGAAGAAACGGTGGCAAAAATGCATCGACAAAGCTGGCGAGTATTTTGAAGGGGATAGGTGATGACTTGGTAAGCTGCTTAAAATGTTGATTTCCTTATTTTTAAGCATTTGAATAAGATTGCAACGAAGTTTTTAACTTAAAACCTGGGTTTTTTTAAAGTTGTATCTAAATTTTTCTTGAAATAAAGACAAAAATCGCAACTCGAGTTTGACTTTCCTTTATTCCAAAGCGTGTAGTTTCCTTACCAAGACCAATGTTTGCATTCTGTAAAAACAAGCATCTTCAGTAGCTTATCAGCTTTCAAACAAGCCCAAGAAAACTTCATTACGACGCTCGGTTCGCCTTCTATGACAAAAGTCCGGTTTCTTTTGGGACAGCCCTCGTAAAAATAACCATCAGCATTACTGCACCAACCAAAATCTAGCCCAAAAAAAAAAAATAGTTCGGCTGAAAAAGTGGGAGAAGTTGGGATGTGCAGTCTCAAAATAAAAATACCTTTATAGCTGTGATTGGACATAGCTTTGCTTTCATTGAGACTTTCAAATTTTATGAATAAAAAACAGTACGCGTTTAGAAAAAACAGTTAGTTTTGTCCTTACCTGTAGACCATACAAAAAGAGCTAAATTGAAGGAGAACTTAGCTTTTGACAGCGATGCTCTTCAAATTTTTCATATACCTGTACAATGTGTTCTAGTGAGTTTGGATGGTAAAAAATGGTCAGGAACATTTAAAGCTTTATTTTCCATGAATGTAAGTTGTCGTTCAGGATAGATTCTGACGACTAGATCCTTACTAGAGTAAGGAAAGAAAGTCTAAAATTGTTAAAAGTCACAGAAAAACGCGAAAAAAGAAAAAAGTCGGAAAAGGAAGTCAAATTTACATAACAATTAAATTAACATAAAAATTTCGTAAAAAGTATTGGAAATTACGAACAAATGTATTTACGTAAAAACTGTATTAAAAAGAAAGTTAATTTTAATTAAGAAAAATAATCTTGGTAAATCAATTTCTCACGTAAATTTGACTCAAAATTCATTTAAAAAACAGGGCCGGATTTACCTACTTGCCGCCCATGGGCCGGATTTACCTACTTGCTGCCTATGGGCCACCTGTATTTTGCCGCCCCCTTCTCATTCGTTTCGAAACATCAATAAAAAACAACTTAATCGGCCCGAAACAGTAACAGAGAAACAACTTAAAACGGGACTAAGGACGCAAATAATAAAAAGAAACACATAAAATATAATAAGAAACCCGGGACGTTTCGCAGGGATCACACCCGCATTTTCAACCGGCAAAACAAGAAAAATTAAAAGAAAGGACACTATGCCCCTCACTACTAGCAAAAGTTCGCGCGGAACTTTGCGTGAAAGTTAAGTTCCGTAAACCTATCTACATATGTGTGAACAAGGCCTTCCATTTGTAAGAAATGAAGGTAAAAATTATGCAAGAACAAACATAAATGTGGTTTAAGGTGATTCGTCAAGCTCAAAAGAAGTGGTCGAACTGGCATGCGATATATCGCATCTTTTAGGTCAAGAATCTCGGCAGATTTTGAATTTTCAGCAAAAAAAAGGACGATAGCCCCTGCGCATGAGCCTAAAGAATCATTTTAAACCCAAAAATCTGCAAAATTCAGAGAAATGAAAGCAGGATAGTGTTTGGAAGAAAACCTCGCATTCGATTCAGCTATCGATTTCTGTATCGAGTGCGAGGTTTTTTTCCAAACACTATCCTGCTTTCATTTCTCTGAATTTTGCAGATTTTTGGGTTTAGAATGATTCTTTAGGCTCATGCGCAGGGGCTATCGTCCTTTTTTTTGCTGAAAATTCAAAATCTGCCGAAATTTTTTACCTGAAAGATGCGATATATCGCATGCCAGTTCGACCACGTCACTTGAGCTTGACGAATCACCTTAATAATTTTAACTTCCGCCGCCGCGCCGCGCTGACCGCACTGTGTTTGGCGCAATGCGTGAAGTATTCCTACAGTCTTTTAGGCGCTATGCGTTTCACGCCGATCGCCGCACAGTGGATTGAGTCAATTAGAGGGGTCGGACATGAAATTTTTGACAAAAACTGCTAATGTTGATGTTTATTTCGTCACATTTTAAAGTTCAAGGGGTGATACTGGAAGAAAATATCACGAGAAAACCAGTGGAACCGCTTGCAGAACAATAGATTCTTGTATAAACGGAGTTATGAGCGTTTTAAGTTCCCAAATTTTTTCCGACCTCTCTCATTGACTCGATTCACCGTGCGCCGCGCTGAGGGCTTCTCCTTTCTATCTCAAGTCCTCATCATCACTGCTGCACCGCTCCATGCCAAATTGCGTGTTTAGTTTCTCTCTTAACTCGACTAATTAAAAGTGCTGTCTCTTGTGTCACCGAAAGACGCTTTCTCGTTTGTAATTTTTTTTTTCTGAATCCGATTTTTTTTAAACCTACATTTTAAAAAAATGCAAAATTTGCCGCCCCCTGCGTTAAGAAATGAGAGAGAGATGCTGTACTCGATTATCTAATGCATCTGACGAGTTTTTCAATTCAAAAAGGAACGTATTACACTCCACAAATAAATCACGTTTGAAGCGCAAACCGGAAAAAACACGATTTGTCAAAAGTATTCATTAAGTATTGCACTTTCCACAGAAGCATATTGCACAAAAATGTCACTGTAACGACTTCCGGATATGGTTGCGACCAACTTAAGGCTCAAAATTTTGATTTGTTTGCTCCCTAAAAAAAATGGTCCATCTCTGTAACTGTGCTCACCAATACTGACGATCCCAGGGTCACATCGGGCTGTCGTGGTCCCGGAGACATTTTTCAAGGTTGAAATCCTTCCTCTTATTTAATTGTTTTTTAAATAAACTTAGGCTAGGACACTATCCCTAAATAACAAACAGACCAATTTGGCTCCAATGCCTCGAGCTCTGCACGTGTAAACTTGAGTTTTTTGTTTTTATTACTCTCGCTTTTTATTACTTTCGTCGGTCTGCTCAGGGCCGAAGGGGGCCCTCCCTCCCCCCTTCCTCCTCTTACAGTCACGCTCCGGCGTGGCTGCAGCCGTTGCGCCGCGTCATTTTTGTGGGAACATTGATCAGCGTTTCGAGCCTTAAGGCTCAGTTCGGGTGCGATATTCTATCGTCTACGCGCCCAACCCCCCTCCCCCTCCCCTCCCAAAGACGCTCCGCGCCACCAGACTATCGATATTTTAGACCAAAATATTGTATCGATATTTCAACGTTGATATATCGTCCGTATCCATACATTTATCTCCAGAAATATCGAATCGATTTTTCTTTCTTTCTCCTGCTGAGTTGCGTATTTTACACCTCGGAAAATCGGAAATTATGGTCAATTTTTCATAGTTCGAATTTCGGATTTCGCTGGCCAGGTTGTACAGACCTACGTCACAGGGTAAACAAACCTCAAGATGCAAATACCTCCTTTTTTTCTCTATGTAGGTATAGGACTTTTCGCGTGGCTGCTCGACGGTTTGTTAATCTGTGGAGGTTAAGCTACATTCACGCGTCGCAAGCAACCTGGCGCGTCTGCTTCTCGCTACTGCGAGCGCGCCTTCATTTCCTCCTGTACGCAACAAGGACAACCGCGATGATAAAGAATTCCATTCGGCGAAATCGAGCCGAGAGCAGGCACCACGAGTATATACACATGGGTTATTTTAGTGATGGGTGGGATTTTATTTAAAATTCCTATGAATCCTAGGTATAGTATTTACTTTAGTAAACAATTATCATTTATTCCATCACTTCTTCGGATTATTTATTTTTAAACAATCTATATTCATGTGAAGTGTCCTCATCTCCATTTTTCTTTCCCTGGAACCTAAATGTATATTATGAATTTGAATCCATCAGAAACTAAGTCTGTCAAAATCAAATTTAACTACATACGAAGTGAAAACGATTTGTATTTCGCAAATCAAAGTGGTAGTTAAAGCAACCAAACTGTGTCAGAAATGTTCCCAAATTACTAGGTAAGGCTTTTATCAGCTCATCATCTGATCCAATAATTTTAATTGTGGCATTTCATTCGGCATGTCGCCGCACGACTTCTATGATACTCAAAGTCTCACATATATAATTTGAGAGGGGGGGTCTGGGGGGGCGGCGCCCCCTCAGCAGGTAGCTTTTGCTACTTGTTTGAATTTACTCTCAAACCACTACATTTCTATTTTAAGGAGTCAGAAATCAAACAAACGACAAAATTAATCGAACCTTATTACTTTTGTGAAATTCAGTAATAATAGTTAATGATTGATTTACATCTTAAAAGAGGATACTGTACTAGTTTAAAGCAGAATTAAAAAATTCTATAAATGTAACTTAGAATATTTTATTATTGGCTCTCTGTAATAATTTGATGGATTGTTTTACCAAGGGAAAGTTTGAAACATAAGGTTCTAGGTTTAAGATGTCCATTTATAAAGTCAAAGAAACTTTATGGCAAAGACCTAACTCCTCCTTGACAGCATAGAGATCAAAGGCCATATTTATCTAGTTCTTACTGAGTATCTTACTGACAGCTTTATTGATGTTTAACTTCAATGTTTCACAAATGCTTGCTTTTCTCACATCAGTGTACCTAATTTTCATTTGTTGTTCACTGTTATTTTTAAATAATATTACACTCATACACTATATCAGTCATCAGTTTCTCAGTAAAGTCAAAGTTTTTTAAGCCGTTGTTTTCAAGACAAGGCTGTACTTTTTCAATTACAATTTCGATAAAGGAAAAAATAGATCTTTTTGAACTTAATATCATTGATAATTTCCTCTGTAATCAAAATTAATTTTAAAGTTACGTGGTTCAAAAGCCGATGACAGGTAAATTTTAATAAAATCAGCCATTTAATTTTCATGGTTGTCTGGTCTAGTAAATATTTAAGTATCAATATTAATGAATTTTTCCCTTCACTTTGCCTTTATTTAACTTACTTATTTTTTAATTGTGGAATGATTTCAAGTAATTTTAGGATTTCAGTAAGTCACTGTGATTCTCCAATGAGCAATTTTCCTGCCTGGTTTCTAATCTCCATCTAATTTTTTTCAAATTACCCAGGGTTTGGTCAGGAATGCTGCTGTTTCTGGAAATCTTGACGCCCCTGAAGGAGGATTTGACGCCATCATGCAAGCTGTCGTGTGCCGCGAACAGATTGGTTGGCGGGAGAAAGCAAGAAGGCTCTTGGTGTTTTCTACAGATGCCGGATTCCACTATGCTGGTGATGGCAAGGTAAGGCATTTTATGTCAAACAAAACTGATATTTATCAATTAAATGAGAAAATTAAATACATTTCTGTCTAGTCCTGATTCAGAAGAGTCTGTACACAAAACAGCACGCTCAGATTAACAGTGAAACAGGTTCCATATTATTGATCTTAATATACTTTTTTGGAACCTAATTCTGTTTCCATTTATTTTTCAACTCACGTTTCAGAGACTGCCTTTCACCTTTTTGGGTGGATTCCTTTACGCAATTTGAAGAATACATTTTCAAAATGAGTTGACTTTAAACAAATTGGAAGAAGACCAGTGAAAGTTTTTTCTTACTCTTTTTAAGTCTCAAAAATAACCAAGTTCAGATTTTAAATTTTAATTCATTTTGCTTTCTAGCATTTCTATATTTTATGGCTGAGTAATTATATTTGTGGGTTGACCTAATGCCTCATATTTTCTCGTTTTTTGTGAGATGGAATTTCAGTCATTCCATCTTTCTAAAGCTAACTTCATCCTCACAATTTTTCATTCATTAACTGAAGAAAATTAGTGCAGTAGTATCTCATTTCTTAGCAGGAATTAAGCATGAAGCTGAGAAATTCGATTGATTTCATCAGAAATGTATTTGTCTCTGATTGAAGTTACCTGTAGATTTACTTTCTATTTTTCTCAGTTATTCGATGGAATGTTTTTAGAGGAAGCTACTGAGAATATAATTAAACTCTGCATCTTTTATTTTTCCAGCTTGGCGGTATCGTCAAACCGAATGATGGTCTGTGCCATTTAGATCGCCGAGGTCAATACACGCACTCAGTTCTCCAGGATTATCCATCAATTTCTCAGGTGAATTTATGATTCAACTAAGTTTTTATTGTAACAGTTACTTCATTTGTAACTATGCACACTATTATAGTATAAAAAAATTAAGCAGTAGTAGTTCTTGAAATTTACCCTGAAAATATAATCCTTGATTGTTTTTCATCCATCAGCTTTTGTCCAAAGAATTATCTACTCAGTTAGATTGGAAGTTTCTTCAGAAGAAACTTCTTTAGATTTTTAAATTTTTCATTTTGATATTAGGTCAGGTTGGGTGTCAGATGTTTAATCATATAATATTTGTATATCAACTCTGCACTGAATTTACTCTCGACATTTCACATTTCATTTTAACCAATTAATTTTGTCCCCTTACAGTCTTCATTTACATCTGCAGAGTTGATGCCTCTATTTTTTTTGCTTAATTGCGTGTTTTTTTTTTGTGAACAGATCAACTTGAAAGTCAAACAGAACGCCATCAACTTGATTTTTGCTGTTACCAAGGAACAAATCGGAGTGTATCAAAAATTAGGTCAGCATGTTGAAGGATCTTCTTACGGTACCTTATCAAATGATTCAGCCAATGTTGTGGAACTTGTCAAGGATCAATACAATGTAAGTGTAATTCATATCTCATTTCAGACTTTGTATTAACTTCTATTTTATGAGTGACAAGGAGGCTACTTCCCCTGACAGAGTAAGATAAGTCAAGTTGTAAACTATGAAAAATAGCGATTTGATTGAAATATTGTTTGAATTAGAATAAATAAAAGATTTTTCTTGAAATTAAAGAACAAGTTCTAAATCAATAGAATAGCCAGAAAGGTAAAACTATGTTGTGATATTGATGTAATTTACTGGGTTAGAAGAGCAGCTACCATGTGTCTATATTGTTTTATCTTTTCTGTTTTGAATACTGAAAGGAAATTGTGCCGATGATTGAACAAGATTTTCTGAATAGCTTGAAGGCAGAGGAGCAAAGATCACAGGAGAAATAGTAAAAAAAAATTCTGAAGCTAAGAAAATGTATTTAGCGGGCCAGGTTGGCGGATAAGGTTGTTGTGATAAATTTTAATCTGCTGATTCTACATGGTTGCTCTTTTTCTCAACACTCATTATTTTGCATTGCAGAAAATTTCATCATCGGTGGAGATAAAGGACAACGCCTCAAGTGCAATCAAAGTAAATTACTATTCAAACTGTCTGGATGAAAATGGACCTCTCGTCCAAACAAACAAATGCGATGGTTTGAAAGTTGGAACCGTTGTACGGTTTCAAGCAGAAATTGAAGTTAAAGCTTGTCCAGAGGATCGCAGAGATTGGAAACAAAGGTTCCAAATATACCCTGTTGGTATCAATGAATCTCTCATTGTAGACGTGGAAATGCAATGTGATTGCTCTTGTGAAAACCCTGGAAACCCGGTAAGATTTATTCAGTGTATATTCAGCATAAGATCCCATAGTGTAAGTGTGTCTAGTGTAAAAGAGATTTTTTGGGTAAGGAAACTTGCGATGAATTTTTCAAGGTACTTTCATAACTCAGATTAGGTAAAAAAAAAAATAATTTTCGAGTTTTCATTAGAAAACTTTCTCTACTTTCCAAAAAAAAAGAAAAAAAGAAAAAAAAAAAAAGAAAAAAAAATAGAAAATGTTATAAGAAGTTTATTATCTAGTGAAGGTATAAAATTGAATTTGAGTCCGATAGTTTTAAATCTTGATGACAAAAGTTAAATTACACTTCCTCCAAAGTAGAATTTTTTTGAACTGCAAAAGGCAAAGCATCACAAATCTGGTTTGTATTTTTCTTTTTGAACTAGTATGACGCCAAAATATTTATCAAACATCCCCCTATTAAATGAATTCAACAACTTAATTTGTCACAAAGAATCCTTTTTCTCTGAGCGCCAAATATACCTAATCACTTTACATAATTTCTCATATTATTTTAATTTTATCTCAGATTGAAGCTCTCTATGGACATATGCTCCTAGTAATTAATTTCTTAAATTATTTTTTTCAGGGCTACAAAGAAAATGCAGAGGAATGCTCTGGTTTTGGAACCTACAAATGCGGCATTTGTGAATGCGACTCATCCCACTTTGGTAGATTCTGTGAATGTGATTCTGATAACAACAGGCATGGAGACACAAATCTAGTGTCAGGCTGTCGTCCGGACAATACAACTTTGGTAGATTGTTCTGGACGAGGATCTTGTGTCTGTGGTCAGTGTGAATGTGAAAGGAGAGGAAATCCTGATGAGGTAATTATGCAGATTAAAATCTCTTTTGAAGTCAAATTCCGAAGAAATATTTTTAAATTCTCTGGAAACATGGCTTATTCTGATTTTTCTATCTTAGAAGACTCAGGCCTGAAAATTTGCAATTCTTGAAAGACTCATCAGGCTTTAATCCCAACCAACCTCTTGAGGTGTCGATGTTAGATCACTTGTCCTGATTGCATCACTTGTCCCATTACAAAGAAGTGTTCAGTTCAATTTCTAGCCAGGTGAATCAAATTTTGAATCCAGTTTCGTAGAAATGAACACCTTTATTGAATTTTTTAGAAACAGCACAACTGAAACTGATTTCCTTTCACCTACAGATGTTTCTACGTATAAACTTGCTCATATCGCTTGATTTCTTTCTGCTGAACTTGATCCAAAAACGGTTTGCCTGGGGCTGTTAAATAAGTAGAGACAGAGAAAAGAGGGAGAGAGGGAGGGGCAGAGTAATTACAGGTTTGCCCATGGGAATTTTTTGAAGAAAACTAAATAAAATAAAATAAAATTAAATGAGGAAAATCTGCTTCCAAAATTTTTTCAGACACTTAGAAAAACATTTAATTTGTTTTGACTTGAGGGCCCCTCAGAAATCTGAGCACTTCTGACTGTATCTTAGGGAGACTTTGATTATGTATATGACTAATTTGCTGTCTCAATTATTTCCTGTATTAATATGTGTAAATAATTAATTTTTCCGCAATTTCAGACCATCAGCGGGCAGTTCTGTGAATGCGACAACTTTTCATGTGACAGAGCAGGCGGGTTACTATGCGCTGGTCCTGGACACGGTCATTGTGTATGCGGCAAATGTGTCTGTGAGCCTGGATGGACTGGTCCAGCATGTGATTGCCGTGCTTCCAATGCCACCTGCATACCGCCTGGAGGCACTACAATTTGCTCTGGCAACGGAGAGTGCGAGTGTGGAGCCTGTAAATGTCATGAAGGAAAAGAAGGAAGATACTCTGGAAGGTTTTGCGAAAAATGCCCTGTAAGTAGCCACAAATCTAATTTGGAGCATTTTTCCCCTTTTCGGTAGCCTGGGAACTTGGGTTTTTTTCATTATGCTTATGCACTCTCTCCAACATTTTTGGTGGATGTATAAGCATTAAGCATCTTTAGAATCTTGCCCCCTACGCCTGGGTTTTAAAGGTAACATTTAAACAAAGGCTGACATTTTTTAATCCACAACAGTTTTGTCATTCTTGACAATCCAGGATGATCTAAGGAACACTCATCACTCAAATTCACTCTAGTGTGATTGTTTGCTTTCATGCAAATTATCAGGAGATGTATGATTGGTCCCCTTGTGTTTTCTTTTCATTGCAGTGGATCATTATTTGTTGATTAACAAGAGAAAGAACTTTTCAACTCATTCCTATTTTTTGTAATTTTTCCCAGTCACTCATGTCTTTTTCCGTTTTCTAGACTTGCCCTGGTCGGTGTTCTGAGTTCAAGGAGTGCATCCAGTGTCTTGTTTACAAAACTGGTCCTATTTCACAAGAAGATTGCGCTAAGAATTGCACCATCATACCTGAAATTGTCGAAGTTATTGAAGGTAATCATTTAAATTTCTAAATCGTTGAATTTACTTGTGCATGATACAATAGTAAAATTATGTACAATACTTGGCGTTTACCCATAATCAATAGTTTGAGCTATTTGAGTGAAAACGCTGACGTTCAGAACAAGTTTGAAAAATCGCTGCAGTCTAGCCATTCATGGTGATTCTGTAGACATCAGAATGCTAGATGTTTGTATCTGTGTTGATAAATTATGTATATACAACCCTCTCTTTTCTTCCTTCTATCTTCCTTTTAGTGCTTTTGGTAGTGATAATTTGTAATTTAGAGAAAAATTTTCATTTATTAACAAGACTCCATTTCATGTAATTTCAGTGAATGAAGAAAAAGATGAAAATTTGTGTGCCTTTTATGATGAAGACGACTGTCGCTTTGCGTTTGTTTACTCGTACGATGTTCATGGGAAAATAGTCCTCAGAGCTCAGCAAGAAAGGGAATGCCCTCCGCAAGTACACATTTTAGGTAAGTTACCCATTATTTTAGGTAAGGTACCATACTACTACCTCTCTGACAATTTAATAATATTGTGTCAATAAACGATTTCCATTACGGTAGTTTCCAAAATAAATTTTCAATGAGTCTTCACAAATTTGATGTCATGCTACTTAGTATTAATGTTGCTAAACGTTAAGTATCATTTCCTTGCATTAAATTTTACATTACAGTAAATATTGCTACTCAAAGATACAAGACCTTGTGGCAGCACAACATAGTGTCTGATCTCATCGCTAGATCACTGAGAATAACCATAAAGTGTGATATAAAGTGGCTGCTTTGCCTGCCAAAAAGCAAAATGCTTAGGTAATACCTCAGTATCACTTTTATCGTAATAACAAGTATTGAAGACATTTGAGGCTTCTAATCATATTAGACTAATAATTTTTAAAGTCTTCCATTCGCATATCATTTTTACCTAGCTGGTATCATAACATATCATAACATAAGTCTAACTAACTCGTATCAATCTTACATTTTTTCAGGTGTGGTACTGGTCGTGATTGGTTCGATTGTGCTGATTGGTTTAGGATTCTTGTTGTTATGGAAGATGATCACTTATGTCCATGATCAGCGGGAATGCGCCAAGTTCGAGAAAGAAATTAAAATGGCCAAATGGGATACAGTAAGTTAATCTTTTTATCGTTTCTATAAACCCTAGTTACCAAGAGACTCTAATGCTTATCATATTTCATCCTCGAATAAAATAAGGGATTGGCATTTATTTATGACCACCAGCATCTTAACTAGTAGTGTAAATTTTTACCACTAGTCAGAGTAAGTTTTTTTTTTTTGACAACCAGTGCCTCTGTTTTTATTACATGCAATAATTTTCCTCAATTTCAAATTCTACAATTTGTAATCTATGATCTTTTCATTTAATATCCTTTCAATAAAAGTAGCATATAACTCAAGGAGTACTTCTGGTAGTTTCAAGATTGTCCTTTCGCTCAAATTACAAGCCCCTCGGGTAATTATTCTGCACGTCAGACTCTAAAAAGGTGTTTTATGCCTAAATCTGTTCTTTTAAGTTCCAGCAGAAATCAGTTTTTTATGGGTTAATGATCTTGCTCACAATTTTATTGTTTTTGTTTTACAGTGCCAGAATCCTTTCTACAAGCAAGCCACATCAACGTACAAAAACCCCATTTATACCGGAAACTAAAGCAAACTCTTGCTTTGCTGAATTCTACCTCTACTTACCAGTCAATGAATGATAAAGTTTGTTGAGCACCAACGTTTAATTGTTCGATAAATATGTTTCTTATCGCAACATCGCTTTTGTTCGTGCTTGATGAATTTTTCAATTCGGCTAGTGTTTAAGTGTCTTCTCTTCCCCTCTCAGACTATTTCATGTCTCTGCTTTGTATATTTTGTAAAATTGAGTACCGAAAAAAAGCAGCTTGAAAGGCAAACCAAGATTTTTGTCAATAGGAAAAATTGTCTCGCTCTGGTTTTTGCCTCCATCTTTACCCATATGCTGTTTTAAATCAGTGATCCGTTTTTTATGTTGCACAAGAGGAATTGTTTTTCTATACTATAACTTTTACATCTTCGCAAGGGATGGTTAATTTTTTTCTTTTTTATATAATTTGTTGCTTGATTTTTTAAATTTTTGTTTCAACATAGAGGAAAAAAACCGATGGCATCCCGACAATTTCTATGTTGGCAAAAATGTTAACCTGAAATTTGTTCGATAATACAATTTTTATACAGCGATTTTTACTGTGAAACTTTTTGGTTTAAATAGGTAAGCTATTGAGGGTAGGTTGCAGAGTTACATGCAAGAATAACAATTACCAATCGCTGCATGCATAAACCTGCAGTAAAAGGGGGGGAGGAATAGACAATGTCACATATTGAATAGAAGAACTTAGGGTCAAAATTCTATGTTCTTTATAACGTTTGTTCACTTCTACAAATATTTTGATTTTAACACTCACAAATGTAGTCTGTGGACTTTGTTTTTTCTCGTCATTCTGACTTCAAGCCCTTTGATGGAGCGCAAAACCAGCTCTCAAAAGCGAGTTTAAAACACATTTACAAAGCAAAAATTTGTACATAACTTAATGCAGTCTGCAAAAATTTCTTGTCTATAGTAGAATTTTTAATATTTTCAAATCTATTTACTGTTGTGTATTTTAATATTGTAAATGACCGATGTGTACATAGAAAATAATTTTAATTATTCCAACTAGTCTTAAATTGTCGTTTTTTTAAATCTATGGCTCTTTTCTCTCATGCTTTGCTCTCTTCATTGATTCATTAAAGTCATAAATTTTTACTAACATATTGTTCAGGTCAGGTGTTTCATTCATGTGAAGGTTCCTCAATCTCCAAGTGCTCTTAAAAAAGTTTTTATCCTGCATTATCATCTTCTCTTGATATCATGAATGATCCATCAGATTGAGCAAATATGTCAGTTTTACCGATAAGTTTTTTTATATTATCAGTATTATTTCTATCTTTGTTAATCATATTTTTTTTCTCTTCTTACTTATCATACATTCTTTTTTTGAAGCCCTAACTTTTAGTTCAAATTTATAGTTTTCCGATGATTTACCTACTGACAATTTTATTTATCTCTTTATGTCACAAATTTTGTCATTTTTGCTGAGGTTAAATCAAATATCTAAAAGGACAAAGTATTTTGTTCCCACTTATTGTATCTTGAGTCTGCTTATCACCGCGGTCGAGGCAAGTTGTGCTCTCTCTGCGCTGTCCCGACTCGTGTGTTGCCAAGTCATAAATGCAACTTAAACTTTGTTAACTCTTTTGTGCTCTCGTGACTAAAATGAGTTCCACTTCGCCTGGAACTAATTTAGTAGTTTGTATTCATGAACAGTTAGTTCACCTGTGCAATTTGTGTGATATCACAAGGAAAAACTTTTCAGTCAGAAAGTTCTGGTGCATTCACAGGACACAATTTCCAAGATGCAAAATCTGTGCTAACCTTCATGTGTTCCCGCCGCTCCGTGATTTTGGCTTTCCAGTGCTAAAAAAATCCGGAACTAACGTGAAGAATAAAAATGTGCGTGCTGCAGGCTCCTTACTCTCAACAAAAAAAGGAAACAAGCCTAAGAAAAGTGTTTTACTCATTTGCGAACACAATGAAACCGCCCATCTCTGCAAAAAATGCAGTCGCAAAGCAGCAATAGATTGCAAATGCATACATAAAAAGTATCCTTCTAAATGTGCTAATTGCAAAGGCCTTGTGTATAGCCCCTGTGACCTTGATCAACCTGAGGCATTTACAGAATCAGAGACAGATGATCAGGAAGGTTCTGACGACTCTGAAGAAGTCATGGAAGTGCAACCCACCTCCTCCAAATCCACTGAAGCGGATTTCCAGCTAGTTTCGAGGAAAAGAAAAACGTCGAGTTCACAACCAAATTCTCCATCTAAGACACCCTCGAAGAAAGTAACAGTGAACATCCCTCCCCCGAAAAGTGTTTGTAATTTAGGGCTAAGCTTTAAGTTACTACAGGAAGAAAAAGATGTAGAGGCTAAACTCACTCCACCCCCTATTTTTATATCTCAAGTTACAAATCCTCACACTTTTAAAACAGAAATTATTGACAAAGTAGTCAAAAACTCTAAAATTGGAATTATTAATCGTACTCAATTTAAAGTAGCATTAGAAAATATTGATGACTACAAAAAATTATGTACAACCCTCAAAAGTAAAAAAATCCCTTATTTTACACACCAAATTAAGGAGGAAAGAGCCACCAGGGTGGTTTGCAGGGGTATCCCTATAGACCTCCCTGAGGCTGAAGATGTTGTCCGTAAAACCTTAGAAGAAAAGTATAAAATTCCCATAAGGAATGTCACCAGAATGCTTAGAAACAAAGATAAAGCACCCCTTCCCCTTATGTATGTAGATCTCTTACCCTTCCCTGAGTCCAAGAAAATGATCTGGGAGGTTAAAGAAATCGCCAATCTTTTAGTCAGATTCGAAAAACTTAAACCTACCAGGAATATTATCCAATGTAAAAATTGCCTTGCCTTAGGTCACTCCAAATCTTATTGTTTTAGGGAACCTAGATGTGCTATCTGCTCAGAATTTCACCCCACAGGGGACTGCAAGGTCCCTGATATACCAACATGTATTTTGCCCACTTGCGTCCTCTGTAAAGGTACCCATCTGGCAACTTACAGAGGATGTAAAGTTAAAAAAGAAGTGTGCAAAAAACGATTTCCGACCAAGAGCGATATCAATCAAGGAAATCAAGCCAATCTCATCAAGCCCGATAAGAGTTTTGCTTCTGCTCTGAAAGGGAAGACAGCCGACTCTGGCATAAATAAATCTAACCCTAACTCCACTGTTCCGCACACAACAGCCAAAGGAACCGATTACGAATTAGTAATCAATGAACTAAAGCGGATCATTGAAAGACAATCCGCTCAAATCGAAAAACTGATGTCGGTTATCACCCAATTTCTTCCTTCTCAACAGGAATCCCAAAAGTAATAACACCGCCAACATTGATTTTATTATCAGACATCATGCACTTTATCACAGATGCAAATGGGAGATCACATAGCAGCACGTCGCTCATCCATAATTAAAATGGAACGCTTCTTGTGACCTTTATTTTTGCTATCTTTATTTCTTGTTATTTTTTCTTGTTTTTTAATGCTACATTCTAGCAGCCAGGGTTTTTTTTCCATTTTTTTCCCACCTCCTCTATCATTCTCAAGCTAGGTTTACTTTTGAGTTTTCTCCTAGTTTATAACTGCCTCAATGCAGCCTTTAAACACTTATTTGGTTGTTAATAGTCAAAACCTTAATTGTAGTAATTAATAATTCATCAATTTCTGATTAATACCTTTAAAGTAGGTAGTTGTAGTAAAAAATTCTTATGTGCACCCTTCTTTGTCATGTTCAATTTATTTGTTTTGATTAATAAATCGTATATATATATTGTATCTTACAATCGAATAGCCTTAGGTATTTTGCAAAAGATCCATCTATTTCTTCCTTTCTTTCATATTACTCATGTTCATAAATTCGCTGTTTATGAAGTGCCATACTGTAAAATGCTGTCAATTACTTCTGCTAATGTTACTCTTAAGGTAACCTTTATTATTGTAAGGTAAAAATTGGTGCCTTTTCCGGGAAACTAGTGTAAATTACTCTTTGCTGAAGTTTTGTTCGAAACCTTCTGTTTTTTCGTAATTTTTGTCTTTTTGTCAAATTTTAGAAAAACTAACGTTGTTTGTACAGGTATATTTTTTATGATCTTGTTAAAGTGTACTTACAGTTGTTTTTTGTCTGGGTGTTTGTCTAGTGATAGATGTATTAGTGCATGTATGTGTAACACAGTCAGCTTTCCCTGTTTCATATATTTCATTATGAACTCATCATAGACTAAACCTTTTAGAAATGTAGCTAATTATATTAAATTGGTCAATAGACAGGGTATGATTTAAGGTATTATCATAAATTTCTCCATCTCCAAATATCTTGTGAAATCAGAAAATTTGGGAAAAAGGTTCGATGAGATCCAAATGTCTTAAATGAACAGTAGTCGAATGTCAGTACACTAATGATGGGCTCTTTTGTCAAGCGTTTGAATGTAGCCAGTGATTGCATTAATGCTCATTCATGAGTTTATTTCTGAATTACAGTCTAGCAAATTTTTTTCTACAATAGAATTGATGGAGAAAACATGTGACATAAGCAGTGGGTTAATTTGTACCTTTTTATTATTATTTCATTTGTAAGTATTTATGAGAGCTTGCTTTAAAATAAGAAAATAGAATTTTAGCGGCAAAAATCAAAATTGACGTTTTTACCTCACAGGTTAGAGATAATTGTGCAAAATTTACCCAAAAAATGGCTTTCTTAAATGCCGGTATAAATTGAAGTAAAGGTGGTTTGAATCTGTGGTTGAGAAAACATCATTTTGGTATGTCTATTTGACTGTTGGCTTTTGATTAACTTTTTCTCCCTTTAGAAGTGACTTTTTGAACTTTTTAATGAACTTTTATTTTGGCTTTATCATGAAATTTTATATTATTAGAAAAACTACTACATCCCTGCAAAAAGTCTTTGACGCTGCCTTATTACATGTCTGTTGTTGTTGGTTTTTCTCATTAGGTAATAAAGATGTGAATAATATGAATAGGGAAATTTGACTGTAGCCTTGATTCATTTTTGGTTCATTTGAAATAATGTGATCACTAATGTCAGCCTTGTTTCAGTATGTATATTTATTTTTGAGATTGTAAAATTTTATGTTGATTGGTCGAATCAGCTATTCCCATTACTCTTTGTACATATTCTGTATGTTTATTTAGTATTTTTAAAAATTAAAATTGACTAAATATTTGATAGAGTAACTTCTACTGAAAGATTTTAGTAATTTTTGTCTTTTGAAATAACCGATTCTTGGTGAATTAATGGTGTTTTAACTTTTAACACTGAACAGAATCTTACCAGTTCTTACTGTGATTTAATCCTCGAAAAAAGAATCTAACGAGTAAGATTAGTGTGACTAACAAAATGAATTTGCTGTAATTAACTGTAATCATAACACTGGCAAAAGACAAGGAACTATCCTCAAAATTAATTTGTTAAAGAAAATTTAGTCATTTGTATAAGTTCCAAAAAGGTGCTGTACTATAGAGTTAAATAATTCTGGACTCCTATGCCGATGATTTTACGTTTGCTCTACTTAATTTTTAATTATTTCTAGGCTGCCATGCCTATTTTACTGCCATGAGATCTTTTTATGAAAAATAGTAGTTAGCCATAATGAGTTATATGATAATGTTTATAATGAAGCAGTATCTTCAGTTCAACGAACTTTAAGGCTCATGTTAAACAAGTAATTCTAAATTTTTCATAACTCTGTCGGATCCAATTTGCATTGTTTAGTTTTTTAATTTTTTTATTCTATTTTTTATTTTTCAATCACAACTGAAGGGAAAATCTGTACAAAAATTTTGCAATGCTTGATTTTGTATTATAGCACTCTTACTGCCAATGTGTTATGCATAATTGTTCCTGTGCAGCTTGGAAAAATTTAAAAAAAAAAAAAACAAGAAAACGGAACAAAGTAAGGAAACTGTCAACGATTATTTTCAGTAAATGTTGTAACCTTAAACTTTAGCTCCGGATTGTGTCTATAATGAGTACTGCACAATTAATTTCAACATAGACAAACAATTAACGCTGTTATTTTTTGGTTACTAATTGCAGAACGAAATGGTCACTATGACTACCCCAATATGTGGCCAACACTAAAAAAGTCCGTTCTACAAAATGGTCACTGTGACTGACCCGGTAGTGAAACCGTCAATGATGGAGTAGTAATTACTTTTGCATTTGGATGACCAATGTTTCCACCATTCAATGAATAGCCGTTTTTGCAAACTGACAAAATTAACTTTTTTTGCTCCTGATACACTCTGAGACTGTGTCCAAAAGGTGCAAATCAAAATGAACACGCACAGATTTTTGTACTTACAAACCTGTCATTGATTCATCCGTTAATCTCTATCATTTTTTTGTACATTTGTTTTTGTTCAATAATGGCCTTTTCTTGTCCTTGTTGCAATTTTATTTTAAGTTTTATTTATTTATTTAATTTAATTTACTTGAATTTGATTTTTCTATTTTCAGAAAAAGTCTGTTAAAAAATGAAAAATAAACATTGATATTAACGATCAACACATGCTTTGTCTTTCTCCCTTCTTTTGTTTAACTCTTTGATGCTCAAGACTTTCTTTATAAACGAAGTCCCAAGTGGGGTCAAATTGATCTTTTTTTAAATACATCCATTTTGATGTTTTTTAAAGTATTATCGCAGTTTTGAAGTAAACAGGTAGCACTTTTGGGCGAGTAGGCACGTAGGCAGGTCCCATAAGGTATGAATACATGCGGCTAAAAATCTTGAAATTCGTCCAAATACACAACTTTCAGCTTAATTTCGCATGGTTAGCACAGTTTTCCCTCCAAAATTTTTCGAATACTATTTTTAACACTTCAATGTAGCCGAATTCGCAACTGGAATCAATCCTACTTATAGCAAATCAAGTTTTTCATCGATCAGAGTGGCAGGCGAAGCACTAAGGATTGCTGCTAAGATCTGAAAATGTATGCACGGACACAAATATTAGCGCGTATTCACGTGATTAGCACAGTTCCCCCAAAAAAAGTTTTCACAAATACTCGCTTAATGGATGTTCGTATTGCATCTGCAAAATTGGAGGTGCGATGGCATGAGGCGTTAACTCGCAACGCTCTGCTCTATGCTGCCAATAAGGTGTTACTCATATTCGGTAGAAAAGTTTTAAAAGGAGGCCAGATTATGTCTCTCGTTTCCTCGGCTGTGTCGCTCAAGTAGCCCTTGAACTACCAATTAAGGAAAGGCAAAAGAAACACGGAACACATCGTGAAAATAGAGCAAGGGAAAGCGACGCGTGTTGATGACGGCGCAGAGATACAACTATTCGTGCTTAATGGATGTCCGTGCTGCATCGGCAAAATTGAAGGCGCGCAGACGTGAACTAGCAATGCTCCGCGCTCTGTGCTGCGCCAATTTGGCGTCGCTCAGATTCGGGAGCCTAGGGAAGTCAAAAAATTAGGCCCGCCCGAATACGTCTCTTCTATCCTTGGCTGTGTTGCGAAAAAAGTAGCATTGGATTCCTCATACTCCCTTTTACTGAAGCAGTAGGCACGATGGACTGCCGTTAAAAATCTGAAAATCGGTGCGCGGACATAATTTTTTGCGCGATTTCACGTGGTTAGCACAGTTCCATCCAAAAAAGTTCTTAAAAATTACACCTCCCCCCCCCCCCCCCCCCCTCCGACAACTTGTCCACATTTGCAGCCATAGCACGTCGCACTCATTGCAAATGTTGCTTTTTGCCGATCGAAGATAGAGGCAAAACGCATTTGTGCCATAAAAATTCTACAAATTTATGGTGAAACTTCAAAAATGCGTATCTCAGTTGCGATGTTTCGAAATCTCCGCTCCAATTTTATTTTTTAAAAAAAGACCGGAGCAACACAATTTCTTAAAGTTTTCACAGAATATTCTTCATGAAATGAAGAGAAATTGAAATTTTCCGGATATGACGTTCAGTAGTTTTCCACGTAGAAAATAAAGCATGACAGGAGGTCTGCAACGCTGCAAAGCATTCTACAGTTTCACCTTCGATATTTTAAATCTCCATGCGTCAAGCAACTCGCTTATGTCTGCCATGCTAAGGAAAAACGCCGTATGAACCTTCAGGCGTTGCCACATTTCCTTTGGTATATCACGAATTTTCGGGAAAATTTGTAAATATTTTCCCTCCATTTTATCAGATAATGTTGTTGGCAATTTCATCTGGAGTTCCTAAAACTTTCAAGGAAAAATATTCATGACGTCCTTCAAAAATAACTGTTTTCTGAGAAGAAATTAGGCAACTCCTGAATGTTCACACGGCGTTTTTCCTTAGAACGGCACATGTCGGCACGCCTACTTTTCTGCCCGATGTTAAAGTCTCTGAAGTCCTGCATTTCGCCGTTTTGGCGATCTCTCATGTAGTTCAGTTTAATCAAATTTTTAAGGGACGGAACTTTAGGAACCACATTTTACGTTCGCAGAAATGGAATTTTATATTTTTCCACCGATCCGGTACAAACGGTGATTCAGCTCTAGTATAATGGAAATATTTCAAGAGTCAATCCTTTGGGTTAAAATGAGGCATTTTTTGTATACCTAATCCAAGACGGCTTACCCTTGGATTTAAAGTTTTTTAAACTTGGAAAAAATAATTGGTCACATTTTGGCATTGTTCAGGGATAGAATTAGATAAAAATCGATCAGCAAGTGTAATTTTGAAGTTTAATTTTCTCCTAAGTTTTCACCTTTAAAAAGAGAGAAATCAAAATCCATCTCCGTGGGGCCACTTTGTGAAGAATTGAACTTTTAAGTTATGGGCCCAAATTATTTTTTCCTTAGTACACAAACAAAATGATTTACCCTCTCAAAATGTTGGGTGTGTGAAGCGGGAGAAAAAACGTTGCACGACAAAAAAAAGTCTTATTTCAACTCACAAAATACTCGTTTAAAATTTGTATACTATAATTATTTTCGCTTACGTAATTAATTTTGATCGATGGCGAGTCCTCTGAATCATTGATTGCCATCTACTAACACCATTTTAATTGCGTAAGATCAATAGCGTATCTTTCTATTATGGCAAGCGCAATTTGATCAAGGGCAGACAGTAGTATTTATAGGGAGGATCATGCGCGCAGTCTTCACGTCATTCACATTGACAAATTAAACACTAGGTAATTAGTTGAATAAGTCACTTGAATTAGGACCAGACCAAGGGGCTGAGAGCCCCCTGATTCTGGTAAGGTCAGGCTGAAAATTAGTAGATCGTACATTAGCTGATTGCGAGCGTTTGAGGTGGACGTGAGACTACTCGGATTCCTCCAACCTTAGTTGTGATCAGCAATCAGCTGGTTGTGCGTGAAAGACCAAAAAGAATGCGTCTTTTACATTTACGGTATTGCCAAAAATCAGTCGGTGTCTCAAATATTATAACGAGCCAATTTAATTTTCCGCAATGCTTCAATCGGCTGATTTTTTTGAAATTGCAATGAATCGTTTGAATATCCCGCGGTAAATACGTAATTTGTAGATAATATTTGTGTGTCGAATCACCGGCGCGCTCTGTTGGCTCCGAGTTGAAGCGTCGCGACTGGTTATGTGGATAGGGTGAAATTCGTGGCTCTCTGGGGACAGTCCAGCTATGCTAACCTGCGACGGTCCCGAACTTATATTCCCGGTGTAATACGGTTCTAATTTTGACGCAATCTTTAACTAGGTGAAATTCCGGCCATTTAAAGGCATTTGAAGTTTCGTTGCTTAGATCATATAGTCGTCGGTAGGAAAAATTACATTTTTTTAATGTTATAATATTTGACAAATGTTTCATTCATAACTCGGGTTTTCTTCCGTATTTCATCACTGTTGCGACTATTTTCAAAAATGCACAAGGCGTGGTGAGAAGTATCTTATCAGCTCTATTTCCAAGAATTATTACCTTTTAATTACCAAAAATAAGGAACGCAGACAGTTTTTCTGCTCTCCTGAAAAATCGGGTTTTCCGAGATAGGTACGTAGACCACGCACGCACTGTGAACTGTCAACAACTGCCGAAAATTTCCCGGGTTTTTTAGGGGTGGCTGACCGACGGTTGATTCTTTCCCCGTGGACTTTAAACCCTTACCCGTAGTCGGACGACGACGGCTTGACAGTGTTTCCAAATCAATTAGGTTTTGCCATGATTAGTTGCAAAAGAACCGTGCACTGATCATTAATAATTTAGAGAGTGTTCCCGGCAAGAGAAAATAGTCATTAAAAACGGTAGGGGGTCCAGATATTTTTTTTACAAACAGTGTCGTAACTTTTGAGATACTTGACCAAAAGTTTTGATTTTGGTCTCAATCGATAGATATTGAGTTGATCTTTCAAATGAGACCAAGATCAAGCCTCTAGCTATCTTGGTTTTTGAGTTATGGAAACAGTCTCGGTACTTTTTGGACAACCTATGTATATGTTTTAATGGAGTGATTGTTGCTCCTTTGTTTCGTGTTTTAAGAATCAGTGGGCGGAAAACATTGTTGACTCACTTTTCATGACAGTTAATGATTAGATGGGATAGGTAGGTACAAGAATAAAACTCGCTTGAAACCGTATCGAAAGAGTTGCTGTAGGTATTTATTCTGCTTTTTCGGGGGGTAAAAATTGAGATTTTAAAAAGGATTTTATATTAATAATGGATGGCAAGAAACATGAAATTAACAAAAATACGTTTATCCTGATTCTTATATCTAACAATATCCGCCAGTGTTTAATTTTTGCTAAAATTTCTGTATCTCAAAAAAAAAAAAAAAAAAAAAAAAAAAAAAAAAAAAAATCCTGAATTTCTTATCAACATCACATCGATTTTTTTTACAGAACTTACTCATGTCAGTATAAGTCGAAGGGAAATGATAAAAAAGAAAATGTTTTTAAAGCTCTCTCGTCCTCGGAAAGTAAATATTACTAGAATCTGGCGATGGTACGAAGACGTACGTATTTTTAAAGTATTTTCATCGATGTTCATATGCCTCCGGCGGAAAAGAGATAGACATACTCGAAATGATGAAAGTCTGATACCTCTTGATGATAGAAGTGAGAAACCACGTATCTCCGTTTGTGACGTTGCAGACTTCCTGACATTCTTAGCTATTTCTTTGCGAAACTAGTCAACGTAATCTCTTGAAAATTCCCTTAGGATTTTTCTGTTTGTCCGCAGAATATTCTGCAAAACTTAGCAAAGAATCTGCTTGAGGCACCCTAGAAATTATGAATTATGAATAGAATTAGGGGGCCCCTTGTGGCCCCTCACCAGACCTCCCCCGTTATAGCTGAGCATGTGTGATGTTTACTCTTCTGCCAGATTTTGATTGAGATCATCGCTTGCTTGAATTCTTGTTACCAAAGTTTTTCACTCTATGGTTAACAAGCGCTTTAATTTTGAGCATGTCTTTTTCAATTTGGACTGTCTTTTTACATAATTGAACGCATCCGAGCGTCATAAATGATTCATAATGAAACATAAAATGATTCAACCTTATTATTTGCACGTATGCCAGCCTCAGAGCTTTCCCGTGAGTACCCGCAAATTTTTTCCCACTTGCGTCTTATAAAACCACGTAGGTACTTCGAATAGACGTAGGTACCAGATCTCTAGAACATGCTCTATTCTTTCACCGCAGTGGATACATTACGGTTTTACCTAGTCCAGTATTTATGTATACTGTATACCTATTCACAGTCATCAGAATCGAAGATTGCGGAAGTGTCCTTCGCCAATTTTTGTACAGATTTCTGAGTAGGTTCAGGGCCGGATTTAGGAGGTGGCCACATGGGCCGCGGCCCTTGGCGGCAAATTTAGGGGGCGGCAATCTTGCAATTTTATAAAATGTAAGTACAAAAAAATCGGATTCAGAAAAAAATTACAAACGAGAAAAGGCGACAAAATCTCTCATTTCCTGAGTGTATAGTAATTTCTAATGTTTTCGTCTTTCGGTGATACAAAATACAGCACCTTTAATTAGTCGAGTTAAGAGAGAAACCAAACACGCAATTACGCCTAGAGCGACGCGGCGCAGAGAGCAATGATGACAAGTACTTGAGATGAAAAGGAGAAGCCCTCGGCGCGGCGGTCGGCATGTAACACATATTAGCGCCTACAAGACTGCATGAATACTTCACGCATTGCGTCAAACAAAGTGTGGTCAGCGTGAAACGCATTGCGTCTACAAGACTGCATGAATACTTGTACTTCACCCATTGCGTCAAACACAGTGCGGTCAGAGTGAAACGCATTGCGCCTACAAGACTGCATGAATACTTCACGCATTGCGTCGAACACAGTGCGTTCAGCAGCGATCGCCGTGAAACGCATAGCGCCTACAAGACTGAAGGAATACTTCGCGCGGTCAGCGCGGCACAGCGCAGCGGCGGCAGTTAACCATCAATGGCATAGCGTTACGAATCCGTAACAACGATTTTCGGGGTTTTTAAAAACTGAATCTTTCCCCTGAGTCATGATTTTGCAAAATTGTATTAGTTTTTTCTTCTTTTTTTTGAAAAATTGACTCCCTTGACTTTAATATGTTGACAAAAAATTCGGTACTCTATTTTTTTTATGCAAGCTACAACATAGATTAGTGTCCCCTAGAATCTGCGATCCAAAATTAATTCATGCCATAGAGGGTTAAAATTACTAAACCGCATTTATGTTTGTTGTATCATAATTTTTTCGTTCATTTCTTATAAATGGAAGGCCTTGTCCACACAGAGATAAGTTCACCAAACTTAACTTTCGCGCAAAGTTCCGTGAACTTTTGCTAGTAGTGTTGACAGGGCCTTCGCAAAAAAAATGTGTCCAATACGAGTGAACGCGTCTTAAGCACCCCTCCCTCTCCAGCATGTTCACTTGATGGTTTTTATTGATGTTTCAAAACGAATGAGAAGGGGGCGGCAAAATTCAGGCGGCTTATGGGCGGCAAGTAGGTAAATCCGGCCCTGAGTAGGTTTAATGCGATTGACCGGAAATTTTCTCGGCTCTCTATGGTTACTCTGCGGTTTTTCACATGATACCTACTCAGAATTATAAGCCAGCATTTTCCGAAGAGCGTATTTTGTCTGCTCACTGACAGCTACCAATGCATTTTTCGTTCCAGACGTTGATAGGTAGCCGGCCTCCCGCAGAAACACGATGAACGCAGTCACATCCAAGTCTTTTACAGCATTGTATGCCACCTTCTTTTTCAAAATTTGCAGTTCGTCTGCAGTGTAGCTGAAGTTTGAGTAACATTTACAGTCGAGAGTATTGATCGAGTCCCCGGTTATGATTTTCTTGATCTGCGTGCCGATTCGTTGCTCCGAGAAAAAGTCCGCGAATGATTTCAAAAACGGGTTAACAACGTCGTTCCAATAGAAATCTGGCTCTCGGCTCACTAAAAATCTCGTGATTGAAACCATATCGTAAACGCGTGAGTTCGAGTTTTCAATCCTGTAGCCCAAGTACCTTTCCTCGATACTTTTTTCTTTCTGTGTTAAATGGAATTTCCTGAGTTTTGACCTGGCCTCATCCTGAGTGACCCCAAAATACCGCCCCCAGTTTTTTCTGGAGTCGAATGGTATATGCTGGACTATTCTTGCCATGGGCCTCATGACGCCGCCAAGGTAGAAAGAGCCAGTCATCCAAGAGCTCTGGATGCATTCGTTCTTACGTAGCAGAGGCGTGAGATAGTCCGTCATTTTTTTATTCACAACGTCAAAATGCAATATACCTCCTTGCAAAAGTGAATGCATGATAGCGTCGTAATGATCGATCAGAACGATAACTTTTGTTCGGTTGTAGTAGTAGAATAATTCTTGAGACAATCGTTTCCCTAAAGCGTTTGCTTTCCGATCAAATTCTAAATTGCAATCTTCTCTACACTCGGTCCATCTCTCTCTTTCTCCGAGGCCACCATGGCTCGCACGTACATCTCGCACAAAATATCGCAGAATTTTGCCTCAAATGTGGCTTCGTCGGTGACGTCGGCTAGGGGTTTGAAATCGAAGAACATCACCGGATACCGTTGGAAATGTTCGTCGAAAAAGGATCTTTCCCGAAGGTAAAGGTTTGTCGCTTTGAAGTTCTGCCTTACCGTTTCTAGGTTCTCTTTCCGGGAGGAGTCGGAGTTCTCAAGCTTTTTGACGCTGAAGAAGTATCTCATCATGCTGGTAAGCGTAGATTTTCCGTATCGTGGGGGCGCCGTTACGTACCAAAATTTCTGCGCCCCAGTGGCCCAAAATGTTTTGACCCACAGAGTTTTATCGATAAAAGTGGAGCTCGGTCTAATCACCAGAAAGTCAGAGCTTCCTAACGATGCGTTTTGAGCCTGTGAATGCAAACATTGAGAAATTTACAAATCGAAATGACCGACCTTTTTTCATCCCCATCAGCAATAGATGGATCGCGTTTACCAGAAAGGAACCAAGCCACATCAGCTATCGCCAAATTTAAGTGGGAAATTTAATTTTTTACAAGGGAAAGTTTGACTAGATTCCTTTACAAAATTTTTCGGAATTTGTTTCTCACTATGCAGAATATTCACTAAAATTTGCACAAAAGTTTGCACAACCATTTTTATGTACAAAATTTAATTACCCCATTTAACTTAGGAATAGCTGATGTGGCTTGGTTCCTTTATGCTGAACTCCCTTCTGCTTCGTTTCCAAGCTGCGGTCCAGCTTGGAAACGATTGAAATCGTGCATGAGGAAAACTGATGACAGATTGCGAGATTCTTTGATTCCCTAGGTTAAGTTTTCTTATGTGGACTATTTCTGCTAAAAGGAACTATGTGCATAGAGATTGTGTGTGACATAGTTCCTTTTAGCATAAATACGTCCATATATTCTACGGAAACCTGAACGCCGGGAACTAAGATCAAAGTGTCCACCGACGCGGCGAAGCGTCTCCTAAAATATTTTGCATTTCATGCAGGAAACTAGGAATCTAATTAACGTCGGCATCACCACGTCATATTTTATTACAGCCGTAGTGGCTGCAATGCATAAGCTTTTGGTATAAAATTTAGCTTTATAGTTCACTTCGTAATAAGGTATAAAAAATAAACTTCCGGTGAATCTTTTCTATTTTAATAAAATATGTGCGCAAGTAAAACAATTTCTCATTATTCTTATAATTTTTTAACTATAACTCTTACGAATGATGCACCTTGGAGAGATATATCTCGTCAGGGGTTCGACTTAGCGTGACACGATCTGCTAATCACTTCTAGGGCTAATAAAATCGAAGCGCCTTCAATTCATCGTATATGCATCACGCACATCTACAGAGCACGTATAGTTGCATCATCCAGCCGTATGCATTGCATAGCCGTGTTACCGAGGAGAGAAACAAAGCCGGAATTTACGGCGAGCCCGAGGTTTTGTTGCCTTCTTGGCACCTTGGGATAAAAATATTTAAAAGGCATTCGAAGTATAATCGTAATAAAATAATATAAGAAAAATGGAATCCTAGGAAAGGTATAATAGCGTGGGAACAGATTTCCCATTCAACATTCAATCAACATAAAAAACTCCGGCTAATTGTTTATGTTTTCAACACTTATTTTTCTGAATGTCCAACATGATCCGATACCATTTTGGTAACGGAGTATAACAGTATTCGAGCCACATGTTCAGTGTTTATTTTCTGTGATACTCTAATTTGTATCTTGTACAGTCAGTGATCAATTCTCAGCAAAAGAACACATCACGCTATTTCCGGTGGTTTCTAACGACTGAAGACACACTAACAGAGTATTCCTGTGGTGAGAGCAAAATTTCGATTGTGAAAATAGAGAGCTTTGTGCTAACATTGAAGGATTTCATTGGAAAATGATATGAACGAACTAAGAATAATTATTTATTTCCAAAAACCTGTTTATCTCACATATTTACATAATAACGACACAAAATGTTTTTTAACCCCCTGTAATCGTACCTCAAATCAAAATTTAAGCTTCATATACTTACGTGATGCAGCAGATATACCACAAGTACAATTACATTACGATGTTGAAATATTTCCAATTTGAGGAGAAATTTTTGTCAGCTTACCGAGAAAATTCACAGCAAATTTTAGGGATTTGATTTTGGGAACGACTAATGTCAGCACTTCTCTCAACATTACATAAAGTCCCATGAAATTTTCTTAGAATTTTGAATACGGACTTGAAGTTCGTATTAACTTCGAGATTTAGAAAGGCAGAAAGTTTTAAGTACTTCTCTAATGTTTAAACTTAATGTACCTAAGTGGTTCCTTTCTCCACAACTCAAGTTCATATCATTGGCCATTCGGTTGATTACTTTTACGTGCCAGTTTCGACTAATGGGTGAAAAAATTAAAGCAGAATTGAAGAGGGGAGTGCCTGGGGGGCTTAATTGTACTACGACGGGGGAGGAGGGGTCCAACTCTAAGTCCAGGTTCAAAATATTAAGTCTATTTTGTCGAATTTGATTTCTACTAGAGGACATATTAAAGAAAATAAAAAGGGCGACCAAGTTTCTCCCGACTGAGGAAAATTCAAATCTTTCCTGAGTCTAACTTACGAAATACTTGCCTGCTCTTGGTGACTAGAGGCTTGAGTTGTCATTGTTGGCGTAGTAGAGATAGTGGGTTTAGCACTTTTATAAGTTACGTTATCTGTTTGGTTGCTCAGAATCCAGAAGGAACCGTAAGACTTCTCATCGCCGGGAGTTTTGTTGAAACGTTTGTTAACAGTCAGGGTCCATCGAACAGTTTTCCGCCAGCAATTCCCTTGGTTTCGGTAATACTCAAAGTTATCACTAATGTAATTGTATATTTCAGCCAGCTTCATTCGCTTGCTCGGAGTGGAGTTGATGGCCATGGTGATTAATTCCCACATATAGTAGTTTGGTTTTGTGCAAACAGAATTTTCGGGAGGACAAGCAGTCGAATCCATTTCAGAAAACTGTAAAAAAACAGCAGGGCATGTTGTGAGTTAACCGTACAGCGATGACACGAAAAACCTATAATCGATTGGTCAGTAGATCTTCATTTGATCGAAATATGTAACAGTAACGCTTTGAATAAAATCGTTATCGCACTAGTCAGCAATAACTCATTTTTGAACAACTTTGTCGATGAATCTCATCAGATAGGGAACGTTCGAGTAAAAACTGAAAAATATAATTTTTTGATTATTTCATTATACCTTCCAATTTCCAAAGTAGATCTAACGCAAAGAGGTACATACAGCTCCCAAGGCTGAGCAAATATCGGAATCTTGGCATATTCTGAGTAAAAGGTTGGAGAAGTTAAACAATGGCAGCAATTTTGATCCAGCCCTCGTGAACAGGATGAGGGTTTAAAAAAATACAACTTTTCAGCATAACTTTTGAACAGTTGCAGATATCCAGTTGAACTTTCTCTGAATAAAAGAATATAAGAAGACCTTTCCATCGATTATTAGACATTGATATTCGAAGTCATGATTGCAAAGTTATGGCTCGTAGACTTTTTTGAAATATATTAATTTTGGATTTTTTGATGTGGCGGATGGCACGACTACCAAAGTATTAATATTATGCCGCTAAATCAGCGCACTAGAGCACTCTGAGACTTCTAATCGCCATCTAAATCTATCTTCTCACGGATCGTCAGAAAAATGACACCTTAACTTCGATGATCAATGACACTTTGTTTGTGTAAATCATTTCTATTTAAAGGATTGTAAAATGGATTAGAAATAGTTGACCCTTGTAATATGATACAAAAAAAAAAAAAAAAAAAAAAAAATCCTTTTATCCTTGCGGTTGGATCGCTCAGCGGCTGAAGAGTGTAGCCCCCCTCCCACAAATAATTTTTACAGAAATAATTAAAATAGTACAAACCTGCCGGCGGGATCTTCGTGTTGGTTTGGCAAATGTAGGCACTGGTGTTATGGTATCAATATATTCACTGAGGGTCCAGTAGACTTTTTTCTTTTTCCCCGGGACCATTGCAAATCGGTGTCTTCTGCTCAAGACATATCGAACGCTTTTTTTCCAGCAGTCCCCTCCGTTTCGGAAAAACTCGAATTTGTCCATTAAATATTGGTAGATTTCAGTCACCCTCATTTGCTTGCTAGGTGCTGACTCGATGGCCATTGCAATCATTTCTGCATTAGTGTGGTTGGGCCTAACGCACGCCAAACTTTCCGCGGGACACTCTGTCGGTTCGGTCCCTGCGGTATCCTGAAAAATCGCCATCAGGGATGAGTGTTGAAAAAAAATCGTGTTTCGAGTATAGTTACTATTTGTGGTGACGTCACCATGGGGATTCTTTATTTTATCAATTGGATCCAAACAACAAAACTGGCATAACTTCTTTCAATGTTACCAGAGGAAACCGATAATCTTCCTAGAAGGAAAGATAAACTTCCGCTACTTCAGCAAGTCAAATCGCGGAGGGACATCCACGGTCGTCACTTTCCTCCACCCAATGGGACTGACGTCCCAGTCAAATGCGTTTTTGAAGAAATGATCGATCCCGATCATTGCCTCACATATTTATGCTTCAAATATTTATTAATGTATAATATCCTGAGCTTCCCGAAAGTTTGTTTCTTACCCTCATGAAATTATGACGAAGAAATAAGGACTGTAATAACGTAATTGCTTCTTTCTGATTATCAGACCGACTCTTCGTATCGCATGTTCTGCTCATTGATAAACTCTCAGTTATAAATCTCGAAATGTAAGAATGAACAGTTGAGTTGCTTACCACTTCTGAGTAATTCGTAACTTTGTTCGTAGGACCTGTTGACTCGTCGCCAGTAAATCTGAAAATGATGAACAAAGTGGTAGATTTAACAGGGAAAACAGAGACTGTTTCATGTTTAAATCACAACTATATGGGATAAAATATCTACAAAGTGATTACGCTTTTATAATTTGTTCACCATCGAACATTTTTTTTTGTTCAAGGATGAAATAGTTGAAATCACGCAACTTGGCCTGAAGTGTACTGCATAATTACCCCTCTTCCCCCTCTGCCTTTCTTCCGAGAGTTCCCCATTGATAACATTTATGGCAAAAAATTTGGTCGCAGATGGGTCATTCCATTGTAACGGGTGTGACAACAATTTAACTTTAAACAATAATTTGAACTCTTTCTTGGGGTTTAATTAAAAAATTATCTGCAGTAGCAGAAAGAACTTTTTTTATAGATCATTTCAGTTTATCAGAAATTATTTTTACTTTGTTCCATTCCTCAGAAAAAAATTAAAAGGCTGCGTAACGGGTGTGACCGATTTTGGAAGTGAGTTTTTCCTCAGTGAGTGTAAAGTGGAAACTCAGCGAATTTTATGAATGGAAAAATCTGATTAAATTATATGATGAAGCCAAGGGTTCTTGCTTCAACTGCCGATGATCCGTTTTCAATTATCTTTTTTTCTTTCCTTGAAAAATTGGAAAGTTTGCGTAACGGGTGTGACGTAACGGGTGTGACAGATTGTCTCTCTGAAGTCCATCATTTCTGAGAGAGTTTAAAAGTTAAAAAACTTACTTTTCTCCTCATACTCTTATTGTAGGCAATCCTAAGCAGTAAATCAATCAGCAATTTGACGCATTTTAATGTAGAACATGCCAAAACTACATTTTTCTACAAGGTGGCCCAGACCTCCCGTTTGCGTTACGGGTGTGACAGATTGTCTCTCTGAGGTCCATCATTTCTGAGAGAGTTTAAAAAGTTAAAAAACTTACTTTTCTTCTCATACTCTTATTGTAGGCAATCTTAAGCAGTAAATCAATCAGGAATTTGACGCATTTTAATGTAGAACATGCCAAAACTACATTTTTCTACAGGGTGGCCTAGACCTACCGTCCCAGGGCTTTTCTTCGGGTAACCCAGGATTCCCCTTTCGTCCCCGCGGACCTGGACCTCGCATGACCCAAGTTAACCCCCAAAAAAACCCTGGTACGGTAGGTCTGGGCCTATAGTAAAGTGAAAATATTTCAATCAAATCGGAGAGAGTTCAACGAGTTCTATTTGAAGTCCTTTTGAGATAAGGTGTATTCACTTTAAATACTGAAATGTGGCAAAAAAGTTGGCTATCTTTCTCTTATTAGATGTACACATAACCTCTAATTGCGCATATGAGTGTATTTCGTGTGATAACCATAGAAAAAATGGTGAAAAGTGAGGCAACATCTGCATAATTGAAGCCTCTTCTTATTGGTCACACCCGTAACGTGTCACACCCGTTACGCATTTTTGCCTATCAACTGTTGAAATAAAAATTTGGAAAAAATACTCCAAAGCTGTACTTGACTTGAAGACGTACGGAAAAAATTGGCATCTCAAAACGACATGAATTAAAATAGTTATATCAAAAAACCCATGTTTTGCGTAACGGGTGTGACAGTCAGTACACTAAGTTTTAAAAGTTACATATAATATACAGTAATTACTTTTAAAAATTGAAACATTGCAGAAGCACATTGAATCAGTTCCTTGATAACTGCAAACATAAACTGAAACTTGGTTTTGGCAGGAACACCAGAAAACATTGCTACCAAACTGTCACTCTTTTTACAGTAGGATGAAGCTAAGCAACGGGGTTACAAACCACGTAAAAATTGCGAGAAACAAAACAAACCGGAGATAAACCCCATATATTTCCAAAAACTAGGAGTATTAAGGAGTCCAAAAATAAATATCGTTGGGTCATTTGGAAGGGGAAAAAAAAATACCCTCCGGACTACCTAGGCGTGGAATGACCCAGATGAGGTTTCGTGTACGTCCGAAATCGACCCTATGCTGGAATTTAGTGATATTTCGGTGCCTATTTTTTCCGTATGAAAGAAACTTTACATGTGATGAAAACAATGTTTCAGACGATCTTTAAAGCCTTTTCGTAAAATATACTTGAGTGCTACGCACATGTGGGTCTGAAAGTTAAAAATAGCCACTTTTTTGTTTTTTCGAGGTCAGTATCGTTTTTTGATCAGAGGGCTTAGTATTAGGCTGAAATTTGGATATGTTTCTTTGTTTTAATACCACATAAGTATAAGAGTGTATTCACAGCAAAAATTATCGTAATATTCCTTTACGCTCCAATCGAGAAATGATAAAACTATGAGAAAAGGGAATTTTTCAACTTATAGAACCACCCACGTTTACGTGAATATGTATCACTGAGGAGTTCCAAAGACTGGTTAAGGCCAATTACTTTTCATTAGACGAAGACTCCCTTTCCTACGGACAAAAAACGCTGGAGTTACAGCAGTCCGTGGGGCTGTGGGGCCGATTGTGGTATTTAATTATACTTCTCACTCCCTCTGGTATTTTTTGAAATTTATATATATCCTACTCAATTACGTTGCACCCCACCTATGATTTGGCTCAGATAACGCCCCTTAAAGAACTTAAGAAAACTACGTGTACGCACCCATCGATTCCGTTTGAGTTTGCCTCATTTGCTCCAACAAAAAGAAAATTGGGAGCAACTGCTGCAAACAGCAGCAAAAACTGCGTTAATCGATTGACCGATCGAAGAGGCAACATTTGCTTTAGATGTATTTTCCTCCGTGATGAACGAATCAAAAAGTATGCAATATTAGGTACATTTTAAAGTTTACTTTTGTTAAGGTATTGTTTTAACTATTTTCACTAGTTTCTAAATCGTCCAATCGTAAATATAATGTGATCGAAATTTAATTAAAGGTGGGTACATTCAGTTCTTAATTTACAAAGCAAGCACACGCCTAAAGCTTGAGGAAACGATAAAGTCGTCAGATTATTTTCTCGCGAACCAACGGGCTTTCAATTTTCCGACTCGAATACCTATCGCTTCTAAACTGGATATTCATCAGGATATATTCAAAACGCGCTTCGCCGGAGGCCGGAGAGTTACGAAAAGGACAACAAGGAGCTTCTTCGATTTGAACGGGACCTCCATATTTAGATTATATCACTGCTTCTACTGATCTTTAAAATTTCGATTCTTAAAGAGCTATCCAGCAGACTTGGTTTAATGTTGCTGTCGCCGTATAACAAGCTCTTATCGAAATGTTGTCTCATTAAATAAATGACCCGCTGTCTATTATCGCCTCATCAGGATAGCCTTAAACAACATTGTAAGTTCTACTTCAAACCAACTGAAGAAGCTTAAGGGAAAATCATCTCCAAGACTTTCTTTTAGGGCACTCCTGTTCCGATCAAATTTCAAGACGAACCCCGCTTCCCCACCACCCTCCTATATCCCTCATCCCCCTAAATAAATACTGCAATAATTGAGCCACGACACCAATTTTTTCAGAGTTACAGTGTCGGCTGACTCATGAAAAATTTCGAGGGAAAACGAAAATGTTCATTAAAAAGTTAAAAAAAGTACTTCTAAGAGGAGAAAAAGCTATTCAAAATCCGATCAATCCAAAGCCGACAGTCGAGTGACGTGGAAAAGCGAAACCTGAAGCTGAGTTCTTTGTCAATCAGCAAGCCGTCATCATCGCCCGCCTGAATATACGTCCTTGTAACCCGTCAAAAATATCGTTTCAAACTGGTCCCATTTTTAGCGTTTACTAAACGGGGTTTCTTTGCTATTTGAAGTTTGATAAAATCCGAAAAAGATCCTAGAAGCTCAGTTTTAGACAGGACCGACAGCCGTGACTAGCATTATTCCCTCAGAGAGCTAGTGGAAACACAGCTTTTAAGTGAAATGCCACCCTTTCTTTGCCAATTTTTAACCTCAAAATATGTTTGTTGTGTGACCGAAGCGCAACCACGAATGCATGCAGAGGACTGCACTTACGGCTCTCTTGCTAACCTGAGATGAAAATCAATACTATTATTATTATTACTCTATATAAAGCTGCCGTTCCCACTCACTCTGCCCCCCCTAGATAAAAATTGGCCGAAGCGATTTCCTTTAAAATTGGTACACGCTTAGCTATTGTAATGAGGAGTTGATTAAAATTATTCCCATTCAAATCCGCTGCTTAGGACGCCCGCAAGAGCGAAAAGTTGTTTCTCCGTATAGTATTACATTGGAGATACGCGGTTGTTTACGTGCATCGCGCCGAACAGGTTCAATCCTGTTGCGTGACGTCACTGCCTTATAGACGAAATATGAGGTTTTAGGCGGTATTTTTCAACGGATTTTTGTGGAAATTGGTAAGCGGGGGTATTTTTCAACGGGAAACTCGGATTTTTGGTCAAATTTTCAAACTTTCAAAATCCAAGATGGCGGCCGTGGCCTAAAATGCTAAGTCGGCTCCTGTTTGATCGATTTTCGTGAAACTCGGTATCCGGGGGTATGTTTCGACGGTAAACCCGAATTTTTGGTCAGATTTTCAAAATTTCAAAATCCAAGATGGCGGCCGTGGCCTAAAATGCTAAGTCGGCTCCTGTTTGATCGATTTCTGTGAAATTCGGTATCCGGGGGTATATTTCGACGGGAAACTAGAATGTTTGGTCAGATTTTCAAAATCTCAAAATCCAAGATGGCGGCCGTGGCCTAAAATGCTAAGTCGGCTCCTGTTCGATCGATTTTCGTGAAACTCGGTAACCGGGGGTATATTTCGACGGGAAACTAGAATGTTTGGTCAGATTTTCAAAATTTCCAAATCCAAGATGGCGGCCGTGGCCTAAAATGCTAAGTCGGCTCCTGTTCGATCGATTTTCGTGAAACTCGGTATCCGGGGGTACTTTTCGACGGGGATCTCGAATTTTTGGTCGGATTTTCAAAATCTCAAAATCCAAGATGACGGCCGTGGCCTAAAATGCTAAGTCGGCTCCTGTTCGATCGATTTTCATGAAACTCGGTATCCGGGGGTACTTTTCGACGGGGATCTCGAATTTTTGGTCGGATTTTCAAAATCTCAAAATCCAAGATGGCGGTCGTGGCCTAAAATGCTAAGTCGGCTCCTGTTCGATAGATTTTTGTGCAACTCGGTATTAGGAGGTGTATTTCGACGGGAAATTAGAATTTTAGGTCCGATTTTCAAAATTCAAAAATCAAAAATGGCGATCGTGGTCTAAGTTGTTATCTTGGCTTCCGATCCATCGATTTTTGTGAAATTCGGTATTAGGAGGTGTATTTTGACGGAAAACTCGCATTTTTGGTCAGATTTTCAACATTTCCTAATCCGAGATGGCGGCCCCGCACGAAAACGCGGTCCGGACTCCTAAAACATCAATTTCTGTAAAACTTGGTGAAAAAGAAGATTAAGACATAGATGTTGTCTCCTCATCAATGTTAAAAACTGTGCGGGGCGGTGGCGGCTCGCGGAGCGAGTCGCAAGTTCGTCGCGAAGCGTAGAACTGGGGTCCAGGGGCACTCCCCGGCTAGACGTGTCAGCTCGCAAAGCGAGCTAATCACGACTAGTTCTTTTTATATAATTGGTCAACGCGCATCCTTAATATAATAAATAAATATAATATATAATTTTATATTACCATTATGCGCGTATAATTTTATAAAATAGGTCGATTTATAATCATCTAAACGATTTCAAAGAGTCTTTAAATGATTGGTGGCAATTTGAAAAAGAACGGAGGCTTCCTAAAATAAAATTATCCGCTCCGAAGCTATACGGAGGCCATTTTCTCAAAACTTCATTTTTGAACTTACGGCTCTCTTCGCTACCACGGCAGAGCTGGTCTCTTGGCGATCGCAATAAAGCGCGCCTTATGCATGGCCCGCTTGAGAGCAAGGGAAAGGATGCGCGTTGATGACGGCGCAGGGATACAACTATTCGTCCTTGATGGATGTGCTCGTTGCATCTGCAGAATTGAAGGCGCGCGGGCGCGAGGCGTTAACTCGCTGTGGTCAGCTCCAGCTCCATTCTTTCGGTGAGAAGTCGTTCAGATTCGGGAGAACAGTGAAAAATTGAGACCCGAATACATCTCCTCTATCTCTGGCAGAGTGTTTCTGTTTCGAGAGCAAAAGTTTGAACATAAGAGCAGAACACAGGTCGACAGAACAAAACACTCTGAGCTTGTATTAAAATAGTAAAGTAACTGTAAATGATAAGAACAAATGAGACTCGACTGTTTATTTCAAATGTATTGTTTGCCATACATACTGCAAGTTGAATCCAACATTAATGAATTATAAAACATATAATATAGAGACGAAGATCGGACAAAAAGCCAACAGAAAACACAAAAAAAGGGGAAAAGTTAAATCATGAACAAATACAAGAAAATATAGGTATGTGTGCATTAAGCAATGCAACGAGATTAACCTCAGAAAGTTGAAGTTGGCTATACCATGCCAACATTAAAAATAGATATTTTTTTTCACAGCTAAGAATTCCTAAAACGGTTAAAATTTTCAGGGAATGATGTTGAGTATTTTTTCACATAAAAAATTACTTATGTCAAAAAGTCTGCAGCGTTGCAGATCGTGTTAACGATCGTGCTTTGAGTATAACCTCGCCAACAATGCCCATGGTTTTGGTACTACTTAAAGTTACCACAAATTTAAATGTATCTTTCAGCCAGCTTCATTCGCTTGCTCTGAGTGGAGTTGATCACCATCGTGATTATATTTCTCAAGCAAAGTGTGACGGTTTCCTGCAACCAGAATTTTCCGGAGGACAAGTGGTCTCACCTGTCTCAAGAGTCTGTAAACATCATCAAGGAGTGTTAATTAATATACTGCATTGAGGAGGATGTCAAAGTCCTCATTGACTAAATCGATAAATTTATACTCGATCGATATATTAAACATTAACTCGTTATGTTTAATGCAATCAGATAAATGCGCTATTAAAAACATGTAAATGAGACAATTTCGTGGAGCGAATGACTCTAAATCATTTTTGACGAAGGATATACGTATACTGTCGAAATATGGCCCCTCTTAAACTTGGTTTATTTTAATTATCTTGCTAATCTTAAACTCTTTCAATTTTTTTTCAATAAATATCAATACAAGCAAGTACATATGCATGAAATCACAAAAATTGTGTAGGATGCTAAAAAATTCAGACGCTGAAAACGCCAAGCCGGAACGGTTCCGATCTTGTCAACCCCATTTTCAACCGGGTAAAATAAGAATAAAGTTAAAGAAGAACAAAAACAAACTACATCAAATAAAGTCATACCATTAAAATTATAATCCTTCAATTCATACACAGTAAAAGAACACAAACCTGTCCGTGGTCTCCAGATTTACGAGACAAAGTGGCAGAAACAAAAATGCTGGGCACTCGAGTTGTGGTTTTTATGTATTTGCTAAGGATCCAGTAAACTTTCTTTGCGATATTCAATGACACGTCTCTGGGGTGTATTGCAAACTTGGGTTTTTTGCTCAACACATATCTTACGTTAGCTCTCCAACACTTTCCATCGTTCCGGAAATACTCGAATTTGTCCATTATATATTTGTAGATTTCAGCCACCTTCATTCGCTTGGTAGGCACGGAGTTGATGGCCATTTCAATCAATTTCGAATAGGAGTAGTTGGGTCTAATACACGCTGAATTTTCCGAAAGATACGGTCTCGGTTCTGTCCCAGCGGTATCCTGAAATATTGCCATGAAAATATAAAGGACAATTATTAAAGAAAAATCGCAGGATAATACTTTGGGTTTGTTTGGACACTCATTAATACAACATTAATATTACATTTTATTATCACATTAATATATCACTAATAACATTCAACATTAATATCTTAGCTAATAGTTGATTCCAGAAGTATTCGTTGCGCGAATCGTGTTCTGCGTGAAATTTTGTCGAAGAATCATGTATCAGAGTGCTTGAATTCGTAACTCGTTTAATTTTTCATTCAATCTAAAAAAGCGACCATAGAAAACTTACCTAACTTTTCTCAGAAAAAATGTTTTATCGGGAGAAATGAGGTAACGTTGGACTGCACATTGGCGTCGAAACACAACGTGAGCCTTTTAAGCCCGATTGTTCGATGCTGCAATTATTCTGACGCGGGGTCGAGTAATCGAGCCGAACATGGTGCGGTCGTTGTCGAACTCATATCAGCGCCTGCAAGACTGCTAGAATACTTCACGCATTGCGCCAAACAGTGCAGTCGGCGTCAAACCCGTATAAGCGCCTACAAGACTGCATGAATACTTCTCGCATTGCACCAAACGCAGTGCGAGAGACGGATATCGACGGTGAAACTACCAAACCACGTATCTCGGTTTGCGACGTCGCAGACTTCCTGTCATACTTTATTTTTTAAATGAAAAACTACTTAATGTCCAGTCATGAAAATTTCTGTGATTTTTCCTCTTCGTACGGAGAAAATTCTGTGAAAATTTCAAGGAATGATATTGATTTAGTCTACTTCAAAAAAATAAAATGCGAGCGTAGATTTTTAAACACCGCAAACGAGATACGTGGTTTGGTAGTTTCACCGTCGATATGCTTTCTTTCGCACGGCATGCACCCGTCGGCTTTTGAATCCATTCATTTCTTAAACAACTTGAACCTGGTTGTCCTAATATTTTTTACGTGCAGCTTTTCTCAGTGGTTGGCGGTCGCGTAGCGGCCACAGGCCTCTAGTAACTTTATATTTTCAAAAATTTAGCCTCAAACTCCATAAGGGTGAAATTGCTATCGATAAATGAAAACCCTCCACAGCCGAAGTAAACAAAAAGTTGGCATTATAAAGTAAGTATTACCAATATGTATTGGCTCCCGATAGAAGTCCCTCAAACTTAACCGAATTTCGAATAATTATTACCTGTGGCGTGGGTGAGGTCACGTGGCAGTTAGGGGGGTCCCGCGGTCCCAATGATTTAAAGCAACTGAAAGCAATGATTTAGTAAAAGCATACGAACCTGTCCAAGATACTCAGATTTACAAGACGAATTGGCAAAAGTGGAAATGCCAGGCCTTTGAGTTATAGTATCAGTATATTTACTGAGGGTCCAGTAGATTTTCCTGATACCAGGTGTCCGGTCCATTAGGACTGTCGTGACTCCGGGTGTTCGATTCAAAGCATTTCGGATGTTATTTCTCCAACAATTCCCTTCGTTCCGGAAATACTCGAATTTGCCTTTAAGATATTGATAGATTTCAGACACCCTCATTTGCTTGTTAGGTGCTGACTCGATCGCCATTATAACTAATTCCGAATAGGAATAGTCAGGTTTAACGCATGTTGAATTTTCCGGAGGACACTCTGTCGGTTCGGTTCCTTTGATGTCCTGAAAAAATCGGTATTGGAACATAAGGGAAAGAAGCAGAGCGTAAAATTTTAGCCGAGCTGTTGTGCCGTGCTATAATGAAGACCTTCAGATGTCGCCAAATTTCCATTGATCAAATCCAAATCTTCAAAGAAATGTGAGCGATTTGTTTCGATTCTTTCAAAGAATTTCATTCCCGCAAGTTGGTCTAAGTATCAGAAAATTTCGAAGATAAATATTTGTTATTTTCCTTTTAGAAAAAATAGTTCACTGAGAGAAATCTTGCAACATCAGAATATTCTAGCACATTATAATAATCGCACAGAATTCAGCACAGTTCCATCGTAATACTCTAACATCTTCGTTGAATCAGTAAGTGAGTGTTCGAAAGTCACTCGAGGTATACTCCGTTTTGAATACTCCCGACTAACATACTTCAGTCTTACATCAATTCGTCGCCCGTCTGACGTAAGGGCGTTACTCAATTTTCCATGTGAACCCTGTTCTCCCTGTATCTCTATGCTTTCCAGGGCTCGAACGGAAATCGAGATACGCCCTTACGTCAGAGGAACGACGAATTGTGCGTAATCTCCGCACCCTCTTCGCGCCTATTCTGCCGTGTTAGGGAAGAACGCCGTATGAGCCCTCAGACGTTGCCAAGTTTCCTCCGGTAAAAACCGAATTTACTGAGGAAATTGCGATTATTATTTTCCAAAATTTTCAGACAATTTCGTACACAATTTAATCTAAAATATCTGAAAATTTCAAGGAAAAATATGCATGAATGTTGTCAAAAATACATGTTTTATCAAGGGAAATTTGGCAACTCTCGAATGTTCATACGGCTTTCTATCTTAGCACGGCAGCATTCTACTCCTTCGATTTTTGTCAATTTTTCAGAAAACCATCGATTACTGTAGGCTAATTGTTGAAACTTATAGAAAAAGTGATAGACTTAGAAGACCAGGGGAAAATGGAGCGATCCTATTGGTCGGAAGAAGTGGTTGTTACACATCACGGGGGAAAATGTTGGACTACCTTTGGGGTCTCTTGTGGGTTGCCGTTTGTCTTTTAGTTACCTTTACAGTTCATTGCAACCATTAAGTCAAGGGTTGCCGTTGATTATTTACTACTAACCTCTTTTTTCTATTGAAACCACCCGCTCTTATAACGGATCGTTCCACTTTCTCATTGTCATACTCGTCTATTAATTGCTTGATCTATCAATCCCAATAATCTGGCTGGACTGAACTGACAAAAACCCTCTTCATGCGAATGAGAAGATCAGTTGAGTAGAGGCCATGTAACTGCGTATCCCTCTGCTTCAGACTTTTTTTGTAGTTTATGTAAAGTTGACGTCTTAAATGAAAATATACAAACCGGTTCATAGTGGCGAGCTGGTATGGCAGAGGTATAAATGCTCTGCACTCGTGTTATGGTATCAATGTATTCAGAGAGGGTCCAGTAGTGGCTTGGACCTGTTGCCCAGTCATTCGGGACCCTAGCAAATTTGCGATTGCTGCTCAAGATCTTACGGACATTCCGTCTCCAGCACTCCCCGTCGTTCCGAAAGTACACAAATTTATCCATGAGATATTGGTAGATACCGGACACTCGCATCTGTTTGCTGGGCACAGACTCGATTGCCATCGCAATCATTTCGATGTAAGTGTAGTTGGGCCTAACGCATGCTGAATCTTCCGCGGGGCACTCTGTCGGCTTGGCTCCATTGGAATCCTGAAAAATCGCTATTGTAACAACAGGCAACACGTGCAGAGAAAAGAAACATTCGTTATATGTGGGTCTGTTGACGCACCGCTATCCTCTCTCTATATCGCGGTTTCAATTACCTCTAATTTTTTATTGTTCACTAGTCCATAATATCAGGGTTTGTTGTAATGTCTGAAAAAAGAGCCTTAAAGTTCGATGCACACAAAAAACGATCATCGTTGGCTTGAACCTGATGACAACAACTCAAGGTATCAACCACCTTGAATCCAATGCAACATGTCTGCCGTGTGCTTTAGATCACGAGCAAACGGTTCCATTGAAAAAAAGATAAAGATACTCACTTTAAAGAACAACTAGCGCACGTCTCCAGGCCGCTACGTGGCCCAGTCCCTGGGGCGCGCGCTGCGCCTGTGTGCGCCAAAACCGGGCCTTTGAAGGCCGCTTCTTACTTTTCTTACTCCCCGAACTCACCCAGTCCAACAAGCGCATTAAAAATGATTTTATTAGAATTTTCCCACTTACGGCCTTTGAACTCCAGCCCATCAACCGTCTTACTCCCCAGCCTTACCCCGTCCATCGAGCGCCTTAAAAATGATTTTATTAGAATAGAGAGGATAATATTTCGAGTATGTATAGAAATAAAGCCTCTTGTTAACATTGCAGCATGTATGAAAGTAAAAAGATAGCGTATGAGTAAAAAGACACACTACGGTTATATCTTCTTGTAACTTCTCGGAATCTGTTAGCGCGGTTTGAAACGGGTTCGTGAAAAACGGATAAATAGATTCATTTTAATTTTTCACTTACTCTCCAAAATTGAATTTAAAAAAAATTGTCCAACAGCCTATAAATTCGGGTACATTTTTCCGTCATTTCATCGGTGTCCTCTCGTTTTTTTGTAAAGCGAAAACAACGGGAATCTATATCCGTATAATAAAGATAGCCCTGAAGTTTTCTTTATGAGCATGCTTTTTTTTAAAAATAAAAGTACCTAACGAAAAAATGCGCACTGTAATAACAAAACTATATGAATTCTGATATTTAAACCATTAGGCGCACATATTCTTCGATTGGTAAGTGAAGTTCTAGGTATTCAATATGAGCTCTTATAAATCTCAAAAGGTAATTATGAGTTGCTTACCACATCTGTGGGATTGGTAATCCTCTGTGTTGAATTGTTCGGCTGACTAGAAAATATAAAAGCACATAAACAAGTACTACTTACATCGAATTGAAGAAGGTTGACTTTGTTTCTCCTGAAAAGAGACTACTTGCATCACACCTTTTTTTATTATTAGGTATTACACAATATAACAATATAATACAATAAAGATGCTCAGACTTAAAAACCAGTCTCTATACATTTGATCGTATCATCACACACTTTGAACGGATCGGCATTGAAAATTTCCTAGTTACAGGAAGGGATAGTTAGTAGATTGGAAGATTATGAGCCAATTTATAACCTTAAGTGATAAGTGGTCATCAAATGGATCGTATGGTGCAGGTAAAAACCATAGAGTACAATAGAGTCGCAAAGTACTGGAGCGGCGATGAAGCCAATCCATGAACAGGCGTTTCCGAGCCGCGTGTGCTCCGAAAATAGTGAACCATTTGTGAACCCAACGGCATTTTGTAACACGGCGGCTTATGGAGAAATCAAGAACTGCTTGTGTTTTTTAGGTATTTTATAATTCAATCAGCATTAATTTTTGCAAATTTTGCTATTTAAAGGTAGTCAAAGCCATAATGAATCCATTGATGTATATTACTCCTGGATAATATTCATATTGGGATTTAATTTCTGACTTATACCAAGTGTGAACCAACCGGCATTTCTTATCACGGCGGCTTACGGGAAAAGCAACGACTGCCCGTGTTTTTTCGACATTTTTTAATTTCATCGATATTAATTTGTGCAAATTTTGCTATAATTAGATAGTCAAAGTCATAATGAATCCATTGATGTATATTACTCCTGGATAAAATTCATATAGGAATTTAATTTCTGACTTATACCAAGTGTGAACCAACCGGCATTTTTTTACACGGTGGCTTATGGAGAAATCAACGACTGCTTGTGTTTTTTCGACTTTTTTTAATTCCATCGGTATTAATTTGTGCAAATTTTGCTTGAAATAGATATTCAAAGCCATAATGAATCCATTAATGTATGTTACTCCGAGATAATATTCATATATGGACTCAATTTCAGACTTATTACCGGCCTACTTATTTTAGCTGGTTCGGTGTGTGTTTAGCCGGACGAACGGAACCGAGTCGGGACTGTCGGGAGTGGGGAGCGCTGAGCGCGAGTCTCTGCGTATGCGTCATCGCTAGTCGCCGCACACTAGTCTCCGGAGAACTGGACAAAACAGCCTCGAAAAGTGACTTCATCGGCGATCCAGTACTTTGCGACTCTATTGTACTCTATGGTAAAAACAGGGAAAAAAGTCGGGAGAAAAGGTGTGTCTAAAAGTGCTAAAACGTCTAACTCTTGATAATGGGCCTGTTGCAAGGTGCGGGGATTTGCAAGTTGATGCCTGATTCTTATGGCAAATTTCACGAAAAAAACGATGGCGCTACTAAAAAACCTTGAAATGACCTCTCAAACTCAAAAAAAGCTGTTTTTGGAACCGACCCATTCAAAACGGTCGTTTTTCAACCGCCATACTTGTGATTGGTGGAAAAATTACCATCTAAATTTCATAGTTTTTCACAATTTCCGCAATTTTATTGCAAAGGATGAAGTTGCACAATCTTAGCATCATTGCAATGCAAGCTATATGGGACGAAATATGATTACACTTTTGTAATTTGTTCACCATCGAACATCTTTTTTGTTCGAGGATGAAATAGTTGAAATAATGCAACTTGGCCTGAGGTGTACTGCATAATTACCCCTCTTCCCCCTCTGCCTTTCTTCCGAGAGTTCCCTAATGATAACTTTTTGGCCAAAAATATGGTCGCAGATGAGGTTTCGCGTAGGTCCGAAATAGAGCCTACGCTGGATTTCAGTGATTCCTGCGCCTATTTTTTCCGCATGAAAGAGACTTATCTGATGAAAATAATGTTTCAGACGATCTTTAAAGCCTTTTCGTAAAATATACTTGAGTACTACGCACATGTGGGTCTGAAAGTTAAAAATAGCCACTTCTTTTGTTTTTTGGAGGTCAATATCGTTTTTTGATCAGAGGGCTTGGTATTATTAGGCTGAAATTCGGATGTGTTTTTTATTTAAATACCACACAGGTGTAAGAGTGCTTCATCGCAAAAATTAGCATGATATTATTGGTACGCTATTATTGATACTGGTACGCTCCAATCGAGAAATGATATAACCATGAGAAAAGAGAATTTTTCAACTTATGCAACCACTTTCGTTTACGTGAAAATGTATCATTGATGGGATTCAAAGACCGGTTGAGGTCAATTACTTTCATTAGAGGAAGACTTTCCTTTCCTACGGACAAAAAACGCTGAAGTTACAGGAGTCTGTGGGACTGCGGGGCAGATTGCTATCTTTAATTATACCTACCTCTCTCTCTGCTATTTTTTGGGGGTATTTTCGGATATTTTTTCAAGTCCTTCATACTCAATTAAGTTGCACCCCTCCTATGATTTGGCTCAGGTAACACCCCTTAGAGAACTTAAGAAGACTACGTGTACGTACCCATCGATTCCGTTTGAGTTTGCCTCATTTGCTCCAACAAAAAGAAAATTGGGAGCAATTGCTTCAAACAGCAGCAAAAACTGCGTAAATAACTTGACCGATCGAAGAGGCAACATTTGAATTAGATATGTATTTTACTTCGTGATGAACGAATCAAAAAGTATGCAAAATTAGGTACATTTTAGAGTTCACTTTTGTTAAGGCATTGTTTTAACTATTTTCACTCGTTTCCAAATCCAGTAGACGTGGCTTAATGTTGCTGTTGCTGTATAACAAGCTCTTATCGAAATTTTGTCTCATTAAATTAATGACCCGCTGTCTATTATCGCCCCATCAAGATAGCCTTAAATAACATCGTAAGTTCTACTTCAAACCAACTGAAGAAGCTTAAGGGAAAATCATCTCCCAGACTTTCTTTTCGGGCCCTCCTGTACCGATCAAATTTCGAGACGAGCCCCGCTTCCCCTCCACCCTCCTAGACCCCCACCCCTTAAATAAGTATTGCAAAAATTGGGCAGTGGCCCGAATTTTTTACAGAGTTTTAGTGTCGGCTGACTCATGAAAAACATCGTGAGGAAATGAAAAAGCCAATAAAAAGTTAAAAAAGTACTTCTAAGAGGAGAAAAAGCTATTCGAAATTCGGTCAATCAAAAGCCAACAGTCGAGTGACGTGGAAAAGCGGAGCTTGAAGCTGAGTTTTTTATCAATCAGCAAACCATCATCATCGCCCGCCTGAATATACGTCCTTGTAACCCGTCAAAAATATCGTTTCAAACTGGTCCCATTTTTAGCGTTTACTAAACGGGGTTTCTTTGCTATATGAAGTTTGATAAAATCCAAAAAAGATCCTAGAAGCTCAGTTTCAGACAGGACAGCCATAACTAGCATTATTCCTTCAGAGAGCTAGTGGAAACAGAGCTTTTAAGTGACATGCCACCCTTTCTTACCAATTTCTAACCTAAAAATGTGTTTGTTGTGTGTCCAAAGCGCAACCACGAATGCATGCTGAGGACTGCACTTACGGCTCTCTTGCTGGCCTGAGATGAAAATCACTAATATTCTTTTTATATAATTGAAATAAATTAGGTCGATTTATAATCATCTAAACGATTTCAAAGAGTCTTTAAATGATTGGTGGCAATTTGAAAAAGAACGGAGGCTTCCTAAAATAAAATTATCCGCTCCGAAGCTATACGGAGGCCATTTTCTCAAAACTTCATTTTTGAACTTACGGCTCTCTTCGCTACCACGGCAGAGCTGGTCTCTCGGCAATCGCAATAAAGCGCGCCATATGCATGGCCCGCTTGAGAGCAAGGGAAAGGATGCGCGTTGATGACGGCGCAGGGATACAACTATTCGTCCTTGATGGATGTGCTCGTTGCATCTGCAGAATTGAAGGCGCGCGGGCGCGAGGCGTTAACTTGCTGTGGTCAGCTCCAGCTCCATTCTTTCAGTGAGAAGTCGTTCACATTCGGGAGAACAGTGAAAAATTGAGGCCCGAATACATCTCCTCCATCTTTGGCAGAGTGTTTCTGTCATGAGAGCAAAAGTTTGATCATAAGAACAGAACACAGGTTGACAGAACAAAACACTCCGAGCTTGTATTAAAATAGTAAAGTAACTGTAAATGATAAGAACAAATGACACTTGACTGTTTATTTCAAATGCCATACATATTTTAAGTTGTATCCAACATTAATGAATCAAAAAACAAATAATTTAGAGACTGAGACAAAAAGCCAATAGAAAACACAAAAAAAAGGGGAAAAGTGAAATCATGAATTAATACAAGAAAATATAGGTATGTGTGCATTAAGCAATGCAACAAGAAAAACCTCAGAAAGTCGAAGTTGGCTATACCATGCCAAGATTAAAAATAGATATTTTTTTTTCACAGCTAAGAATTCCTAAAACGGGTAAAATTTTCAGGGAATGACGTTGAGTTCCACATAAAAAATTACTTGTGTCAAAAAGTCTGCAGCGTTGCAGATCGTGTCACGAGAAGCTGGAAGAAATGTTCAATGGTGAAACTATTAAAAAATACGTATCCTGATCTGCAACGCTGCATACTTTTTGACATAAGTAATTTATCACGTGGAAAAATACTCAACGTCATTTTTTGAAAATTTTACTGTGTTCATTTTTCTCTGTGTGAAGAATTTTCAGTGAAAATTCTAGCAACAGTGTTGGTTCGATGTTCTCTGATAAAATGAATTGGGAGTGGATATTTTAAAACACCGTCAACAAGATACGTATTTTTGCACATTCACCATCGTGTAGCATGTGTTGAGTGATTTTTTGTTTTAATTTATCGCATTGATTTACAAATGTATGATATTATATGGACAGATATTGCAAGTTTTGAACCCTTCTAAAATTTTACGTTGATTTAAAATTCCCATTATAAATACCAAAAGACAGCAGATTTACTACTAACTTTTTCTTGTTAAATTGAATTTTTTCCCTTTTAGTTCAGAACTATAGCACGGATTTTGAGTAATCTAGTCGTCAAAATGGACTTTATGGACACTCATTGTTGGTCAAGGAGATAGGAATAAATTAACTTGAGGTTCAAACATCGAGAGAAAGGGTTAAAAATTATTTCTTGCCTCTAAGACCCAGGGCAAAAAATGAAATCAAAGTCCTCGATGAAGATTCTAATCCCTGGTAAAAGTGAGTCAGCCTGACATCAGGCTATGTATGTTTCATAAACTACCCTGAGTCTGACTGATTCAGTCTGACATCAGTCTGACATCAGTCTGACTGATTCATTTTTACTAGAGATATTTCGTTGGTTTTGTTTTTTTGGTGGGGATCACAACTCGTGTCCAAAAGCACACATTTAACTCAATAATAAATAAATAAAAAATAAATTGTTAAAAATAAAAAAACATGACTTGGCTACTCTCTGTCAAACTCAGTACAAATATATTTTCTGAGCCTAATTTATGGTTAGATTGCCTTTTCACCGTGATTAGGAGCTTGAGTTGGAAGTGCAGAGATGCTGTCAGCGTGTTTGTTCATCACACCCAAGTAGCCATTTCCGATCAAAATGTTGCAACAAACTTGAAACTTTGTTGAAACTTAGTTTCAACTTTCTTGCCACCTAGTTGCAACAAGTTGCAACTTCCAAACAACATAGTGAATACATTGATCAAAAAAGTTTCAACAAGTTGGTACTTCCAGACAGAAAATTTGGAGCATAATGGAACTTAATTGCAAAAAGTTGGAACTGTTTGGGGGAACTTTTGCCCCTTCCTTCCCTCCTCTTTTTCAGGAGCCTGATGAACCTGGTAGTTACATGGTCTCTACTCAACTGATCTTCTCATTCGCATGAGGAGGGTTTTTTTCAGTTCAGCCCAGCCAGATTATTGGGATTGATTGATAAAGCAATTAATAGACGAATGTGACAATGAGAAAGTGGAACGATCCGATGTGGGAGCGGGTGGTTGCAATAGAAAAAAGAGGTTAGTATTAAATAACCAACGGCAGCCCCAAAACTGATTGTGAGTATACTGAGATATCGAGATAAGAGTTTAACTCTTTATCTTAATTACCTTCATTACGACTTTTGATAAAACTTCAAAAAACTCGAACGATCCTTTTTATCGGCGATTGATCTGGTATTCTAGCCGAGAGCCTCGGCTCGGTTAGAACTCACTCTCATTTCTGGCTTGGGCCCTGCGACCACAACTCTCTCTCTTGCTTTCGGACTTGGACTTTTTTCTGGACTCGGGACTTACGATTCTTGGAACTTGGAACCCTGGATCACTTTGGTGACTCGTCAAAAGACTTTTCTTTTCCTCCCTGGAATCTTTTCCATTTTTAAACCATTTTAACACGTTATTTGCGCTAAGGATGCGCGAAATACTCCAGCCCATCGACCGTCTCACTCTCCTTCCTCACCCCGTCCATCGAGCGTCAATAACAATTAGGTACACATATTCTTCGATTGGCAAGTGAAGTTCTAAGTATTCAATATGAGCTCTTATAAATCTCAAAAGGTAATTATGAGTTGCTTACCACATCTGTGCGATTCGTAATCCTCTCTGTTGAATTGGTCGGCTTACTAGAAAATCTAAAAGCACATAAAAAAGCACTACTTAAATCGAATCTAAGAATAAGGTTGAATTTGTTTCTCCTTAAAAGAGACTACTCGCTTCATACCTTTTTTTATTATTAGGTATTATACAATACAACAATTTAATACAATAAAGATGATCAGACTTAAAAACCAGTCTTTATACATTTGATCGTACCATTACACACTTTGGACGGATCGACATTGGAAATTTCCTAGTTACAGAGATGAATGGTTAGTAGATTGGAGGATTATGAACCAATTTAAGCTTAAGTGATAAGTGGTCATCAAATGGATCATATGGTGCACGTAAAAACAGAGAAAAGAATGGAGATGTTGCATGTGTGGGGAATTGTGTGGGGTACACATATTCCTCGATTGGTAAGTGAAGTTCTAAGTATTCATTATGAGCTCTTAAAAAGCTCAAAAGGTAGGTAATTATGAGTTGCTTACCACATCTGTGCGATTCGTAATCCTCTCTGTTGAATTGGTCGGCTTACTAGAAAATCTAAAAGCACATAAAAAAGCACTACTTAAATCGAATCTAAGAATAAGGTTGAATTTGTTTCTCCTTAAAAGAGACTACTCGCTTCATACCTTTTTTTATTATTAGGTATTATACAATACAACAATTTAATACAATAAAGATGATCAGACTTAAAAACCAGTCTTTATACATTTGATCGTACCATTACACACTTTGGACGGATCGACATTGGCAATTTCCTAGTTACAGAGATGAATGGTTAGTAGATTGGAGGATTATGAACCAATTTAAGCTTAAGTGATAAGTGGTCATCAAATGGATCATATGGTGCACGTAAAAACAGAGAAAAGAATGGAGATGTTGCATGTGTGGGGAATTTGCGATTTGACTATTGATTCTTACGTAAAAGTTCGCGAGAAACACGATGAAGCCACTGATTTTCTCTGAAATCAACTCCCAAGCTCAAAAAAAGCTCTCAAGTTGAGGTCAAAATGGAGGGATATCCCACGCTATCCTGAGAGTCTACTTCTACATCAAGACAAACTCTCCATGCAAAGATAGGGAGCAAATACATCGACAGGGCTGCCACTTTATTTGGGGACTCTAAAACTGAAAACACGGCAACCAACTGCTAATGTATTTGCTCTCTATCTTAGCATGGAGAGTTCGTCTTGATGTAGAGGTGGACTTTCAGGATAGCGTGGGATATCCCCTCCATTTTGGCCTCAACTTGAAGCTTTTTTTGAGTTTGGGAGTTGATTTCAGAGAAAACGAGTCTCACAGCAGAAAACATCTCCATTGGGAGTAAAGGTGTGACTAAAAGTGCTAAAACTTTAAACTCTCGATAATTCATATTTATGACCATTTTGTATTAGCTGACGATCTCTGTTTTATAACATAAGGGTCATCTTTTAACCGCGCATATAATGCACGGTATAAATGTGACTCTTATTTTATAGACATTTTAAATACCGCTACCAACATGTTTAAATATCTCTATTTGAAGTCAGAGATGCTCCCTTATTGGATTAGATGGAGGGGAAATTGAAATTATCTTTATTTATTTGCTTTATTTTTTTTATTTTTTAGGCAGAGTTCACAAACCACAATCTATTTGTAATTGTTTATTTTTTGTTTCGTTCAAAGCAAGGGTGGCAGGAAAAATAAAGATGGCGAATTTGTAACGTTAGGTGAGGATGGGTACATTGACACACTCAAAAAAAGAAAACGTTTAAAAACGATGTGTTACTTTTTGAGTGATTGCCTAAATTTTTAACAGTCCTCCCTATAAATGCCTATTTCTTAAGATGCGAACTCGGATAACGATCCATGAAAGAGTTTGAGAATATTATACGTACCCATCAATTATTCTGTTTGAGTGTGATCCATATGCCACGACAAAATAAAAACAGGAGAAGACATCCGCCGACAGCAGAAAAAAATGTGTACATTTCTGGACTAATCGTACAAACAACATTTGCATAAGACGTAGCTGCTTCATGTGTGACGAGCCAATTCAAAAAAGTATACGAAGCACTTTCACCTCTCACTTTTGACAAGGCAGTTTTGGGGTGGTGTGTTTCATTTTTGAAATTACTAAGAGGAATGGTATAATCAAAACTTAATAATTGTTTGGGCCGTTTTGGGCTGCCTGTGTACCTTTGTCTTTGTTCTCAATAATTGGTACACATATGTATTCATTGTTACAAAATAAGCAAATCAAGCAACATGGACAATAAAGAAATTGAGGACTAATTAAGAATTTGCGTGTTGATTTTTTGAGCCGAAGGACCCTCAATTTTTCAGTCTTAAAGCCCTGGCTCCCTTTAGAAACAACAGGGCAAGTTTAGATAGCGTTACCGAAATGATCAAAGGTCGCAAAAGATTCCACGGAGTCATTTCGATCAGCATGAGAGCTTCACTTCATGCTGAGACCACTGGACAGGACAAGCTGCCCTATAAGATTTTGATCACTAACTAGCGATATGATAGAGTTGCCGGTACAATAAGCTCTCTTCATGACGTGTCCCTTTAGAGGGTTGACCAATCTGAAACTATCCCAACGTCAGAATGGCTTGAAATAGTAGTTTAAGTGTTACTTGAGTCCAATTAAAAGACGACGACAAAAATCATTCTCCGGAACAAATATTTGAGTCTTCAATTTTTTATCCAGATTTCTAATTGATAGCAGTCCGTACCTCTCCACTTCGGGATATCAAATCAAAAAGGGAAATATTTTGGAGCTGCTATCACAGCCGTTCATACACGGCTTGTTTCTATGGCACACGGAAAAATCGCCTTAAGAGAGACGAATATGCAACCCCATAACGTTCCTGCTCGAATAGTTATCGTTCAGAATGCAAGTGATATTTGAAGGCGCTATAGCAGTTCATCGTGACTGTTCAAAGAATTCGTGGGAACGATTTTAATGCTAATCAGAGGGAAAACAGTACCAAGTTCTCAACGTAACTGTTTGATTTGTAACAAAATAAATTATATCGTATCTCAAGACTTAAAATACAAATTTGGGCCAAATGGGAATATGGAATGTTAGGGGATTACTTTGAAAGCAGTATAGTAAAAACAATTTTTTTGCACAATCTTTCACAACACGTGGGTGTGAAAATAGTGGTTTTACTGAGCGCGACCGCACAGATAAGGATAGGACATCCGGATTTCTGATAAGCGTTGCTGTTACAAAATAATCACAATGTTGAGGCTGAGTTTTTTTAGAAGGACAAATATTAAAAGAAACATCGGACAGGGGAAAAATCCATAGATCATATTTGTTCCGAATTGGAGTTATACGCTTTGAGCAATGAGAAAATACACTCTGTCGATATCATCAATTCAAAGAAACAGAGGGCAGTGGTGGAACCAGAATTTTTCATGCAACGGGGCTGCAAAATGCCCAAAAATGTGTTGTAGAGCGATTTTTATTTATGTGAAGCTTGTGTCTCAGTCGATGAGCCATACCAAATTAATGGAAATTGGAACTATCTGCAGTTTGGCCAGTTACATCACTCTATTTTCTCATCTTCCTCTCATCGGGCTGAATAATCGATTCACTGTCGATTACCTAAGGAGGTGCCGATAATTTTTCGATTATCTGACCAGATGAAGGCACGATAAAGAGATCAAGTGATACATAGTCAACCAATCACATAACTTTATTTCAACTCAGTCTGATTTTGGTCCGTCGTAAAGACAAAATAGGTACCGATGAATCCACCCGTTGACTTTTTGAATACATTTTACTATCGCTCTAATAAATGCTTATTTCAAGTACAGAAGTATGTGGAGAGTAGTATAACATTTTGATATTAGTAAGAGTATATCTCTTGAATCTGAATTTTTATTTACGTTCCTCCTAGGTAATTAAAAACTTGAAGACTAGAATCGCTCATTCGATTATTTCTTTATTTGAATCAAAAAAAGGGAACAGGTCCATTCCTCGATGAGTCTTAGTTTATTTTTTACTTAATTTTTATTTACGTTCCTCCTAGGTAATTAAAAACTTGAAGACTAGAATCTCATTCGATTATTTCTTTATTTGAATCAAAAAAAGGGAACAGGTCCATTCCTCGATGAGTCTTAGTTAGCATGTCCTTTTATGCAAGTCAAGGCTCACGCAAAAATGAACTTGTTCCCTTTTGAAAACAACTGTGAACTGATTCATCTACATTTTGGTCTTTTGTATGAATCTCTCGCTCCGCCATTGAAATTTCCGAGATTTCTCAATCTGAAAAAGGAATAAAGAGACCTAAGCAGTCGACAACAGTGCGACAAGAAAAGATGCAATCTAATTTGAATCCTGAAAAATAAGAGATAAAGACGACGACAATTCGACAAAATAAATTTGTCTTTTGAAATTTCATAAAATATTACACGCAGGGCCGGATTTAAAGTGCACCTCCTCGGAGAAGGGGGGGGGGGAGAAGTGGCGAACCTACCCGGCACAGGTCAGCAGTGGCGGATTCAGAGACTGCTTGATGGAAAATTTGAAATTTGAAACCCTCTTAAACAAAATTTGAGGCGTTTATTGTTGTGCGGGAAACAAAGAATAGAGGGTACCTTATCGACTCAACCATAAACTTACGAAAAACTATGAAGAATCTCGTGGTCAGAAAAAATTAAAACGTTCATGTGAAGAGGGAGGGCGCGGGAGTAAAAAAAAAACAAGGAGAAACATCCAACATGAATATGTTGGAAAAGCGTGCCGAGCAACTGAAATTTCGGAGACATGAGCTTGAATGAATCGCTGAACCAAGAGCTAATAATATCAGCTGTTTTGATATGGCATTCTATCATGGAGTAATGCATAGGGCTCATGTTGTATAGTCAATGGGTACGAAGCACCCATTAAAGTGCGGCGGGAAAAAATATTCTAGATTCAAATCGCTCTAGCGTAAAAAAGGGTTTTTGAAGGATCTGTCAAATGAAATAATACGGTTTTGACCGGAAAATGTTCTCAAGGGTTTCCAGTAACAGAATAATTCGGTTTCTCGATGAATGACCTTCAGGGCTTGACACTATAACGGTTCAAAAACGAAAGAACGGATCCGACGGAAAAAAAATTCGGACCGCCCCTTGAAAAGCATTGGTCGATCGGTGTGCTGTACTACAGTACATCCGAGTGATTTCAAAAAGCGAGCCCTATAGGCACGCTTAAAAAAAACTTCGTGGTGCGGGCCTCCAGGTAAGTTCCCAGTGTGCCTACATACTAGTAAATCCAGCCTTGATTATATGCAATGGACCACTAGACAAGGTACGAATTATAGGATTCTGATACATGTTTCTTAACCAAAATTGTACGCAGAACGCGATTCGTGCAACGAAAATGACTGAAACCAACTCCTAACAAAGATATTAACGTTTTTATTTCACATTGGTTACGAGGAATTTGAACTGCCCGCTCACAAGAAACTCAAAGCTCTACGTGAGTCAAATCGCGCACCACAACAGTTTCAGCAAGCCTTTCAATCGAGCACTGTTCATTTCCCACCATGTGATGTTCAAATTATAAGCAATTTGCAACAGCTGAGCCAAAGCGTCAAGATTGAGATTGCCAGATTTTTATATCGCAGAGACTGTCATGATACCGTTTAGCGCGCGATGTGAATCACGCAGAGCATTGAGTTTCGGTAATTTTCGTTGTGCGCATCGTGTTTTACGTGAAATTTTGGTTAAGGAACATGTATCAGAATTCTAAAATTCGTACCTTGTCTAGTGGTCCATTCTGTACTGCAAAATTTCGATTTTAAAATAGAGCTCGCATTAACTTACAGAATCGTAGGGAAAATATTTGAAGAATTTTAGCAACGTTATCACGTGGCTGTGAACCTCTGAGTGAGGCCTTGGTCAACCTACTCAGCATTAACTTTTTACTTTCTCGCTCCCATAGGGTAGAGAGGAAGTATTGTCATCCTCCAAAAAAAAAAAAAAAAAAAAAAGTTGAAATTTCATCATTTCTAGACGTTTTAAGGTCCCAGGAGTAAAAATAACCATACTTGAAAAAATGTGTGTCCGTCCGTGTGGCGTCCCCCAAATCTGTCTACAGCGATATCTCAGAATCTATCTGTTCGATTTCATTCAAAATTGGCACAGGACACCATATCTATGGTCTCCTTATGCACGTCCAACGATTTTGAGGTACGCTAAAATTTGGGGGGGCTACGCTCAATTGTCCATTTTTAGCAAAATCACACGGAAAGCTCATTTTGAAAGACTGTAAATTTTGAAAAATGTCTTTAATTCTTTAACAATGGGCATCAAGCACATCACCTGGGTCATTAATTTAAGTTCCAAAAAGATCTTTGGACTAAACTCAAAATTCAAGAGATACGAGGCCCAAAAGTAGGGCACTTTGCTCCGCGAAACAGCTCATTTTCATGGACTGTAGATTTGAAAAAAAATAAAAAAAAATGCCTTCAATTCTTCGAAAGTTGGCATAAGAGCACCACCTGGTTCATTAATTTAAGTTCCTACGAGGTCTTTGGACTAAACTAAAAATTGAAGGGTTACGCGTCATTTAGTGAGGGCACTGCGAAATCACACAGAATATATGGACTAAAATTTTGAAAAATGCCGTTAATTCTGTGAAATTTGGCATCAAACGCAATTGAATCATTGATTTGAGTTCCTGAAAGATAGGACTAAACTCAAAATACGAGGAGTGCAGACCATCTCAAGGGGGTATCGAGATCACTCATCGGTGGGAAGCTCCGCAGTCTGGGCGTAACATTCTAACAAATGGATTAAATGTATTAAAATTGGAGATAAAAAAGTTAGCAACTGCTACATACCAAAAAGAATTCTTGCACAACTATCCTACTCAGCTTAAACTGGGAGCGAACGGATGAAATGATGATAACATGAGACCAGGTAAAGGGTTGAGGAACAGGAAGTAAAACACTATACCCGATTATATTCACGATATTACGATGCAAATCGTTTATTATTGTTTTAATACTACTATAATGCATTGTTTCCCAGCGAATGATGAAATCAAATGTCAAAATTAAGAACTAATAACACAAAAAGTAGATAAAATAAAATAGAAACACCTTGACTAAGATGTAAACAAAGATCCACGTTATCACAGACAGGAATGGAGAAGGAGATTGAGAGTCGGAATGCGGGAGAGTAATGCCATGCCCATACCGCTCTTTGATTGGTTCAAACCCGATTCAACCAACAAGATGAAGATTCATTCCAAAGCGGATAAAGAATGGTAGTCGCATTTCGTACCTTCTTGACGTCACACGGCATCGTGTACGTTTTGGGTTCATCCTGATTGCATGGCACACCATGTACCCTCTGCGCGTCACAGCCTTTAAAATGGCGGCTCAACTCCAGTTGCGACTACCTTTCTTCCTTCACCTGTCTCTACCTCGCTCTCGCCATAGAATAAATAATAAGGCTGGAATTTGTTCTATGCTCTCGCTCATGCTCACATCCCGTCATGATGACGATAATGATGATGATGATTATCACGAATGTCGAGTCAATCGAATTCTTCTTCGACCTATTCTCTACACCAAAACCTAGAATAATAAAGCTCCAAGAGGAGTGCCTTCTTCATTTGAAATGCATGTGCTGTAATGTTGGGTGTCAGCGCTGACGATACCTACTGATCTATCCTGCGTAACCACTTAGATCTCCTATTTATTCCCCCGATACTTTTTGAACATGAAGAGAAGAACATTGCTTTCTGTCTTCTACTTTCTGACATTGCGGTGAAGTTCAAAGCCGAGCCCAGGTAACGATGCAAACTATTCAACCTCTGCCCGTTACAGTTTTCTTGGACACAAAGTATGTAGAAATAGTTGTTGACTGTAATTAATGGCCAACTCAATATCTGCTTGTGTCTGAGGAATGGTATTGGCAGAATAGATTAAATCTTCCTCAGCGACACCATTGGTTGACCTAGGAGAAATGATGAGGTATGAAATCAGGAATGTTTGTCACCTTTGCGCTTCCAAGCAATTTTTACTTAGAATTGTTGACGCAGGGTCTATATGTGTACCAAATGCCATACTTTACAGTTGTTGATATAAATTATTAACTCAATCACAACAACCTTGCAATTTCCTTCCTCCGAGTTCACAGAGTACCTCTCCTCGAACGCAGCATAAATGACCTGAAAAAGTTCAGAGTATTGGACACAAAATGTGTAGAAATAGTGTTTGACTGTACTTAATAGCCAAATTAATATCTGCTTGTGTCTGAGGAATGGTATTGGCAGAATGGATTTAAACTTCCTTTGCGACATCATCGGCTGACCATGGAGAAATGATAGGGTATGAAATCAGAAACTTTTGCAAGCTCTGCGCTCCCAAGCAATTCTTACTTAGCGTTGTTGACGCAGGGTCCTCTTAAGTAAATAGATACCTATAAAATCCTGTTTTGGAAATCCTAAAGCTCATTTGAACAGTGATATTTAGAAATGAATCAAGTTCCATTGCCATTAAAATGATGCAACCTGACCTTAAGGGAAACTGAATGCATGCATTCCCGTTCATTTCATTTAAAACCAGAATGTTTGGGTGGAAAAACAAAAATTATTCAAATTCTGGGGCATTTTTCACAAAAAGGAAAAGTTGCATCTTTTTGAAAGCAATTCAATAGACTTGATTCTTTACTGCTATACGCAGTCCATATTTAAACAGTTATTCCATCATCCAAATTATGTTTATGCTGCTGGGATAGGTTATTTCAGTGCTAAAAATGAGGCCACCAGCTGCGGCCCAATTATTGAAGCTAAGTGATGCTGCAATCACACGCTGAATTTAGCAGCTGTGATGTGGCACGCTGACCCTCAGCACGCTGAATGTGGAAGTCAACAGTAATCGTCCAACGGCTGAAATTTAGCAGATTCGAGTTATTTTCATCCAGATGTGTATCAAATCTGCTCGAATAGTTTAAACGAATAGTTTAACTCGAATAGTTGAATAGTTGCGCGTGACGCGCAAAATTCAGGCATTCGGCCGATGACTTCCACATTCAAGCCACATTTTTTTTTTTTAACGAAGTCCCAAGTGGGTACAAATTGATCTTTTTTTAAATACATCCATTCCGATGTTTTTTATAGTATTATCGCAGTTTTGAAGTAAACAGGTAGCGTTTTGGGCGAGTAGGCACTTAGGCAGGTCCCGTAAGGTATGAATACATGCGGCTAAAAATCTTGAAATTCGTCCATATACACAACTTTCAGCATAATTTCACGTGGTTAGCACAGTTTTCCCTCCAACATTTTTCGAATACTATTTTTAATACTTCAATGTAGCCAAATTCGCAACTGGAATCAATCCTACTTATAGCAAATCACGTTTTTCATCGATCAGAGTGGCAGGCGAAGCACTAAGGATTGCCGCTAAGATCTGAAAATGTATGCACAGCCACAAATATTTGCGCGTTTTCACGTGATTACCACAGTTCCCCCAAAAAAGTTTTCACAAATACTCCCCCCCCCCCCCAACTATGCCTTATTTGCAGCCATACGTGCAAATCGATTTCATATGCTTAATGGATGTCTGTATTGCATCTGCAAAATTGAAGGTGCGATGGCATGAGGCTTGAACTCGCAACGCTCTGCCCTATGCTGCCAAAAAGGTGTCACTCATATTCGGTAGAAAAGTTTAAAAAGGAGGCCACATTGTGTCTCCTTTCCTCGGCTGTGTCGCTCAAGTAGCCCTTGAATTACCATTACAGGTAAGGCAAACGAAACACGAAACCCAACATGGAAATAGAGCAAGGGAAAGGACGCGCGTTGATGCCGGCGCAGAGATACAACTATTCGTGCTTAATGGATGTCCGTGCTGCATCGGCAAAATTGAAGGCGCGCAGGCGTGAACTCACAATGCTCCGCTCTCTGTGCTGCGCCAATTTGGCGTCGCTCGGATTCGGGAGAGAGGTCAAAAAATTAGGCCCGAATATCTGCAACTGTGATCTGTCACACATACAACAAATCGCGTTTTTCGTCAATCGAAGTGGCAGGCGAGGCACGAGATCTAAACATTGATGCGCGGATATAATTTTTTGCGCGATTCCACGTGGTTAGCTCAGTTCCACCCAAAAAAGTTCTTACAAATTACACACCCCCCTCCCCCTCTGGCAACTTGTCCACATTTGCAGCCATAACACGCCGCACTTTTTGCAAATCTTGCGTTTTGCCGATCGAAGTTAGAGGCAAAACGCATTTGTGCCACGAAAAATCTAAAAGTCGATGGTGAAACTGCAAAAGTGCGTATTTCGGTTACGGTGTTTCGAAATCTCCGCTCCGATTTTATTTTTTAAGAGGAGACCGAACCAACACAATGGCTTGAAATTTTCACAGAATAATCTTCGTGAAATGAAGAAAAATCGCTGAAATTTTCCAGATATGACGTTCAGTAGTTTTTCATGTAGAAAATCAAGTATGACAATAAGTCTGCAACGCTGCAACCCGTTCTGCAGTTTCACCATCGATAGTTTAAATAACAGGGTCTCCATGCGTCCAGCAACTCGCATATATCTGCCGTCCTAAGGAAAGACGTCGGATGAACCTACAGGCGTCACCACATTTCCTTTGGTATATCACGAATTTTCGGGAAAATTTTTAAATATTTTCCCTCCATTTTATCAGATAACTTTGTTGGCAATTTCACCTGAAGTTCCTGAAAATTTCAAGGAAAAATATTCATGACGTTCTTCAAAAATAACTGTTTTTTGAGAAGAAATTTGGCAACTCTTGAATGTTCACACGACGTTTTCCCCTAGCACGGCATATGTCGGCACGCCTACTTTCCTGCCCTGCGTTAAAGTCTCTGGAGTCCTGCATTTCGCTGTTTTGGCGATCTCTCGTGTGGTTCAGCTTAATCAAATTTTTAAGGGACGGAACTTTAGGAACCACATTTTACGTTCGCAGAACTGGAATTTACTATTTTTCCACCGATCCGGTACAAACGGTGATCCAGCTCCAGTATAATGGAAATATTTTAAGAGTCGATCCTGTGGATTAAAATTTTAAATAGGGCATTTTTTTTTTGGTACACTTAATCCAAGACGGCAACCCTTGGATTTAAAGTTTTTTAAACTTGGAAAAAATAATTGGTCACAATTGGCATCGTTCAGGGATAGAATTAGATAAAAATCGATCAGCAAGTGTAATTTTGAAGTGTAATTTTCTCCTAAGTTTTCACCTTTAAAAAGAGGGAAATCAAAATCCATCTTGTGGGGCCAGTTTGTGAAGAATTGAACTTTAAAGTAATGGGCCCAAATTATTTTTTCCTCAGTACACAAACAAAATTATTTACCCTCTCAAAATGTTGGGTGTGTGAAGCGGGAGAAAAAACGTTGCACGACAAAAAAAAGTCTTATTTCGACTCACAAAATACTCGTTTGAAATTTATATACTATAATTATTTTGGCTCACGGTTTGGCTAATTTTGGTCGATGTCGAGTCCTCTGAATCATTGATTGCCATCTACTATCACCATTTTAATTGCGTAAGATCAATGTCTCTTTTTATTACGTCAGGGCAATTTGATCTGGGGCAGACAGTAGTATTTATAGGGAGGATCTTGCGCGCAGTCTTCACGGCATTCACATTGACAAATTGAACACTAAGTAATTAGTTAAATAAGTCACTTGAATTTGAACCAGACCAGAAGCATGAGAGCCCCTGGATTCTGGTGCGGTCAGGCTGAAAATTAGTAGATCGTACATTAGCTGATTGCGGGCGTTTGAGGTGGACGTGAGACTACCCGGATTCCTCCAGCGTTGGTTGGGATCAGGAATCAGCTGGTTGTGCGTGAAAGACCAAAAAGAATGCGTCTTTTACATTTACGGTGTCGCCAAAAATCAGTCGGTGTCTCAAATATTATAACGAGCCAATTTAACTTTCCGCAATGCTTCAATCGGCTGATTTTTTTGAAATTGCAATGAATCGTTTGAATATCCCGCGGTAAATACGGAATTTGAAGATAATTTTTGTGTGTCATATCACCAGCGCGCTCTGTTGGCGCCGAGTTGAAGCGTCGCGACTGGCTATGTGGAATTGTGGATAGAGTGAAATACGTGGCTCTCTGGGGGGCTGGTCAACGAACTACACCTCTAGAATGGCCGACCAGTGTTAGAGACCCGGAACGTTTTGAAGTTGATATAGGTTAGGTTTACTTGGGCTCACACAGCAGGCTGCCATCTAAACCCATGTCAGACGCTGCCCACATTTTGCCGAATATTGTTGAATAAAGTGATAGCAATGAAAAGATTGCATAATAATCGCACCTCCAAAGGTTTTCTTAACTCAAAAAATAGGAACTTTGAAAGCAAACCTCAAAAAAAATGAAAGTTTACATAGGTTGAAATTTTCACATGTAATCCTTATGGGCAAGACTTGTCTCTGGGCAAGACTTGTCTCTGGGCAAGACGCAGCAGAAATGGAGATTGAGGTTAGCTATACTTGGGCTCCCACCCCCCTCCTGCCTTCAAAAACCGGCCCTTGCGCGTTCCGCAGGTTTGCTATCTCGCGGCCATTCTAGAGGTGTAGTTCGTTGGGGCTGGTATGGTAGTAGCCCAGTAAACGAAGCATTTTGATGGCCAAAAATTAAAATACGGCTGGACTTAGGCCCAATCGATTCTTCATATGAAAAGGTGTTTTTAGCCAAAAGTCCCCATAAATCCCCGTGGGGGATTCCGCACAGTAGTCCGATGAAGTTGAAAATTGGACATATTTTCAAAAATTCACTGCGGAGCGAGAAATAAACTTGGAGAGCTCAATTTTTTTGAAACTGTAGGTAATTGAGTCTACTTTTCGAATAACCTACAGTTTTAAATGTCAAAGTAATTTGAAGGTGATTAAAATTGAAAGAAATTGAAAATTGAGAATTATTGACCGGCATTTTCCTTATTTACGTCCTTACGAAGACCCGAATCGAAAAATATCTTTCTGTAAAAGTTGTAGATCGTTCTTTTAGCGTTGATTTGGTATATTACAACATAGGTTTATCTTTAAAATTGAGGGAGCAAAAGCGCAAAAACGGAGCGGGTCGACGCGCGGCCGCCTATGTTTTGAATCGTAAACTGGCGATTTTAAGTGGCACATGATGGCAGTGATGGTTAATTCACCTCTGTTCGTCTACTTACGACCAAAATCAATCATTTCCATTATAAAGGCTCTATTCTAAAGCGCCAGGGTTGCCAGTTTTCGCTTTATTATTTAACTGTTCACGAATTCGCTCTGGTAGCGATTCAAGTAATATTTACGGCTTTTTGGACGACTTTTTAAACCTCCACCCCTTGTGAAGCAACAGTGCAACTACATTTCAATACCCTTTGGAATCAAGTAACTGCCCTGATCCCCCCCCCCAATTTTCCAGAAAGTGACAGAGAAAGTGTGAAAACTGGCGACTTTTTGTTTTTATTCAAAATTATTAAATTTTTATTTAAAGTGGGAGGCTCACTAAGACTTGACTTGACTCCCCTCCCCCTTCGTAAGACCCCGTGAGCCAAACTTAGACCTTACCCCCCCCCCCCTTTTTGAGTAGCTTACGCAAGGTTTTTATTATAGTGTAATGTTTCAGGCTTGCGCTCTTCAGCGTGTGTCAATTAACTTTTTTTTCTTCTTCTTTTTTTTTTTTAAATTCATGCGTTTTCTGTAAAGAGTTACGTAACTCACCAAGCGCGGGCCCGTTTGCAGACTTTATCTCTAGGCCCACCTCAATACCCTGCAAGGCTCAATGAGGGGATTCCATTTCAAAATTTCGGTATGACCCTGTGAGCCAAGTTTAGGCCTTACCCCTCCCCTCTTGAGAAACTTACGTGATACTCGAACGGTTTCCTAGTTTGGCCCAAGAAGCATAGTAAGTACCTTCCATGAAAAATACAATTTACCAAAAGTTTTAATAGTTCGTTTTTGTAGTGTTGGTTCAGTGTATTGTAAACCTACTTTGTTTATTTATTGTTCGTAGGATAGGTTTATTTTGGAAAAATGAGAAACTAATGGTGACGAGGAGCTTTTTTATGTTCGTCGTATCGCTATCCGGTTGATTACACGAATGAAATGGACACGATATAAAGGCGATAATGCATTTTTCTTGCGTTATCGATGCTTAGAATCTGCCTCAAAAAAAGTGTGCGACAGAACGGTCCATAAAAAATAAGACCTAGTGTTTTTGTCCATCCGACGGACAAGTAGCACAGGCAATAACACTAGTTTCCATTTTTTACCAATTTTTCGTAGTGAATTGGCAAGCACATGAGAATTGGAACTTCAAGTTTTAGACTCTTTCCATGGTAGATAAGAACCCGTGCAAGAATTATTTCATCAAGGGATATTTTCGTAGCTCCGAGGAGAGCCTAGCACGGTAAAAGGATATAGTTCTTATCGATTTTTTTAAAGCGAATTTCGCGTCCTTTTTTTTCTTCTTTTTTTGGAAGAGGGAAGACTGAAAAATTGGGCCTCCAATTTATAGAGACCATATTTTAGTAGATTAAAATGATGATAATCCTTTTGTACCACTTCAGAGGCAATAGCAAGAGGCAAGTGAAAATCGCTGAAAATTCGAATGATATAATAATGTGTTTATTAACCTGTATATTGCCTCTTAGATGGTACCAAACGCGACCATTACCAGATAATTTTAAAAGCTACTTTTTCAACTTTGAAAATTCTTTTAAAATCGAAGGCCAATTTTTGCCTAGTTACCAAATTATTAAAAATATTTGACGAAAATCACTGCAAAGCCGATTGAATCGTGTTTGCGACCTTGATTTTAGTACCAACTTGCCCAGCAACATATTTACTACAGTTTCTTAATGTCTTATAAATAACAAAACTCTCATTTTTTCATGCTTACCAAGCCTGGTGGAAAATTAGTGGAAAGTAAAAATGAAGAGTCTTAAGCCATATCGAACGATTCAGCTGAATTACTCGTATATGCGTACACATGGAACAAGAAACCGGACATCCAGGAAACCAATAATTGCTCTTGATTTTTCATGAAAATGTTTTCTCAAAAACCGGAAGCAGATTTTCTGCATGATTGCAAAGTCACTTGAAAAAATCTGTAAAATTGTGGAAATGGCGGTCGCAAATGTGTATCCAGCTCTTCTGCGGCATATGGAGGACAACAGATTATTTTTATCCAACATTTAATTAGCACGCTTCAATGAACAACCAGATGCAAGTATCAACTCAAGAAATGAGGACTAAAATTTTTCCGATTTTTATTATGTTTACAAAGTTTGAATGATTAAACAGCAATGGCGTAAATGAAGGGCCGCACTGAGGGCGAGCACACGGCTATAAGGGGTCCAGTCACCTCCTGAAATTTTGAAATGGAATCCCCTCATCGAGCCGGCCCACGCTAGGTGAGTTACGTAACTCTTTACAGAAAACGCATGAATTTAAAAAAAAAAAGAAGAAGAAAAAAAAGTTAATTGACACACGCTGAAGAGCGCAAGCCTGAAACATTACACTATAATAAAAACCTTGCGTAAGCTACTCAAAAAGGGGGGGGGTAAGGTCTAAGTTTGGCTCACGGGGTCTTACGAAGGGGGAGGGGAGTCAAGTCAAGTCTTAGTGAGCCTCCCACTTTAAATAAAAATTTAATAATTTTGAATAAAAACAAAAAGTCGCCAGTTTTCACACTTTCTCTGTCACTTTCTGGAAAATTGGGGGGGGGGATCAGGGCAGTTACTTGATTCCAAAGGGTATTGAAATGTAGTTGCACTGTTGCTTCACAAGGGGTGGAGGTTTAAAAAGTCGTCCAAAAAGCCGTAAATATTACTTGAATCGCTACCAGAGCGAATTCGTGAACAGTTAAATAATAAAGCGAAAACTGGCAACCCTGGCGCTTTAGAATAGAGCCTTTATAATGGAAATGATTGATTTTGGTCGTAAGTAGACGAACAGAGGTGAATTAACCATCACTGCCATCATGTGCCACTTAAAATCGCCAGTTTACGATTCAAAACATAGGCGGCCGCGCGTCGACCCGCTCCGTTTTTGCGCTTTTGCTCCCTCAATTTTAAAGATAAACCTATGTTGTAATATACCAAATCAACGCTAAAAGAACGATCTACAACTTTTACTGAAAGATATTTTTCGATTCGGGTCTTCGTAAGGATGTAAATAAGGAAAATGCCGGTCAATAATTCTCAATTTTCAATTTCTTTCAATTTTAATCACCTTCAAATTACTTTGACATTTAAAACTGTAGTTTATTCGAAAAGTAGACTCAATTACCTACAGTTTCAAAAAAATTGAGCTCTCCAAGTTTATTTCTCGCTCCGCAGTGAATTTTTGAAAATATGTCCAATTTTCAACTTCATCGGACTACTGTGCGGAATCCCCCACGGGGATTTATGGGGACTTTTGGCTAAAAACACCTTTTCATATGACGAATCGATTGGGCCTAAGTCCAGCCGTATTTTAATTTTTGGCCGGAAACGGCCCCTGTACACCTTCGTTTACTGGACTATATTTTCACCATCGATATTCAAAATATGTGATCGGATCAGTGAAAAAGAATCTCATCTTCCTAGAAAAAATTAGTCTAAATTTTTACGAATGCGAATTTTGTTTGCGTAAATTGTCAAATTATATTTTTTAATGGAGTGATTGTTGCTCCTTTGTTTCGTGTTTTAAAAATTAGTGGGCGTAAAACATAGTTGACTCACTTTTCATGACAGTTAATGATTAGATGGGATAGGTAGGTACAAGAATAAAACTCGCTTGAAACCGTGTCGAAAGAGTTACTGTATTTATTCTGCTTTTTCGGGGGGGTAAAAATTGAGATTTTAAAAAGGATTTTATATTAATAATGGAATGTATGGCAAGAAACATGAAATTAACAAAAATACGTTTATCCTGATTCTTATATCTAACAATATCCGCCAGTGTTTAATTTTTGCTAAAATTTCTGTATCTCAAAAAAAAAAAAAAAAAAAAAAAAAAAAATCCTGAATTTCTTATCAGAATCACATCGATTTTTTTTACAGAACTTACTCATGTCAGTATAAGTCGAAGGGAAATGATAAAAAAGAAAATGTTTTTAAAGCTCTCTCGTCCTCGGAAAGTAAATATTACTAGAATCTGGCGATGGTACGAAGACGTACGTATTTTTAAAGTATTTTCATCGATGTTCATATGCCTCCGGCGGAAAAGAGATAGACATACTCGAAATGATGAAAGTCTGATACCTCTTGATGATAGAAGTGAGAAACCACGTATCTCCGTTTGTGACGTTGCAGACTTCCTGACATTCTTAGCTATTTCTTTGCGAAACTAGTCAACGTAATCTCTTGAAAATTCCCTTAGGATTTTTCTGTTTGTCCGCAGAATATTCTGCAAAACTTAGCAAAGAATCTGCTTGAGGCACCCTAGAAATTATGAATTATGAATAGAATTAGGGGGCCCCTTGTGGCCCCTCACCAGACCTCCCCCGTTATAGCTGAGCATGTGTGATGTTTACTCTTCTGCCAGATTTTGATTAAGATCATCGCTTGCTTGAATTCTTGTTACCAAATTTTTTCACTCTATGGTTAACAAGCGCTTTAATTTTGAACATGTCTTTTTCAATTTGGACTGTCTTCTTACATAATTGAACGCATCCGAGCGTCATAAATGATTCATAATGAACCATAAAATGATTCAACCTTATTATTTGCACGTATGCCAGCCTCAAAGCTTTCCCGTGAGTACCCGCAAATTTTTTCCCACTTGCGTCTTATAAAACCACGTAGGTACTTCGAATAGACGTACCTGATCTCTAGAACATGCTCTATTCTTTCACCGCAGTGGATACATTACGGTTTTACCTAGTCCAGTATTTATGTATAGTGTATACCTATTCACAGTCATCAGAATCGAAGATTGCGGAAGTGTCCTTCGCCAATTTCTGTACAGATTTCTGAGTAGGTTCAGGGCCGGATTTAGGAGGTGGCCACATGGGCCGCGGCCCTTGGCGGCAAATTTAGGGGGCGGCAATCTTGCAATTTTTTAAAATGTAGGTATAAAAAAATCGGATTCAGAAAAAAATTACAAACGAGAAAAGGCGACAAAATCTCTCATTTCCTGAGTGTATAGTAATTTCTAATGTTTTCGTCTTTCGGTGATACAAAATACAGCACCTTTAATTAGTCGAGTTAAGAGAGAAACCAAACACGCAATTACGCCTAGAGCGACGCGGCGCAGAGAGCAATGATGACAAGTACTTGAGATGAAAAGGAGAAGCTCTCGGCGCGGCGATCGGCATGTAACACATATTAGCGCCTACAAGACTGCATGAATACTTCACGCATTGCGTCAAACAAAGTGTGGTCAGCGTGAAACGCATTGCGTCTACAAGACTGCATGAATACTTGTACTTCACCCATTGCGTCAAACACAGTGCGGTCAGAGTGAAACGCATTGCGCCTACAAGACTGCATGAATACTTCACGCATTGCGTCGAACACAGTGCGTTCAGCAGCGATCGCCGTGAAACGCATAGCGCCTACAAGACTGAAGGAATACTTCGCGCGGTCAGCGCGGCACAGCGCAGCGGCGGCAGTTAACCATCAATGGCATAGCGTTACGAATCCGTAACAACGATTTTCGGGGTTTTTAAAAACTGAATCTTTCCCCTGAGTCATGATTTTGCAAAATTGTACTAGTTTTTTCTTTTTTTTTTTTTGTTGAAAAATTGACTCCCTTGACTTTAATATGTTGAAAAAAAATTCGGTACTCTATTTGTTTTATGCAAGCTACAACATAGATTAGTGTCCCCTAGAATCTGAGATCCAAAATTAATTCATTCTATTATTTCACGCCATAGAGGGTTAAAATTATTAAACCGCATTTAATGTTTGTTGTTTCATAATTTTTTCGTTCATTTCTTATAAATGGAAGGCCTTGTCCACACAGAGATAAGTTCACCAAACTTAACTTTCGCGCAAAGTTCCGTGAACTTTTGCTAGTAGTGTTGACAGGGCCTTCGCAAAAAAAACGTGTCCAATACGAGTGAACGCGTCTTAAGCACCCCTCCCTCTCCAGCATGTTCACTTGATGGTTTTTATTGATGTTTCAAAACGAATGAGAAGGGGGCGGCAAAATTCAGGCGGCTTATGGGCGGCAAGTAGGTAAATCCGGCCCTGAGTAGGTTTAATGCGATTGACCGGAAATTTTCTCGGCTCTCTATAGTTACTCTGCGGTTTTTCACATGATACCTACTCAGAATTATAAGCCAGCATTTTCCGAAGAGCGTATTTTGTCTGCTCACTGACAGCTACCAATGCATTTTTCGTTCCAGACGTTGATAGGTAGCCGGCCTCCCGCAGAAACACGATGAACGCAGTCACATCCAAGTCTTTTACAGCATTGTATGCCACCTTCTTTTTCAAAATTTGCAGTTCGTCTGCAGTGTAGCTGAAGTTTGAGTAACATTTACAGTCGAGAGTATTGATCGAGTCCCCGGTTATGATTTTCTTGATCTGCGTGCCGATTCGTTGCTCCGAGAAAAAGTCCGCGAATGATTTCAAAAACGGGTTAACAACGTCGTTCCAATAGAAATCTGGCTCTCGGCTCACTAAAAATCTCGTGATTGAAACCATATCGTAAACGCGTGAGTTCGAGTTTTCAATCCTGTAGCCCAAGTACCTTTCCTCGATACTTTTTTCTTTCTGTGTTAAATGGAATTTCCTGAGTTTTGACCTGGCCTCATCCTGAGTGACCCCAAAATACCGCCCCCAGTTTTTTTCTGGAGTCGAATGGTATATGCTGGACTATTCTTGCCATGGGCCTCATGACGCCGCCAAGGTAGAAAGAGCCAGTCATCCAAGAGCTCTGGATGCATTCGTTCTTACGTAGCAGAGGCGTGAGATAGTCCGTCATTTTTTTATTCACAACGTCAAAATGCAATATACCTCCTTGCAAAAGTGAATGCATGATAGCGTCGTAATGATCGATCAGAACGATAACTTTTGTTCGGTTGTAGTAGTAGAATAATTCTTGAGACAATCGTTTCCCTAAAGCGTTTGCTTTCCGATCAAATTCTAAATTGCAATCTTCTCTACACTCGGTCCATCTCTCTCTTTCTCCGAGGCCACCATGGCTCGCACGTACATCTCGCACAAAATATCGCAGAATTTTGCCTCAAATGTGGCTTCGTCGGTGACGTCGGCTAGGGGTTTGAAATCGAAGAACATCACCGGATACCGTTGGAAATGTTCGTCGAAAAAGGATCTTTCCCGAAGGTAAAGGTTTGTCGCTTTGAAGTTCTGCCTTACCGTTTCTAGGTTCTCTTTCCGGGAGGAGTCGGAGTTCTCAAGCTTTTTGACGCTGAAGAAGTATCTCATCATGCTGGTAAGCGTAGATTTTCCTTATCGTGGGGGCGCCGTTACGTACCAAAATTTCTGAGCGCCAGTGCCCCAAAATGTTTTGACCCACAGAGTTTTATCAATAAAAGTGGAGCTCGGTCTAATCACCAGAAAGTCAGAGCTTCCTAACGATGCGTTTTGAGCCTGTGAATGCAAACATTGAGAAATTTACATATCGAAATGACCGACCTTTTTTCATCCCCATCAGCAATAGATGGACCGCGTTTAGCAGAAAGGAACCAAGCCACATCAGCTATCGCCAAATTTAACTGGGAAATTTAATTTTTTACAAGGGGAAGTTTGACTAGATTCCTTTGCAAAATTTTTCGGAATTTGTTTCTCACTATGCAGAATATTCACTAAAATTTGCACAAAAGTTTGCACAACCATTTTTATGTACAAAATTTAATTACCCCATTTAATTTAGGAATAGCTGATGTGGCTTGGTTCCTTTATGCTGAACTCTCTTCTGCTTCGTTTCCAAGCTGCGGTCCAGCTTGGAAACGATTGAAATCGTGCATGAGGAAAACTGATGACAGATTGCGAGATTCTTTGATTTCCTAGGTTAGGTTCTCTTATATGGACGTATTTCTGCTAAAAGTAACTATGTGCATAGAGATTGTGTGTGACATAGTTCCTTTTAGCATAAATACGTCCATATATTCTACGGAAACCTGAACGCAGGGGACTAAGATCAAAGTGTCCACCGACGCGGCGAAGCGTCTCCTAAAATATTTTGCATTTCATGCAGGAAACTAGGAATCTAATTAACGTCAGTATCACCACGTCATATTTTATTACAGCCGTAGTGGCTGCAATGCATAAGCTTTTGGTATAAAATTTAGCTTTATAGTTCACTTCATAATAAGGTATAAAAAATAAACTTCCGGTGAATCTTTTCTATTTTAATAAAATATGTGCGCAAGTAAAATAATTTCTCGTTATTCTTATAATTTTTCAACTATAACTCTTACGAATGATGCAACTTGGAGAGATATATCTCGTCAGGGGTTCGACTTAGCGTGACACGACCTGCTAATCACTTCTAGGGCTAATAAAATCGAAGCGCCTTCAATTCATCGTATATGCATCACGCATATCTACAGAGCACGTATAGTTGCATCATCCAGCCGTATGCATTCCATAGCCGTGTTACCGAGGAGAGAAATAAAGCCGGAATTTACGGCGAGCCCGAGGTTTTGTTGCCTTCTTGGCACCTTGGGATGAAAATATTTAAAAGGTATTCGAAGTATAATCGTAATAAAATATAAGAAAAATAGAATCCTAGGAAAGGTATAATAGCGTGGGAACAGATTTCCCATTCAACATTCAATCAACATAAAAAACTCCGGCCAATTGTTTATGTTTTCAACACTTATTTTTCTGAATGTCCAACATGATCCGATACCATTTTGGTAACGGAGTATAACAGTATTCGAGCCACATGTTCAGTGTTTATTTTCTGTGATACTCTAATTTGTATCTTGTACAGTCAGTGATCAATTCTCAGCAGAAGAATAAATTTACATAAAAAAGGAGACGGTGTAATAATTTAAACACATCACGCTATTTTCGGTGGTTTCTAACGACTGAAGATACACTAACAGAGTATTCCTGTGGTGAGAGCAAAATTTCGATTGTGAAAATAGAGAGCTTTGTGCTAACATTGAAGGATTTCATTGGAAAAGGATATGAACGAACTAAGAATAACTATTTATTTCCAAAAACCAGTTTATCTCACATATTTACATAATAACGACACAAAGAGTTTTTTAACCCCCTGTAATCGTACCTCAAATCAAAATTTAAGCTTCATATACACACGTGATGCAGCAGATATGCCACAAGTACAGTTACATTACGATGTTGAAATATTTCCAATTTGAGGAGAAATTTTTGTCAGCTTACCGAGAAAATTCACAGCAAATTTTAGGGATTTGATTTTGGGAACGACTAATGTCAGCACTTCTCTCAACAAAACATAAAGTCCCATGAAAGAGCCATGCACAAATTCGCCCGTTTTTGGGCCCTCGAAATTGGGGTCGGTGTGAGGTTTTTTTTCATCCATAGGGTGACCCTTTACACATAATAAAATTTCAGATTGAGTATACGCACCGTTTTTGAGATATGGGGGGGCAAAGTCCCCGATTTTTACTCATATTTGCAGGTATTTTATAGTCGAACTTCGGCTGCTACAAGGTACCGGATGTAGATATTGAAGCGCGGTTTGCGGTGATTTGTCAAGCTATTTCTGGATTATTTTTTCACATCTTTTACAAACCCGCAAATGGTTTTTCGGGGGGGGGGGGGGGAGCTTTATGCATATTATCATGACCGTTCGTATACGTCTTACTGTCATTAATTGCTTCGTTCTCGACTCCTCTCCACGCCGTAATCATGATGGTATTTTCTGTTAGGAATCTTTCTTCTTCTTTATATTTGACCAATTCTAATGTTGTCTCCCCCTTTCTCCCTTTTTAACCTCCCCCCCCCCCCCCAATTCTAAACACTCCCTCAAAAGTGTATATTCCTGTGCGGCAGATATGAAGGTGTTATTTGTGGGGAATTATTTTTCTGTCTTTATGGTTGATAAACTTTGACCCCACCTATTTCCTCCTTCCCCCCTTTACCCCTGTTTCATCCCCCCCCCAATTTCCACCGTACCTTACTCGAAGTTGTCTGCTCCCTCCGCAGCAGAAATGAGGATGTTTCCAGCGAAGAATTTTTTACTTTTTTAAACTCAATACAAGGGAGACACCCCCCACCCTTTTTTCTCTTTCCCATCCCCCCTCACTAGTTCATATTTCCTACCTTATTCCCTCTTTCCACTGCCCCCCCCCCCTCTTTTCTCTTTTTTACATGCTTGAATACTTTTTTTTGTGAGAGTATAATAGTTATCGGATAGTGTAATAGTTACCGGAAACATCCTCATTTCTGCTGCAGAGGGAGCAGACAACTTCGAGTAAGGTACGGTGGAAATGGGGGGGGGGGTGAAACAGGGGTAAAGGGGGGAAGGAGGAAATAGGTGGGGTCAAAGTTTATCAACCATAAAGACAGAAAATAATTCCCCACAAATAACACCTTCATATCTGCCGCACAGGAATATACACTTGAGAGGGAGTGTTTAGAATTGGGGGGGGGGGGGGTTTAAAAAGGGAAAAAGGGGGAGACAACATTAGAATTGGTCAAATATAAAGAAGAAGAAAGATTCCTAACAGAAAATACCATCATGATTACGGCGTGGAGAGGAGTCGAGAACGAAGCAATTAATGCCAGTAAGACGTATACGAACGGTCATGATAGTATGAATAAAGCTCCCCCCCCCCCCCCCCCCCGAAAAACCATTTGCGGGTTTGTAAAAGATGTGAAAAAATAATCCAGAAATAGCTTGACAAATCACCGCAAACCGCGCTTCAATATCTACATCCGGTACCTTGTAGCAGCCGAAGTTCGACTATAAAATACCTGCAAATATGAGTAAAAATCGGGGACTTTGCCCCCCCCCATATTTCAAAAACGGTGCGTATACTCAATCTGAAATTTTATTATGTGTAAAGGGTCACCCTATAGATGAAAAAATACCTCACACCGACCCCAATTTCGAGGGCCCGAAAACGGGCGAATTTTAGCCCTTTTTGTGCAAGGCTCTTTTCTTAGAATTTTGAATACGGACTTGAAGTTCGTATTAACTTCGAGATTTAGAAAGGCAGAAAGTTTTAAGTACTTCTCTAATGTTTAAACTTAATGTACCTAAGTGGTTCCTTTCTCCACAACTCAAATTCATATCATTGGCCATTCGGTTGATTACTTTTACGTGCCAGCTTCGACTACTGGGTGAAAAAATTAAAGCAGAATTGAAGAGGGGAGTGCCTGGGGGGCTTAATTGCACTACGACGGGGGAGGAGGGGTCCAACTCTAAGTCCAGGTTCAAAATATTCAGTCTATTTTGTCGACTTTGATTTCTATTAGAGGACATATTAAAGAAAATAAAAAGGGCGACCAAGTTTCTCCCGACTGAGGAAAATTCAAATCTTTCCTGAGTCTAACTTACGAAATACTTGCCTGCTCTTGGTGACTAGAGGCTTGAGTTGTCATTGTTGGCGTAGTAGAGATAGTGGGTTTAGCACTTTTATAAGTTACGTTATCTGTTTGGTTGCTCAGAATCCAGAAGGAACCGTAAGACTTCTCATCGCCGGGAGTTTTGTTGAAACGTTTGTTAACAGTCAGGGTCCATCGAACAGTTTTCCGCCAGCAATTCCCTTGGTTTCGGTAATACTCAAAGTTATCACTAATGTAATTGTATATTTCAGCCAGCTTCATTCGCTTGCTCGGAGTGGAGTTGATGGCCATGGTGATTAATTCCCACATATAGTAGTTTGGTTTTGTGCAAACAGAATTTTCGGGAGGACAAGCAGTCGAATCCATTTCAGAAAACTGTAAAAAACCAGCAGGGCATGTTGTGAGTTAACCGTACAGCGATGACATGAAAAACCTATAATCGATTGGTCAGTAGATCTTCATTTGATCGAAATATGTAATAGTAACGCCTTGAATAAAATCGTTATCGCACTGGTCAGCAATAACTCATTTTTGAACAACTTTGTCGATGAATCCCATCAGATAGGAGGGAACGTTCGAGTAAAAACTGAAAAATATAATTTTTTGATTATTTCATTATACCTTCCTATTTCCAAAGTAGATCTAACGCAAAGAGGTACATACAGCTCCCAAGGCTGAGCAAATATCGGAATCTTGGCATATTCTGAGTAAAAGGTTGGAGAAGTTAAAAAATGGCGGCAATTTTGATCCAGCCCTCGTGAACAGGATGAGGGTTTAAAAAAATACAACTTTTTAGCATAACTTTTGAACAGTTGCAGATATCCAGTTGAACTTTCTCTGAATAAAAGAATATAAGAAGACCTTTCCATCGATTATTAGACATTGATATTCGAAGTCATGATTGGAAAGTTATGGCTCGTAGACTTTTTTGAAATATATTAATTTTGGATTTTTTGATGTGGCGGATGGCACGACTACCAAAGTATTAATATTATGCCGCTAAATCAGCGCACTAGAGCACTCTGACAAGGGGAGTCTACGAAGTGACATCCTGGGATTGGGTTCATTTTGCTTGTACATGAAGAAGAGACAAATCTAAGGTTGACGTATTTTTTTTTAGCCGCCACCTCCCAACCGTTCTCGAGATATCGATTTTTAAAGTTACGATTTTTGCACGTTTCCGCGCGGAGTTCCGGCGAGTCAACTGAGCGCCGGCAAGCTGCACGAAGCACGTTTCCTATCAGCGCTGCAGACCGGTCAACCTTATCAACAGTCCCGTGGCCGCGTGGTATAGTGCTCGCCTACCGTTCCATCGATCGTGGGTTCGAATCCCGCTTCGTGCCGTAACTCTTATGGTACGCTGCAGTGCGTTTTTACAAGTTTTCTTTATCTTTATCACACACCAAGGGGTCCGCCCCCTGGCCGCTGCGGGGCCCAACCCCCGGGGCGAAAAGGCGCGCTTCGCGGCAAGCGAAATCATCGAAATCGACCGTTGACGGTTACTGGGTAAATAATTTTAATTGAATGATAAAATGATGTTTCAAATAAAAATTTCCCACCACACTATATTCTTAATGACTTTTTCCTTACTCTGAATTTGCAACCGTCAACGGTCGATTTCGATGATTTCGCTCGCCGCGAAGCGCGCCTTTTCGCCTCGGGGGTTGGGCCGCGTAGCGGCCAGGGGGCGGACCCCTTGGTGTGTGATAAAAATAAAGAAAACTTGTAAACACGCATTGCGGCGTACCATACGGGCTACGGTACGAAGCGGGATTCGAACCCGCAATCGATGGAACGGTAGATGAACACTCTACCACTCGGCCACGGTACTGTTGATAAGGCTGACCGGTCTGCAGCGCTGATAGGAAACGTGCTTCGTGCAGCTTGCCGGCGCTCAGTTGACTCGCCGGAACTCCGCGCGGAAACGTGCAAAAATCGTAACTTTAAAAATCGATATCTCGAGAACGGTTGGGAGGTGGCGGCTAAAAAAAAATACGTCAACCTTAGATTTGTCTCTTCTTCATGTACAAGCAAAATGAACCCAATCCCAGGATGTCACTTCGTAGACTCCCCTTGTGAGACTTCTAATCGCCATCTAAATCTATCTTCTCACGAATCGTCAGAAAAATGACACCTTAACTTCGATGATCAATGACACTTTGTTTGTGTAGATCATTTCTATTTAAAGGATTGTAAAATGGATTAGAAATAGTTGACCTTTGTAATATGATACAAAAAAAAAAAAAAAAAAAATCCTTTTATCCTTGCGGTTGGATCGCTCAGCGGCTGAAGAGTGTAGCCCCCCTCCCACAAATAATTTTTACAGAAATAATTAAAATAGTACAAACCTGCCGGCGGGATCTTCGTGTTGGTTTGGCAAATGTAGGCACTGGTGTTATGGTATCAATATATTCACTGAGGGTCCAGTAGACTTTTTTCTTTTTCCCCGGGACCATTGCAAATCGGTGTCTTCTGCTCAAGACATATCGAACGCTTTTTTTCCAGCAGTCCCCTCCGTTTCGGAAAAACTCGAATTTGTCCATTAAATATTGGTAGATTTCAGTCACCCTCATTTGCTTGCTAGGTGCTGACTCGATGGCCATTGCAATCATTTCTGCATTAGTGTGGTTGGGCCTAACGCACGCCAAACTTTCCGCGGGACACGCTGTCGGTTCGGTCCTTGCGGTATCCTGAAAAATCGCCATCAGGGATGAGTGTTGAAAAAAAAATCGTGGTTCGAATATAGTTAATATTTGTGGTGACGTCACCATGGGGATTTTTTATTAAATCGATCGGATCCAAACAACAAAACTGGCATAACTTCTTTCAATGCTACCAGAAGAAACCGATAATCTTCCTAGAGGGAAAGTTAAACTTTTGTTACTTCAGCAAGTCAAATCGTGGAGGGACATCCACAGTCGTCACTTTCCTCCACCCAATGGGACTAACGTCCCAGTCAAATGCGTTTTTGAAGAAATGATCGATCCCCATCGTTGCCTCACATATTTATGCTCCACATATTTATTAATGTGCAAGTAATGGCACGCTCCGGTAACAAGGTTCTGTGACAAAATCATTTTCGTCTTGAGAGCCTCCAAAATGTATACATCCTAGTGAAAAATGGCTCGTGAAGCGAGCCGAATGTCACTCGCTACGCGAGTGATCGGGGGTCAAGGGGGCGCAGCGCAGCCCCTTGGCTAGGCGTGACGGACGCGCGAATATATATAATTTTCCCTGTAGACGAATATTTTATCTGGAGAAATTCAGCAACAGATCCGACTAAGGACGTTTTTCCTTACCACGGTAGTGTTGGTTAACTGTTGTCATTTCTTCAGCAGTTTGACTTAGGTAGGTATATTTAGTGGTAAACTTACTTTGTTTAATTTAATTCGAGGTACGTTTTTTTTGTAGTTTCATTGTCGTTCATTGTGTTTTACAACTTGCATAATGGAAACCTGAATACCCTTTTCCTTCCTGAGCTTCCCGAAAGTTTGTCTCTTACCCCCATGAAATTATGACGAAGAAATAAGGACTATAATAACGTAATTGCTTCTCTCTGATTATCAGACCGACTCTTTGTATCGTATGATCTGCTCATTTATAAACTCCCTGTTATAAATCTCGAAATATAACAATGAACAGTTGCTTACCACATCTGAGTTATTCGTAACTTTGTTCGTAGGACTTGTCGACTCGCCGCCAGTAAATCTGAAAATGATGAACAAAGTGGTAGATTTAACAGGAAAAACAGAGACTGTTTCATGTTTAGGTATATCACAACTGTATGGGATGAAAGATCTACAAAATGATTACGCTCTTATAATTTTGTTCACCATCGAACATTTCTTTTGTTCAAGGATGAAATAGTTGAAATCATGCAACTCTGCCTGAAGTTTACTGCATAATTACCCCTCTTCCCCCTCTGCCTTTCTTCCGAGAGTTTCCCAATGATAACATTTTTGGCAAAAAATTTGGTCGCAGATGAGGTTTCGTGTACGTCCAAAATCGACCCTACGCTGGATATTAGTGATATTTCGGTGCCTATTTTTTCCGTATGAAAGAGACTTTACATCTAATGAAAATAGTGTTTCAGACGATCTTTAAAGCCTTTTCGTAAAATATACTCGAGTACTACGCACATGTGGGTTTGAAAGTTAAAAATAGCCACTTTTTTGTTTTTTTCGAAGTCAGTATCGTTTTCTGATCAGAGGGCTTGGTAGTATTAAGCTGAAATTTGGATGTTTTTTTATTTTAATACCACATAGGTATAAGAGTGTATTCACAGCAAAAATTATCGTAATATTCCTTTACGCTCCAATCGAGAAATGATAAAACTATGAGAAAAGGGAACTTTTCAACTTATAGAACCACCCACGTTTGCGTGAATATGTATCACTGAGGGGATCCAAAGACCGGTTAAGGCCAATTACCTCTCATTAGAGGAAGACTCCCTTTCCTACGGACAAAAAACGCTGGAGTTACAGCAGTCCGTGGGGCTGTGGGGCCGATTGTGGTATTTAATTATAACTCTCACTCTCTCTGGTATTTTCGAAATTTATACAAATCCTACTCAATTAAGTTGCACCCCACCTATGATTTAACTCATATAACGCCCCTTAAAGAACTTAAGAAAACTACGTGTACGCACCCATCGATTCCGTTTGAATTTGCCTCATTTGCTCTAACAAAAAGAAAATTGGGAGCAACTGCTGCAAACACCAGCAAAAACTGCGTTAATAGATTGACCGATCGAAGAGGCAACATTTGGTTTAGACGTATTTTCCTCCGTGATGAACGAATCAAAAAGTATGCAAAATTAGGTACATTTTAAAGTTCACTTTTGCTGAGGTATTGTTTTAACTATTTTCACTCGTTTCTAAATCGTCCAATCGTAAATATAATTTGATCTAAATTTAATTAAGGGTGAGTACATTCAGTTCTTTATTTACAAAGCAAGCACACGCCTAAAGCTTGAGGAAACGGTAAAGTCGTCAGATTATTTTCTCGCGAACCAACGGGCTTTCAATTTTCCGACTCGAATACAGCTATCGCTTCTAAACTGGATATACATCAGGGTATATTCCAAACGCGCTTCGCCGGAGGCCGGAAAGTTACGAAAAGGACAACACGGAGCTTCTTCGATTTGAACGGGACCTCCATATTTAGATTATATCACTGCTTATACTGATCTTTAAAATGTCGATTCTCAAAGAGCTATCTAGCAGACTTGGTTTAATGTTGCTGTCGCTGTATAACAAGCTCTTATCGAAATGTTGTCTCATTAAATAAATGACCCGCTGTCTATTATCGCCTCATCAGGATAGCCTTAAACAACATTGTAAGTTCTACTTCAAACCAACTGAAGAAGTTTAAAGGAAAATCATCTCCCAGACTTTCTTTTAGGGCACTCCTGTTCCGATCAAATTTCAAGACGAACCCCGCTTCCCCACCACCCTCCTATATCCCTCATCCCCCTAAATAAATACTGCAATAATTGAGCCACGACACCAATTTTTTACAGAGTTACAGTGTCGGCTGACTCATGAAAAATTTCGAGGGAAAACGAAAAAGTTCATTAAAAAGTTAAAAAAAGTACTTCTAAGAGGAGAAAAAGCTATTCAAAATCCGATCAATCAAAAGCCGACAGTCGAGTGACGTGGAAAAGCGAAACCTGAAGCTGAGTTCTTTGTCAATCAGCAAGCCGTCATCATCGCCCGCCTGAATACGTCCTTGTAACCCGTCAAAAATATCGTTTCAAACTGGTCCCATTTTTAGCGTCTACAAAACTGGGTTTTTTTGCTATTTGAAGTTTGATAAAATCAAAAAAATATCCGAGAAGCTAAGTTTCAGACAGGATAGCCGTAACCAGCATTATTCCTTCAGAGAGCTAGTGGAAACAGAGCTTTTAAGTGAAATGCCGCCCTTCCTTGCCAATTTCTAATCTGAAAATGTGTTAATTTGCCGTGTGTCCAAAGCGTAACCACGAATGCATGCAGAGGACTGCACGCACCGGCTCTCTTGCTAGCCTGAGATGAAAATCAATACTATTCTTTTTATATAATTGAAATAAAATAGGTCGATTTATAATCATCTAAACGATTTCAAAGAGTCTTTAAATAATTGGTGGCAATTTGAAAAAGAACGAAGGCTTCTTAAAATAAAATCATCCGCTCCGAATCTATACGGAGACCATTTTCTCAAAACTTCATTTTTGCATTCACGGCTCCCTTCGCTACCACGGCAGAGCTGGTCTCTCGGCGATCGCAATAAAGCGCGCTACATGCATGGCCCCTTGAGAGCAAGGGAAAGGATGCGCGTTGATGACGGCGCAGGGATACAACTATTCGTGCTTGATGGATGTGCTCGTTGCATCTGCAGAATTGAAGGCGCGCGGGCGCGAGGCGTTAACTCGCAGTGGTCAGCTCCATTCTTTCAGTGAGAAGTCGTTTAGATTCGGGAGAACAGTGAAAAATTGAAGCCCGAATACGTCTCCTCTATCTTCGGCAGAGTGTCTCTGTTTTGAGAGCAAAAGTTTGATCATAAGAATAGAACACAGGTCGACAGAACAAAACACTCTGAGCCTGTATTAAAATATTAAAGTAACTATAAATAATAAAAACAAATGAAACTTGACTGTTTATTTCAAATGTATTGTTTGCCCTACATATTTTAAGTTGAATTCAACATTTATGAATTATAAAACAAATAATATAGAGACGAAGATCGGACAGAAAGCCAATAGAAAACACAAGAAAAGGGGAAGAGTTAAATCATGAACAAATACAAGAAAATATAGGTATGTGTGCATTAAGCAATGCAACGAGAAAAACCTCAGAAAGTTGAAGTTGGCTATACCATTCCACGATTAAAAATAGATATTTTTTTTCACAGCCAAGGAATCTTACATTTACGGTTAAAATTGTCAGGAAATGACGTTGAGTATTTTTCCACATAAAAAATTACGTATGTCAAAAAGTCAGTAGCGTTGCAGATCGTGTTAACGATCGTGCTTTGAGCATAACCTCGCCAACAATGCCCATGATTTTGGTAATACTTAAAGTTACCACAAATTAAAATGTATCTTTCAGCCAGCTTCATTCGCTTGCTCGGGGTGGAGTTGATCACCATCGTGATTATTTCTCAAGCTAAGTGTGACGGTTTCCTGCAACCAGAATTTTCCGGAGGACAAGTGGTCTCATCTGTCTCAAGAGTCTGTAAACATCATCAAGGAGTGTTAATTAATATACTGCATTGAGGAGGATGTCAAAGTCCTCATTAACTAAATCGATAAATTTATACTCGATCGATCTATTAAACATTAACCCGTTATGTTTAATGCAATCAGGTAAATGTGCTATTAAAACATGAAAATGAGACAACTTCGTGGAGCGAATGACTCTAAATCATTTTTTTTACGAAGGATATACGTATGCTGTCGAAATATGGACCCTCTTAAACTTGATTTATTTTAATTATCTTGATAAGCTTAGACTCTTTCAATTTTTTTTCAATAAATATCAATACAAGCAAGAATGAAATCACAAAAATTGTGTAGGATGCTAAAAAATTCAGACGCTGAAAACGCCAAGCCGGAACGGTTCCGATCTTATCAACCCCATTTTCAACCGGGTAAAATAAAAATAGAGTTTTAGAAGAACAAAAACAAACTACATCAAATAAAGTCGTACAATTAAAATTATAATCCTTCAATTCATACACAGTAAAAGAACACAAACCTGTCCGTGGTCTCCAGATTTACGAGACAAAGTGGTAGAAACAAAAATGCTGGGCACTCGAGTTGTGGTTTTTATGTATTTACTAAGGGTCCAATAGACTTTCTTTGCGATTTTTAATGACACGTCTCTGGGGTGTATTGCAAACTTGGGTTTTTTGCTCAACTCATTTCTTACGTTAGCTCTCCAACACTTTCCATCGTTCCGGAAATACTCGAATTTGTCCATTATATATTTGTAGATTTCAGCCACCTTCATTCGCTTGGTAGGCACGGAGTTGATGGCCATTTCAATCAATTTCGAATAGGAGTAGTTGGGTCTAATACACGCTGAATTTTCCGAAAGATACGGTCTCGGTTCTGTCCCAGCGGTATCCTGAAATATTGCCATGAAAATATAAAGGACAATTATTAAAGAAAAATCGCAGGATAATACTTTGGGTTTGTTTGGACACTCATTAATACAACATTAATATTACATTTTATTATCACATTAATATATCACTAATAACATTCAACATTAATATCTTAGCTAATAGTTGATTCCAGAAGTATTCGTTGCGCGAATCGTGTTCTGCGTGAAATTTTGTCGAAGAATCATGTATCAGAGTGCTTGAATTCGTAACTCGTTTAATTTTTCATTCAATCTAAAAAAGCGACCATAGAAAACTTACCTAACTTTTCTCAGAAAAAATGTTTTATCGGGAGAAATGAGGCAACGTTGGACTGCACATTGGCGTCGAAACACAACGTGAGCCTTTTAAGCCCGATTGTTCGATGCTGCAATTATTCTGACGCGGGGTCGAATCGGGGTCAAAGCGGGGTTGAAAAATCATTTTTTTTTAATTATTATTATTTTTTTTATTTTAAAATTATTCACCTACTTTGACAGCAATTGGAATATTTACAATATGATTAAAACTAGACTTAAGGCTAAGACCTAATACAAGTGCTATTAAAATGTTATGTCCCCTTGAAGAATCATGTATCAGAGTGCTTGAATTCGTAACTCGTTTAATTTTCCATTCAATCTGAAAAGTGACCATAGAAAACTTTCCTAACTTTTCTCAGAAAAAATGTTTTATCGGGAGAAACGAGGCAACGTTGGACTGCACATATGGCGTCGAAACACAACATGAGCCTTTTAAGCCCGATTGTTCGATGCCGCAATTATCCTGACGCGGGGTCGAATAATCGAGCCGAACACTGTTCGGTAGGCGTCAAACTCATATCAGCGCCTGCAAGACTGCTAGAATACTTCACGCATTGCGCCAAACAGTAAGGTCGGCCTCAAACCCATATAAGCGCCTACAAGACTGCATGAATACTTCTCGCATTGCACCAAACGAAGTGCGAGAGACGTATATGCTTTCTTTCACATGCACCCGTCGGCTTTTAAATCCATTCATTTCTTCAACAACTTGAACCTGGTAGTCCTAATATTTTTTACGTGCAGCTTTTCTCAGTGGTTGGCGGCCGCATAGCGGCCACAGGCCTCTAATAGCTTTATATTTTCAAAAATTTAGCCTCAAATTCCACAGGGGTGAAATAGCTATCGATAAATGAAAACTCTCCACAACCGAAGTAAACAAAAAATTGGGATTAAAAAGTAAGTATTACCAATTGGCTCCCGATAGAAGTCCTTCAAACTTAACCGAATTTTGAATAATTATTACACCTGGCGTGGGTGAGGCCACATGGTAGTCGGGGGGGGGGGGGGGGTCCCGGGGTCCCAATGATTTAAACAGAGTGAAAGCATACGAACCTGTCCAAGATACTCAGATTTACGAGACGAATTGGCAAAAGTGGAAATGCCAGGCATTTGAGTTATGGCACCAGTATATTTACTGAGGGTCCAGTAGATTTTCCTGATACCAGGTTTCCGGTCCATCAGAACTGTCGTGACTCCGGGTGTTCGATTCAAAGCATTTCGGATGTTATTTCTCCAACATTTCCCTTCGTTCCGGAAATACTCGAATTTGCCTTTAAGATATTGATAGATTTCAGACACCTTCATTTGCTTGTTAGGTGCTGACTCGATCGCCATTATAACTAATTCCGAATAGGAATAGTCAGGTTTAACGCATGCTGAATTTTCCGGAGGACACTCTGTCGGGTCGGTTCCTTTGATGTCCTGGAAAAATCGGTATTGAAACATAAGGGAAAGAAGCAGAGCGTAAAATTTTAGCCGAGCTGTTGTGCCGTGCTATAATGAAGACCTTCAGATGTCGCCAAATTTCCATTGATCAAATCCAAATCTCCGAAGAAATGTGAGCGATTTTTTTCGATTTTTTCAAAGAATTTCATTCCCGCAAGTTGGTCTAAGTATCAGAAAATTTCGAAGATGAATATTTGTTATTTTCCTTTTAGAAAAATATTCCACTGAGAGAAATCTGGCAACATCATAATATTCTAGCACATTATAATAATCGCACAGAATTCAGCACAATTCCATCCTAAAACTCTAACATCTTCGTTGAGTCAGTAAGTGAGCGTTCGAAAGTCACTCGAGGTATACTCCGTTTTGAATACTCCCGACTAACATAGTTCAGTCTTACATAAATTGTGCTTAATCTCTGCACCCTTTTCGCGCCTATTCTGCCGTGTCACAGTGTGTCAAACCCCCAATCTAGCTGCTCAAAACCCCGCTTATATCAAGTCAACAAATGGTGTTATTTATGGTCAGAGTGGGTCCATAGGCATCCACTGGTTACGTATCTATCATGATTATCACAAAAATAAATTTTTTGGTCGCTAAAATGATAGGGATTGCAGCCGGTAAACGTCCAGCCTCAATCTCACCATCAGGAGTGGTGCCACTGTATTACCTTTTTTTAGAGTACTTCGTGGCGAAAAAGGGTCATTCCTGGATGAAACGAGATGCCAAAGGCCAGAGAAAGGAAATATGACCGTTGATTTCTCCAAAATCATTATTTAAGTTTTATAAATGCTCATTGAAAACAGTGCCCAAGACCGTTTACTTTTCCTGGCTTTATTAGAGCCGCAAAAGCGCGGAACTACACGGAACACCATGAAACTTATATGAGAGTGTTCAGAAAACTATCTAGATTTGAAATATCTTTAGTTTTACTGCGACCTTCCGCGACCTTGAGAGTGAGAGCACATTTTCTTCGGCGATTCCTAGTGTAAAAGCGTGCATGTGGCGTCATGCAATCTCCCCTTACATTCTGTCACAGGTGAATTGAGACGGAGGCAGCATCTCACCACGCGCGCTCGGTCCCCTGATTTGAGTGAGCCTTATCATGCAAATCAGATAAGATCGAATGGTGGCTCAGTTGACTGCCTCTTTCGTTTTTACCTGCATGATCGGGGTTCAAATCCCGAGCAGACTAATTTTTTAAAATTTCATTTTCTTTCATCACGATTTTCCCATTGTCTATACTGTCATGGAGGGGGGTCCTCATAAATACAAAGTTGCATCGTATTTTTAACAAGTTTCTTGTATGATTTGAAACAGACTTTCTTATTTATTTCTAATGAGGGAAGGTTTCGGACATGGTTTATGAAACGTAGGAAAATGAAAAGGAGGGGGGGGGGGGCTCGCCGAAATTTTCCTTTACAGGCGAACATTTTGAAAATATTATCTTTGACTTGTCACTTACAGTTGCCGAAACGTATCATTTTAATAATATGGAATTCATATTTCTTTGGATGGCCAAATGAGAAATTCGCCATTTTGAAGTGGAATGCATAAGCCCAAGACATCCTCCAGGACTTATTTTGGATCGGAAAACACAATTTGACTAATTTTTGGGGTTCATCAGGTCACATAAGGCGCCTAAAATTTAGTTGAAATTTTACGATTTTTACATGAGTTAAACAGGATTTTTAGATGGCCGCCATTTTGAAAATTTTGATGACTAAGTTTTGAAATTTTAGGTGAACCTTCTTCAAGCTTACACTAACGCCTGTGCGAAATTTGGTGGTTATCCGACCTTTAGAGACGTGAAGAGGTTTTGAGCAGCTAGATTGGGGTTTTGACACACTGTGCGTGTTAGGGAAGAACGCCGTATGAGCCTCAGACGTTGCCAAGTCTCCTCCGGTAGAAACTGAATTTACTGAGGAAATTGCGATTGTTATTTTCCAACATTTTCAGACAATTTTGTACACAATTTAATTTAAAATATCTGAAAATTTCAAAGAAAAATATGCATGAATGTTGTGAAAAATACATGTTTTATCATAGGAAATTCGGCAACTCTCGAATGTTCATACGGCGTTCTACCTTAGCACGGTAGCATTCTGCTCCTTCGATTTTTGTCAATTTTTCAGAAAACCACCGAGCACTGTAAGCTTGTTGAAACTTATAGAAAAAGCGATAGACTTAGAAGATCGGGGGAAAATGGAGCGATCCTATTGGTCGGAAGGAGTGGTTGTTACACATCACGGGGGAAAATGTTGGACTAACTTTAGGGTCTCTTGTGGGTTGCCGTTTGTCTTTTAGTTACCTTTACAGTTCATTGCAACCATTAAGTCAAGGGTTGCCGTTGGTTATTTAATACTAACCTCTTTTTCCTATTGCAACCACCCGCTCCCACATCGGATCGTTCCACTTTCTCATTGTCATATTCGTCTATTAATTGCTTTATCTATCAATCCCAATGATCTGGCTGGGCTGAACTGAAAAAAACCCTCTTTATGCGAATGAGAAAATCAGTTGAGTAGAGGCAATATAACTGCGTATCCCTCTGCTTCAGACTTTTTTTGTAATTCATGTAAAGTTGACGTCTTAAATGAAAATATACAAACCGGTTCATAGTGGCGAGCTGGTATGGCAGAGGTATAAATGTTCTGCACTCGTGTTATGGTATCAATGTATTCAGAGAGGGTCCAGTAGTGGCTCGGACCTGTTGCCCAGTCATTCGGGACCCTAGCAAATTTGCGATCGCAGCTCAAGATCTTACGGACATTTCGTCTCCAGCACTCCCCTTCGTTCCGAAAGTACGCAAATTTATCCATGAAATATTGGTAGATACCGGACACTCGCATCTGTTTGCTGGGCACAGACTCGATTGCCATCGCAATCATTTCGATGTAAGTGTAGTTGGGCCTAACGCATGCTGAATCTTCCGCGGGGCACTCTGTCGGCTTGGCTCCATTGGAATCCTGAAAAATCGCTATTGTAACAACAGGCAACACGTGCAGAGAAAAGAAACATTCGTTATATGTGGGTCTGTTGACGTACCGCTATCCTCTCTCTATATCGCGGTTTCAATTATCTCTAATTTTTTATTGTTCACTAGTCCATAATATCAGGGTTTGTTGTAATGTCTGAAAAAAGAGCCTTAAAGTTCGATGCACACAAAAAACGATCATCGTTGGCTTGAACCTGATGACAACAACTCAAGGTATCAACCACCTTGAATCCAATGCAACATGTCTGCCGTGTGCTTTAGATCACGAGCAAACGGTTCCATTGAAAAAATGATAAAGATACTCACTTTAAAGAACAACTAGCGCACGTCTCCAGGCCGCTACGTGGCCCAGTCCCCGGGGCGCGCGCTGCGCCTGTGTGCGCCAAAACCGGGCCTTTGAAGGCCGCTTCTTACTTTTCTTACTCCCCGAACTCACCCAGTCCAACAAGCGCATTAAAAATGATTTTATTAGAATTTTCCCACTTACGGCCTTTGAACTCCAGCCCATCAACCGTCTTACTCCCCAGCCTTACCCCGTCCATCGAGCGCCTTAAAAATGATTTTATTAGAATAGAGAGGATAATATTTCGAGTATGTATAGAAATAAAGCCTCTTGTTAACATTGCAGCATGTATGAAAGTAAAAAGATAGCGTATGAGTAAAAAGACACACTACGGTTATATCTTCTTGTAACTTCTCGGAATCTGTTAGCGCGGTTTGAAACGGGTTCGTGAAAAACGGATAGATGGATTCATTTTAATTTTTCACTTACTCTCCAAAAGTGAATTTAAAAAAATTGTCCAACAGCCTATATATTCGGGTACATTTTTCCGTCATTTCATCGGTGCCCTCTCGTTTTTTTGTAAAGCGAAAACAACGGGAATCTATATCCGTATAATGAAGATAGCCCTGAAGTTTTCTTCATAAGCATGCTTTTTAGTGTATTTTCCGAAGGAAATACACTATTGCGTTCTCCCCTGATGTCAGATCTGGACCAAAGACCATGTAATGAGCATCGATCATGGGTCGTAGATTACGAATATGCATGCCGTTTGAATTCATGTTTATATATATATATATATATATATTTATTTATATATCTGTTTATTTATGTATGTATTTCCGACTCATCGTGGTTTTTCCGATTTTTGCTTGGTTATATTTCCCTCATTTTAAAACATTTCCGAATGAAACTTTTTGCGATGTAAAGAAGAGAAACAGGACTACCCTTCTGCGAAAAAAAAACGGAGATCGAAGTATTACATTTCGAATGGTGGGGGCGAGAAGTGGGGGGAGGTTCAATTTTGTGGGCGCGATAACTCGCGCAAATTAAAAGCTTTCCCCCCGAAATTTTTACAGAAGGAAGATCTTACTTAGTTCTAGGCTGGTATTGAATCTGAGCGAAATCGGTCGAGCCGTTTAAAAATGGCGAGCTTTGAAAGTTTTAGGCGGGGGGTGTGCGGCAAAAGGAGGGAAGCCGCACAGTGGGTCACGAACTGAAAATTGGTGGACAAGACGGCAATGTTGTCACACAGTGGGTCACGAACTGAAAATTGGTGGACAAGACGGCAATGTTGTCGCACAGTGGGTCACGAACTGAAAATTGGTGGACAAGACGGCAACGTTGTCGCACAGTGGGTCACGAACTGAAAATTGGTGGACAAGACGGCAATGTTGTCACACAGTGGGTCACGAACTGAAAATTGGTGGACAAGACGGCAACGTTGTCGCACAGTGGGTCACGAACTGAAAATTGGTGGACAAGACGGCAACGTTGTCACACAGTGGGTCACGAACTGAGAAGTGGTGGATAAGACGGCAATGTTGTCGTACAATGGGTCACGAACTGATGAACTGATGGCTATATTGCCGCACAGTGGGTTAAAGACTGATAATTGGTGGACAAAACAGCAATGTTGTCGCACAGTGGGTTATGGAGATTCATCCATCGTCATTCAAGCTTGCCACAGCGTTTGTTGACATTTTTTCATATCAGACATTACATGAGGATTGTTGTTACAATCTGGCGACATGAAGTCCTTATTCGAATAATCAATGCCTCCAACAGTGTAAACGTAGATCCAACCTCCAAAGATTGATAGCTCCCCACCCCCTCCCCTCCCTTCGGAAAATACACTCTTCCCGCGGTGGACGCGCGGGTCACTTAAAGACAGAACAACTGAGGCCGGACACTCAAACTAAAAAACGCGCGCGAAGCGCGCGTCCTGGGGGGGCTTGGGGGGGCGAAGCCCCCCCAAAAACCGGCGCGGAGCGAAGCGGAGCGCCGGTTTTTTAAAAATAAAATTAACGAAAAATGCGCACTGTAATAACAAAACTATATGAATTCTGATATTTAAACCATTAGGCGCACATATTCTTCGATTGGTAAGTGAAGTTCTAAGTATTCAATATGAGCTCTTATAAATCTCAAAAGGTAATTATGAGTTGCTTACCACATCTGTGCGATTCTCAATTCTGACTTTTGAATTTGTCGGCTTACCATACAATCTAAAAGCACATAAAAAAGCACTACTTAAATCGAATCTAAGAATAAGGTTGAATTTGTTTCTCCTTAAAAGAGACTACTCGCTTCATACCTTTTTTTACTATTAGGTATTACACAATATAACAATATAATACAATAAAGATGCTCAGACTTAAAAACCAGTCTCTATACATTTGATCGTATCATCACACACTTTGAACGGATCGACATTGAAAATTTCCTAGTTACAGGAAGGGATAGTTAGTAGATTGGAAGATTATGGGCCAATTTATAAGCTTAAGTGATAAGTGGTCATCAAATGGATCATATGGTGCAGGTAAAAACAGGGAAAAAAGTCGGGAGAAAAGGTGTGTCTAAAAGTGCTAAAACGTCCAACTCTTGATAATGGGCCTGTTGCAAGGTGCGGGGATTTGCAAGTTGATGCCTGATTCTTATGGCAAATTTCACGAAAAAAACGATGGTGCTACTAAAAAACCTTGAAATGACCTCTAAAACTCAAAAAAGCTGTTTTTGGAACCGACCCATTCAATACGGTCGTTTTTCAACCGCCATACTTGTGATTGGTGGAAAAATTACCATCTAAATTTCATAGTTTTTCACAATTTCCGCAATTTTATTGCAAAGGATGAAGTTGCACAATCCTAGCATCATTGCAATGCAAGCTATATGGGATGAAATATGATTACACTTTTGTAATTTGTTCACCATCGAACATCTTTTTTGTTCGAGGATGAAATAGTTGAAATAATGCAACTTGGCCTGAGGTGTCCTGCATAATGACCCCCTCCCTCTGCCTTTCTTCCGAGAGTTCCCCAATGATAACTTTTTGGCCGAAAATTTGGTCGCAGATGAGGTTTCGTGTAGGTCCGGAATAGAGCCTACGCTGGATTTCAGTGATTCCAGCGCCTATTTTTTCCGCATGAAAGAGACTTTATATCTGATGAAAATACCCTGCTAAAAATGTTCCGTGTGGATGATTTCCATGAAGTTGATTTCCATGAAAAAATGACACGGAAAAATGGAACAGGAAATATTTCCATGTGGCTGATTTCCGTGTGACTGATTTCCATGTGGCTTATTTCCATGAAAATTTTTCATGGAAACGAAATCATTTCCGTGAAAATTTTTCATGGAAACGAAATCATTTCCGTGACAATTTTTCATGGAAAGAAAACCATTTGCATAAAAATGATCACAAGAAGGTTTCAGTACCATCCAAATTGCTCACGGAAATTAAATAAATCTTAGAATCAAGACAAAGGAGACAAGCGTCCCAATGGGAGCACATGATATTTGGACCATGCAGACATGCTCAGTAAAATAGAAAATGAACAAACAACACTCACCAACTCGCTCAAGTCTGTAATCCACTGGGTCAGAAAAATCCACTTGAAGACAATGAATCCAAATTTCCGATTAGAACTGGTGCAGGTACGAAGGAACTTTTGAAAACACGATGAGTGCATTGTAAAAATATCTAAAGCACTCTTTAACGTAAGAGAAAAATTAGCACCATGATTTAATAGCTGATCGATACAGAACACCACTCTCAGAAAAGCACTGACACAACACGATTTTTCAGTTTAGTTTTAGAGGAGAAAGCATTTTTCAAAAGATGCGACATCATAGATCCACAGCTTAAATAATTTCACGATTTACTACGATCATTGATGATATTAAGGTAGCCATCGATTCTCTACCCGACGTTCCTTCCACACATGACAGGAAACATCTACAGGCATAGAGCAAATGGCACTGAGCAGCAATGTACATCTGATAAGGCAAGCTCCTGGAAGTGTCGATCTGCAAAAATACAAAGCGGGAGACAGATCATCAAATTGATCTACCTATGGTTAATGGCCGTCCTTGGAGACAGACAATAAACTACGTAACAATATATCAACCACCTTTTGATAACAGAACGAATTTAAAATGAGAGCAAGACCCTTCCTTATGGAGGGAGGGCCAAGAAACATTTAAAAACGGAACATTTTACAACTTACAGGTCTGAGCCACTGAATATAATACATTCCACCAGTCAATAAAATTTTAAATTTTGAATGTTGATGGATAACCTGATTGCCAGTATACATTGAGTTGAAACCAGTTGAAACATCTGATACGTAGAGCGGTTCATTCTTATAGAGGCTTCCGAAGTAGTTCCAGATAGGTACTTTAAAATTAGACACCGGTCAAATGTAGTACAAGAGAGGAAATGGGTGCAACAAAACTTTAATTGTCCTTGATTCTTTTGAAGACACAAGGAAAATGCAGGCAGTATGAGGATGTTCCAACAGACTACCTATAATAGCACTCGCCTGCAAGAGTTGGGAAGTTTCTACTTGTGATGAAGTCCGCGGATAATAAGATTTGCACTTAGAGAGTGCAACAGAAGATCCACCATCTTGATTCTGGTCTTTCCCTTCAATGCTAAATAGATGAAAGATTATCTCCCTTCCCACGGAAGGAGTGGATAGATTTATTAGACGTAGACTCTTCGATCAACTTCGTAACCACGGTTAGGAATAGCACATGGTAGTAAATGCATTCGCAAACCAAGAGAATAGAATTCACAATTACCTCGCTCGTTAGAACATATCGACTGAATCGTAAATCGGCAAAGAAAATTAAACTCGAGTTACTTGATCAGTATAGCTTGACATGACAAATGTGTAATGTAAGTACAAGGTGACAGGCTCATACTTAGGTGTGTCCGTCGTCAAGAAGTGAGAAGTGAGAGATAATTTACCTGTGTTCGATGAAACTGAGTATAGTCAAGTAGACGCCGATAATACAATCGATTCTTCGTTAAGAATCATGAAAAGTAGATCAAATTAAGTTTTGTTCTCCCAGTGATCAACTGGAGAGAACTTTCCTTTCACTCTGGGCTATTTAATCAATGTAAAATCTCGAAAAATCTCGATCGCTAGTGAGATTCTCCTCTGTTCTCTTGTAAAAAATCGCTTGAAAAAGCGATTTTTTGTATGTGTGAGTGCGCTCCCATAAGATCTGATGTAACCGCTTATTGTATTAGTGTGTATTTTACAGGGGTTTTTCGAGACTACCGATAGTCGCTGTTCGATACGTCGATACGTCGATTCAATTCTAAACCTACCAACCCTTTCCTACAAAATACCCTGTTCCTTCTGAGTTTCCTTAACTTTGCCTTCTTTAACTCCGTTTCTAAATAAACTGTATTAATTATCTGAAGTTCTTTATATCTTAAAGCTTCAATTTCCAATATGAATTTCCTAACTTTTTCACCATTTTCCTTATAAAACAAAATCAATTTACGTATGTACTTTTTACCCTTGTGTTTAGCGCTTGTTTCATTTGTGCGTCAGCTTTGATACAATGGCGGATTGTTTACGTTCATTTTATAGTTGAGCATTTTCCAATTTTTTCCTTTAAATCTCTTCGAAAAAGTCCCAAAATGACTTAGCACTCTTTAAATAAGTAATTCACCCCTTCAACTTAACATTGATGGTACTTTGGATGGTTCCACCTTTTGCAGTGAGAGAAACTGAATTGCCGAGTTTTTGAGCTGGCTATGGCTGGCTCCTTGGTTTGTCCGTGTCCTTCGGTTTGATTTGTGATTTGTGCAACTTCCTTAATGGATAATCTTACTTATCAAAATACTCTTTGACTGTGCGTGGAGTGTAATTTTGTCTTGAGTCTTGACAGCATTAGCACCATGTGAATCAAAATTTCAATCAACTCCATTTTTGCCGCAGGGTAGGGATCCTTTAGCTATCCTACCGCTATCAGAGTGCTGTCGAGAAACTAATCACAACTGTCGGTATGTTCTGTTGAGCAGTTATGTAAATATAAAACGGTTGTATTTGTTAGTCAATTTCTTTTGTATGTGAACAATAACTGAATGTCCAGAATTCCAAACATCTGACTGTATCTCAAGTATATGTCGGAAATATTTATCAAGGTCAGAGTTTGTGAATCCTTGGCAGCAGTTAATGAATTTCCCCTAAGTAACAACTTCGCTCAACAAAGTTTGGTAAGTAAGTACAGCTCAGATCCACCATCGTACACATATAATTACATATTAGTTTAAACTCAGTGCGAGTAATGTTTTGAGGGTAAAGTGTTCTCTATTCTCCAACATTTATTAGCAGGGGTGCGAATTGCCCCCCGGAATTGCGCGGAGGCTGAGAGATACTTGTTATTTTTCTAGATTTTTCAGATTTGCAATTTTTGTGGAATACTTACTGTGACTTTGGCACACATTCTAAATTTAACAAGAAATTCCACAAAAGTTTGATCAGCGCGTTGTGCTGACCTTCTTGCGAGAACCTAGCCCGAAGCTGAAAATTGCAGAGGCATGAAACAATGTTCACTTTGGTTTGTGAGATTTTCTTATAAACTTGGCATCCTCATATTTGTCCGACTTTTACCAAAATAATCTTGAAATTATCTCTCCCATCACCACATAGCAACAAAATTAGCATAAACATTCTTGATAAGAGGTGGCATAGTATCCAGAGACCCCTGAGAGTTTTGTATTAAATACTAATGATGCTCCTCTGGCAGAATTAAAAATTGACCATTCTAAACTACATACTCATATCAACAGCTCTTGCTGACAACAACCTGCTACCTTCATCAACTTAATCTGAAGTTTAGAATAATAGATAAGCCGCCAACTAATGTACTATCATTTCCATGCAAACAGTCAACCTTGTATTTATTGAGGAATGATAAATACAGTTTTTACTATGCCTTAAAGTTCTTACCATAATTCTTACCATTTGGAGTCAGGAAATAAAAATAATTGCTTCATTGTTTGCATTTTTATTGGCCAACTAAGTTCACAGTGGAACTTTCGTCTACTTGGTGTTAATGAAGGTAAATATTTATTCTTCTCTTATTTGGATGAGAATTACCTAGGTACATCAAATAGGTATGACATACTGTGACATTGGGTGCCGCTACTAGGTACTCTACTTATATTTCAACGATACTGGAAAAATTCATAACTCAGGTAAGGGCGTTATCTTGCAAGCTACAGAGCTAGTAATTAGTCATATTTCGATCCTTTGAGATTCTTTCATCATTCAGAAATAAAAAACTAAATTCAGCTGGAACAGGCACATTTCTAGGAAGGAATGTGACGGATCATTTATATCTAATTTATATCTCATCGTCATCTCATTTATCAAACAATGCTTCTCGTCCTCATCTTGTTCTAATCTTGTTGAGAGCAGGCGAAGATTTGAAATGCGCGCTACAGATTCGGTAGTCGCCTGGCAAAAGTGGTACCCGCCTGACGTCACAAAACTTCAAGATGGCAACAAAAATCAAACTGGGACAATAATCAAAGAAAAGGACTGTGGTGGTTACAAAGGAATACCTAAATGATCATTCATTTTTTCGAACCCTTATAATTTAAAAAAATTAATTTGAAGTGAAGTACGTATTTGGAGACTTTACACTTTACTGGGAGAACATCCAATGCCCAGCATGAGCATTGGAAACGTCATTCGTGAACTCAAAATGACCGACTTGTTCATTTTGAAATTCACGGCATGGCATGGCTAGGCTGGCTGGGTGGATTGAATTGAACAATGGTCCGGATCCGGAGTTCCGAGTGCGAGTTGGACATCGAACAGTTGGACGAGGGACCATTCCGCGGTTCCGCCTTTTGCCTTTTTATCGAGGTTGCGTATGAAAATGAGTGAAAATCAGCCGCTATAATGATTATAGAAAGCCAGTTTTTGTATTTTAATCCTTTTGAAAACATTTGCCTGATAATTATTTAGATAATAAATACAACCCTGGAAGTATCGGCAAGGAACGATTATTCCAGGAACTAGGAACATCTTCACAAAAGTTAGGTTATATTTATCAATTTACCTCTCACCCACATCACCACATCACCTCAAGTAAGTAATTTAATGAATAATTTTTCACTTTCACACCTTTCACAAAAGAATCAAGGACAATTAAAGTTTTGTTGCACCCATTTCCTCTCTTGTACTACATTTGACCGGTGTCTAATTTTAAAGTACCTATCTGGAACTACTTCGGAAGCCTCTATAAGAATGAACCGCTCTACGTATCAGATGTTTCAACTGGTTTCAACTCAATGTATACTGGCAATCAGGTTATCCATCAACATTCAAAATTTAAAATTTTATTGACTGGTGGAATGTATTATATTCAGTGGCTCAGACCTGTAAGTTGTAAAATGTTCCGTTTTTAAATGTTTCTTGGCCGCTCTCATTTTAAATTCGTTCTGTTATCAAAAGGTGGTTGATATATTGTTACGTAGTTTATTGTCTGTCTCCAAGGACGGCCATTAACCATAGGTAGATCAATTTGATGATCTGTCTCCCGCTTTGTATTTTTGCAGATCGACACTTCCAGGAGCTTGCCTTATCAGATGTACATTGCTGCTCAGTGCCATTTGCTCTATGCCTGTAGATGTTTCCTGTCATGTGTGGAAGGAACGTCGGGTAGAGAATCGATGGCTACCTTAATATCATCAATGATCGTAGTAAATCGTGAAATTATTTAAGCTGTGAATCTATGATGTCGCATCTTTTGAAAAATGCTTTCTCCTCTAAAACTGAACTGAAAAATCGTGTTGTGTCAGTGCTTTTCTGAGAGTGGTGTTCTGTATTGATCAGCTATTAAATCATGGTGCTAATTTTTCTCTTACGTTAAAGAGTGCTTTAGATATTTTTACAATGCACTCATCGTGTTTTCAAAAGTTCCTTCGTACCTGCACCAGTTCTAATCGGAAATTTGGATTCATTGTCTTCAAGTGGATTTTTCTGACCCAGTGGATTACAGACTTGAGCGAGTTGGTGAGTGTTGTTTGTTCATTTTCTATTTTATTGAGTATGTCTGCATGACAGATGTCATCCATTATTACTTTGCATGATGCATATTTAGCTGAAAGATTCTCTTTACACATGCCTAGTGGAAGATACATGTGGGTTTGGAACTGCTAACATGCGAACTTTGAAAAACTACGCTGCTATGATATAGAAAATCCTACAAGTCCAAGAAGGTCTATGCGCTGATATCAATTACATACTGACATATACCCGTCAAACAAGTTCCCATGGCTGTCATAGATGGCCTGCCCACAAAGTATGTCTGAAAGGGTGGCCCTAATTTTCTTCAGGGAGCTTTGAGTACACCATGTACTTTTTAAGATTATTGTGCTTATTATTGCTTTCACTTGAGTGTAGATGTAAGTACATACTAAGCTTTTATCCATCATACATTTTGGCACATTTCTTTAATTATTGAGCTTCATAAAATTTCAGGTACTTGATTTTCAGGGGCTGAGATCGAAATCATATCATTAAAAAAAATTGGTTCCAGCAATTCTTTTCAAATTCTTTACAAAAAAATTTAGAGGATTTAATAACTGAAGATAAAAACATAACATGCTAAACACTACCTTCTGATGAAAAAGTACTTAAGTGATGACCAAAATTGAGACTTTTTTCGATCACCCTGATATGGGGATCTTCTTCACCTCCTTTCTAAACATACGCCTGAGAAGAAAAAATTTGACTGCTAATGCAACCCGCAACAATGATCGTATAGCTCTTCTTTCGGTTTTTTCCTTTTTCCCTTCATTCCCCCCCCCCCCCCCTTCCAAAACTTGAGATTTTTCCTTTTCATGTCATAATGAGCCCATAGCACAGAAGTTTTCAAAAATGATTGGAATTCACGAAATTTCATTTTATGAAGTTACATATAAAATCTTGCATCTCTGGTTTGAACCGTATACCGAGTATAATTCCTTGGCGCGCACCTTGCGGAGCGCCTTCAACATCGTAGTTATGCTTCAAACGCGACACTCACGCTCCGATGTGTAATTTTCGCATGTTGCGCATGTCGGAGCGTATGTCCAATTTAGAATTGCCCAAAAATTGAAAGATTTTAAAGCCGCGAAATTCATGTTTAAATCCGCAATTTTTATTTCCATGCCGAACTGAGAAGGGGATTTTCAATTCCATGAAGGCTTGATGGAAATGACTTGGTTTCCGTGTGAGTTGCATGGAAGTGCTATGAGTTCCATGTCGAGCTCACAAGGAAATATTTTCATTTCCATGAAGACTTGATGGAAATGACTTGGTTTCCGTGTGAGTTGCATGGAAACGTTATGATTTCCATGTCGAGCTCACAAGGAAATGTTTTCATTTCCATGACGGCTTGATGGAAATGACTTGGTTTCCATGTGAGTTTCATGGAAACGTTATGATTTCCATGTCGAAGGACATGGAAGTCAGACGATTTCCATGAAATCACATGGAAATCGGGTCATTTCCACGTGAATCCACATGGAACATTTTTAGCAGGGTACTGTTTCAGACGATCTTTAAAGCCTTTTCGTAAAATATACTTGAGTACTACGCACATGTGGGTCTGAAAGTTAAAAATAGCCACTTCTTTTGTTTTTTGGAGGTCAATATCGTTTTTTGATCAGAGGGCTTGGTATTATTAGGCTGAAATTCGGATGTGTTTTTTATTTAAATACCACACAGGTGTAAGAGTGCTTCACCGCAAAAATTAGCATGATATTATTGGTACGCTATTATTGATATTGGTACGCTCCAATCGAGAAATGATATAACCATGAGAAAAGAGAATTTTTCAACGTATGGAACCACTTTCGTTTACGTGAAAATGTATCATTGATGGGATTCAAAGACCGGTTGAGGTCAATTACTTTCATTAGAGGAAGACTTTCCTTTCCTACGGACAAAAAACGCTGAAGTTACAGGAGTCTGTGGGACTGCGGGGCAGATTGCTATCTTTAATTATACCTACCTCTCTCTCTGCTATTTTTTGGGGGTATTTTCGGATATTTTTTTAAGTCCTTCATACTCAATTAAGTTGCACCCCTCCTATGATTTGGCTCAGGTAACACCCCTTAGAGAACTTACGAAGACTACGTGTACGTACCCATCGATTCCGTTTGAGTTTGCCTCATTTGCTCCAACAAAAAGAAAATTGGGAGCAATTGCTTCAAACAGCAGCAAAAACTGCGTAAATAACTTGACCGATCGAAGAGGCAACATTTGAATTAGATATGTATTTTACTTCGTGATGAACGAATCAAAAAGTATGCAAAATTAGGTACACTTTACAGTTCACTTTTGTTAAGGTATTGTTTTAACTATTCTCACTCGTTTCCAAATCCAGCAGGCTTGGTTTAATGTTGCTGTCGCTGTATAACAAGCTCCTATCGAAATTTTGTCTCATTAAATAAATGACCCGCTGTCTATTATCGCCCCATCAGGATAGCCTGAAATAACATCGTAAGTTCTACTTCAAACCAACTGAAGAAGCTTAAGGGAAAATCATCTCCCAGACTTTCTTTTCGGGCCCTCCTGTACCGATCAAATTTCGAGACGAGCCCCGCTTCCCCTCCACCCTCCTAGACCCACACCCCTTAAATAAAAATTGCAAAAATTGGGCAGTGGCTCGAATTTTTTACAGAGTTTTAGTGTCGGCTGACTCATGAAAAATATTGTGAGGAAATGAAAAAGCCAATAAAAAGTTCAAAAAGTACTTCTAAGAGGAGAAAAAGCTATTCAAAATCCGATCAATCAAAAGCCGACAGTCGAGTGACGTGGAAAAGCGGAGCTTGAAGCCGAGTTTTTTGTCAATCAGCAAACCATCATCATCGCCCGCCTGAATATACGTCCTTGTAACCCGTCAAAAATATCGTTTCAAACTGGTCCCATTTTTAGCGTTTACTAAACGGGGTTTCTTTGCTATTTGAAGTTTGATAAAATCCGAAAAAGATCCTAGAAGCTCAGTTTCAGACAGGACAGCCATAACTAGCATTATTCCTTCAGAGAGCTAGTGGAAACAGAGCTTTTAAGTGAAATGCCACCCCTTCTTGCCAATTTCTAACCTAAAAATGTGTTTGTTGTGTGTCCAAAGCGCAACCACGAATGCATGCAGAGGACTGCACTTACGGCTCTCTTGCTGGCCTGAGATGAAAATCACTAATATTCTTTTTATATAGTTGAAATAAAATAGGTCAATTTATAATCATCTGAACGATTTCAAAGAGTCTTTAAATGACTGGTGGCAATTTGAAAAAGAACGGAGGCTTCCTAAAATAAAATTATCCGCTCCGAAGCTATACGGAGGCCATTTTCTCAAAACTTCATTTTTGAACTTACGGCTCTCTTCGCTACCACCACGGCAGAGCTGGTCTCTCGGCAATCGCCATAAAGCGCGCCATATGCATGGCCCGCTTGAGAGCAAGGGAAAGGATGCGCGTTGATGACGGCGCAGGGATACAACTATTCGTCCTTGATGGATGTGCTCGTTGCATCTGCAGAATTGAAGGCGCGCGGGCGCGAGGCGTTAACTTGCTGTGGTCAGCTCCAGCTCCATTCTTTCAGTGAGAAGTCGTTCAGATTCGGGAGAACAGTGAAAAATTGAGGCCCGAATACATCTCCTCCATCTTTGGCAGAGTGTTTCTGTTATGAGAGCAAAAGTTTGATCATAAGAACAGAACACAGGTTGACAGAACAAAACACTCCGAGCTTGTATTAAAATAGTAAAGTAACTGTAAATGATAAGAACAAATGACACTTGACTGTTTATTTCAAATGCCATACATGGTTTTTGCGTTTGGCCCAGATATTCCAGACCAAATTTTCATCAAAAACCAAAGTCTGTCATCGGTGTCAAACTCGCTCCTAATGTAAACAAACGAACGGCGACATAGTCCGGACATAAACAAAGCGTACCCAGAGCGGACGTCCTCGAGATCAAGATCCATCCATATAGGTCAGTCATTCCCAAAACCCAAATGAGAATCTTCTGCGCATGACGTCAGCATTACTGCCGCGAAAACCAGAAATGTCGGAAACAATGCTTTTCTTATGGGAGAGAACAAATTTTTCTTAATGAATCATTTAAATTTCTTACTTTTAAATTCTTTGAAGCTTTCTGAGTGTCGAAAGGAACGTTTAGAAATTAGCGTCAAGGGTTTCAATTCAGCTGAATTTGCGTTTTTATATTTTTACATGATTTTTGAAGTCAGCGATGTAACAAGCCATCTAGTGGTATAGATTCGCGTGTAAAAATGGCTGATGCAGAGTAAACTGTAAAAATGAAAGAACACAAATTCGGCAAAATCGAAACCCTGAATGCTAATGTCTAAACGTTCTTTTCGACACACAGAAAGTTTCAAAGGATTTAAAAGTAAGAAATTTAAATGATTCATTAAGAAAAATTTGCTCTCTCCCATAAGAAAAGCATTGTTTCCGACTTTTCTGGTTTTCGCGGCAGTAATGCTGACGTCACGAGCCAATGGAAAGGGGCTTACCCCGAGCGGGGAAATCTGCGCAATGACTGACCTATATGGATGGATCTTGCTCGAGATGTTCCAGACTCAATTTCTCACTCAGCGTTAGCGTTTCTTCACCTCGACAAAAGAACTTTCGTCCGCGTCTAACATTTATCCCTTTCGTAAAATCAAATATCAGTTACCCCGTTGATCTGTTCATGGTGATTTCAAGTGAAATTGCGGCGAGATACTCCAGACTCCTAATGTAAACAAAGCGGCCTGTACCTGGTCGAGATGTTCCGGACTCATTTCTTCATTTACGTTTCTTCATCTCGACCAAAGAAGTTTCTCGCGCATTCAAAGTAACATTTTCCGGTTCCATTGTTAGAGAAGAAACAAGTCATTTTGTTGTAAGTTAGGATAATATTTGTGTTGATTAAGTGGCTTGAGCATTGGATTACCTGGCTGCGCCTTGCATGGCTGCCTCTATATCAAGATGATTGGGAGAAAAGCTTACTGGTTGATGTGCGAATCTGAATCCTAAATCCCTAGGAACGGTAGTTGTGAAAACCAGACGGATGTACAATGCTAGGTACCTTGCTCCTCACTCACTTTCTCATGGATGTTCACTGGTCTCTCCAAGGTTCTGGTTTTGCGATGCGTTGAAGCCAATGCTTTAAGTTTAGCTATAACAACCAGGCTTCGGAGATACTAATTAACAATCCTAGCAGTCGGCCTCCTATGGTGTAGTGGTTGTAGCGCTTGCTCTATGATCGGGAGGTCCCGGGTTCGATTCCCGGCCGCATATTCCCAAACCCCGCGTGGATTGTGAAAAATCTAGCCTGTCCTCAAAATCGTTAGCCGCTGCCTTCTGAGCCCTGCCGCGGTCGGCATGGGCCTCTTCAGCAAGTGGCCTTGGGCACTGCGGCCATCCTCTCTCCTTTCTCCTTTCTCCCGTCTCGCGTCTCGCCGCGCCGTCTGATTGTCTCTTCAACCCTTCGGAATGAATGGGGGTGACCTCGCGGTCCACTCTTTTTGTTTTCCGGAAAATATCTTCTTCCTCCTCAAAACAAGCCCTTCGCAGAGTTGTCACATGTTGAGTGCATTTTGAAATGCACCATTGACTTGTTCATGAAAAACCGTGATTATTCGATCCACTTGGGACGATTTTTTCAGGTCAGAGTCAAGTCATACCCTGTCTCTTCCGAGATGGATTTCAAATACCAAACATCGATGATATTGATGCAGGCGGCATGTTGCCTCCTAATTTTTCAGTAGCTATGTTTATGCGAGCCTCTTAACCTAACTTCAATCGAAACCTGAGTTTGAAACCAAGGTTCAAATCACGGCATAAACGATACGGAACTAACGAAATGTAGGTTTCCGAAATTTGTGTTTGAAACCTTATTTTACACTAAAGACTAGGTTTTCGCACTCCGCATAAACGAACCGGAGGTTGAAATTAGTTGAAATTCGACTTCAAATGCGATTTTCAGGTGCGCGATCGGCAATATGGCGGATTTATTATCATAACGTTCGTAAACAACTGGTGCTTATCCCACGATTTAGCGTTAATTTTGTCATTATTCAACATTTTTTACAATCATAATTTTACTATAATTGTTGCTTAAGCACTTTTACGTGATTCCTTCAGTTATATGTGGCTTACTTATCCTTATTTAGCTAAACGTAGGACGTTATTTTCTAGTGAAGGTGTTTAGTGTCAGATGGAATCCAGGCTTATTACTGCTTTTCCAGATAATTCTTGCAACTCTAATCAACATTTTATGACTACAGAAGCAAAGCAAGCAAAGAGCTTTACAGGCTACAATTGAGTAATAGCCTTACCTACCAGTTCATCATCTGCGGAGAACTTTTTTACTGTATCCAAACGATTTGCCTAAGATTTCAAGATAAGGCACCATGCTTCCCTTTAAGTAGTGCACCGAATTTTTTCATTTCAATCTACCGATTAAATCTAAAATTTGATCCAGTCAGAGCTGCATAGCTCTTGAATTTGTGTGTTATCCGTGTATCTATTTCCTGGTTGTCCTACTGGAAGTGTGACTCCAGCCACAACCGTGACCTGCTGACTTATTTCTTTGATCCAATCTCTTGTAAATGATGACTCAAATTCTGAAGCCATCATTTATTGAAACTAGTTCAAAGTTATTGCTCCAAAGTATCGTCACTCTTCTCATACTGATGCAGAAGGAAGGAGATTCTTCGGTGAGTGCTCTGTGATCTAAGATTTTCAATTTGAGATAAGAATAAGGTTTTTATTGAGGCGTGTAACAATTTTTGGTCGTTGAACCACTTGTCATAATTGAGTTTTGGCGTTAGAGATGCATCAACTGTGGAAAGTGGCTCTGCCTGTGCAAAAATATCTTGTGACAGCAGTGAATGTTAGTAAATGCGCTTTACAGATAGACTGAGAGCTCCAGATTCCAATCTAACTGAATTATTAAATTCAGAAGGATTTTTGAATTGAGTTCATATCGAATCTCAGTAGGAGAATAATATACAGTCTAAGCGAAAGAATATCAATGGTAAGGTTGGGTTTGTGTCTTAGATTAGTGAAATGCAATGGCAGGTTCTGAAATCTTGTTTGTCAGTTGCTCTTTAAGTACATGAGTCACCTTTGAAAATCAAGTTTAAGGAAAACACACATAGGTAGGCAAACAGTGGTAGGTAGCTTGCCTATTTTCTTCCTGTCTTGCTCATGGACTCGGAGAGCAGTCGGAAAGAGGGGTGCGAGAAACAGGATTTCAGCGCGTGTCTCTGGGAATGTGGAAATTCAGAATTTGTGAAGCGTCACCAGTTTGTTGAGATTGTCACCGTCCATTGCCTCAAGAGGATTTAGACGCTTCTGCTTCAGCGATACATTGTTGACCTATCAATATCTGCTTATTTTGATCATATCGTGAAGGAGGAATTCCCATAAGTATATCCCGATTCTTTATTTGTTTCACTACAATAATGGCAGACACACAATCTTTACAACAGCATGGAGTGAAGGTGCGGTGCTTTACTGGATTAGCACTCCTACACTTTCAATGCCTATATCTAAGTACCTATTGTAAGATCATTAGAAGCTCAATCAACAACATGATGAATTTCTGCGCCTGCCATAATTATTTTTAACATCACTAAAAATTACCTATGGCAACTTTTCTGAACTCAGAATATAAGCTCGAGCATGATTTGGAGGGTTGTTGAGATTAGGTATTCATTCAATTTTAAAGATGAACGTGAAATGATGAAACATCTACTGTCATTTTTCCAACTGTTGCTCAGAAAGTCAGTAAAGGCTTTTCTAGTGAAGATGAAGCCTCCGCTTATATATTGTGGAAAAATTGAACATACACAGGTTAAAAGAGTAATACCTAATAATTTATTGAATCAATTCATAGTGGAAAAATGAAGTATAGCTTGTGAAAATGGCGCCAACATGAAATTCAAGTTCAATCGAAAATATGCGCATAAACAGCGCCAAAATCGGAAAGTTTGATTTCCCGCGAAAGTCGGGTTACAGCGCCCGCATAAACCCGACGGAGGAAACTTGCATTACAAACTCGGGTTTCATGAAACCCCGGTTTCGAGCCTCGCATAAACGTAGCTAGTGTCCAAGGGATGTTCGTGCCGAACAGCACGTGTTGTTACTCGGGATATTTGTCCAACCGATATGGACAACGGAAACGGGGAAAATTCGCTTCGTTCCAGTTTTGATCGCATTTTTATGTTTTTGATACTTTGAAAATTTGAATGTATAATAAATCACCAATTACCTAAGTATACTTAGCCTACATGTGCTCATTTGATCATTCTAATGTTTCCAAACACCGCGAAAAAATTTATCAACCTTGCTTTAAGTAATCATTTTCATTTGAAACAGTATTTTTAGGTTTCTGCCTTCATTCATTATGTTCAGTCTCTCAAACAACGTAGTTGAATGATGAACTTTTTTTGGGGAACATTTATTTTTCATAAAAATTTCTATTCCTATTTAATGGGGTTTTAATAGCTCTCCTATTGATTCGGGTGAGACACCAAGTGCATATTCATCCTCGCAAATGCAGAGACTTTTTTTTATAACTTTTCTTCACCACCAGGTTTACTGTTTATCCTTTCAAGCAAGGTGATAGGTTCTGCGCAGAACTATATAAGTAAAAGAAAGGAAATAATTGAAAAAAGAAAAAAAAAATTACTTGAATTTTTCGTCAAGAATACTGCTCTTGAATCAAGAATAAGGTCACTGGAATAAGGCCGAATCCTGCTTGATATGAGCGGCAGCGGCTTTTTTCTCAAAGTAGGTACGCATTTTGCAGCTTAAGCCAAGAGAAATCTCCTCCTAGCGGCAAATTCAAGAATATTAATTCTTACGTAATCATTTTTTTCCAGTACAAAAGCTCCGCAAATTCCACTAATCAAAGAGGCTTGTGAGATGCATATGCATTGCGCTGCTCTAAAAATGTTCCGAGAGTTTTCCATCAAAAATGTTTTTTACAAAGAACAAAACGGTAGGCATAGCCAATAGACAAGTTTATTGATCATGCGATCAACGAAGGTGACGTCATGACTCTGCATTGCGAAATTTTCGGCATTAAAAAATATTTCCACTGCACGTAATTTAGGCATTTTTCGGTGAAAGGGCGTATGAGACGTCCATTTCTGCTAAGATTGTGCAACGTAGTTCTCTATCCGACTGTTTTGCTGTTTATTTTTCGTTGAATCTGCTCAGAGTTTTTCCTGGCGATTTAAAGGACATAAATCGACCGTGAATGAATTTCATTTGCCGCGAACGGTAAGAAAACTGCGCAATCGCAACAGCATGGCAAGCTCCATTCGCCCTTTTACCGAAAAAGTCCTCAAATTCTGCTGTTTCAAAAGATTCAACTGAATAAATAAATATTACATCGATTAATTCGTGGCCAAAACTGTTGAGAAGAAATCAGAGGAAGGGCATGAAGGTTGGACGGAGATGAGAGACTACCTGAGCCGAGCAGGTGCGGAGGAGTCTCGGACCCGCACAAGGGGCTTCGGTTGGGGTCTAAACGGGATTTCACAATCCACGCGGGGTTTGGGAATATGCTTCCCGGCCAAGCGACCCGAGTTTGATGGTCTCAAACAATGGTTGCCTGGGACTGGTTCAGTAGGAACGGAGGGGGGATGGGACTTAAAGCGTGGGATTAGCCCTTGAGGGCTATTTGAAGTAGCTAAAAAAAAAAAAAAAAAAAAAAAAGTCACCAAATTCTCCAGCAAACCCGCATAGTTGTCTATTAACAGCTGAAGAAGCAATGGAAACCGTATTTACCTATGACAACAAGATTTTTTCCGTTGGAACTCTGATAGTAAGTATGAGGGGGAACTATCACCTTTAAGGCACGTTTCTCCATGAATTTTCTTGTTTTTTGGCATCAAACTAAGTAGAACTCAAGGAAAATGAGGCAAAACTTTACAAGTTACCATGTAAGGTTCATCTGCTGAAAAAATAGAATAAAGTCTAAAATTCCTAATGAACATCACCAAGATGGTTCTGCCACCAGCAGTTCATTTTTTAAGGCACGGATCAAATACGGTTATCTATTATTCTCACGGTGCCCATCAAATTATAGGTAAGAAACCTAGTCCTGTAATAATAATGGCATGGAATGACGGGCTCTAAATGGTGACTTGACCATCCCCAATAAGTTATCGAAAGAATTTACTTCTTAAAAGATCCTTTGCGAATAAAGCCAAGTAAATATGCAGATAAAAGTCCCGTGTGATATGTGAAGTGTACTTATTCACAGTAATTTCAAAGGGAAGGGATGAAATGTTCAAAAGGTAACGTCCAAATTTGCAAAGTTGTAGAGGCGCTAGGCACAAATTGGACAAGGTGCCGCTAAGTAATGATTAAATGAATTTTTTATTGTTATTAATTACGGAAAAGAGGAAAAGAGAATCAGGCCGAATGCCAAAATCCAAAATTCGAAAAGTGTAGGGTGTTGTAGGAGCCGAACCTTCTTCGAGATTACGGGCGGCGAGCGGCAACCTGATTGGCTACGAAGGCTACGAAGATTGCCGAGCATGGCCGAAGGCCTACTCGCCGCTTGATAGGTGTTGACGGCGGTTTGACAAACAGCAGTTTTTGGTGAAATGTGGTCCGGAATATCTGGGCCAATCTGTTCACTCGCCATACATATTTTAAGTTGTATCCAACATTAATGAATCAAAAAACAAATAATTTAGAGACTGAGACAAAAAGCCAATAGAAAACACAAAAAAAGGGGAAAAGTGAAATCATGAATTAATACAAGAAAATATAGGTATGTGTGCATTAAGCAATGCAACAAGAAAAACCTCAGAAAGTCGAAGTTGGCTATACCATGCCAAGATTAAAAATAGATATTTTTTTTCACAGCTAAGAATTCCTAAAACGGTTAAAATTTTCAGGGAATGACGTTGAGTTCCACATAAAAAATTACTTGTGTCAAAAAGTCTGCAGCGTTGCAGATCGTGTCACGAGAAGCTGGAAGAAATGTTCAATGGTGAAACTATTAAAAAATACGTATCCTGATCTGCAACGCTGCATACTTTTTGACATAAGTAATTTATCACGTGGAAAAATACTCAACGTCATTTCTTGAAAATTTTACTGTGTTCATTTTTCTCTGCATGTGTGAAGAATTTTCAGTGAAAATTCTAGCAACAGTGTTGGTTCGATGTTCTCTGATAAAATGAATTGGGAGTGGATATTTTAAAACACCGTCAACAAGATACGTATTTTTGCACATTCACCATCGTGTAGCATGTGTTGAGTGATTTTTTGTTTTAATTTATCGCATTGATTTACAAATGTATGATATTATATGGACAGATATTGCAAGTTTTGAACCCTTCTAAAATGTTACGTTGATTTAAAATTCCCATTATAAATACCAAAAGACAGCAGATTTACTACTAACTTTTTCTTGTTAAATTGAATTTTTTCCCTTTTAGTTCAGAACTAGCACGGATTTTGAGTAATCTAGTCGTCAAAATGGACTTTATGGACACTCATTGTTGGTCAAGAAGATAGGAATAAATTAACTTGAGGTTTAAACATCGAGAGAAAGGGTTAAAAATTATTTCTTGCCTCTAAGACCCAGGGCAAAAAATGAAATCAAAGTACTCGATGAAGATTCTAATCCCTGGTAAAAGTGAGTCAGCCTGACATCAGGCTATGTATGTTTCATAAACTACCCTGAGTCTGACTGATTCAGTCTGACATCAGTCTGACTCAGGGTAGTTTATGAAACATAGCCTGACGTCAGACTGATTCATTTTTACTAGAGATATTTCGTTGGTTTTGTTTTTTTGGTGGGGATCACAACTCGTGTCCAAAAGCACACATTTAACTCAATAATAAATAAATAAAAAATAAATTGTTAAAAATAAAAAAAACATGACTTGGCTACTCTCTGTCAAACTCAGTAAAAATATTTTCTGAGCCTAATTTATGGTTAGATTGCCTTTTCACCGTGATTAGGAGCTTGAGTTGGAAGTGCAGAGATGCTGTCAGCGTGTTTGTTCATCACACCCAAGTAGCCATTTCCGATCAAAATGTTGCAACAAACTTGAAACTTTGTTGAAACTTAGTTTCAACTTTCTTGCCACCTAGTTGCAACAAGTTGCAACTTCCAAACAACATAGTGAATACATTGATCAAAAAAGTTTCAACAAGTTGGTACTTCCAGACAGAAAATTTGGAGCATAATGGAACTTAGTTGCAAAAAGTTGGAACTGTTTGGGGGAACTTTTGCCCCTTCCTTCCCTCCTCTTTTTCAGGAGCCTGATGAACCTGGTAGTTACATGGTCTCTACTCAACTGATCTTCTCATTCGCATGAGGAGGGTTTTTTTCAATTCAGCCCAGCCAGATTATTGGGATTGATTGATAAAGCAATTAATAGACGAATATGACAATGAGAAAGTGGAACGATCCGATGTGGGAGCGGGTGGTTGCAATAGAAAAAAGAGGTTAGTATTAAATAACCAACGGCAGCCCTTGACTTAATGAACTGTAAAGGTAACTAAAAGACAAACGGCAACCCACAAGAGACCCTAAAGTTAGTCCAACATTATCCCCCGTGATGTGTAACAACCACTCCTTCCGACCAATAGGATCGCTTCATTTTCCCCTGGTCTTCTAGGTCTATCGCTTTTTTTATAAGTTTCAACAATTATTGGCCTACAGTGCTCGATGGTTTTCTGAAAAATTGACAAAAATCGAAGGAGCAGAATGCTACCGCGCTAAGGTAGAACGCCGTATGGACATTCGAGAGTTGCCAAATTTCCCTTGATGAAACATGTATTTTTGACAACATTCATGCATATTTTTCTTTGAAATTTTCAGATATTTTAGATTAAATTGTGTAAAAAATTTTCTGAAAAATTTGGAAACTACTATTCGCAATTTTCCCAGTAAAATCGGTTTTTACCGGAGGAAACTTGACAACGTCTGACGGCTCATATGGCGTTCTTTTCTAGCACGGCAGAATAGGCGCGAAGAGGGTGCGGAGGTTACGCACAAAATTGATGTAAGACTGAACTACGTTAATCGGGAGTATTCAAAACTGATTGTGAGTATACTGAGATATCGAGATAAGAGTTTAACTCTTTATCTTAATTACCTTCATTACGACTTTTGATAAGACTTCAAAAAACTCGAACGATCCTTTTTATCGGCGATTGATCTGGTATTCTAGCCGAGAGCCTCGGCTCGGTTAGAACTCACTCTCATTTCTGGCTTGGGCCCTGCGACCACAACTCTCTCTCTTGCTTTCGGACTTGGACTTTTTTCTGGACTCGGGACTTACGATTCTTGGAACTTGGAACCCTGGATCACTTTGGTGACTCGTCAAAAGACTTTTCTTTTCCTCCCTGGAATCTTTTCCATTTTTAAACCATTTTAACACGTTATTTGCGCTAAGGATGCGCGAAATACTCCAGCCCATCGACCGTCTCACTCTCCTTCCTCACCCCGTCCATCGAGCGTCAATAACAATTAGGTACACATATTCTTCGATTGGCAAGTGAAGTTCTAAGTATTCAATATGAGCTCTTATAAATCTCAAAAGGTAATTATGAGTTGCTTACCACATCTGTGGGATTCGTAATCCTCTCTGTTGAATTGGTCGGCTTACTAGAAAATCTAAAAGCACATAAAAAAGCACTACTTAAATCGAATCTAAGAATAAGGTTGAATTTGTTTCTCCTTAAAAGAGACTACTCGCTTCATACCTTTTTTTATTATTAGGTATTATACAATACAACAATGTAATACAATAAGGATGATCAGACTTAAAAACCAGTCTTTATACATTTGATCTTATCATTACACACTTTGGACGGATCGACATTGGAAATTTCCTAGTTACAGAGATGAATGGTTAGTAGATTGGAGGATTATGAACCACTTTAAGCTTAAGTGATAAGTGGTCATCAAATGGATCATGGTGCACGTAAAAACAGAGAAAAGAATGGAGATGTTGCATGTGTGGGGAATTGTGTGGGGTACACATATTCCTCGATTGGTAAGTGAAGTTCTAAGTATTCATTATGAGCTCTTAAAAATCACAAAAGGTAATTATGAGTTGCTTACCACATCTGTGCGATTCGTAATTCTGTCTGTTGAGAAGTCGTTCAGAATCGGGAGAACAGTGAAAAATTGAGGCCCGAATACATCTCCTCTATCTTTGGCAGAGTGTTTCTGTTATGAGAGCAAAAGTTTGATCATAAGAACAGAATACAGGTTGACAGAACAAAACGCTCCGAGCTTGTATTAAAATAGTAAAGTAACTGTAAATGATAAGAACAAATGACACTTGACTGTTTATTTCAAATGCCATACATATTTTAAGTTGTATCCAACATTAATGAATCAAAAAACAAATCATTTAGAGACGGAGACAAAAAGCCAATAGAAAACACAAAAAAAGGGGAAAAGTGAAATCATGAATTAATACAAGAAAATATAGGTATGTGTGCATTAAGCAATGCAACAAGAAAAACCTCAGAAAGTCGAAGTTGGCTATACCATGCCAAGATTAAAAATAGATATTTTTTTTCACAGCTAAGAATTCCTAAAACGGTTAAAATTTTCAGGGAATGACGTTGAGTTCCACATAAAAAATTACTTGTGTCAAAAAGTCTGCAGCGTTGCAGATCGTGTCACGAGAAGCTGGAAGAAATGTTCAATGGTGAAACTATTAAAAAATACGTATCCTGATCTGCAACGCTGCATACTTTTTGACATAAGTAATTTATCACGTGGAAAAATACTCAACGTCATTTCTTGAAAATTTTACTGTGTTCATTTTTCTCTGCATGTGTGAAGAATTTTCAGTGAAAATTCTAGCAACAGTGTTGGTTCGATGTTCTCTGATAAAATGAATTGGGAGTGGATATTTTAAAACACCGTCAACAAGATACGTATTTTTGCACATTCACCATCGTGTAGCATGTGTTGAGTGATTTTTTGTTTTAATTTATCGCATTGATTTACAAATGTATGATATTATATGGACAGATATTGCAAGTTTTGAACCCTTCTAAAATGTTACGTTGATTTAAAATTCCCATTATAAATACCAAAAGACAGCAGATTTACTACTAACTTTTTCTTGTTAAATTGAATTTTTTCCTTTTTAGTTCAGAACTAGCACGGATTTTGAGTAATCTAGTCGTCAAAATGGACTTTATGGACACTCATTGTTGGTCAAGAAGATAGGAATAAATTAACTTGAGGTTTAAACATCGAGAGAAAGGGTTAAAAATTATTTCTTGCCTCTAGGACCCACGGCAAAAAATGAAATCAAAGTCCTCGATGAAGATTCTAATCCCTGGTAAAAGTGAGTCAGCCTGACATCAGGCTATGTATGTTTCATAAACTACCCTGAGTCTGACTGATTCAGTCTGACTCAGGGTAGTTTATGAAACATAGCCTGACGTCAGACTGATTCATTTTTACTAGAGATATTTCGTTGGTTTTGTTTTTTTGGTGGGGATCACAACTCGTGTCCAAAAGCACACATTTAACTCAATAATAAATAAATAAAAAATAAATTGTTAAAAATAAAAAAACATGACTTGGCTACTCTCTGTCAAACTCAGTAAAAATATTTTCTGAGCCTAATTTATGGTTAGATTGCCTTTTCACCGTGATTAGGAGCTTGAGTTGGAAGTGCAGAGATGCTGTCAGCGTGTTTGTTCATCACACCCAAGTAGCCATTTCCGATCAAAATGTTGCAACAAACTTGAAACTTTGTTGAAACTTAGTTTCAACTTAATCTCAAAAGGCTCGAGCTCTTAAAAATCTCAAAAGGTAATTATGAGTTGCTTACCACATCTGTGCGATTCGTAATTCTGTCTGTTGAATTTGTCGGCTTACCATACAATCTAAAAGCACATAAAAAAGCTCTACTTAAATCGAATCTAAGAATAAGGTTGAATTTGTTTCTTGATTCGGAGAGAGTAAGGTACGCCAAGTAGATGCATAAATTACAGTTTTTATTTACCCAAATGCATTTCAGCCCATAGGGCCATCTTCAGTGGTATACATAAGGATCACAGGCTACAAGCAAGTACAAGTACATGCATATTCTAAGGACATACTGATGAGAATTATAAATTACGGGTACTAACTACATTATAGCATACAGGTGGCAATTAAATTTGTTTCTCCTTAAAAGAGACTACTCGCTTCATACCTTTTTAGTGTATTTTCCGAAGGAAATACACTATTGCGTTCTCCCCTGATGTCAGATCTGGACCAAAGACCATGTAATGAGCATCGATCATGGGTCGTAGATTACGAATATGCATGCCGTTTGAATTCATGTTTATATATATATATATATATATATTTATTTATATATCTGTTTATTTATGTATGTATTTCCGACTCATCGTGGTTTTTCCGATTTTTGCTTGGTTATATTTCCCTCATTTTAAAACATTTCCGAATGAAACTTTTTGCGATGTAAAGAAGAGAAACAGGACTACCCTTCTGCGAAAAAAAAACGGAGATCGAAGTATTACATTTCGAATGGTGGGGGCGAGAAGTGGGGGGAGGTTCAATTTTGTGGGCGCGATAACTCGCGCAAATTAAAAGCTTTCCCCCCGAAATTTTTACAGAAGGAAGATCTTACTTAGTTCTAGGCTGGTATTGAATCTGAGCGAAATCGGTCGAGCCGTTTAAAAATGGCGAGCTTTGAAAGTTTTAGGCGGGGGGTGTGCGGCAAAAGGAGGGAAGCCGCACAGTGGGTCACGAACTGAAAATTGGTGGACAAGACGGCAATGTTGTCACACAGTGGGTCACGAACTGAAAATTGGTGGACAAGACGGCAACGTTGTCGCACAGTGGGTCACGAACTGAAAATTGGTGGACAAGACGGCAACGTTGTCACACAGTGGGTCACGAACTGAGAAGTGGTGGATAAGACGGCAATGTTGTCGTACAATGGGTCACGAACTGATGAACTGATGGCTATATTGCCGCACAGTGGGTTAAAGACTGATAATTGGTGGACAAAACAGCAATGTTGTCGCACAGTGGGTTATGGAGATTCATCCATCGTCATTCAAGCTTGCCACAGCGTTTGTTGACATTTTTTCATATCAGACATTACATGAGGATTGTTGTTACAATCTGGCGACATGAAGTCCTTATTCGAATAATCAATGCCTCCAACAGTGTAAACGTAGATCCAACCTCCAAAGATTGATAGCTCCCCACCCCCTCCCCTCCCTTCGGAAAATACACTCTTCCCGCGGTGGACGCGCGGGTCACTTAAAGACAGAACAACTGAGGCCGGACACTCAAACTAAAAAACGCGCGCGAAGCGCGCGTCTTGGGGGGGCTTGGGGGGGCGAAGCCCCCCCAAAAACCGGCGCGGAGCGAAGCGGAGCGCCGGTTTTTTTATTATTAGGTATTATACAATACAACAATGTAATACAATAAAGATGATCAGACTTAAAAACGAGTCTTTATACATTTGATCTTATCATTACACACTTTGGACGGATCGACATTGGAAATTTCCTAGTTACAGAGATGAACGGTTAGTAGATTGGAGGATTATGAACCAATTCAAGCTTAAGTGATAAGTGGTCATCAAATGGATCATATGGTGCACGTAAAAACAGAGAAAAGAATGGAGATGTTGCATGTGTGGGGAATTTGCGATTTGACTATTGATCCTTACGTAAAAGTTCGCGAGAAACACGATGAAGCCACTGATTTTCTCTGAAATCAACTCCCAAGCTCAAAAAAAGCTCTCAAGTTGAGGTCAAAATGGAGGGATATCCCACGCTATCCCGAGTGTCTACGTCTACATCAAGACAAACTCTCCATGCAAAGATAGGGAGCAAATACATCGACAGGGCTGCCACTTTATTTGGGGACTCTAAAACTGAAAACACGGCAACCAGCTGCTAATGTATTTGCTCTCTATCTTAGCATGGAGAGTTTGTCTTGATGTAGAGGTGGACTCTCAGGGTAGCGTGGGATATCCCCTCCATTTTGGCCTCAACTTGAAGCTTTTTTTGAGCTTGGGAGTTGATTTCAGAGAAAACGAGTCTCACAGCAGAAAACATCTCCATTGGGAGTAAAGGTGTGACTAAAAGTGCTAAAACTTTAAACTCTCGATAATTCCTATTTATGACCATTTTGTATTAGCTGACGATCTCTGTTTCATAACATAAGGGTCATCTTTTAACCGCGCATATAATGCACGGTATAAATGTGACTCTTATTTTATAGAAATTTTAAATACCGCTACCAACATGTTTAAATATCTCTATTTGAAGTCAGAGATGCTCCCTTATTGGATTAGATGGAGGGGAAATTGAAATTATCTTTATTTATTTGCTTTATTTTTTTTATTTTTTAGGCAGAGTTCACAAACCACAATCTATTTGTAATTGTTTATTTTTTGTTTCGTTCAAAGCAAGGGTGGCAGGAAAAATAAAGATGGCGAATTTGTAACGTTAGGTGAGGATGGGTACATTGACACACTCAAAAAAAGAAAACGTTTAAAAACGATGTGTTACTTTTTGAGTGATTGCCTAAATTTTTAACAGTCCTCCCTATAAATGACTATTTCTTAAGATGCGAACTCGGATAACGATCCATGAAAGAGTTTGAGAATATTATACGTACCCATCAATTATTCTGTTTGAGTGTGATCCATATGCCACGACAAAATAAAAACAGGAGAAGACATCCGCCGACAGCAGAAAAAAATGTGTACATTTCTGGACTAATCGTACAAACAACATTTGCATAAGACGTAGCTGCTTCATGTGTGACGAGCCAGTTCAAAAAAAACCGGCGCTCCGCTTCGCTCCGCGCCGGTTTTTGGGGGGGCTTCGCCCCCCCAAGCCCCCCCAAGACGCGCGCTTCGCGCGCGTTTTTTAGTTTGAGTGTCCGGCCTCAGTTGTTCTGTCTTTAAGTGACCCGCGCGTCCACCGCGGGAAGAGTGTATTTTCCGAAGGGAGGGGAGGGGGTGGGGAGCTATCAATCTTTGGAGGTTGGATCTACGTTTACACTGTTGGAGGCATTGATTATTCGAATAAGGACTTCATGTCGCCAGATTGTAACAACAATCCTCATGTAATGTCTGATATGAAAAAATGTCAACAAACGCTGTGGCAAGCTTGAATGACGATGGATGAATCTCCATAACCCACTGTGCGACAACATTGCTGTTTTGTCCACCAATTATCAGTCTTTAACCCACTGTGCGGCAATATAGCCATCAGTTCATCAGTTCGTGACCCATTGTACGACAACATTGCCGTCTTATCCACCACTTCTCAGTTCGTGACCCACTGTGTGACAACGTTGCCGTCTTGTCCACCAATTTTCAGTTCGTGACCCACTGTGCGACAACGTTGCCGTCTTGTCCACCAATTTTCAGTTCGTGACCCACTGTGTGACAACATTGCCGTCTTGTCCACCAATTTTCAGTTCGTGACCCACTGTGCGGCTTCCCTCCTTTTGCCGCACACCCCCCGCCTAAAACTTTCAAAGCTCGCCATTTTTAAACGGCTCGACCGATTTCGCTCAGATTCAATACCAGCCTAGAACTAAGTAAGATCTTCCTTCTGTAAAAATTTCGGGGGGAAAGCTTTTAATTTGCGCGAGTTATCGCGCCCACAAAATTGAACCTCCCCCCACTTCTCGCCCCCACCATTCGAAATGTAATACTTCGATCTCCGTTTTTTTTTCGCAGAAGGGTAGTCCTGTTTCTCTTCTTTACATCGCAAAAAGTTTCATTCGGAAATGTTTTAAAATGAGGGAAATATAACCAAGCAAAAATCGGAAAAACCACGATGAGTCGGAAATACATACATAAATAAACAGATATATAAATAAATATATATATATATATATATATAAACATGAATTCAAACGGCATGCATATTCGTAATCTACGACCCATGATCGATGCTCATTACATGGTCTTTGGTCCAGATCTGACATCAGGGGAGAACGCAATAGTGTATTTCCTTCGGAAAATACACTAAAAGTATACGAAGCACTTTCACCTCTCACTTTTGACAAGGCAGTTTTGGGGTGGTGTGTTTAATTTTTGAAATTACTAAGAGGAATGGTATAATCATACTTAATAATTGTTTGGGCCGTTTTGGGCTGCCTGTGTACCTTTGTCTTTGTTCTTAATAATTGGTACACATTTGTATTCATTGTTACAAAATAAGCAAATCAAGCAACATGGACAATAAAGAAATTGAAGACTAATTAAGAATTTGCGTGTTGATTTTTTGAGCCGAAGGACCCTCAATTTTTCAGTCTTAAAGCCCTGGCTCCCTTTAGAAACAACAGGGCAAGTTTAGATAGCGTTACCGAAATGATCAAAGGTCGCAAAAGATTCCACGGAGTCATTTCGATCAGTATGAGAGCTTCACTTCATGCTGAGACCACTGGACAGGACAAGCTGCCCTATAAGATTTTGATCACTAACTAGCGATATGATAGAGTTGCCGGTACAATAAGCTCTCTCCATGACGTGTCCCTTTAGAGGGTTGACCAATCTGGAACTATCCCAACCCCAACACCAACGTCAGAATGGCTTGAAATAGTAGTTTAAGTGTTACTTGAGTCCAATTAAAAGACGACGACAAAAATCATTCTCCGGAACAAATATTTGAGTCTTCAATTTTTTATCCAGATTTCTAATTGATAGCAGTCCGTACCTCTCCACTTCGGGATATCAAATCAAAAAGGGAAATATTTTGGAGCTGCTATCACGGCCGTTCATATACACGGCGTGTTTCTATGGCACACGGAAAAATCGCCTTAAGAGAGACGAATATGCAACCCCATAACGTTCCTGCTCGAATAGTTATCGTTCAGAATGCAAGTGATATTTGAAGGCGCTGTAGCAGTTCATCGTGACTGTTCAAAGAATTCGTGGGAACGATTTTAATGCTAATCAGAGGGAAAACAGTACCAAGTTCTCAACGTAACTGTTTGATTTGTAACAAAATAAATTATATCGTATCTCAAGACTTAGAATACAAATTTGGGCCAAATGGGAATATGGAATGTTAGGGGATTACTTTGAAAGCAGTATAGTAAAAACAATTTTTTTGCACAATCTTTCACAACACGTGGGTGTGAAAATAGTGTTTTTACCGAGCGCGACCGCACAGATAAGGATAGGACATCCGGATTTCTGATAAGCGTTGCTGTTACAAAATAATCACAATGTTGAGGCTGAGTTTTTTTAGAAGGACAAATATTAAAAGAAACATCGGACAGGGGAAAAATCCATAGATCATATTTGTATTCCGAATTGGAGTTATACGCTTTGAGCAATGAGAAAATACACTCTGTCGATATCATCAATTCAAAGAAACAGAGGGCAGTGGTGGAACCAGAATTTTCATGCAACGGGGCTGCAAAATGCCCAAACATGTGTTGTAGAGCGATTTTTATTTATGTGAAGCTTGTACCTCAGTCGATGATCCATACCAAATTAATGGAAATTGGAACTATCTGCAGTTTGGCCAGTTACATCACTCTATTTTCTCATCTTCCTCTCATCGGGCTGAATAATCGATTCACTGTCGATTACCTAAGGAGGTGCCGATAATTTTTCGATTATCTGACCAGATGAAGGCATGATAAAGAGATCAAGTGATACAGTCAACCAATCACATAACTTTATTTCAGCTCAGTCTGATTTTGGTCCGTCGTAAAGACAAAATAGGTACCGATGAATCCACCCGCTGACTTCATCCCTAAATTTGAATACATTTTACTATCGGTCTAATAAATGTTTATTTCAAGTACAGAAGTATGTGGAGAGTAGTATAACATTTTGATATTAGTAAGAGTATATCTCTTGAATCTGAATTTTTATTTACGTTCCTCCTAGGTAATTAAAAACTTGAAGACTAGAATCTCATTCGATTATTTCTTTATTTGAATCAAAAAAAGGGAACAGGTCCATTCCTCGATGAGTCTTAGTTAGCATGTCCTTTTATGCAAGTCAAGGCTCACGCAAAAATGAACTTGTTCCCTTTTGAAAACAACTGTGAACTGATTCATCTACACTTTGGTCTTTTGTATGAATCTCTCGCTCCGCCATTGAAATTTCCGAGATTTCTCAATCTGAAAAAGGAATAAAGAGACCTAAGCAGTCGACAACAGTGCGACAAGAAAAGATACAATCCAATTTGAATCCTGAAAAATAAGAGATAAAGACGACGACAATTCGACAAAATAAATTTGTCTTTTGAAATTTCATAAAATATTACACGCAGGGCCGGATTTAAAGTGCTCCTCCTCGGAGAAGGGGGGGGGGGGGAGAAGTGGCGAACCTACCCGGCACAGGTCAGCAGTGGCGGATTCAGAGACTGCTTGACGGAAAATTTGAAATTTGAAACCCTCTTAAACAAAATTTGAGGCGTTTATTGTTGTGCGGGAAACAAAGAATAGAGGGTACCTTATCGACTCAACTATAAACTTACGAAAAACTATGAAGAATCTCGTGGTCAGAAAAAATTAAAACGTTCATGTGAAGAGGGAGGGCGCGGGGGTAAAAAAAAAAAAAAAAAAAAAAAAAAAAAAACTTCGTGGTGCGGGCCCCCAGGTAAGTTCCCAGTGTGCCTACATACTAGTAAATCCAGCCTTGATTATATGCTATTCTGTACTGCAGAATTTCAATTTTAAAATAGAGCTCGCATTAACTTACAGAATCGTAGGGAAAATATTTGAAGAATTTTAGCAACGTTATCACGTGGCTGTGAACCTCTGAGTGAGGCCTTGGTCAATCTACTCAGCATTAACTTTTTTTTCTCCCATGGAAGTTTCTTTTTTCTTGCACCTATTAGTTTACAAGAAAAAAAGCGTATCTCCATATTATAGCAACAACTCCTGAGGTAATTTGGTTACAGAAGCAACGAATTTCCCGGTGACGCAGAAAAGTCGACGCTATTACCAACGTCGTCGGTGGTAATTTGATAGTTGGTGTCGCTCCTCGACAAGTTTTCGTCGTGACGTTGCCAAAGTTTTCCGAGAAATTCGTCTTCATGATAACATCCTTGTGTGGAGATGCAGGGAAATTGCGACAAACTGGCAGCAATGCTTCACTTGTGGCGCGAGTCAGGAGTGAGTTACGGAGTGACTTATGACTCATCCCGGCATGCCACTGAGAGGTCTCGCGACACGCGTGCCACATGCTCCTGCTGAATTGCGTCATTACCGGCTCCGTAAAGTGTAAATTTAAGAAATTTGGCTACATGGCCTCTCGGGAGGGCGGTGTGATGTCAGCTCGAGCTTTCAGCCCTCCCGTGTAGTATGGAAAAAAGTTAGGAAAGAGGGCAAAAACATCGTGGTTGCTATCGAAGAACAAATGGACTGTATTTTGCAATTTGGAACTATAAATTCTGGCTGTTCTGGAAAAACACTTATGTGCATAGGGAAACTAATGGCACATACGCTGTTTTTAAACCGGGCCAGAATCTATAGGTCCAAATTGCAAAATGTAGTCCAAATGAAACCATTCTGCCGTGCTAAGGAAAAACGCCGTATGAACATTCAAGAGTTGCCAAATTTCCTTCAGTAAAATGTTCATTTTTGAGGAAATTCATGAATATTTTTCGTTGAAATTTTCAGGAAATTCAGGTGAAATCGCAAACAACATTATCTGAAAAATTGGAAGAAAAGTATCCATAAGTATACCAGGAAATTCGTTTTTTGTAAATGGAAATTTGGCAACGCCTTAAGGTTCGTACGGCGTTTTTCCTCAGCAAGGTAGCATTCATCTCTGTCGTTAATTTTACTATTTTTCTACGTGATACCAAGTGATGTGTGATCTGTGGAAATTGACCTGGAATAATTTTCACAAAGTTTTCAGAGGGGCTAAAAAATTAGACTTTAGTCCACGAAAATGTCATTAAGATGCCATATCATGCTCAAAAATTGAGACAGGGTCATTAATGTAGAAACTTTTGTAGAGCACTCACTAGCGCTATTTAATAATTTTATGGGACGCGTTTCGGGGTCGAGATGGCCCCTTGCTGCCGGGGCATGATGGGGCCATTCTTGACCCCAAAACGCGTCCCATAAAATTGTTGATTGCGGTCATTATTTCTTGTATGACGGTACATACAATGAATTGAGCATGTACTTAACTTTACCTACAGTGTAATTTGAGTATACACAACCGATGTAAAGGAGAGTTTTCCGGAGAGACAGCGAAACCGCGAGCATGTAATTTTCTAACATGGCTCCTCAAATAATAAATAATAGAGGAGCACTTTTTCACGTCTGAACCGGATCGGACATTTTTTTCTATAAAAAAAGTGCAAAGACGCCAACCATGATTATGCAATTTTTACAAGTTTTTATGCTTAAAAGTGTTGATGGTATAAAAACATTTTTGCCACTAGAATGTCACCGGGTGATACCTACTTGATTTTTTTCTTCGTCTGATTGTGAGGTTGTCCATTCTGCCGTGCCAAGGAAGGACGCCGTTTAAGCCTTCAGACGTTGCCAAGTTTCCTCTGGTAAAAACCGAATTTACTGGGAAAATTGCGAATATTATTTTCCAAATTTTTCAGACAATTTTGTACGCAATTTAATCTGAAATATCTGAAAATTTCGAGGAAAAATATGCATGAATGTTATCAAAAATACATGTTTTATCAAGGGAAATTTGGCAACTCTCAAACGTTCATACGGCGTTCTTCCTTAGCACGGCAGCATTGAGGCGTGAGATGAGAGTGGCGGGATGAATATGGGAGCTCCCTGTTGGGTGCTTATTCGAGTTTGAGAACAGTGGCGTGGCGTGATTTGCGATGTATCGATTGATCTGCCATTTAAACCTAAGGCGAAAGGATCGATTAACAGGATGTTCGCAACGAACACCTTAATAATCGATTCCTCACCATAGTTCCAAATGTGGAAATATCGATTATCGACCATTCACACCTCGCCACTGTTTGAGAAGAGGCCCTCGTGAGAAATAAAGTCTTCAAATTAAGTCCAAATAATCGAATCATGTCATCGGTATTGCATACCTTTATCAACGTTGATGCAAACGCTAGCCGCTTGTTCTGGCTTGTCATTCCCTTTATGTAAAATTTTGATGAGGTTACGCGCAATGCAGTGCCCGTGATCCAGACCTTGTATTTCGGCTCATTGTTCCAAACACGTACAGTTTCCGTTTTTCCTCTTCCTCTTCGCCCATTCAGCCATTTGCATCTTGCTTCTATAATGTCAATCTCACAAACATCCACAAATGGACGTATTTCTACCAAACAGACCTATATGGAGGTGAGAAATATGGGGTGTGCTCGTCGAGGCTGCATAAGAAGCAATGTAAAAAGTGGGCGTGATTCCTTTTGAAGAATTGGAAAAGCGGGATTTTACATTCTATCAGACAGACCTATGTGCCAACTGAATGCGAGCTTCATGAGCCGCGAGCATGGCAAGAGAGCGTTATGGACAGGGCTCATGAGTTAAAGACGAAGCGGAAGCGGGACGACGGCGGTTCCATCTCCGTTGACGTCACTGGCGTTTTATTATTCTCATTCACTCTTACGGCCAGAGAACTAACGAACACACCCCATATTTCTCACCTCCACATAGGTCTGTTTGGTAGAAATACGTCCAAATAGCAGAATGTCTCTCCGTCCTTTTCCTATTTTTGTACCTACTTAAAAATCAAGGCACACATACATGTATTTTACAGACAGGTTAAATTAAGTTTAAATCAGAGGCCAAAGAGGCTCGTTTCTCATTTGGCTCGGTGCGAAAAATATTACTTTGGTAAATTTTTCGCACCGCACTTCTAAGGTTGGAACCACCTTTTGATTTTAAGCGATTTTAAGCTTGTCAAGGATTTCCTTATTGGGAGAGAGTCTGGTGAAAATGGCCACAGAGTGAATATTTACGGTAACAATATTGAATATATACTCACACATACGAAATCCATATTAATTCCATTTCTTTGTGACGCTTGGATGAATGACGTAATTCTTCATTATTTTTTTCTTTAAGCCGCCGAATGAAAAAAATGATTGGAGCCAGCAAACAGAAAAAAACTTTGAAAACTCGGCGGCTACGTGTCGCAAAGCGCCAGAGAGCGCTGGGAAGCGGCTTTCATGTACGTGTGTATAATTCAATTTTATTAAAGATGCAACTAGCAACTTTACTGAAATCCTTCCATACGTAAGGCGCAAAAGTTGGATATCACGAGAAAATTATTTAGTTGTCAGTAGCTATGTAATAATTATTTTAAACGAGCAAATGACATCACTTGCAAAAGTGGACGGATTCCCTCGAAAGCTCTCTTTAATTTTTATTTTTTACCGCGCAAAGGGCATTTCAACGTTGCCGAATAGGTGATGATAAAGTTTCTACCCCTCGAGCCCATGATTAGGATCAGTGGCGATCCTCGGAATCGGCAAGACCCTCCATTTGAAACCATTTTCAATGATCGATTCCAAATGAGGGGGCTCGATCGATTGTTTTACATGCGTTTAAATGGACGAAACCCAATGTTGCCACTTTGCCAGAATTTTCATTGCGTAAGATTTGGCAGCGACTGTGGGAAGGTTGCCGCGCGGAGAGGTGCAGCGGTGGTAGCGAGGGATAAAAATATTCTACCAGAAATCGAGAGTCGAGGCTTCTGAGCCGGTTAACGAACTCGCTGCCTCTGCGTGTCAACTGTCACACGTTCGACCATTGTTGTCGTCAATTTGGTTCAATCTGCAGGAGGCTTGTGCAGCTGTCAGTTTAGCCGGGATCTGACTGTCATCATGATAAAAATGATGGCCTAAAACAATGAGCACCTGAGAAGTGTCATTTCGGTTGAATTATGGGATTTCGACGGTGCCTCGATGGTGGAAGTTCTCTAAAAAAGAGGATGGTGAAATTTTTTTGAAAAAAAAAAAAAAGTTAAATGTTCTATAGGGGAAAAAAGGGACGGTATTGTTTCCGGAGACACATTTTTAGAGAAGGGGACTTTTCGCATCACCTTTGAAAATTTGACATTTTATACTGCTACATAAGTTAAGTCAATCGTCCCAAAGGATAAGTTTACGCATAGTTTATTTCACTTTTGTAGCAAAAGTGGACGTAAACTCACGTTTTAATCGGATCTAGCTGCTTAAGGCTTGAACAAGGCATGGCAAGAATATAAACTTTAGATATTTCTCCCGTAATAATATTTTGATCTAACTGCAAACTTTAAATACCTCGTCATAACTTTGCTTTTTTAATTTTTTTGGTGGATTTTTATTCAGAAAGTGTGCAAAACACTACTTTCTATGCAACGACACGAATAAAGGAATTCTAGGGTTTTCAGCACAAAATTTCTCACTCCTACTAAAATTATAAAAATCACACGAAAATCACCATTACGTACGATTTAAAGGAAGAACCAATTATTTTGAGAATGAAGTTGCCTGAATGTCACTCTGGAACGGACTGAATTGATGCATTTCCTCAAATTTTACTTGATCCCATTTTCACAGGACTCATCATTTTACTAAAATGTGATCTAAGGCAAAATAAAATTATCTTTTTTTTCCTCTCATGCTTATCACATTTTTCCGGGCAACGCGGCAACTCTTCGAGTGCTGAGAGTTTCTACTCCTCAACTGTCAACAAAAATTTCTGCGCCCGTTATAGTTGCTCCGGGTCTAATTCCCGCGGGGTCACTGCCTCCCACATAATTAAGTGTCAACTTAGCAATATTTTCGCAGTAAATTGACACGAATTTGCATTAATATAAGAGGAAGTAAAAAAAAAAATCTTAAACAAGCAATGGACCGAAGCAGAGGATTTCGTTCTCTGAGGTGTTTTACCAGCCAAATCTTCGATAGGGGGCTTGATTTTCGGAGGATAAGGGGGAGGGGCACAATTTTTTGGAAAAAAACTCAAAATTCCTTCTGAAGTTGACACAAAATCCTACAAACAGTCGAAGTTAGGAATTTCAGAGGGTAAAAACAATTTACTCCTTTTCCTTAAATGGCACTCCTGCTCCTCTGAAATAATGGAGAAATTAGCGAGAGCAGTGCCTCTTATTCCCTTAAAAGAAAGAAAAAAATGGATCGATAATGTGTCCAAAAATGGATCAATGTGTCATTAACTCGGGCAGTTAGGAGGGATACATTCTTCTCTTGAACATTCATTTTGTGCCACCTCTGATACACTTAAATGTTCATAATGTTTATATAGATTTATGGCAGGAAGAGTGGGGAAAAAGTCACCACGTACAGGTTTAGAATTCCTAAACAGCACCCCTCCCCTGGAATATACCGTGATTATCACTTCTAATGCAAAGGGTTTACTCAAAAACATAACCAGTTTAGACTTAAGAACTCTCATTTTCTGCCCTTTGCAAACACGCAACCGAATGCACGCGTGAGCAGTCTCGGCGGAAAAAATTGTGTGCGTATATTTTTAACGCCCCGATATTACTGCAGTGCAGAAGGAGTCACCTAATCTTCAAGAGAATGTTTCTGGCGATTATCCAGCCATGTTGCCGTTTCCTAGAGCAATTTGAATTTTAACTACAAATTTCCCTGGATATTTCTAAAAATTGTGCAACAAACTGTTACAATCCTGCCTCCAGCGAATGCACTAGTAGCATGCATGAATGCACATGACTCTAGAAATTCTTTAGAGACTCATGAGTTTGACTCTATGGTTAATTTTTTCTATGTTTCTCTATTTATAAGGATATGAAGGTAAGAAAGAAGTACTTTGGCTTTAAGAAAAGAGAGATGCATCATGAAGAGGTGTGCTGAAAAATGACACGAAGAAAGGAGAGTCGTCGCTCCCACGGTCATAATGGATCACAGGTTACCACCTACTTCCCCAGTCGTAGTTAGGTACTCGTCCAATTTCATGGTAGCAAATAGTCCGGTTCCGATAATGAGAGAGAGAAAAAAAGTAAATACATTGAAAATAACATTACAGCAAACGTTAACCCTGAACATATATAATGAATTCAGAGTTTTTGTATTACCAACATTTTATGTATCGATGGAGAGTAAATTGTCTTTGGAAAAAGTTTTTTTTTTGGAAGATTCTGAAACATATTTGAGCAATTTCAGGAGGAAATTCATCTCATCTTACTATATGTAGCCAATATAGGTACTATAGTTTTACTATCCTCAAAATATACCAATCGACCGATCTATTTGAGAGTTTTGGAAATGGCACTCGATTATTCATAAATGGGATATAGGAAAATTGCGGGGGAGAAATTCAAGGAAAATCATCAGGTTTCCGCGCATGGGCAGAACTAGGGAGAGCCAGTCGGCCTGCTTTCCCGAAAAATTTTCTTGCATGGTCCCTTCAAGATAATGTGAAAAATGTTCCAAATAAGTGCGTGAAAAATCTTTAATCTTTAAACTTGAATTCCGATCAACTTTTCGGTTGGAATACCTCAAAATTGCCCCTTAGACGACTTATTTTTCCAACATTTTACCAGGGATGTCTCTCAGACATCCTTTTGGATATAAGGAAGTTCCACCAAAATTTCCGTTTTGGAGCTGCGGCCCAATTATTGAAACTATGTCAGCCCGACACGACAAGACATAGCCCTATCTCACCCATGCAATATATCGCAATTCGATGTCTTATCGGCCTGGTTTAAATTTCAATAATCGGCCCGCTGGTGAAATCTTTAAGATCCCACTCGGAGGAGTGTCATTTTGCACTCTCTCAGACCCTTCTCAATAAGGCGTCCTTCTGGCCCTTTCTCAAAAAGCTCCCAGTTCCGCCCGGTGGCGTAGCGTGCTTTGCGATATATAGATTGATCGACCACTTAAACCTATGGAAAACTATCGATAAACAGGGTGTTCGCAGCGAACACCTTAATAATCGATTATTTACCGCAGCTTCAAATGGGGAAATATCGATAGATGCTTTCTCGATAAAATTGGATGAAATCTACAGAATATTATTGGGAATAGCGGGTATGTAGGATAATTCTTCCCTGCTGCACATTCGATACAATTTGCTCTACATTTAAGACGTCTGCCCATCTAGACTGCCTCGCGTTTACACCGAGTCAGTAGCGAATAGACGAGCAGCTTAATTACGAGTAATTGCTGAAAAAGGCGCAAAACCAACTTGTTCGTTGGGAACTCCAGCGTCACAGAACCGATGTAAATTGTAAGCAGAATTTTATGCTTGCTTCTTACTTCTGAGTAAATAGGTATCGAACATCTGATTCGCGCATTCGGCCGTCCACTCGAAAATGTCTACGATTTTGTTTTAGGATTGGATAGGAAAATTTTAGATTACAAAATATTGCACAATGCTTATTATTAAGGGATTTAAAACGCAGTGGCGCGCTGCTAGATTCTGATGTCCCAGAAATACTTGACCTCTGATGCCTTCTCATCGATTCTCGGATGATATCAAGGAGCTCGACCAAAATATGGGTGCATGTTATCAATCAAAATTGCACGAATCCAATTTCATTCCTTTAATTGCGCCTCACCTTTCTCATTATCTAATGGTGATTAAGCTAATTTCAATCATACTGTAATTGTGTTTATTTACTTATTATGGGGTGTATCTGAAAATGATTAAGCTCATGAATTACCGAACAAATTATCATGAATTTCAATTTTCAATGACTTTTGTTTTCCTCTGTTTGGTTCTCGAAATTTGATTTTGGTTTTTAAAAATAAGGCACTAAGTCCTAACTCCACCCACCAAGGAGTGGAGGAACATGATAGCCCCCCCCTCCCCCCGCGCGGAAGCGGTCCCGTTGGGCCCTCCTCAAAAATTTAGGAAATTGACTGCATTTTGGATGCATTTTATGCACCGCGATGCAAGTTTTGTGCGTCCTGGTGACAGATTGTAGCAGAAGTCCTCCCATAGATCCCGGAGATTAAAAATGAAGGATTATCGTTTATTTAGGCAGCCCTTTTGTAGCACACGAGAAACAAATTATCTTGTGGTGGGGGCCCAGGGGTGGTCGTCACCCCCTCCCCCTAAATGCGGCACTGGCACGTACGTTAAATTTCACAAATTATACGCAAAAAACGAATAAAGTTCCATCAATCCATGATTTAAGCTTGAAAGCATCACAGGTAAGCACAGGCAAATCCTCCTCCGAGTCATGCACTTCTCATAGATACAGTAGATTTGCGGCTTCTTGTCAGCATATTCCTGTTATCTAATCACATACCTGCACACGCATTCTTAGGATATTAGAACGATTAAGAAATCATATTCCAACAAAATTATGAGGCTGTGCAACGCTGATACGTGTTCCTCTCTCGACCTTTGCAGGAAATTAAATAAATGCCATTAAAAGGATACGATAGCTAATTGCAAAGATATCTCTATCATTGGATACAAATGACAATGATTCATTATAGGTTATCGTGTACGCAGTCGATTCGCCACTAATTAAATTTTTTTCTTCGGAAATTATAAGCTGATAACAGAGTGCACAACGCGAAGAAAGAATCCGGGAATGCTGCTTCAGTCTTCCGGTCGAGTTATCGTCGACGCTGCGTGAAAATCAATCGTCTCGCAAAAAATGACGTCGGTGAAAGTGCTTTTTGTTTTCCTCATGGTAGCCCTGACTTTTGCGGACGATGTTAATTTCGGCGTAACGGTAAACAAAGGCACCAAGAAGAAACTTGGAATAACGGCTTTCTTACACCAACTTCTCGTGCCTCTCCGCCCGTATTTTTGGTTGTTTCTGAATATTTTGCAGCATGTCGGAACAATGACTATGTTTTTCAGATTTCCGCCTAATTTATTGGATTTCCATCTGCGCCCGTACGTGTTCACGGCCATAAACTTTCTCAGCACTGAATTTTTTGAGCACTGGCATAAGGCGGATTGAAAGAGAGAAGAAAATTAACGTGAAGCAAGCGGTTTTAACGTCAGTTCATCAGAAATGCTTGTCACTAATGGCATTTATACCGGCATTTTCTCCCTAATTTTGGCAAATATTTGCAGTAAAGAGTACACCTAGACATTATATTTGCAACCGAACATTTTATTTTTGTATCATGATTTGTGATGTAGTCATAGGCAAATGTGCGCTTAAAGATTGATACCCAAATGGCACAAGCCCCCACAGCGAAATAAACTAGTTTTATGGTGAAACAAAGGCCGTGTTTATACAGCATTTGACTCTTGATCGCGACGCGATTGCGCTCATTTGATCCGAGACTGCGACTTGACGGGGATTTGATGCGTGTGTTTATACAGGGTTAAACTCCCTCGCGACTCAATTTTAATTTATCAACAATACTGCTGGGTCATGGTGGCAGTGCATCATGTCTTCATCCGACGAAGAAGACGTGCTTTTGCTATGGGCGGTGAATAAGCATCGTCGTTTTCGTCGTTATAGTGAACACCCTTTCAATACTGCAGAAAATATTAAAAAAAGTCAGTATTTAAGTTTTTTGTTAGCATAAAATGCATTCCGTGGGTTCCAGAGGCATGGCCGAGCCTCCACCAGTTCCATAAGCTTCAGGGCTTCCTCTTCAGAAGTCATTATATTAGCCAACCTCTAAAAATCTTTTTTATTTTATTAATAAACCACCTTTTTTAAAAAAATGAAATAGTTTTCGTCCGTTCACTGCACCAATCAAGACAAGACTGATCAAGAGTCGAGTCGGAGTCTAGAGCACAGAGTCTCGTCACAGACCGCGATGCGACTGAGATTTGATCGTCAAATCTCAATCGCGTCCGAGTCGCGACATGTATAAACATTCTCATTCAACTCCATGTATTGTGCCGAGTCACAGTCTAGTCGCAATCGCGTCGCGATCAAGAGTTTAATGCTGTATTAAATCAAATCCCCGTCAAGTCGCAGTCTCGGATCAAATGAGCGCAATCGCGTCGCGATCAAGAGTCAAATGCTGTATAAACACGGCCAAAGTAATATTTTCACGAACATTGAACATTGGGTCAAAATTTTCAGCTACATCGTTTAATTCATCGTTATGATAAGTCATCGCATGATTCTGAGGTATATTTTGCAAATTTTAAAATTTAGTCAAATAGAGTTGAAGGCTCTGACAGTAGCGTTTAAAACATAAAAGACGTAAATTGAGTAACGTGTGTTTTTCCATACTTCATACCGAAGGACACAATAATATTTTTTCTAAAGAATACGGTCATTAGTGCCAACAATTCCACTGCATGGTTGGTGAGACTAGATACAGATTTATGATCAGAATTTTCATTTCAACATGTTTGAAAATAATTGTATAGTTTTAGCTTTCCTTAATATCGACAAAATTCACTAAAACTCTCTACACCTCTTTGGTGTAACAGGACTTAATTATCTTTCAAGAAATTCCCACCTTGTTATACCTGAACCGGATAAACCTCTACATTTGCCTCAGCTAAAGGCTCTTAGATTTTTTTTGTGTACGTTAAGTATCTTGATTTATTTTGCGAGGAAAGATCTGTACTTTTAAAGGATGCCTGTCGTTCTTAATACGTTCAATTTCGTATAATACTGTGCAACACCTCTGTTGTGAAATAGTTGCTTCAGGCGCCGCCGCACGGCGGGCGGGCGGCCAGCGCGAAACGCGCATTGGCGCCTACAAACCTAAGTGGATACTTCAAGCATTGTGCAATGCGTGAAGTATCCACTTAGGTTTGTAGGCGCCAGTGAGCCTCTCGCGCTGGCAGCACGCCGCTTCGCTCTGTTAGACTTTAATATTTAGCGTTTTTTAACTCATGATTTTGAAATGTTAGCACTCTCTGCATGGATTACTCTCATTTAAATTGATGGTAAAAAAATATGTATCAATTTATCAAAGAAGAATAATAATATAATGTGTGTTTTTTAAATGTTGGTGGTTCCGTGTCAAATTTAATGATTTTCAAAGCATTTTAATTTTTTATTTTACATTTTTGTGCTTTTATCGTGCTGCAGCGAGGTGTACGCACAACGAAACGCTCAAAATTTGACGTATTTGACTCTAAAAGATCGATGTACAAATGGGTTAAAACTAAAGATTGCGTGCTTCTTGGTTTCTTTTCCTCTTTAATTCATTTTTGCTGTTTCTGTCGGCACAACTGCGGCTCATTGAGATTAATGTCGCTCGGAAAAGGTTTTACGAATATTTGTCACGTTTTAAAAATATAAATGTTTTCAAAAGAAAGTAATAATTTCGTAAAGAAAAAATAAAAAAAAGTACCAATACATATATAACGTATATTATACATTCAATATTTTAAGGATAGAAATAAAACTAAATATTCACCAATGACAGTTTAAAAAGATGATTCAAAAGGAGAAAGTTACAACATTTCATTTAGAAAATGAGCAACCATAACAACACCTCCTTCTCTCTCAATTTCTCATTTCCATATTGTCAATATAATTTTACATACCGATTAAAATATAACGCTTGGACCAAGTCACTGTTGCTTATTTTACGTGTGGGCGACAACTACTGGAAAAAAAAGGTGCGCGGACAAAAAATCGTTGACAAAATGTCCTGAAACCAGAATGTCTGTATCCACAAGAGAAGCAAGAGAGTAAAAGTGGCCAAGAATTTCATATTTGCTTCGTCTCTCAGTTTTTGCTTCGTTCGTTTTAATTTTGTACTTTTCCGAAGGAGAAGTTGATAATTTTACTCGGCAGTTGTGCATTTGATTTATTTCTGCTTAGAAGGGTTGGTATTTCGTCGATTTGTGGTTCCATAAATGTAAGATCTGCGATTGCAAGTGTGCGCATCCCGCATCGTATCTTTAGCTAAGACGTGTTTACGTAACGTGTTGCATCAGACAAAAATGCAAGGATATATTTTTTTTTAAAAATCAGAGAATTGTATCACGGATTCTTCCTTAGGATTTTTTTTGGTCTGCCAATCAATCTGTTCTCTTTTCAGTCACGTTTCAAGATTTCCACATTATCGCACAACTAAAAGACGGAATTTATGTAGGATCTTAAAATCTTTGACACTTAATCTCGATGACTACACTGTAGAAGTTAAATAACGTTAAATTAATTTTGAATTGATGCACTATCGCGCGTTTAATGCTGTTTGCAAGGGCGTGGCTTGACATTTTCTGCTGATGTAAGGTAAAAGAGATGCAGAAGCTATGAGACAGGAGATGTTGACGCTGACGAAGGGTAGAAAACAGAAAAAGAGAAAAAAATCACATTCCTGTTCTACACTTATTGTTAAATATCGGTTTCAATTGGACGGGTCATTTGAAGAGGTGCATGATTGCCAAATTTTCAGGTATTGAGTTTTCGACGGAGTACTACACTTTGAGGATGGACGCATTTCCCTGCCGAGAGACTCTACTAAAATTGCTCTTTAACGTCTTTTTTCATATTTGAACACTTTGCTTTAGTGGAAAAAGCGTACTTTTCGAACCACCGCATCGTTCCCATGCGCCTACGGGGTGCCTCTTCATGATAAAAACCATGAGTAGGGGCACATATTATGAGTTTCAATATTTTCACCGAGCTCGCATCCTTACATATTACTGCTAAAAATTGCAGCACTAAGCGGTTTTATGGAGGATGGACGTATCCACCAAAATGTCAAATTTTTGTTTTCGATCCAATTTCATTGACCTTGCTCGTGTGATCGTGGTCTTATAACACATGGTATGTAGTACCTACATTGGTTAATTTTTTCGCACAGAGATATGATGAATTGTCAAAGAAATTAAGTTTTTTCATTTTTCCTCAAAACTTGACTCGGGGCGGTCACGCTCTTTTCAAATTACCCGTTCAGTTCTAGTCGCACAATACGGTGCTTGCGCCCATTCTCACCAGTTCGCCTTCTATATGCATGGTATGCAATGTGAGCGGCTCAGGAGCAGCAATAGTTGCTTGTAGAAGTTTGTGCAATTCGTCAGTTTCAGCTCCAGTCCAGTGGTAATCTAATTAATCCACTCATGTTCTGCGCTCATTCTCACCAGTTTGCCTTCAATACGCTGGCACGCAATCTGAGCGGCTCAGAGGCAGTAATAGTTGCTTGCAGAAGTTTGAGTATTTTAGTTAATTCACCATTTAATATCTTAGCAGGCAAAAGAGAGATGAGGAGAGGAAGTACCCAAAAAAATAATGTAGCCAATCATTTCGCGGACGCGATATTTCTGGAATAATATTAAAAAAAATGATGTCAGTTGTTCGTGTAGACGACGTATTGAACGTATTTATGCCAAAAGGGACTTTATCTCACGCAAACCATATGCATAGTTCCTTTTAGCATAAATACGTCCTATTGGACTCTGATGAAAGTCTGATCTTGATCACAGCATAATGGAGAGGAACAATGAATAATGAAAATATTAGATCAATATTATATGTTCCGAAATGCTTGCAAGAACAAAATTCTTCATTTTCCCACCAAAAAACTCGCCCAGTTCTTCGTCCATACATGATAATCTGTCCCAGCCAGTGCTATTAGTATGGGATTTAATCCTTCACAAAAAAAATCGAGTCAGTTGAAACCTTCCTTTATTGGTCTTTTAATGGGGTTAACTCCCATCGTATCTTGTACAGGGTGTGATATCATTCTGGCATACAATGGGAATTAGCAGTCAATATCTCAGGTTGAGCCATGGTTAGAATGTATCCTTATGAGCTTCAAGGCTCACACCTAAAATATGTAACTCCGAGTTGTCTTCGAGAGCACGCTGTCGTGCCAAGTAAGAACGCCGTATGAGCCATCAGGCGTTGCCATATGTCCTTCGACAAATCACGAATTTCCAGGAAAATTTGCGAATATTTCTCCTCCGATTTTTCACAGGATTTCGTTCGTAACTTGATCCAAAAAGTTTGAAAATTTCAAGGAAAAATATTCATAACTTTCTTAAACAATTAATATTTTCAAAGAGGAAATTTGGCCGCATTCGAACACTTACGCGGCGATTTTACGTAGCACGGCAGCGGTATCATCCTACACCATCGGCATGGCGTAGTATCACGACCCATAACTCGAACTCGACACTGCGTACAGGATGTATACATTCTTATACTATTGTCAGAGGGTCATAAAAACCAAGTTGCTGAGGTGTATCTTGGATGGGTAGGCAAACATCGAGTCCGTCGAGCGAAGTCTGACAACATGGGCGCAGCGCTAGGACAATAATCAAGGCTGTGATAGTACATACACTCGCCCATCGCCATAGTCTGGTTTATTTCGAAGCACGCGGTTAGTACAAATTTTTTTGCCACTGTAGTATTAGTAATAGTAGTCGCAGAAGTATTAGTAGTAGTTTAGTATTAGTGGATGTAGTAAAAAAGGTGGTATCATTAGATATGTGGTGTAGTGGTAGTAGTAGTAATAGTAGTAGTAGTAGTAATAGTAGTAGTAGTAGTAGTAGTAGTAGTAGTGGTAGTAGTAGTAGTTGTAGTAATAGTAGAAGTAGTAGTAGTAGTAGTAGTAGTAGTAGTAGTAGTAGTAGCAGTAGTAGTGGTCGTAATAGTGGCAGAAGGAAAAAATTAGAAGCAGTAGTAATAGTAATAGTTGTATTTTTGACATTTGCCTTATATACAACCTCCAAAATTGTTTAGAGGGCTTTGTGCTACTCGTTTTCATCACGCACGAAAGTTACAAATTCTTCATAAATTTCTATTGTTTCATGCAACTCAGCGCACATATGACTTTTTGCGGCCTGATAACTCCGCGTCGCGCGCTGTATGTGGAAACGTAGCTTCTTCTTGACTCGCTGCGCTTATTAAATGAGACCAAGCCACCGCTGGAGGTGGAGCCGTGGAGGGCGAAACCTTGGATCAAGGCAAATGTGTCTCGATCGGCACTTCTTTTTCGTCAGGAGTTGCGGTCTGATGTCGATCGCCATTGATGAAACCACGCAAACTTCAAAGTTTCATTTTTTTCTCTATTTTATAGCAATTGGAGGGTCCAGTGCGGGCAAACATAATATAAGTAACATTTTTTATCAATGACATGCTACGTCAACTATCGGCTTTTGACTTGTCGGATTTTGATTAGCTTACTCTCCCCTTACAAAGTATTAATTTAACTTGTTTATGAGCTGATCGGGGTTTTCATGAAATTCTACCCAGGAATAAGTGTACGTACCCTAAATCTGCAAAATTGTTTTGCCACTGCCCCACAGGGAGAGTACACAGTCTAAATTGGGCTTTGGGGAACTCATTTTAGATTATTTTTTTTTCATTTTTATTTTTTATTTATTTTTTTTTATTTGCGTTATAGCACAGTTCTCAGAAAAAAAACCTGCTCTTTTTAAGTTAAAAATTGCTACAGCTCTTTTAACAGAGTTTTGAAACTCCCCTCACTTAAATACGTTGCTATCCCCTCACGAAAGAACGTAACTGCATTTCAGTGTTGCCAAATTCCCCCGCAAATTAAATTTCTATCAGGAAAATCTCGGGCTATTCAAACTAAAAATTTCACTGATTTTCTTTCTGATCTTATGTAAAAATCAGGCAAATTTTGAACAGTAGTTGACTAAGTAAGTACATTTCCGTAAAAAACTGAATTATGTTGGAGTCAATTTTGCAACCTAAGAATGGAGTTCCGTTCCTTATAGTCGGAGGAATGCCAAATTGTACCTTTTGTAAATTTTACCTAAAAAAAAGTCTCTTAAAGCTTGAATTTTAACTCTTTTTTTTTTTTTTTTTTTTGAACAGCCGGCCGCCCTCGCTTTAAAATTTACATGCACATCATAACAATCGTTGCTACTGGATTCTTATCTGTGGATATTCATATCTGTGGATCACTTTAGGTGCGATCCGTATTTTTGCCGAGACGAGATGATTGCCGGGATCCGCGGAAACGAAGAAGAAATGTGCGAATCCACATGACCTAATTTCTGCCAGACGGCTGATCATTGGGCAGAACTGATTGTGAGCAGTCCTTGGAGACCACGGATCAGCCGGCGAGGCATTCTGACCTTGTGCCAACTTCAAGAGACTCAGGATCGACCAAATACGAACTCAGTCGGATTCGGAGCTCGATGGCCGACCCGACCGGCCAACCTGACTTCGGCTGTCCGTTCACTTTCTCTCCACGACCCACGCGGCGCCCGGTTTATCCACCGGTTTCTTCCAGTAAGCTTTTTTAGGCTCATCTTTTGCATGGTACACAAAATTCAGAGGCAAAGTGCTTCGGTTTGGCAATATGAAGGATTTTTTTTTCGTTATCAATTGACCAAGCCCCGGCTCATCAAGTCTCTTATATGGAAGATTTTAGGAACTTAATATGTTCGAAGCGATTAAAAACTCAAGAAACTTAAATTTACATCCCCCCCTATCCCTTCAGGAAGCCTGAAGTGCCCGTAACCCCCCTCCTCCTTCCGAAAAAGAAACACAAAAAATAGGGAGTCTCCCCCCCTCACCCTTCACCGTTTTAAACTCGCAGCCGGACATGTGGACGTATTTATGCTACAAGGAACTATGAGCATAGGGTCCTTGGTAAATATTGGCGATAAGAGCTGCGTTTCAAAATACCATAGGAATTCTCATAGCCGGCTAAAGAAGGCTACAGAAAATCATATAGCTGGCTGTAGAATGCGGAGAAAATCATACGGCCGGGCTATACGAAGCGATAAAAAATTATTCAGCTGGGCTATAGTTCCTATAGCCGGGCTTTACACTCTATCGCCTGGCTTTTGCTTTTTTGCCATCGATTATAAAAGGCTATAAGTAATTGTGTAGAAATTCGTGTGCTTTGGAAATCATTAAGTTTGATACGGAACCACCCTTATATTTACAAAACACACGTTATATTTTCGTTTAATACATTTTTTTTTCATCAATTAAAACGACAATAATCCATACAGGATGTGCAAAAATTTCAAAATCATGAGTTGAATAACGCTGACTCCGCCAGATTAAATATTAGAGCCTAACACAAAGCGGAGCGGCGACGCACTGGCGCCTACAAACCTAACAGGGATACTTCACGCATTGCGCAACGCGTGAAGTATCCCTGTTAGGTTTGTAGGCGCCAATGCGCGTTTCGCGCTGGCTGCCCGCCTGCCGCACCGCAGCGTGCCACGGCGCTTGAAGCAACTATTTCACACCAGAGGTCCCTAGTAGCAGAGTTATATAAAAAATTTGTTTTTAAAAGTATAAACCGTAAATAACCACAAGCTAAAGAATATTCATTGTTTATGTAATGGATGTAAAGTTTTTTAGTTAAAAGTTTACTAAAAAACTTATTTTATTATGTAACCCTTAGTATAAAAGTTATATAACCAAATTCAAAGAGTGTATAAAATGAATTTTCATTATTCTTCCTGGCTGGTAGCGCACTCTAGTTATGAAGTGTGCAAGTTTTCATATGCGTTACTACCAGGTGGTGGATCATCGTAGAGTTGTGACTTACCTTAAATCCGCGCCGTCCTAGTCGGGATTAGAACCCACGCTTCGGGATGGAGTTGCAATCCGAAGTCCAGTACTTTACCACCAGACCAGCCAGGCTTGATATGAATGGGCCCCTAAATTCAATCTCTTAACTATCGCAGGCCTCTGAGTCCGTAATATTTTGTTTATTGACGGATTCTTATGATATTTTACCAGACTTTATTATTTATTATTTATTTATTTATTGTTTTTTATTTCATGATGTAATTTTTTCATTTTCATTTTTTTTAACTCTCTCTCATTTTTTTAGCTCTCTCTTTTTTTTAACTATCATGATTTTTAACTATCATTTTTTCTAACTCTCTCTATTTTTTTTTAACTCTCATTTTTTTAACTCTCTCTCTCTCTCTATTTTTTAACTTTATAATTGCGTCTTTTTCCAGTTTTAATTATTTGGGCCTTTTTCTAGTTTGAATTTATGTCGATGTATTTATGTTATTTATTTATTATTATTATCATTTCCTTTTTTTAAATTTTTATAATATTAATTTAAACATTTTAAAAAAAATCAAAATTTTTAAAATAATATTTAATAATATTTTTAAAATATTAACAAAAATAATTATGATATACTTTAAAAATATTATAAAATATTATTTTAAAAATTTTAATTTTTTATATTTTTAATATATTTTTAAAATGTTTTAAAAATATTCATTGATTGTATTTCAAAAGTACTTTTGAAAATATTTTAAAAATACATGAAAAACATTTTAAAAATATATTAAATTTCAATATTTTTAAAATATTGCTGTCTAACTGGGCAGGGTTATGAGCCAGACACGCTACCAACTGAGGTAACAGGGCTCCTCGGATTGTGTGCCGAGATATCCCCTTTTAACTCGTCTCGGAGCCATTAGTACCTCTAATAATACCTATCCCACGCAGTCCGAGAGTCGAGGGTGTTCATTGAAATGAGATCATCATCATCATTCATGAAAATGAGATAGGTTTACGTTAAAGTCATTCAGGTCATTTATATAACAGTTATAATAAGCAAATTAAGCAAAAGGATACTATACGTATAAAGAAAATTTATAAAAACCCTTCCTCAATTATATAAATTTTATATAAACGTTATCTTCTGAAAATATGAATAATTATTTTCATGGGCATTTTATATAAAACTTATATACACGATATATAAACTTTAGTTAAAATGGTGATTATATAACCGGTATTAATTCCTTATACGTTTGTTAGGAAGGGGAAAGTGAATCATGCTACTAGGGGTATTGCACAGTATCATACGAAACTAAAGGCGCTCTAATATATTAGGAATGACAGGCATCCATCAAAAGTCCGGAGCTTTCCTCGCAAAATAAATCAAGTTACTACGGCTCAAAAAGAGAGCAGTGGTCCAAAAACTCATTAAGTCCCAGTATCCGTAATTAGTGACGTTTAGCATACACTTTATCGCCTGGCCGTGAGTTGCTTGGTCGCCATCGGCTATAAAAGGCTATAAGAAATTGTGTAGCCGGCTATAGAAGCTATTGGAAATCTTACAGCCGGCCGTAGGTCTATGGTATTTTGGAACACAGATTCTACTGCCAATTTTTTCCAGGGGTTTGCGTGCAATATATGGTTCCTTTTAGCATAAATACGTTCATAAGGTAGAACTTAATTTTGATTATAACATCTTATATATGTCGCAGGCAATTAGTAATCACCGGCAAATAGGAATCTGCTTGTATTCAACAAGCAAATGTATAAAAATTTAGAAGTAAAGAGAAAAAAATAGTAAAGTATACTAGTTGTCATGCTTGGAATTCAGACAGACGTTTTTACTTCCTTGAATACATGGTGCTAGCTGGTACGCTCGCAAGCACGTCTGGTGAAATTAGTGACCGTATTCGGGATCTGTTTCATTGGATACGCCACAATACTAACTGCCTGACAAAGCGGAGTGTATCATCAGGATTTGAAGGCGCCTCATGCCGAGGACGTGCTTTTGAAGTTCTTTACCAACGAAATCATGAATTTATCGATGCAAATTAGAGCAATTGTGAACACCTTGTGCACACTTTATAGAGTCTCACAGCTCACATAGGATAAGAGATCGGAGCACCGAGAACACGAAAAAATGTATGAGAGGAGCTCTACAAGGGGGGCTATAAACGAGTGACATAATGACGTCTAACCGTCAAGGACTCATGATTGACACAAGGAAATGCAAATGTAGGTAGGTATCTTATCTTAATACACTGTATGAGGTCCTTAGCCAAAAAAAGTTAAGTGCAGCAATACTGTTCCGAAGTAAGCAAAGTTACAAGTGATTGATCTCGAAGCGCGACACACCAGAACAGTTTACTTCCTTCTCACACGTAAAGCATTGTTCTGGCATAGCTTGCAGCAACATTATCAACGGTCATGGCAACGTTATTGCAGATCGACTTTTTTCCTCTAGACTTTTCTCGAGAAAATTGTTCACAAACTTTTATCAGTAGCTGATTAAGAGGGTTTTAAGCAGACAACTTCTCCAAAAAAAATCTGGACTATTTTGCACTACTTTTGGTAATCCAATAAAGAGGGTATAACTTTGAGCACCTTCAACAAAATTTTTCCCTTTCAAAATCCAACGCAGATAGCAATTTACGTAAGAGGGAAGTTCTGAAATCCACTCTGAGGTGGCTTTTAACATGTACATCTTTCCTTTCCTTCTTTAGTGAAAAGCTAATGCAAGTTTCAAAAGCAAAATTATCTATATCTCCCTCCCTCCTTACCACCATACCCCTCTTCTTTCATTACTAAATCCAAACGGATCAAGCAATACCCTGCCAAAAAATTGAATGACATTCAGGAGAGAGAGACGCAAAATTGTACTCCTGAATCATTTTCGCCATCTAGTATATTTTAGAGGCGGATTCGGGGTCAGCATTGCGCCGTTTTCGGGGGGGGGGGGGAGGAGATCTTGCACGGAGTTGTGGAGTGAGAAAGGAGGGGGAGGAGCCGCAAGTTTGATATTACTTTAATTTAAGGATGACTACCTAATAGATCGATTCGTCCACAATTTCAAAGGAACTTCGGTAGTTTTTATTTGATTTAACAATTAAGTTCAATTTATTTCTTGAACAATATCTTTAAATTATCGGAAACAGGAAACGAGCTTTTTCATCAATGATCGTCCTGGGAAAGAGAAGGGGGAGGGGAAGAGGGAGAGAGATAGAGAGAGAAAAAACGTTAAAGGCGCAATAAATCTTTAAGAAAACACCTTGTAATTTCTCCTTTACAATTTTAAGTACAGTAAAACGAGCATTACCCAAAATCTAAGCTCAGATTCGAATTCCTCGTGAAAAATCGCTGCAATTTCATTTAAATCATATGTTAGCAGAGTATGAAAAAAAGAGGATGAACGTTGTCGTACAAATTCTATGAATTCACCCCCTTTGACTACGCCGCCAAGCGCCGGCGCCAAGCAATCGGTTTGGTCCAGAGGAATTTCCGAGAAAACGAACTTCTTCGTTCTCATCAGCTGACTCACTCAGTGATTTCCCATGTTGCCATGTTGGACTGATGTTAGAATCTATGCCTACAACAGCCCTCTCTCTATCACATTATGCTGGTGTATGATACATGAATTTACATTGGTCTTCACGAGGAATCCGAATCTGAACTTTTTGGACATCACGTGTTTTTTTATAAAATTTTTGAAATTTGAAAATCGGAGATAGCGGATGTGGCCTAAGATGCTATCTCGGCTTCTGTTCGATCGATTTTGGGAAAAATCAATAGCAACCGGTATTTTTCGACGGAGAGCTCGAATCATTAGTCAAATTTTCAAAATTCTAAAATCCATGACGGAGGATATGGCCGAAAATGCTATTTTGGCGCCTACGGAATTAGTCAACTTGGCAATCGAGGTACCTACTCTTTTTCCGTTCTTTTCCGAGATCAATTTACCCTTAGCTCTTATATACCTTGACATGGGCAACACTGTTGTATTGAAGCTGAATAATGTTTAAATTGTTAAAGAATTTACAAGGGTATATAATAATATAATTGATATGAAATTCTTACCATTTTAATACCTATGTTTAGACGCATTTTGAGAATTCCCCTGATGAAAATTTTAGAAGATACTAACTGAATGGACACATTCATTTAAAACTCTACATTATTATAGAGATAACTTCCGGGGGGGGGGGGGGGGGCAGCTGATATAAATTTAAACTCTAGGGGGGGGGAGGGCGGCCCCCCGGACTCTCCCCCGTCGCGCGCCCCATTTGGGATTGTGATTGGATCAATTTTTCGGTGAGAACGACTCAACTAACCCCCCCCCCCCCCCCCCCTTGGACCTCCCATTAAGCGAAGAAAATCCCCCGAACTTTTCTTTGGAGCCTGAAGAGACTCGCACACCTCCCTTATTGGAGGGTTTAATGCCCCCCCCCCCCCGCCCTCCCCAGACCTCCCTTCATGAGGTGCCTCGACAAATGAGGCACTTCACACCGAAATCGTACATGCCCACGAGTTGAAAGCAATTAAGTTGGCTTCTGAATATTTGAGCTAATGGGAAACTTCTACAAGCGGTTCTTCTCTTCGTGCAAACGCTGTAAGTATGACTCTAATCGAATCATCGCTCATGACCCATTTTACTAGCTAAAGCTTTCGTCAGCGTGGAGGGCCGGCCCCCACCGCCTCTGATGCGCTCGTGATGCGAGCGAAGCGTCCGCATCTATTTCCGTTGTTGGAACGAAAAAGAATGATTATTTTCTTTAAAGGAAGTAAACAAAATAATATTGGCCATTTCGTGTAAACATGTGACCGAGAAAACACGGCGATGTCGTCGTTCGACGCTCAAACGAATACGAATACTGGCGCGTCGCGACGCACGATTTCAAGGTCACGCGGCTTGTATCTGCGCGGTGTTTACGGCGCAGAGAAGGTGCACGGTCAGCTGTTTATTGACTGGGGGATCTCTCCCCACTTTCATTCGTGGTGCGCAGATTGAAACCAAAGAACAAAGGGGTTATGTCGTGATCGCTGTCAATTTATCACACATTTTATTATTTTTGTGAAATGTTGGAGATTGTGTTTAATGTGATGTGACTCGGTGGTTTCGTGTTTGAGTTTTCGCAAAGTCACATCGAGAATTAGTGCGTTGAGTGATCGGGAAAATGTTTGAAAGCTTGGTCAAGTATGTGCCATTTTTGAAGAAAGCCAGTGCTTCTAAACATAAACAAGCCCAGACCTATGACAAATTTGAATCCCTCGTGTACGCCTGCGAGTATTTAATTTTATGGCAAGATCCCTATGAGACGAAACTGGTTCTGCTGGGCATTAACCTCAGCTTCTGGTGAGTGATAAGAGCATTTTCATTATTTTCTTTTTAGGTCTTATCATTTTCTTGTGTCACAAAGTAAACAAATAGTTTTCTTTTCAGGATGTTGGGATCGCCCTTTCCCTTACACGTTTCATTTCTCTTTGGTATTTCACCTTTCTCTATTTTGACGTACACTCTGTGTCTCATTCAATTCCTTGGGACACTCAAATTTCACTGACAAAGGCTCATGTGTGATGGTGACTTTTTTCTAATGGCCCCATGCACATGGAGTATTAGTTCTCAGCTAGTGCTGGTATCGAATTGGATGTGCTCATTTGAATTGGTTCTGCTCAATATATTCACGAAGGAATATTGGTTTAACACTTGAGTACTATTAACAATGGGAAGCACCTTCAGTTTCATTCAAGTGCTGCCTGCAGTTTTGTATGATTCAGACTGACTTGTAGTTGGCAGTACATATGTACTTAGAGAATTAGTGCTTGCGCATTCTATGTTGAGACAAATGTCAAAATATGGTCTGTCACCACGCATCAGAGGTGTCATCTGACTGTATGTATTAACTACTTAGTTGCGTGGCGCTAGTTCAGAGCTAAGCAGAGATTGACATTTTTCTCAATATACGATGCGTGAGCTCTAACTTGATCAATTTTTGAGTTTTGTCTTGCGTCTCTGAAGAGAAAGTAACTCTGGAGTAAGCCAATTAGTCACATTGTGTTTAATGGCTTTCATCTGAGGCAGGAGACACCTCATTTTATGTTTCAGGCCGCAATTCATTCATTGTTTCTCACATTAGTTTTAAAAACTGACAACTTATCTCCAAATTTTAGTCGGAAGCAGCTACAGTCAGAGAAAACCTCCATTCAATCAATATTTGGGCATTGTCGAAGCCATCTTATATTTTATTTTCAATTATGGTCCATAGCTATTTGTGGCCTAACATTGTACTTCATCAATACTCTGAGTAAGGACGGACCTATCCTCTGCAAGATAAGGTGCAAATAAACTTGGCTTGCTTGTCAACACCTCCAACACATGGAGTTGTTAGCATTATCTGTAGCTAAAAGACAAAGACTACATCAGTAAATCTAGCAGTTCTCAACCATATTTCTCTTTATCAGTTTGATCATCCTGTCATGCTAACAAGGGGGTCTAGGGAGAAAATTCAGCGCATGTCTTGAAATTCCTCAAGGCAAGTCATTGGCCCTTTGTTGTATAGTCGTTGCTGCACTTATCCTATGATCAAGAAGTCACAGGTTTGATCCCTATCCATGTGGAAAAGAAAAAATGCACATACTTAGTCAGTAATGAAAATAGACGGACAATCTTCATCACCATGTGGAGATTTCATATTTTTATTGGTCGCATTATTTAATTTAATTTTATCTCAATTTTTTTCCAGGTATTTAACCCTAATCCACACAACATGGAGATTCTATGGCCTTGTTTTCACTGTGATTCTGGGACTGTATTTAGGGCATGTGTGCAAGCACAGAATATGGCCAGAAATCAAGGTTCCTGATCCGAATGATTCCTCACCAGATTCCGAGGCTTGGACACGCTTAGATTCCAAGTAAGAAAATTTATTCAAATTTTAACGATGTTCTTTTTAATGGCTTTAAAGCATACATCATTTCATAATTTTTTAGGGGAGAAAAATTTGAGGGATCATCTATACATCATGGTTGAAGAAAATAATGGTTGTAATAAAATCAAACATTCTCACTGGAAGCTTGAGATTTCTACCAAAGAGAGAAGAAAATGCAGAGAAAAAGCACATTTAAGTCTTAATGTGTTATTTCACACATTAAAATACCTATGCAAACCTCCTCAAGGGTGAGAGAAAGTTGTGAGTTATCATGCTTAATGTTTTAGAGAACAAGTAACATGTATCAAAAAAGTTTAATTTAAATATTCATGTGCATCAAGAAAGATTTTGCTAACGCTTTAAATAAAAAGTTCTGCAATTTGCAGATGGCTCTCTTCAATTGGCGAATAGGCCCTTCTCCTTTTATCTCTAAATTCCTGAAATTGGGCCCCTCATAGCTGCAAGTAGTAAAGGATTCCTTCCTCCTCTATATTTTTTCTTGAAACACTGAGTGTAGGTGTGTGTAAGGGTGTGTAGGTGTGTGTTGTAGGTGTGAACAAAGAAATTAGGAGTGGCTTTTTTGCCTCGCATGTTTTTAGAGTTTTTTTATGTGGAAGCAATCCAGTCAGGAAGCAGGTGTTAGAAAAATGTGGAAGCTGTGACGCATTTTAAGTAGAAGTTAAGGTCAATTGCAGCTGTATTGTTTGTGTGGTCATTTGTCACTTCCGCACCCACACTTCATTCCATTCTAATTCATGTCTAATTCACCGATTGAAATTATGTAAATTGAAGATCACATTTTCTATCAGACTTCTCCTTGCATTTCCAGTTTTGCTCATTCTCTTTCTATAATTCATAATTTCATTTTTAAGTTAAATACGTTTCTCCTCATCAGAATTTGTTTTGAATGATTATTGATTTCATTTTTTTTTCGTTCTTTTCAGCTCTGAAAATGTTGAGGAAATCATTCACATTTTGGAGGAGGCACCTTCCCTCATGAAGGATTACTGTGTTCGTTTGAAGAATCTACGCAGATCACATCCTGGATCGGTAAATGAATTTTTTTACCAAGTAAAATACCTCAGATTTTTCCATTTTCAGCTAATTCTCAGTGATAGTCCATTCCTCCTCTCCTATAGTTGCAGGAAAATCTATTTCGAAATACAGAGAAATAATTTTGATCAATACCCATTTTGTGTCAAGCCGTAGGGTCTCAAACTCGAAAGGAGCACTAAAAATTTCCATGAATAAGTCAATGATCCTGTTAGTAAATTTTTATGTATAAATGGACAGAAAAGAAAATATGTGGATTTAACTTGCTTTTAGAGGCACTAGTCCAGGTAGTTATTACAGTGCTGTATACTATGTAACAGTGTTTGATATCAACAGACTTATACTGAACCCTATTGCTTGGAAACCCATATTATTTTCCTCTTTCTGTAATAATAATCAAGCTACACTTAACAATAATTCAGATCCTGACATTACTTACGGAAATCAAAGTAAATCAAATCTATAGGTCCAAACATTGTCTAAGAGTCCACCATCCATACAATTGACCACTGAATAGGGTATGAAATTAATTATCATAGTACATGCTATTTTATCAACATTTCATGCCGAATATGTTGAAGGTATCCGAAGTGAGACATAAACATTCGTGTAATGCTCTTTCATCCTCGTGAAAATTCCATTTTGATAAATATTCCTTTAAATATGTCAGGCCTTCAAAGTTCCCTCACTCATTTTTTCAGTCTTTTCTTTATTTGTTATTTTGTCGTTAGGACTTGTTTTTTGTTTCGTTTTGTACCTGAAATTAATTCTTTCTTTTCTGTTTTACAGTTCTGCTTGGTTTTGTGTTCATCCTTTGCGGTATTATCTTTTCTTGGTCAAAATATCGCTGGCTTGACCTTGCTTTATTTTCTCATCATGCTAGCGTTCGTTCCTGGTTTTTTGTTTCTGTATCTTCCTCCTCACATGACAGCAAATGCTATCAGTTTTGTCAAATCATTTTTGAAAGGAAGCGGTAAGTCTTACATTAAATTCATTCCCTCAAATCTTTATTTTTTCTCCCATTTTTAAAGTATTTCTTGTAGTCTAGTATTTATCATATTAGTATATAAGATGCAGGAATACCGTTGTACACATTTCTTGAATGAAATCGTTCCCAAAAATACCTGTTTTTGAATCCATTTAGTTTCCGGATTCCGTGAGGGTAGGCGCGCAAAAAATGCTAGAACTTACGATCTGTGAATCACAGCAAACTTGAAGAAAATTTTATGAATTTCATTATTAAGTGGAAACTAACTGGGCACAAAAATATACTTGGTTCCTTAATTAAAAAATTATTGGCGGAGTTATGATAAAATAACTGCATCTGCTTATTTACCTGTGAACAAATTGGAAATGCTGCCCAATGACGTTCAAAAGCGGTACATTTTCTCCTCCTTCAAATCTATTTGTTTACAGTCCCCTATCAGAAAGAAATTTAAAACATAACATTCTATACTTTCAAGCTCAATAAGCGCTTTCAGATGGAAAAATGAAATTTATATTTTGTCGTGAGAGAAAAATGCTGGATTACAAAAAATAATCAATGCTTCGGACTTTTTGCACCTCTGCAAGGCAGCAATGTAAACAAAGCAGCAGTCTGATTAACTTTCCTTGTGAATTTTTTTAATGCATGAGCACAATTTGTTTTCATAATGGAAATGAAAAATGAATAATTGGGCAGAAATATTTTCATGGGAGATAACATGCTCTAATATACAATTGAATCTTTCATGAATTTGACATTTTCTTTTTCTCAGGTGGAGAAAACGATATCGATGAATTTATTCCTCAAATCTCTGAAGCAGACCAAACTGTCCTCAACAAAGCGTCCATCAATGCAGAGAAGAGCAGCCGCAGCCTGCTCTCCTCATTAGTGGGCTCAGGTAAAATTCCCTAGTGTGTTTCAATTTTTGCATGGCTACTTGTAGAATAATCCTCTCAAAATTGTATGAATTCGTAATATATTCTCCTATAATACTGTAAATAAACCCTCTAGTCTTCCTTTCGTCGTAGTCATTTAAAGCCATTCTCATAATTTTTTGTCCATAGGCATCAATGAGTTTCAGGAATAGTTGGGTGTGGTGGTGGGGGGGGGGGGGGGGGGGAGATGGGGGGGGTGGGGGGGGGGGGGGGGGGGGGGGGGGGGGGGGGGGGGGGGGGGGGGGGATATTGCCTACAATCACTAATCTTAAGTGAAATTAGCAGAAAAGAATTTTGGTCATCTTTTAAAAAAACTTGAGTAAGGAGTGATTTTTTTTTTGACTGGTTACAAGCAAAACTAGGAACTTGTTTGGAATTGATAAGAATGGAAATAATGTGTAGGATTAATTGTTTCAATTTTAAATTACAGGGTTGAGTGAGCAGGCGTTTCTGCCTGAAAGCAGCTCGATGCCAAGCTACGACGAATCCAGCATGGACTGTCTGGACTCGCTGACAGGCTCTGAGTTTGAACTTTCCGCTGCAGAACGTGCTCGATTAATCAATCAACTGAAAGATCCAGGTGACTCAAGTGATGATGAAAGTATTCTCCTCAAAAATTCTCAGTTTTCTGGGGACATTTCCTCTAGATTCAGAGGGAAGAAAAAAACAATTCTGTCGAGATCTATCTTTTTCTGAGCCTGTCAGCTCAAAATCCTCCGCAATAAATCCATTAGAGAACATGTTCTCTAGTGTCATAGGCTCAGCAGCTCATAATCTAGGTGTTCTCAGTAGCAGTATTATTTCAAATACATTCAGTCCCAAAGGTTCAAATTACACTCAGTTAGTACCAGAAAAAAAATCAAGACATTTGTCATCGTCTGATGAAGACTTTGAGATCATCGATGAAGATGATGTCTCATAGAAGTCAGTTTTTCAATCCAATATTTCCTTTTTTTAAATCTTAATCTCATTCAAAACCACCCTAAGTCAACTATTATGAAGATGCGTTGTCTATTTTTTTAATTCCTTCTGTTACAGACTATATTTTGTCAAAGATTTATTTATTTTACTGCGTTGATCTACATATTAAAATATGAATGAAAAATTATGAAAAGAGGGCAAATATAAGTTTTCTAAAAGCTGGAATGGATTAGTGTTTCCAGAATATCGTGTGCATTTCTTGATTATTGATTTGATCCCCGGTCAAATCTATAATCTGTAATTATCCTATTGGGATTTGAAATCTAACTGAACAATTTGCTGAGCATCATGATTTATGTCCTTTGTAACTGGCAGTGTTCATCAGTCTCTTTGACGACCAAGAGCAGCAAAAACTTAAGCAAGATGCAAACCCGTTTTTTTAAATCAGATGTTTTCATTCTGATAAGAAATGCAACAATGTTAGTTACAAATCGTCAGACAAAAATTCTGTTTTGTAAGTCCGTCTGTATTTTTTCGTTCTTTCTTTTTTTTTTTTTTTTTTTTTTTTTTTGTAGCCACCTATGTCTGCGACTGTAAACCTTGCAAGTAGTTTAAAAAAGAAGGAAAAAAAAAACTGGGCAATCTAAAATGTTACAACCGACCCAATGCAATTCTTGTTTTTACTGAAATTTCTATATATACATACATATATTATTTTTTTTTCTTTTTAAATTTTTTATTTTTACTGGCCTGCCAGGTACCAGTTTTGTGATTTTGATTTTAAATAGTACTTATATGCTGGGAGGAATTTCATATTTTCCTGCTCCAGAAAAGTGGACCTTCGGAGAGCTTCATTATTCTTCCTTTTTAGCCGTGTCCTTAAATTTCCCGATCACAAGCAAGTTTATTCTGGTCCGGAATCAGTTAATATATAGGATATATATATAGATCTCCTTCTATACCTTCTCCAGATTGTCTTTTCATCCCCGTCTCTTTTGAAAAATATTTTTCTGTCTGCAATAACACATGAATAAACTGAACTGTTCAATCTCGCGCGCACTCTCTCTCTCGCTGAACATTACTGACGTGACAAGGAGTTTGTTCCTAAGATAATAATTTTGATTCTAAAGGAACCCTGATGCTCCCTCTTGTCTGATTTCTGGAATTATTTGTTTCGTCTAAGAAAGAACTTTGTGTCATAGGAGCTGCAATGTTTCAATCTTAAAATCTGTTGCACATTATTCTCTCTAGCTCCTGGAAAACAAGAATAGTTTGCTTGTAATTTCGGAACATCGCAAATTTACGCTCCTGTTTCATCTCTCTTCTTTGGTGCTTTTTAGTTTTTGAAGAAATGTCCTTCGTGCTCGATCTTTCGATTTCCTTACTTTCTCTAAAATTCCACTTAGTAATAGAACTCGGGTCATGTTTTAATTGAAGTTTCGTCATTCTGACCACCCTCTTTTTCTCATGGACTTTGTTGAAACGATTTTAAATGGATTTATTTTCTAACTGTATCGATATATGTATATTTTGTGTACGTAGGATAGTGAGAAGTTTTTATTTTGTTGATGTTTCTGTCTTTCGTCTGTTTTGAGTGTGATGTTTTGTGTTTTAGTATATTGAATGTAAAATGATTTGCTTCTAATCAAATATAATTAAGGGCTAGGATGTATCCTTCTTACATTTTTATTTAAATACACTTTGCTCGGAGCAGGGCTGTGTAAGATTCTTACTACAAAAGTAATTTGTAATTCATCACTTCTATGAAAGAGGAAAACATTTCTGAGCAATTCATGAAATAGAAATTTTTGAAGTGTTATCAAATGATTGAGATTATTTCCGTTCCAGTTTTCTAATCAGTGGCTTTAAGTTTTTTTAACTGGAGGATAAGTTCCGTCTGTTCGACAGGGTTGGACCCTCCAAAAATTTTTCACTCTCCAATTTTCTCTTGTCAAAAGTCATCAAATTTGATTTTACAGTAACTGACTCAGAAAATTGGAGCCAAGTGCACTATTGGTAAATTATGATTTTTCTTTTTTTCTCTGGTCAATTTTATTTTTAAAAGAATAGGTATCTTTTACTTTTTTATATTTTATTTTGAAAGTCAATTTTGACGCTGAAGATTTCAAGATTGTGTTTCGTACGAGTGATTCATCCATCAAAAGGAGAAAGTCAAACTGAGTAATTTCTAGTGACAGTATATCAAAGAGCTCCATCAATCATAAAAAGTTCATACAAATTTAATTTTTTTTCTCTTTTTTTTTTTTTTTTTTAAAATGAGAAAACTTTTTCTCATATCATTACGAATTCCCGATTATTCAAATTATTTTTTCATTAAGTATTCGATTTCATTTAATTTCGGGACCCCCACAACATCGGTGCGATTCTATCTACTCTGCAGTAAAATTTCACTAATCTCTAATAATAATTTTTTGGTGGCATATCTATCGTTGTGAGCGAAGTTCCCTTAAAATTGTATCATTCAAATCTCCCTAAATGTAATATTAATGTTAAAAATTGAGCTTTCTAACATGTTGACTGCCGTACGCAACCGGTATTTTTTGTCTTTACACAGTTGATGCCCATACCTTAACGATTCTTTCAATCTGCTTACAAATCTGTGTGAAACTCAACCCACAATTGTTCTTTCCCGAATTTTTAATTCTCCTACATATTTGCCTAATTCTTCTCTGAATGATCGGTTGTGCATTGTTAAATTACTCTCTCCCGGTTAGTACTATTTTTTCAAATTGAGCTCACATCAAAATATGTTGAGCGGGATTTCAGAAACTGGTTAGCGCCATCAGGTGTTGCGCAGATTATGCATATATTCTTAATGAACGGGAATTCAATGATCTGAGTAAAGAAATTCTTAGCAGAAGAGGAGAACAAAGGAGAAAGTTTCCTAATTAAAGGTTGATGAGTCGAGGGCATTTTGCTTACTTTAAATTGATGAAGACCAAACACAATGTTAGTAATACCTGATGGCGCTTACCATGTTTTGAATTTCTACTCTTCTAATGTAGCTTTTATGTACTCCAATCCAATTTTGATGATTAAAATCGTGATCAAGCCAATCGGACACATGTAATGCTAAAAACTTGCACCCTGAGCTGTAAAATTTCCCGGCTTCTCTTTTTTTACCATTGGAGGTCGATGTTTTCTAAGATACATTTGCTTGTTATATTTTCTTGTTACCAGGAGTTGCGGTAAATCATCATCAGTCTTCCCTGTCTGAAGTTTTTGTGTTTGGCAAAGTTTGTATCGTTATGTTGTGAAATTACTCAAAACCTGCAATTTTTTTTGAGGATTTCAGCTAGTTCTTACATTGTGAGAAATTTACTTTTTCCAAGTGGTTTTGGAAATAGGATGGTTTTTCCGAGATCATCACCTATAGGTCTACCAATTTACACTTTTAGCATATTTCTAAAAGCTTAAAGTTATTTTTCCTCTTTTTTGCATACTAAACTAAAAATTAGTTTTGCTATCCGGTTGTCAAAAGATCCGTTCCTTAACATTAGAACCCAACATTCTCTTGCTAAGTATTAGCATCCTAGGAAGTTTTCTGACGGAATGAAAATGAGACATGAAGCTAATTTAATTTCTGTGTCGGACACAGTTTAGGTGTCAACTATACAATTTTTAAATTTTATCCTATGTCAGATCTTCCATGCACCACTCTTTGCATCAACCAATAGGATCCATTGATTCCTCCATTGCACACATAAAAGAGCCTTCTCCAGAATCACAGATGCGGCCCTTCATCATCACAAATTTATCGTATTAAATTAAAATTTGATGATCTATAACATTTTGGAGATAAAAATGGTGTCTAGGGAAATAAAATTCTCTCCCAAGTTATTTGTATCTGACAGGACAGAATTGATGGAATTGTTTTGAAACTTTCAACTAACCATGAGAATCAGCAAAAAGTAGTTATTACTTTCTCAGTTTTAGGCCTCTAACTAGAACTTCTCAAGTCCCTAGAACAATGACTATTGCACCCAATAATCAAGCACTTGCCAGCTCATCATGGGAGACTCTGTCCCTAGTTCAACAATCTCTACGCCGCAGTTGACAAACTATCACTGCATTTGTCAATACATCATAGTGAGACCACTGATTTAAAATCTTTAGCCATCCATGTAATATTTAGATCTCAATGCTGCCTTGTGAAATCTGAATTTTAAATATCTGCTGTGAAATAAATTTATAAGTATATACTTTAAAATTGTACAATTGTTCAAATTGTCTCATTATTTGCTCATTTTTCTTCTTCTTTCATGCTAATAAAAACGATGCACACTTAAGCCGAGTTGCTGACATACTTTAAAAACGGCCACAGATAAAAGTGATTGCTCCTTTGCCCAGCATGTGAAATATGAAAACTTCCAAGTACTTAATGTGGTTGTGTGATCGTAAACAAATCTGCTTTTTTAACGTAAGGCTTTGTTCACCCAAGCGCAGTTACGGGAATTTGGGAAAACTTGTTCCTAGCACTTATTACAACTTATCTATGTATAATTTACTTTGGAAAACCCCAGTTTGTGGAACCAATTCGTCCACAAGTTCTGCGAACCGCTCGTAGGTGAACAAGGCCCTACACTAGGCCGATGATAAGACCTTAGGTAATTGAAGGAACAATCAGATCACTCAGATTACTTTTGCAGAATTACTTTTTATGTACACAAAATATACAAAATTACACATACGATGAAGCCAAATTAATTAATTGTATTTTCAATTGAAAGTCAAATTGTCCTACTAAATAGTAGAATAAATCCCCAGAACCTAAGACCATCTTAAAATTACTATAGGTATGATGAAAGAAATTTGCAATCACTGATACAGAAACTTAAGGAACCTGTGATATCTCCTCAAGGATACATTCTTCTGAGGTTATATCTGAGTTATTAGAAAAGATTTCGAAGTGCCTAGAGGTGTCGTCAGTTGAGTTGGCTGTTATTTACTTGCTCGTGAACGAGCCGCGATCAATCCTTGATTGCTATTAGACAACTGCGATGCGGTCATTTGTAAATGGAGAGTGAAGAACTGCCAACTTAGCTAAATTGCTAATGACCCCTCTAAACTTACTTAGGTCTTTTTAGTGAGAAAATAGTCAAAAGCTTTCTTGTTTAGCAGTCATTTAACAGTTGCATCTATGACCTGTCTTGATGGGCTCATTTTGATCATCAAAGCCAACCTTATGAAACTACTTAAGAGGGCAAAATTTTACAATTTCATCACACATTCCAAAGATATTCTCCCATGCTTCAAGGTTTTAAAAATTATTTCTTTGGTCAACTAAGTATCCATAAAGCTTTCAACTAGCCGAATTACTGTGGGAATATTACAGATTAATTTAATGCTAATAGTATACTGGCTGAATCAAAAGGTCTAACAAATTATGATGATGTACCTGATTTATGGCAACAGCAATATTTCAATTTTTCAAATGAGAAAAACTTCCTAACGATTTTAGATAAATGCTTGATTGTAAAATGTTCTTTTTGAGTAAGAGATGAGTTAAACTATCTCTCTTAAAATCCATGACCTTTTTTTGGTTTCTTGAAACCGACATTTCGCAGTAATACCGCTTTGAGCCCTGGTACTTTTTGACAAAAAAACTTACATGTGGCTTGGTTTTGGGAAAGACATGAGAGATAAGGAATGAATTTTTTATTGCAGGACAGCTAAAATCTTCAGAGGACTAGTAAAGAAAGATCAAAATTGACTTCCTATTTTTTCAAGTTAACAAATCGCGTTCAACAAGTACGTATCACTAAAATTTTAAAGTATATGTCTCATGACCGCATTTCAAATAATATCATGAGGACTGAGGACTTCTTTTCAAAAAAGAGATTGTATTTTTATGGAGAGTTGTAAGAATTTACACGACGTCAAAGTGCATGAAAGGATTTGGCGCAGTGGTTCAGAGGAATTTATAGATTGAAATTCAAGATTTTACCTCTTATCTCTTACAATGGAATTAAAGAGAATTATTTGGTTGGGAAAAAAATAATACCTACATCTGAGCAAGCGTCTTCGGGGCTGATGGGCTAACCCTGATGCCTACATAGAGATTAATGTTATGAGGTTGAGAAAGGTATCTTTGGCTCAAAAAACAACATTTGCTACGCTAAGAAATTCATAACAAACAAAGGACAGTGGTAAATGCGATTTTCATTCATGAAATCTTCACTGCCTACAAAAAATCACTAAAAAGACAAACATTAAAATTTACTAAAGTCCTCATATTATTGCAAAAAATATCGTTCAGCCAAAATTTCAAATTTTTGACTAGGTAGTGGCTACATGTGCAGAACAGACTATTACCAGTTTTAAAGAGACAGAGAAACACAACTTATAGGTACCTAGCCAGAGCCACTTGAAAACAATGAAAATTAGATAAAATTATAACAAAATTTAGAAACAATTTTCAGTTGAAGGCCATCTTCAGGGGAAAACATTGAAGCCTATTTTTTTTTCTTATATTTGTTCTTTATTTTTAACATTATAACAAGAACTAATACACAGAAAACCAGCATGAGCTCTCCTCTCTTACTTAAAGAGTACTGTCAGAAAAGACTAAAAGTTAAATGCTTTTTCTATCTAAAAAAGAACCAAACCAGAAACAACTTACAGACAATGGACCACTAAATAAGGTATGGATTTAAGGACTATAATATTTTTCCTCTTCAAGGTTTAACATAAAACACGATTCGTGCAACGAATTACTAAAATTGACTCCTAATTAGGATGTAAACGTTTTCATTTAGCACTAGTTACAAAAAGTTGAATCTCCCATTCACAAGAAAAATCCGAATTTGGGCGAATCAAATCACACACTTCAGTAAGATTCTTTATCGAACGGTGTTCCTTTCTCACCCTCAGATGTTCAAAGTGCAACCACATGCAAGGCCTGAGCTGAAGCGCTGAGATTAAAATTGCCATGTTTTTATACTGCAGAGGCTGTTATATTAACAATTAGTTTGCGATTTAACTCTAGTAGATAATAACTTTTTAATGAGCAAGAGGGTTGAATTCCTGCATCGAAAAATGTTAGTACCTTGATTAGTGTAAGCGTGTCACAAATTATTGTCACACCCAATTCGGTTTCGTTACGTGTATGGTTCCGATAAGAAAAAATTACTTATAATGCTTGAATTCTGCACCCGTGGTCCTGTGTGCCACTTGTGATGAGGATACTTAAGAAAATTGGGTAGTGTATAATGTCCGGTTGTCCTCTATGAACATAGTAGTTTTCTTCTCTGCCTTTATGAAAAGAGAGTGATTTAAATTCAAGTTTCATTCTTTCCTAAACTAGGGGTTCCTATCAACGGAGTATAAAGGTGGTAGAAACGATAGATTTAAATACTATCAGAAAAAGATCGAATGCCAACAAAATCTGGTGAGCTTATCTCGGAGGAGAGAATTTGACGCTCGAAACAACAAGAATCAGAGATGCGCAAGACAAAGTGAAAGAATAGTTTTGCTCAAAACACCCATAAGCCCGAGTTAGTGGTCTGAGATTTTAGCTGAGTTATCCTTCCCTAGGTGGTTCAGGTGGAATCAACCGTTCGGCAGGCTGTTGATAACAGAACAAAACTTTCATGAGGATCCAGCAAAAATGACCACAAAGACAAAGGCAATTAAAAGGATTGTCCACAAATTCTTAAGACATTACAGTACCAACTCCAGTAATTCCCCTACTTATCTTCTCCAATTCTTTCAAATTAATTTTGAATAGATCGATAAATGGGCAGCATATTAGAACTGAACCATTTTCTAAATAGGGGTCAATGATATTACACACATACAATCACGATCCACGCACAATACTCTAACTTTTTATTAGGGTCTCTTTAAGAGTTAGCTTTTTTTCAAAGAGTGTTTTCTGAAAGTAAATCATCGGGCTGGAAAAAGACAGAGTAAAGTGGAAAAACAACGCGAAACTACACCAGGAGGCGAAGAGGCCAAGTTTTTCTCTTCAGCAAATTCGGAATCCTACCACTGAACTTCGCAGGGGTCCTCAAAAAGATGTTCATCAAAATATGTCTTCTACTCGACCTAATTCTTGATAAAAGGCAAACTTCCAAAAAAGATTGACTTTAGGTTTTTGTTTCTTCCCCTCCAAAAAATAACTTGCCCACCTTTAAACTTTTTCCTGATTCTCTATTCCTAATCCCCACATGGTTGATAAAAGATGGGTCTGCTAATAGAGGAAGTGACAGAATATTCAAAAAACGAAACTGGAAGCTGATACAAGAGTCTTGTTCTTACTTTTGGATGTTTTCACTGAATTTCCTGATTAGGGTATACATATCCTTATTTTACATAAATATCTGTTATATTTTTTTGTTAAGGGTCATTCTTCACTCATAAATATGTAGACACTATTGACTGAAACTAGTTGAATAATAGTACAGTGCAGTCTTATTTGTGGACATCCAATGATGAGAAACTGAATGATAAAGCTGTTGCAAGAGCAAAGGAACTTTTAGACGGTGGGTAGAGAGTTACACATGCGTTCAACCTCAAAACAAACAGAAGCGCTTGCGTGACATAAAAAAAAACATAAGGTTTAACTATTTACACCTCATAGAGTGACATTTCATAGATCATTTCTGCTATTTTTTTTCATAAAAAACTGATTAACCTCCATTTATGAAGGTTCTGATTTTTCTCTCTGATTTCACAAATGCACACTTTTTGATCGAGAAAGTCTTGCGGCAACATTACATCAATCAATGCTTAAGTTATAAATAAATAAACTTTACATTGTGATTGAATGATGCATTTAGTTTTCTACTACTTCTCCAAGTTTGTTTTTTGTACTATCATTCTTCTTTCTTTCACGCAGAGGAAAAACAGGTTGATAGGAAACTTCCTTGTCCACTACTTCTGCTTTGGGTGTTTCTGAAAATTTTTTGACATCAGGAGGTAAACGATGAGGAATTATGAGAGGAAATTTGAATAAAATACACAGAGAATGTTCGATGAACGTTTTTGTTAAAAAAAGACAAAATAAGGAGGTTTGTCAACGAATAATTTTTGGATTCACTCTTGATTTCCTTTTAAGCCCAAACCTAAAGTTTTTCAGTTATTTAATACCAAAAAGGGAAACTGGGAAACTGTAGGAACTAAAAATGCCCCCAATCTCTTAAAGTATTTAAATGAGAAGATTCATGGATTTAGAGAATCTTCATTTTCACCTTTTAACAATTTTTATGGTCAAGATGCAAGCTCTATAAATTTTAATTCGTTTTAAGTTGAAATATTAAAGAAAAAAATGAATCAGCCTTAATCAAAAACGATTTCACTCCTTTTTCTAGGAAATTCTTCTCAACTCAACAGGAAACGCAGATCATCCAGATTTATATTATCAGTTCTCCAATTCTTAGGGAGAGATTTTTGAGAAATAAAAAGTTTACCACACTTAGTGTTAAAAATAGACCCTGGGGGAGGATAAGGTTGAGAAAAAGGAGGAAGGTTATTCATGAGATAACTGAGACAAATGAGGCTAAAAAGCAGTTTGCGCTCACACTGTGATGATTCTTGGTGAAAAGTAAGAAAGAGAAAAAAGAAAACTCAAAGCAAAAATCCACTCTGACCACTTAATGACTAAATCTTTCAAATTTCTGCTGCTGATGTGCTGAAGTAGTGACTATCTGGTCAACAGTAAAGTTATTTGTACAAAAGAGATTTGCTAGAAATAAAGAAAGCATTTGATGCTAGAAAAGTTTGCTTTGTCGACAAGAGCAAAGCAGAGATATTCAAGTGATATTGCCATGTATGATAACACCACCTGTCATTTAGCGTTAATCACCTTGCCTGAGTCTTCATGACCTTGATAGCGAGGCTTCCCGTGCGTGAATGGGAGGTACTTATACTTGAACATGTGCTGTAAACAAAGAAGAGAGGACCGTTATATGGATGATTTATGACAATTCTAAGCTACTTCGTAATTTATAGATCATGATAGACAAGCATTTTCTTCGTCACTTTTAACAGAACATGGGAATGTTTCGGAGCAATTTTAAATATAAAAAGTTGGAGATTTGTAAGATTCTTCGCTCTCAACATGTCATGATATATTTTTTACATACTGTTGCTGATGCTAAATGTTTATTGCAAAATAAGCACATTGCTGTGTAGATCTAAATGATCTGCACTGCAATCAAAGTGAGAAAATCTGAAATTCTTTCTTTTGGTGGAAAAAAAAAATTAGATGCACACAGAACGTTTCAAGAGTTAACAGTTGTGCATCATTGAAAAAATCTGTAGTTCAACGATGTTGAGCAAACATTCAAAATTAGACGTTTCTACAATTTTTTCCTTTCCTCATAGGTAGCACAAACATTTTTCAGTCAATAATTTCAAAAGTCAACGATTAAAGAAAGATGAAAAAACAGTGTCATTTTTCACAGAGTTTACAGTTATGAACTGCATTTTTAACACCTTTTAAGGTGAATTTTCAGCAACAGTTCCTCGAAAATTCACCATGTCACGCTGCTAAAACCCTACTATAAAATCAGCAATACTTTGGTAAATAAATTAAATTCTGATATTTAGAATGTCTAGCAGCTTTAGAATGTTTAAAAATAAAATCTTCCAAAATTCTGTATCAAAGGCAAAAAATTAATGATGGTTTTTACTTGTGACTAGAGGAGAATTCTAGAGATGATTTCTTTACATGGATGGATAGCTACAATGGATTTTGATGGATCAAATTAAAGTCAACTCATTTAACTCTACTTTTTTCCATAAAAATCAATTTTTGGAGCTTCAAAAATCATTGGTGTAGTCAATGAAAAGAAGAAACTAATGGCTAAAAAGTATGATTCATCAATTTTAGCAGATATTCTGCTAATTTCTTCATTAATTTAAGGATTCAAAGTACGGTTCATGGACTCTAATAGTATAATCACAAAAATGGTACCTCTTATGCACACAAATTTCTTTGAGTAGTCTAGAGATACACCTTAAAATCATGAAAATTGAATGAACTAACCTTGATTTGTCTTCTCATAGTAATACAGAATAACGAGATGAAATATAGGACAAGAATAGGCCAAAAGACTGGAACATTGAAACAATCGAAAAAAGTGAAGAAAGTAGCGAATGTTGTGGATTTCATGACAGAGTACCAGAATTTGAATTCCGGTAACCGTCTGATGAAAGGACGGAACTCCTCGTTTGCTTTTGTTGGGAGACCAGGCCCAGCATCATCTGAATTAAGAAAAAAATAAATTAACGTAATAAAGTAATACGCTACTTGAGATTTCAACTTGGTGTATGCAGCTGAGTTATGAAGAGAGTAATTATTTTCATTATTGGGACATTATTATTTTAATTCAAATTTTATTTTTCCCCGAAATGTGCAAAGGTCTTGTTTTTTTACTGAACTTGGTTATTTCATCAACTTTATTTAACAATAGACAAATCGTCACTTTCGTGACTTGCGGGCAAAACTCTGTTCTTGAATGAGATATGGAAAACTGAGTTGTATGCTACCCTGTTCAGAAAAAGCATTGTAAGAACACTCGATCATTGCCAAATTTCTTTTGATAAAACAGCGATTTTCTCACAAAGAAGTGAACATTTTTCATTGTAATTTTCAGAGAATTTGTCATGAAATTCAATACAAGTGACTGTGTTTTTTCTTCGCACGGCAGTAAAGGCAACAGGGCACATTTCATAGTGTAAGTAAGTACGCCGTCAAGTCAGCAAAGTGACAAAGTGATAAAATGAAATGAATATCTGCTTACTCACATACATATACTGGCCGTTCCGGACACGCTAAGCGCGTCCATCACAGCTAGCCAAGGGGCTGCGCCCCCTGGGCCCCCAGTCACTCGCTATGCGAGTAACATTCGGATCGCTCCGCGAGCCATTTTTCTAAGTAGTTGGACATTTGTTCACTATGATGTATACATTTTGGAGACTCTCAGGACAAAAGTGATTTTGTCACAGAGCCTTGTTACCGGAGCATGCCATCATTTGCACATTAATAAATGTGGAGATGAAGCAATGATTATTACGTTATACACAAAAACTGTCGTTAGGTGAGCACAGGACGTTTTCCTGGGCACTATCAACCGATAAGAAAAATCTCTAAAAAAAAAAAACCAAAGCTGTACCAGCTCTGGCTCAAGGCACTGGAAGCTATGTAGAAAGGTGAACCAGGTCACAAAACAAGGCACCCTCTCACAAAAACAAGTGACATTTCGAGATTGACTTTCAGTCCAAAAGAGGGCAGCATGTGACAAAAGGAAATTATGATGCAGCATGCATTGGGTCTTGGAAACCCTCTTTCATAAGTCTACAACAATGATTCCAAATTGCGTCTATCAGCTTGTGAAGAGCAGTATTAGCTGCAATAATTACCCTAGCCTTATAAAAAGTGCACTGATTGATGAAACTTAAGAGGTGAAACTTACCTTCAAATTCTAGAGCAGGGTCTATTTTTGGTGAAAGGAATGCTATGAATAAATTTAAATGGTATATACCCAGTGCATAAGTAACTATATACCAACCCTGAAACACAAAAAAATAAGGAACATGAATAAACATAGAAAAAGTATTTCTTACATGTAAAATTCTTCAGGCTGTTTCAGTTGAGCTACCTGACAAGAAAGTCACTATATGTAATAAGATAAGCGCAAATTGTAATAATGACTGCTTTCCTAGTATTTTATGGGAACACTCCCCCATGAATAGAGCTGAGTTTTTATGGAGAGAATTAGGAGGGTGCTCTATGAATAAAATGAACCACCAATGAAACTGGCTATTGACTTAAGTTACTAGCATATTTTCACATGCATGAGATTTGTTGTGGGGTTTGATGGACAAAATTCGACACAAAAACGCTCACCTGAAGGATAAATACTCTAGCTAAAAAGAATAGTGTTAAAACACCAGCGCCGATCCACCTTCCAACTGTGTAAGGAGTTACATCATCTAAACATTTTTGGTAACGCTAGAACACAAGCAAATTGGTTTAAGTCTATTTTTGTATGAAAAATAAACGAAAAAAGTATGACATTTTGCATCAAAAAGAAAAATTCAGGGTTGATTTTTTTTTTAAAATGAAAAATCTTTCCTATGCTGAGTAACCTGTAGAGAATAATGTCTTTTGTGCTTTATACATACTGCCTTGCTAGGGAAGAGTGACATTTGAGCCTTCAGACCTTACTAAATTTCCTTTGATAAAATAAGGGTTTTCAGGGAAATCTGTAAATATTTTTCTTCGAATTTTCCTTGCAATCAGATCTA